>NC_050596.1:25979596-26599596 GCF_013368585.1 Megalops cyprinoides
GCTGTGGGTGAGCTAATTGAGTCAGTCACAACATTGTTACAATGCTACAAAAGTAGGCCTGGCTTTTAGACTTGTGGATCTTACCTCAAAAGCAGGAAAAAAAACAACCAAACAACAAAATACACCAGCAAGAGGTTTACCAGACTCTCCAGTGGGATTCCTTAGTACCTTCAATACAGCAAATTCCTCGACTGGCAACATCTTAGCTCTTTTAATTAAACAGACTGGCCAGGCTTTGACCTGTGAACACATTATACAGCCATTATGGCTCTGCCGGGAGACAGTTGCAGGGAAGCGAAAGAGATGAGGAGGAAATAAATTGTCATGCAGAAGACGACGGGCCAGGATTTCATACAGCAATCATCGGTGTGCCAAAAGCACCGGGCCTTCAGTAATAGGATCAGAGTCCCCGCCTCTAGAGTCTGACAGCTTGGTCTTAGTCCATTACTTTAATGACCAGAGGCCCTTTTCCATGTGACTGGAGCATGATGAGGGTTGTATATCTGATATGCCTCAGCCCTCTTCCCTAGGAAGCTGCAGTGCAGCAGAGTAACACATCATAATAATACAGATAAGGATCACTGAGGAGTGACAGGGAGCTCTGCAGGGCACACGTGGGATGGCTGTGTGTCCAGGGACATCCCAAACCCACTGAACTCAACGGGTCAGCGATCTGCTTCAGACACACCCACCCACGATTGATTACATAACTTACACCTAACTGCTTACTCATCAAGTCAATCAATGCATTTATAATCATGCCAAATGGAATAACATCACTAAGGGGAACTGTGCCACACTCTTGCAGTTTAATACCATCAGAATGTATTGTACTATATTATGTATTAGATGTATTATGTATTATACTGATAATACAGAGATCACTGCTGGCAGAGACTGGCACCTTCTGCTGCAGACTCTTTGATGGCAATGCATTGGTCTGAATATCCATGTGATAACAGTGGGATACTGCTATTACGCCAGCAAATTATTTGTACAACAGAATTAGATAGCTGGTTATGATTGCAAATTGCTGTTTGCTGAGAATTGTTCCACCTTTACAATGACAAACATAGACAAAACATAAATTAGAGTTTTGACATGAATATGCAGCACTATATTTGTTTGGTGTACTCTTTCTGAGCAATTATTAACATGTTCTACAAAGGTGTTCAGACACAGTTTAGTCCTCCAGATGGAACTAATATAATATATACTATGAGTCAAAAGCCCTCAGGGGTTGTAATATAATAATTTTCACAACCCATCTCATATCAGAGTGGGGATGGGAAACCTTACACAACTGAAAGTGCCTTCAATAATGGCAAACCTCAATTGCTGTGTTGCATCTGAGCACATTACATTTCATAGTGCAAGATGTCACTTCAGAAGTGCAATACCCGAAAGTAGTTTTTGCTCAGAATACAGATTAACAACAGAGAATTGGGTGGGATTCAATTTCCATGACGATAACCATTTGATCGGAATGTATTTGTTGAGGAGTGAGACTAAGAAACAGAAATTTCTGCTGTCACTTTTCAACCTCTATCTCTATGCTTATCTATGTCACCTCAGTGCTGGTTTAATCTCACCTAAATGTTTTCATCAAACAGCCCAGGCACCCCTTCCCATGCTAACTTTGATAGATTTGGGCAGCCATGTAATGGCATGCATCCTACATCTCATTTCCCTTTGCACCACTCTTTAAAAACCTGAACTGGGGAAGAGATACATTTGCGATAAACACCACAAGCTGATCCCCCGTTCCCCTTATCGACCCATTATGGAACAAGTGACCCAGGCTGATGCCAACCCACACATTATATTCAACTTTGAAAAAGCCCACGGAGGCACATAATTACACAGGCTGACACATCCAGGCAGAATGATGAAAATGCCATAATGTGATGGCACACCAATCATTGATGCAGCACAATTTATACAAAGAGATGCAGGCAGAGTGATTGCAGTTTGGAATGTGACAGCACTGGCCTGGCTGACATATCTGTCAGTTGGGGCTGCAATCATTTTAGATGTAGTAGCTGTGTTTTGCACCCATAAATAATATACACTTTGAGTTTAAAAAAATGTACCTAAGTTTTATTGCTATAAAATATGGAGCCTTGTTCATGGCACAATTAAAAGGTAAATGTAAAAAGTAAAAATATAATTGGAAATGACATTAGACAGTTATCCCTGGGCTTTACTTAAATTTTTGACATTTACATTACTGTGGTTATTTCAAGCCAAGGATTATGGGAATTTTTTTGGATTATGGTGGAGGCAGAGAGGAGATGGCTTTTCTAGACATCCACAAAGATCACAGTTTTAGTATTTTCTCATGCGCAAGATTGAGTGATATGTCATTGTAAATGAAGTCCTCCAAGTATCATATTTTCTTGGGACTCCAGTTGGAGCCTGATAGCAGTTCTCCTCCTGCATCTCAGCACAAAGGCCCATGGCTCTCTCCCTCACTTTGAAACAGGGAGCTTTTTCACTAAGATGATTCAGATAGACAGCTGAAACTTTCAACCTTGGTTTAGCCTCCTTAAGCCATAATAGATTAATGTCACAATCTTCTCTGTGGCTAATCCGTGACTGCAGTGTTAAATGGCACCAAAAACGTATGTAAGTATTTACTACATTTTATGTTGTGAAATTGTGCAATTCTATTCATCACTTAAAAAAAATGAATAAAAATAAATAAAGCTGTCAAGTTGACGTCTGAATGAAAGTCTAGTCAATTGGTCTTCGTAAACCACAGAAGGAGGATCTTATATCACTGCCATGTTAGAAGTTCGTCACCTTTGCTGTCAGTAATCATTGTTTGACAATGACAGGAAACAGGGTAGCTGTATGTACGTGAGACTTCACTGGACAACTGTAAACAGCACTGGACACCGTCACAGTACCTTTCCGTCACATCACATTGTCCTGATGTAACAGGTTGCCAAATGTCATGTATGTTATTTTAGTTAAATTAAAAAATGTATTTAACGTCATGTATCAACCATTTGTATTGATGGAAAAAAGGGAAATTCAAGTGAGCAAGCGGCAGCAATCTACTATGATAATATTTTCCTACAAACACTGCTTTGCATAATGGTACATGGCCACATATGGCTTCATTTCAAAAATTATTTTGATAAAGATATATGAAAGATAATTTATAGTGCCATCTGAGTGTCCTGATAGAAGAGAATTGCAGCAATACAATACAGATGTCCTAAAAGCCTGAAGTAGTTTCTCTGCATTTTGGAGAAAAGAAAAGCAGCTTTTCGGAAATGTTTTTGAGTGTAAAAGAAGAACTACCTTGATATATCCCTTGTGTGAATTTCAATAGACAGATCTGGCTAAATTGTAACTCTAAGGTTTTTAATATGGAAGAACTGAGTCACCAAATTACTACACTATCTATGTTGAGCACAAATGTTGCCGAGGTGCTGCATAAGTTTAATGGCTCAGGAATATCACTTGTCTTTTCTATGTCTTCAGAAGCAGGAAATTAGATGTCATCCACGTGCTAGTATCTTTCAGACACCTTTAGTCTAGAGATCTGTAGGCCTACGCCAGGTTTCACTCGCATACAGAATTATGTATCGTGTGAAAACATATTCGATGTTTACAGATAATGCACAGATGATATCAAGGCAGCATCATGTGTAATGAGAGGAGTAAAGGTCCCAATACCTAACCCTGTAAGATGCCAATCAGGAGTTACTTCAACAACTAGATTTTTGTTTCATAGGAGATGGGGATCTGATATTTGCCTGTAATAAAAAAGAGTTCTCTTTATGTAGCCTTATTTTGGATTTGCCAATAGGATGTGTTATGGCACCCACTGTACTCATGCAAGAGTGCTGGAGGCTTGCTAATGCAATCCTCTGTGCATCCTCTGATACATTTAAATGCCAACTGCGACTATTTTTCACACTGCAAATCACTCTTCACTGACGTTATCCGAGCCGATCTGAGCCCAGGGACATCACAGTATTTAATTGATCAAAGTGTAACTTCAAAACTAGCAAATGAATTTCAATTAAATGTGAAGAAAAAAACATCTCCATGACACAGGGAAGCCAATTTTAGCCATAGAATTTCAGCCAATTTGATCCACAGACATGAAAAAAATCGTACCACTCAAAATCACCTTTGAAACAGAAACCATCTGCAACTCGTACTACCACAATTCTACCACGCTGTGGTAATTTCACATTCATGAATCTTGACACTGGTTGAATTGGGCATAGATCACATTTAGCAGGTCCTTGTCAACAGTTATCCAGGCTGTCATGCCCTGATGGATCACTAGTTTCACTGCTGCAATGATAAAAGTACTGTCACATTTTCATGGCCAAACACATTAAAGCTAACACCAACAATTCTTCATCTTCACTGTTAACATAAATTGGCACAGAGCAATAATAATACCTCAGAACATTACAGTAAATTGAATGAGTCACTTATCAAATCAACACAGAAGGATTGACATGGTAAATGCCCATGAAAACATATTTGATGTTGACTTGAAGATTATTTTTGTGTGTGATTTTTTTTCCAGGTCCCTACTATAAGAAGCCCTGTGCTCTTTAAATATATGCATTTAAAGAAGTAATCTTGCAGAATTTGCTGCATTTAATTTTATAATGCATCACTGGAATATTAAGGCAAAGGCAAATGCTGGTTCCACCTCTGCATACATCAATCAGTTGTACAGATGCCAATGAATGAGGAAGTGTGTTGCACTGAGTGCCTTCATACACCAACTCATGATTCTCCTTTATACAATCCTCTGCTTCTCCTCATGCGCCATTGACCTTTGAAGTGATCTCAGCACTGCATGAGTCCTACTTATGGAACTAGGTGCTGGATCAGGAGGTTGTCAAGATCACATTGAGAGTTAAAACTGGATGTCTCCTCACAATGCTGGACGCATCTATCCTTTGCTCTCACAGTGACAGTCATGTCATCAGAGCCAAAATTAAGACTATAGTGATTTCATAACTGCTGTCACAATGTGCCACCAGCTGTACCTCCTGTCACAAAAATATTCCAATGCTCACTGTAGTATAGTGGTAAGAAGCAGGGCTTGTAACTTTGCTGGTTCGGCTCCCCGCTGGGGCACTGCTGTTATACCCTTGGGCGAAGTGCTTTAATCCAGAATTGCCTCAGCAAATATCCAGCTGAATGAATAAATCACATGTAAAAATTGTATCCTATGTATGTAACTCTGGATTAGAGCATCTGCTAAATGACAATAATGTAATGTAATATAATGTAATGCTTAATTCCATCTACTCTGGGGTTGCTCACCTGATCTCAAATTCCCAGCCAATATTGCTTCATTGGTCAATTAAAAGGAATTCGCAGAGAAATTTTAATCATTGTATAAACTGCTTTAACCCCACTGAAGGAGTTCTGCCTTTCCAGAAACCCAAGGGCTAGCCATCTTATGTAACCAGGACAGGACATCTGCTTGAAATTCAGAATCAATATGGTTGAGGTTGCATGTCCATATCCTGCCTGTTGGAATTGGACTGAAGAAAAACTAAGACATAATCTCTTGTCACTGGACAGGAGAGATCAGCTGTCAGTATTCCTATTATGTGGCTGTTTTGAAAGTGACCCATTGAAATTGCTTTCGCTTACCCCAATTATTACTGTTTCTGTGTAGATGCTAATGACTCTCAGGTGTTCATCTATAGAACATGAGGTAAAACCTTGAGATGTCCTTTGATGGAAACACTTGAGATGATCAGGTGGTAAAGATCACCCTCAGCTCCTTGCCTGTGCTCATCAGTGCCATAATCGTAGAGAGAGCTGAAAGTACAGGTCTTAGGGGCATTTCTCACCCAGGAACCAGTGGTGGTTTCCATGGAAATAAGGTCACTTCATCAGCAGAGGAATAAAAGATGAGGGCCTGGGGTCCATCTAAGAAAGGGCACTTGATGGGTAGTGTGGAATGAGTTCTCCAAAATGTCTAATTTTTCAAAATCTTTATTTTTTGGGTGGCATTTTAAAGAGCTTTCAAGCACACACACACAGACACACACACACAAACACAGTACAGATGAATCACAGTTTGTCAAGTGTACGCTTGAAGGAAAATATATTATTGTGAGAGCAGACTAGCCAAATAACCAGCAATATTAAAGATTGGCTATTATTTTTCCTTCATAGAGATGAAGTGAACCTCAAGAGGACTTTGAAATAGACAAAAAAAAAATAATTCAGACTTATTGAAAAGAATAAATATAATGGACATGCATAGCATTCACATCCAGTGCAACAAACACTGCCGAAGGTAATATATAAAAAAAACAAAAACAAAACAAAAAAAACCTCAAAAACCCCCTGATGGCTGCATTCAATAAAAAGTCTCAGCTCATCCAGATTCAGATGCAGTTCTTGTCAAGCAGGTACACAACTGGACATGCAGCTCTTTCCCAGGTAGACACAGGAACCTAATTCAGAAGCTGTTTTGCCTTTTCAATTCCAGCACTCCTGCACTCTCAACTTCCAACTGCTCTCTCTTGCTGCTCCTAAAAAAAAGCTGTCCTGAATGTAGCCACAAAGCCCTGTGCAACTCCAAAACATGGACTGGATTATTCAACAATCTCCCAACAATCACACATGCCTGCCTGCGTTCTCGCTCCCTGGACTGGCCATTTCTCCACCTGACCTTAGCATTCTAACTGCTATCTGAGAAATGTCCCAGTATTCCTCCAAAAAGGTTCATCTGGTGATATTGCATAAATTTCATGACTTGAAATTAACATGAAATTAAAATATACCAGAAAGAGAGAGAGAGAGAGCTATGATGTCATTTTGGTTTGTTTACTTCAAATCAGGCTGCAAAAATAGAAAAATCAACTTTCCTTTGACATTCAGAGTTAAGTGCTCTGCCCTAATCCTAAAAGTGAGCTTCCAGTGTCCCCATGTGTGTTCAATTTATGTTGAAAACAATAATAACTATATCCATTATGAACTAACTGAATCCTGCAGTTTAATTTTCACGTGAAGAAAACAACACCAAGAGGCTGAAAAAAAAAAAAAAGATGTCTGGGGGATTCAAACCCCCCGCTGCACTGATAATTAGAATGGACCCAGGAGTGTAAAAGCTGTCTTCATACCACAGAATGAGTGACGAGCAGAATTACCCTGTAGGCAAATAAGCACATGGGACCAAAGGCTGCAAAGAGGCAAACAGAGAAATCTGGAGCAGACAAACCGGTCTCAAAAGTCTTTGAAGGTCATTTGAGATTTGGCAGATTTCTGAGGGCTTTCAGATCATATACTGTTTTTTTTTTCAGGTTCAGGCACTGCCATTGTTCCCTTGGGAAAGGCAAATAAATTGCTCCAGTAGATATCCAGCTGTTTAAATAAATTTGCAATCATTCATATTCTGGTTCAGTAGCTTTGTGTTTAGAGTATCTGCACAGCCACGGAAATTTTAGGGTCTAATCCCTAGCCGAATCATGCCAAAGGCACTCACAGCCTTTTCCTCAGTCTTCGCATTAAAAGAGTTTGATTGTGTGTAATGACCCTGTGATAAACTGCCATCTTTTCCAGGGTGTACTTGTTCATCAACCCCTTCAGGCCACAGAAGTTGGGATAAGCTCTATTGCTATGAGCCGCACCACTTCTTCCTATACAGTTGTTAGGGGAAGAGTTTAAGAGAATAGTTTGAGTAACAGTCAGTAAATGTGAATTATAGTGTTTGTTCAGGGGGGAAGGTCCTACCATTTTGAGATGCATTATGAAGACCTTACATTTAGTGGTAATTATCCAATTGTTTTGAAGGTGTTACGGTTATCATTACTGGTCTTTGCTAATAATTAAAAAGAGCCAGAATGTAATCAGCATTCATTCAGTGTCTTCAAAGTCTGGCTATTTTTAAACGAGACAAAGATGTGGTGCTTTCAGTAAAAATATGAGAGAGGTGTTAACTACAAGGGGCAGCCACAAAGGCCATGTGCGCACCAGCAAAAGGAAGAGAGGTAAACATCTCCACAAAGTCAAATTACATTAAGGCTCGGACGCAAAAAAAGTGTTTTTTTTTTTTTTAAATCACACCATTATTCAAGTTAAGTCACTGTGGTAAAGTAGAAACAGCTGCCCCTTTTCTAATCATGATATATATTAACTAGTAGAACAATGCATCTCTTTACTTGTGGTGAATTCTTTATCTCAAATGATCATGTTGCATACGTCTGCATTGAGTAATATAATTGAAATATAATAATTGTACAAATAGGAGGCATTTCGCGAGAGGATGAGGGGATGGATGTAATGGTTTTTAAAACACCTATTTTGGACATAGTGTATACAATATGACCATTTCAAATTATACTGCCCCCTACTGCTGGACATCCATGTTGTGGATGCCTGTCCAGGTTCATCCCTAAGGGAGGTTGTAGTGAAAGGCAACAAGTTTCAACAACAAGGAACTGATGGCAAGGCTGAAGGTCAGGACAGCCATAGAAAATGCTAGAAATTTCTTTATACTGTATTTATGATTCCACATCCTAGGAGACTGGGGAATGGAGCCTGACCTACGTATTACAATTTAAGCTTTTGGGCTCCTGAGTAGCTCAGCTTGGTCAAGGTAGGCAGATCCCTACAACTTAAGAGATCACAAGTTGGAGTCTGGGCTGTGTTTATTAGGCAATAATGAAAAGGAGTCAGCAGCCCAATATCAAACTGGCTTCATTGTGACAGAGTAGGTAGGGAACATCAGCTAGTATCTCACAGAAACCTGTGTTTTTGAGCAGGAAACACTGCAACAAAATATGGACAGTGGGACAATGCACAACAGAAAGGAATCAAAACATACTCTACACTCAGTAGACATTTCCTTTCCAGACAGCCTTCAAGATGAAAGCTATGAGCCATTTGAATTCATCTATATTTTATTCCATTTCCTCCCAGACTTGCCTAGTCTGCCTTTCAAGTGTCTTATCACCCTCTGACACATACTGATGTGATTTTCATATCAAATTGATACCTCTTTTTTCAGATGAACTCAATTTTTTTTCTGCATGCCTGCAGGTCTCAGACAACAGTGTCGTTTACGTACCAAATATTGACTGGTAGCTGAGTGTTGGGATGTGAGGCGAGTGATGGAGTGAAGAGATCGTCCAATGAATAATAGCAAGAGCTCGGAGGTGGAGGTGGTCACTGGGTCGAATTCTGTTGTGCTCTGGCCCTTGGACGGAGAAGCTCTGAGATCCAGACAAGGTGAGGACAGGTGAAGGTGAACCAAACACTGATAAAAAGAATTTGGTGGAGACTGTGGTGAGGATATTCTTTTAAAAAATCCATAGATTTTGTTGCTTAGTTTTCTATTTGCTAGGTGTGCTAAGGAGGCTGCAGGGCTAGATACCATTGATTTTCATATCTAATTACTCTTTTCCCCCCTTTTGTAACCAACTCCCTGAAATATTTCAATTTACTTTTATACTACATAACGTTGTTAATAAGTTTTTAGTCAGGTGTAGGAGACTCCAGCCAGGAAAAGAGCACTGTCATGCTAGGGTGTCATTGGCAAAACTATTGATCTTCAATGCATAATTTGCCCCTGAGAATCACACATGGCTAGGTCTCTTTTTAGATCTTTTTTATCATTCATTAAAAATGTATACAGCATGAATGGCTGATTGTGTGGACACATCAGGGTTGTGTAGTTTGTCTCACAGACTTTTGCTTCCCGCTATTGGAAGTTACTACTTGAAATATGGGGCAGATGTAACAAAAAAGGCCAATTGCAGAGTGGGAGATTAGCAGGGTGGGAGTTTTGAAATACACCCATAGTTCATACATACTTACTTGAGAACTTTTTTGTTACATATATACAGAGGACCTTATGTATTGACACTTGAAGAACTTGATAAGCTGTAACAGCTTGGCCAACCTGATTCCTAACTGAGTGCAACTTGCTGCATGCATTTGCTGTGTGGGTGGAGAGCACCCACAGCATTTAGTGAAGCTATGTGTGGGGAGAGGAGCTGGAACAGACTATAATCAGCAGAATAAGCCAGCTTTTAGCACATCCATCAAATTACCAACAATGAAGTGATTTCTCTCTCTCCCTCGTTTCACAGCATTAACATCATCATCTTAAGAAAATTCATCTTTTATCTCATCCGAGCAGTTTGCAAAGTTTTTTTTTTTTTTTTTTCCCTGGGAGAAACAACAGACTTCTTATTAAAACAATAGAAAATATAAATAGAAAAAAGAGTTAAAATGTCAAATGCTTATTATCAAGTGTTTATTAATTTCCGGGTTTTCAAAACTGCATTTAATATACTTCATTTTAAAATATTCAAGCATAATAATAATAATAATAATAATAATAATAATAATAATAAAAGCTCTGTTTTACAGAAAATACAGGCCCATCCAGGTCTTTGGAAGCAGTCTTGCATTCACTGAGCCAAAATGGCAAAGGCAGGTGCCTGAGATGAAGATGACCCCATTTAGTGTTATACATGCCACCTGTGCCTGTGACAAGAAGTATTTAATTGAATAAATACACATTTCTAACAGGATCATTTACTGTGACCCTGAGTGTCAATGTTACACTGCTCTCAGTACCAGCTGTTGCGGGGAAAAAGGCTCACATTCTCATTTCAAACATGGCTGATAGGCGCAAAACAAACTGTCACTAATTACAATCACACCAACTGTGTCTCTGCCTCAAGTGAAGTGGACACAGCTGCCCTTGGGATTGCAGTACAACCAAAGAAACAAGCACATATGAAGAAAGAAAGGAAACTGCACTGAATTTACACTGAAAAACCACAGATCTCAGAAAATACACATCGATTCCACACCCATGCTAATGCATTGGGCGTAGTTCATATATTGTAACAATGCAAGTGAATGGATCACAGCTCGACTAGACAGAGATGCACAGAAATGTGAAAATACATTAACAGTGAATGCGGTGTAATTTATAAAAAATTACCACAATTTTTTCTTTTTTATTGCTTGCTTGCAGTCAGCTTACCCAACTGCCCACACATACCCACGATACAATGGCACAATACGGAATGTGGTCATTAAACACCTAAAGCTTTTATTAATCATCAAAATTAATCACCATAATATGGAAGTGTGGGGGAAAAATGATTTTAAAAGTGTCCCCAATTAAATTCATAGTAAGAATAAAACATTATATTGACATGCTGGTGGTGCTTTAACTGTAATTGGTAAGATTCCGCTTCGCTTTTCTCTTAAGTATACCTATCTGTAGTCTTTGTTTTTGTTTTTGTTTCACACTTCCTCTGTTGGCTTCTACTGCACAATGATCGGCTGACAGTGATCTGTGACACTAACCAGTTTACCTTGATTGTCTTTTATGACTCTGTGTGCCTGCCTCTAATTAATGTTTTGTGGTTGGCTCCACTGCCTCTTATTCTGCCCTGTTGTTATTGCTTTTTCTATAGTCTCTAATAGCTACTGATGTATGTGGAATATGACCACTTAATTACTTGCAGATTATTTCCCCCCCTTGCCACCAATCTCAGACTAGTATATATATTTCAGTCCCTGTGTGTGTCAATTAATGGTGGCTGGGGAGAAAGGCAGTTGGAATGTTACATTAATTTTAGTTACACAGTGCAGAAACATTAGGAAAAATATGGGGGCTGGGGGCTGTAGTGGGTTATATGCAGAAAGGATTGAGAGTGGTGTTGGGCTTTGAAAGTTTGTTTATTGGGCATAAACACATTTGCTAATGTATTAAAGCTTTACACATATATAGCCTGTGATCTATACTGTTGAAGTAACAGAGATTACACAGGAATGGGCACAAACTTGGGCATTTGCCAAGGGTTGGAGAGCTAGAAATTTTTCAGACTGTCATCACTACATATTTAACTTACATGTTAAGCTACCTCCTGAGGCTGTGTGTCAAACGACTACTTTTACAAAGAGCATAAATAATGAAAATGAGCTGGGATGGTTAATTCTCATGTCGATATCATCAAAAGAAGACTATTCAGCATGCTAAAACTGCAAGTGCTGGACTCAATGCATATTTCTTTTATGTAGACTCATACATAAATGAAAGTCATGAATTCACTGTGGTGTTCCTGAACACTGCCTCCACTTCTGCCACCTAGAATAGCCTCAGCATTTGTGGGGTTTCTCAACATTTACATTTATTCCTTTGGCAGATGCTTTCATCCACTTATTTTATTTAATTTAAACATGTTTTATGCATTTTATACTGCGTTATTTGTGGAATTATCATGTGGATGGGGTTATCTTGGCAACAGTTGATGAGAGGGGAATTGAAATATGGCCATGGATGGAATTAGAGATGTTGACTGTATCAGCTAGAAGGAAATATAGAATGATTCAGCTCGCTAATGGCTGCAACTGTCCTTTACTCATTTAGCACATGCACTTACCCAGAGAAACTTAATGCATATAAAAAAACCCCACAAGAACAGTGCAGATCCAGAAAATGTCAGTTACACATTAGGCAGCATGCATGCAACAGTAACCATAGTAGCACACTACAGAGACTTGCTACACAATGAAGGGACACCTCAGCAACCTTATAACAAAAGTTGCAATATGTAGAAACACAGGCAGACTGATATACAGAAAACAATAGAAGTGCTAAATGCTCTAAGCTGCTACATGATCTTTACAAAGTGCTTGGGGAAGTGGAAGGTGAGAGTTTTGGGGAGCCAAGGTACAAGCAGATGAGATCTTCAGTCTGCACCAGGACATGGTCATCAGCTCTGCTGTTCTGACAGCATGGGCCATGGGAAGCTCATTTCATCACGTGGGAGCAGGTACAGACAGGAGGCATGGTCGAGATGTATAACCCTGCATGGGTGTTTGCTGTAATGTCTTTTTCTCCTTCATTTGAGCTTCACCTTCAGAACAAGCTGACTTGCACTTGTACCAATAACACACACACACACACACACACACACACACATATATATGTGTGTGTATATATATATATATAGTGACTTGACTGCTGATTACTCTTGCCTGCAAGATTGATCAACTGCTTTTGCCTGATTCACTGACCCAGTGCCAGTGCAGTAGCTTACTCATTGTCTGTGGTCTTCTGTTATGTTGATTATAAATTACTTTCAGTTTTGGTCAGCTTGGGTCCCCATTACACAGAAAGGTATGATGAATTTGCTCTTAAAGTAATTATTTTTCTCACAATTTAAAAGATATTATGAGAATTTGCCATTATTTTTCCCTTAATAAGCAAAGAGCTAACCAGATCTAGATGTTTCACTAGTGATAACGTCCACCGCAGCACATCTCTGAAATGCATAACAATAATCTACAACAGTAATCCATCAAGAAAATAAATTAATTATGAATTCTTTATTAATACTAATTAATTTTGAATTGATTTTTAATAATTAATTTTGAACATCAATATGTGAATATTAATGGCAGAAAGAAACACTAATTTGGAAAGTCTCTGTCTGTCTATGCTGTTGTGACCCTGATAGCAACCTTAACAAATGTAGTTATGAACGTCACAATAATCCACTGACTCCATAATTAATCAGGCCACTGTGCCCATTGTTTACACACTATTAATAACTTGAGTACCTACAGCGACACCTGGAGGATAATGATTGAAATACAGGTTTTAATCTTCAAAGGTCATGTGGTCGGGAAAAACTGAGGGCCCAATTTTTATATCAAAGGAACTTATATGAATTTTGTGTAGTGCCTCATTGGACCACTCATAATGTATTGTATTCTATGCAGCACAATATAATGATGTAAAAAGTTATCAACAAAAGGACAGAGACAGGTAACACATCTGGTCCCAGGGACCAAGGTATTAAACATTTAAGATCTGAGGAGAGGATTCTGACACTTATTCTCTTTGGTCTGAACAAACCAGTCAAGGGGGATTTGACTGCAGTTTTTACATTTTTAAAGGGGATTAATAAAGTGGGCCACAGCAGCCATTTAAAGTTGATTTCTATCAGCAGAGCAGGATGGCTAAGGTGGAAATTGGTTAAAAGGGAATTTCAGAGACCTTGGGTTGTTCCAGGCCAGGCTTAACACAGTGCTAAAAGCACTCTTGACTACAGGCCAAATGCAGAGGTAGATGAGCTGAATGTCCTCCTCTTGTCATTAAACTTCCTTACAGTCTTATGTTTTGGTGCTTTATCATGTTATTTATGAGTAGGCCTATAAGCTGGAACAGTGCAGAATCAGAACTTTTAATTGGTTATGGTTGAATCATGAACTGTGCAGTGCTGCCTGCCAAATATTCAAGATTAGCGAAATGGGAGCATTTGATTACTGACTTCATCATAAAATCTAGAAATTGATATACAATTAATGTACAAAATAACTGAGACCCTGAGTCATTGGCTATGGATATGAATTTTAAATATTCATACTAATCATTTGCCACCAGCTCTTTACAATAATCCACAGAAACAGTCAAGAATGATGAAAAGCAAGCCCTAACTTTTTGCTTTTTCTTTGACATGCTTTTAATTTATTTATTATGAAAACTGAATACAGAGAAGTAATTGGGGTATTGCATTTCAAGGAATGCAATTAGGATGAACCAGTCTCAATACTAATCCAAATGAACAATATGGGGAATAATGTCCTTATTATTTACCTGTGAATATGAGGCCATGGCCCTTTCTGAAAACATTAGATTTGAATGCATATTTCATTGAAGAAAATGTGTTTGATTTAGACTAGTGCAAAGAAAGCCATTTACTCAGATCAGTAGGAAGATAATTTGTTTTCCTGACATTAATTTAATCTCTGGCTGAGAGTTTTCCGCTGTGAAGTGCTTGGGTGATGAGTTCCTTGGCACATTGAATTGTTTCCTATTCCATTGCATCTCCTGGCTCTCCTCATGCTTTCACAAAATGTCACACAGAGCATGCAGCACTTCTCAACAGCATATAATGCTCTAAAGCAATTTTTCAATTGTGACATTAGATTTTAAATCTTATAAGTGATGACAAATACCATTGATTATTATGAATATTCATGAATGATCATGGGTGTCATTTTGTAGGTTTCTGTAACCTTATGAAGAGCTTGAAAAGAGTTTATGTATATCTGAATTAGACTAAATAAAATATGGAAATATTGATCATTTTTAGTGATCATTGTATTTACTACATAGCAGAATAGGATCTGATATTTTATTTTTCCCCTGAAACACTGACTTTATTGTCATTGTAGCCTGTGGTTACTCACTACTAGAAAAAATACAAAATTAATATTGTTATCTTAGCCTTTTCATACATTTACTTAGTAATTTGTCTGTAAAATTGTAGGGAGGTGTATCTTGAATGGTGAAGGCATCAATGAAATTTGGGAGGGGACCTGATATCTGAGGAAAAACATGCACAAAAAGTTCTGTGAGAAACACCTGTGTAGCAGTGGAGGAAATGGTCTGTTTCGTTCGTCCCTGATGGACAATGAAACCAGGCAATGTAAATACAGAAGGCCATTATAGATAACACAAGGGGGATTGTCGTGGAACGTGACTGCTGATTTCCATCACTCAGTCAACAAGTGCAACCACTGATTGCACACCTGCCCTGCTTCCAGTGATGAATGGCAGAATTAAGGACACTGGAAGGACACTCAGTTTTTATTTCTTTACCACGCATGTGCCTGCCTTTTAATCCATTGAACATAGTTTCTAATGTTTTAAGGCACTGCATTTGGGCAGAAGGAGATGTTTAAGATGCTCGTCCTGCATTATAAGTGCATTTCCCTGTTCCTGTTTCTGAAGAATCTCTGTATTAGCAATTGAGATGGAATTTGGGGCAGCACTGTGGTGACATTGTTTGGGAAAAGGACTTTTCAGCTAAACAGCAAAGGACCTAATTCTCCTAATCACTGGTATTGGTGTTTAAATAAAGCACCTGCTAGACTATATCCCTAGAAAACAAGGATTTAATGTGCCACGAGGATGTCTTTCTCCAAATCCCAAAAGTGTTTTGCTTATTCAAGGATAAACAGAGTGGTGTTCAGCATATGTCAGCATGACAACAGAAATATGTACCTCAGCTCAGTACCAACCCATAATGCCAGTGCAGGGAGAGCTCTGCGTTGCAGTGATAAAACAAAGCCAAGTCAGGAGGAGTACACCAGGGGTGGGAGGTAATGGGGGGACTTGGAAACACATCCTGCGTGACGTCCCAGCGTGGAAGCATAATGTGTGTATAATGTGTACAATGCTGAGCCAGAAATGCATGTGATAGCACCCAATGCGATGCATGTCATATTATGCTCCTGAGTTACACTACAACAGGGATCCCCAAGCAGTATCCTGGAGCCTCCCCACTGCTGCTGTTTTTCGTTCCAGCTGAATTTCTTAATTCCCAAGTGAAATGAGCTGTTAATTAAAATTAACTCCAAACACACCCGATTGAAGTTAATTTGAATTATCTGTATAAAACAATCTCCTGTGTGTGCATGCATGCGTGCGCGCGTGTGTGTATGTGTGTGTGTGTGTGTGTGTGTGCACATAGATGTGTATATTAACTGTGGGTGTGTGTTACATGTGCCAGGAAGAATGATTATTTGAGCTGGGTTAAAGGTGTTAACTGGACCTGCTAAATGTATTTATTTGCTTTTTGAAACAGTGCTGTATTAAAAACTAGAAAACATAAATTGATGAATAGATGAACAGATTTTCTTTTGGCCACTAAAAATGCACCCACAGAATCAGAATCAGAATCAGAATTATTATTCGCCAAGTACAGATGTACAAGGAATTTCTCTTTGTGCAGGTGTCAACATTGAAAACATACATGCAGACAGAATTATACAATACAAAACAATACAATAAATACAATAGAATACACTACAATTAAAGAAACTGTGCAAGTCGTCTTCCTTGGTGGAGCGTAATTTCCCCAGCCCAGAAGAGAACCAAGGTTTGCTGTTGTTATACCTATACACAGTCACAGTCACAAAAACTGATGTAAGAGGTAAAGAGGTAACAGTCTGTGGAGTCCAAGCAGTCACGCAGATCCTCTATGGCCTCAGAGGACCATATTTTCACCGCTTTCACCCCAGGCTTGGCAGTTTTATGCTTTTGTCTGTATGAAGGGAAGAAGTGAATGAGGGAATGGTCAGTTCCCCAGTGGGGCACGGATGGTTGCCTTGTATGCATCCTTGAAGGTGCTGAAACAATGATTCAAGATTTTGTCTTCTTTGGTGGAGAAGAATTACATATTCCTCCGCCTCTGGATTTCTGGCAAAGTACAGGATCGTGATCTGGTCTGAACAGTGAAAAACCAGGCAGATCTACTGCAGTGTCGGGAATTTTTTAACCACATAAATGTAACCAAGTTTCAGTGAAGCAGAGTGCAGATGTAGTAGAAAAGTCCTTTATCGTGCTTACCAGCATTTACAGTTCGTCGGATTTGTTGCGTGATATGGTACAGACACACTTACAAGAAAATTATACTTCTTTAAAAGAGCTGATTTATTATATGCAAAATAAACATCTAGCAAGACAAGGCAAATGCAACCATGCAAGCGCCTAAATGCATGTTTAGATTGAGAGATTGCTAATAAAAAGGAGACCACATATTTAAGGGCTGATTGGCAAGAATTCTGATGACAACAACTGTGGGATAAAGATTGAATCTTTGACATTTTCATTGTTTTTCATTCCCCCCTTTGTGTTCAGACAGAATTGAATAACTATGCTTGTGTGATACAGAACATATCCCTTCACGTTCCTCTTCTAGTGCTCTTTCTCTTTCTGAAACTGGCTGTGTGTGTGTGTGAAACGCACTGTTCTGACACTGTTGTGCACGTCTTGAAGAATTCCACGCAACAGGGATCAGTAACACTATGACATTGCCGATTTTATCCACACTGCCCACTTTATAACTGTTCAATGAAAACCTAAACAATCTGAAATGAAACTGGCAAACATCATCTAAGAAAGACTAATCGGTATAAATCACTGTGTGATATTTAATTCACACAGAGCTGAACAATCCACACCTCTCACATCAGCCTTTACTTTCTTTGCAGTGGTGCCAATCAGTTTGAAACTGAATTCAGCAGGTTCTGATTAACACAGAATGTCTAAGCATGTAGTCCCCTATTCAATTAGCACCTTACCCCTAAGGTATTATAATGGGGTAGAAATTTCAAGTACTGTTCCCCCATGATGTGCTTTTTTGGCCCAGTCTGTTATCGTCATTACCTAGCTGGCATTTATGCCACTCACCCCAGATTGATAAAGGGAACCAGGCCCTGGTTCTGGCAGCAGAGGTGCCAAGTGTGTCAAAAGTTTTTTCCACTTGCTGAAAAGTGCAGGAGAGAGGCGATCTCCAGAAGGAGGCTCAGGGCAAGCGCGCAGAAGCAACAGGGACCCAGAGTGTCCTTGAAGGCCTGAGAGCTGAAAGTGCTCTCTGCTCCTGTGTGCGGAATGAGAATGAAGCAACTGAAGCTGATGGAAGACAAGACTGACTGGAGAGGAAGAAAAAGAAGTCAGAGAGAGAGACGGGAGAAAGAGCGAGATGGGCAGAGGGACAAGCAAGAGAAGGGAAGGGAACAGAGGAGAGAGAGAGGGTTAATGAGGTATAAAACGCCATGTATGTAATCTTACATTAAGCAAAGAGGATGTGAGAAATACTACACAAGTGCAATCCCCCCCCCCCCCCCCCCCCCCAAAAAAAAAAAGTGTAAACTGGTCTTTTCTTCAGGACAAAAGCTTATGTATATTCCAATTTTGATTGCAACAATATCATGTTTAATTCTCTGAGTGAGGCCACCGACTTATTTTGGGGAACTGATTCTCATATTGCAATTTTCACAATGGAAAACTGACTATTAGCTGCTAGGGAAGCATTCCATCTTGTAACTTGCACATTTAATAGTTCTCACGTGAGTGCGTTTTCCCTGCGGTCTCAAATGCGATATCCTGAAACCCCCTGTTTTAACCATAGCTCCCGATCTGTGGCACGTGGCTAAAGACAAGCCCCAAAGCAACATGTCATTGTTCATATAGATTCTGAGTTTTACCAGGGGGGAGAAACAGAAACTGTGAGGCAGGGAAAGAGACAGACATCATGAATACAGTTCAGTGGCCTATCTTTTTGCTCTTACTCTGACACGTTGGGAGACTGTGTGATCTCTGCTCCCTTCCCTCAGTCCTCCTCCTCCACCTCCTCCTCCTCCTCCTCTCTGCTCAGGAGGGGTTGCTTTGACACTCACCTTTCCTTAAGTGCAATACTTGCTCGGATTGTGTCTCTGATATAATTAGATGTACTAGAATTTTACACCACATATTACAGCATCACCTGAAGACATGCATCCCATTTCAAAAAAATCTTTTTTTTTTTCCTGTGCATGTTGATTAATTCCAAAGGATTACACAGCATTTGGCATCAACATGCGTAGTCTTCATAGTCAAGTCAGTGACAGACAAGACCATGTTTGATCAGGAGTGGAAGGTCCCTATAAGGTGGCAGATGAGGACGGACACAGCTGGCTCTTTTTCTTTCAGTATCTGAATAGCCTTTCATGGCCTGTGGGTAAGGAGGTGAGGACAGGGCAGGGGCAGCCGTGGAGTTGGAGCTGGATTAATGGCGTCTGGACAAGGATGTCAGGTGCAGATTCTGCTGGAAGCGCAGGCTGTCATCTATTGCAGCCACGGGCAATCTGTCAGCCTTATCGCCGTTTGTGACAGACCAGCCCTGGGAGTGGGCACGTTTTCTTGTCTCAGGGTCAAATGTGAAGAACTAAGCGGCGCTTTTTATTTTAGCCTCACAACTTGATATAGCACAACATATGTGCCATGAATTGCAATGTACAGCCGAGATCAAGTGACTCTGAGATCAGAGGAGTGTAGGAAAGATAAAGAGTGATCTTGAAAGTTCGGATGAATTTTTGTCTGGAGATTGTGCTAAAAAAAGTCACATGTTGTATATATGTATGCTGTGCAAGTGCTGCAGACCTGAGTCTTTTTGAAAATTGGTAGAACTGGAATTATTGCATTTTATGTATTACAGCACATTTTTTTTTGACACTTCAAACACAATCTGTATCTGTACCATATCACATGGCTGAGACTATGGCTGAAATTCTTTAAAATGTGTTACACATGTCACCAAGTTTCAGCATTTTATACATTTCTAATTTGTACAGAATACATAAGTGACCTTTTGACGGGCTGACAGAGCAGTGGGAGAAGTAATGAGCACAGCACAAGAGTTGTGCACACCACAGGTGGGAGATTTATTCTTACCAAGAAATGCAATAAAAATAATACTGCATAAGTATTTAAAAACGACAAAACACTTTGCAACACATACACAAACAACTACTTTGCTTTTCAATTAGCAAAAGACTACTCCCTCTCTTCAGCTCCAACCCCAACTCATTATTGGGACCAGCTTTAACGATGTAGCCCTCTTAAGACCCTCCCCCAGAACTTTCCAACTATGGGGAACTCAATTATTATCATCTAACACAATATGTACACTTTTTTTTCTCCATTAACAACAATACTACCCACATTTTTCTAAGAATGCAATCAATAAGTGCACTATAACATTTTAGAAGTCGATATAATATCATCGTTATCGTTATCCTTCCCCCAACATTAGTTTGATAAAGTTTCGCATAAGACACCTGGGGAAACCAATCTTTTCCGTCACCTACCACGCAAAACCCGCCAAACAATGGGGGTAAGTTATATTACCTTTGTATAATATTTACAAAGTTCATTTAGCTGTGCACAGAATATTCTCATATGCATTTAACCAATGTTTCAGTCAGCTTTGATTCACTTTGTCATATTATTTATAATGATGCACGTAGTTACTGTGCTGTTTCTACCTTTTGATGGTCTGGCCACCCTTTTGGCAGGACTACAGGAGCATAGTTGATTACTAAGAGTTTATCATTTCCATTACATCGAAGTCATAAACAAAATCGTTTTCTTCCACTACAAATTGTCGCATATTTACCACAACACCCCACGCTATTACAATTTATCGTGTTGAGGAACAGAGGACTCACTCCGTTACAGACCTCTAGTATGATGTAACTAAATTATTGATTTTTTTGTCACGAATGTATGGTTAATGATGTAACTACATTATTGATCAACTAAACTAGATCTCATTATTGATAAACTAAAATTTAGTTTAAATTTAGTTAATTAACTCCGATTAGTGTGCCGTTTGACTGAGATATGTTTAATGTGTTTTATGTGTTTTATGTTTAATGGTGTAACTACACTATTGATCAACCAAACTAGATCTCATTATTGATAAACTAAATTTGAGCCAATTAACTCCGATTAGTGTGCCGTTTTACTGTGACTGTTTTCACCTGTGGTAAACAGTGCTTGTCTCTGAGATCAATTATTCTAAAGTTTAATTTTTATTTGTATCTACATTTTTGTGTTATTATGTATGGGTGTGTTTTTATAGGATCCTATATCCATTTCCGTTTACCATTTCTTTAAATAACATATATAAATTCTGTTTGATTGCAAACAGGTCTTTGTCAGTGATTGTAATTGTGTATAGTAGCCAGCCATTTACTGAAGAGCCCCACCTGTCTGATTGGGAGCTCATTAAATGCAGGTGTGTGGCTGGAGGGTAGGAGCCGTTTGTTTAAAAACGTGTGTGCTGTGGCTGCGGCTAGGCTGAATTTCAGAGCATTGTGCTCTGCTTGATGTTTATATATTTATTTTATGAATTTTAGCTCTTTTGTTTATTTTATGTGTGGTGCATCGGGCAGCACAGTTGCACTGACCCATGAATGAAAGGAGTAGATAAGGGGGAAGGGATGTAGGCAAGGGAGTTTACTGATCAGAAATGAAGACAATATAGATAAACATATGTAGGCCTAAATAAAAATGAAAGTGAAAATGATATAAATTACATTTTGGTAAAGCACAAATCATGGTATTATTTTCTTCCAGGAATAAATATGTTTTCATGCTATTGCATGCAAAAGAGAGGCAATACTTCATTTGTATCACAGCACTGATGCTTGTATATGTGTTGTCAGTTATTGCCAACTGAGTGGGAGAGGTTGGTAGGAGCCCTGTCTTGCATTGAACATACCTCAGATACATCTCATCTGAGTGGTTGATGTGTGATATGTGTTCAATATTGAAAGGGTGGCCTACAGTGGGTAATTTTCAGCCCCATAAATACAGGTATTTTAAATCAACACATCATTTTATCCTTTATTTAATACAAAAATCTGCATCTACATTCCACTTTGTATAAATGTCTTAATAAATAAATACAGGTATGTCTCACACAACCCATTGAGCTGAATAATTAACAGGATGCTTTGAAGGTCACCACACTAACTAGAAACAAAATGTTAAATAAAACTACTTTTTTCTTTTTTCTTTTAAGTAGTAGTTAGACGAGCTGTGAGTAATTATTTTCCTGAAATTTGTATTAAAGCATTCTGCATCAATAGGCTCCCAATCTAAATACCACTGCAACTTTTAAAATTGGTGACTTTCAGTTTTTTAAAGCACTCTATTGGCTGAAATGCCATCATGTGTATATGCCTATAGGTTGTAAACAGTGAAATCTCAGGTGCCCAAGTGTTAATGTTCTCCATAACTTCTAATTGGTTACAATGAACAGATGAGGCTATTAGCTGAATATGAGGAGAGACCAGTCGTGAGTTGTTATTAGGGGTACTAGGGCATTTGCAATGATGCAGTGCAGGAGGAAAATTGAGATGCAGAAGAATAAGATATGGAAGGAAGGGGAGAATGGTCCGGGTCTGGCCATTTATTGTGTGGCTATGAATTTGTACCTAAATTCTGTGTGTTGAACTTAGATGTTACAGAAATACATGTTTGTAAGGATTCAAATCTCAGAGTTATTGTGGTTGTTTCTGTAGGAAACCCTGGCTGAGGACTGACTCTTGGTGCTGTGTGACAATGAAGTATGTACAGCACCAAGTAATGTACCTGCCATCCCAATTTGAATGGAAGATGAATATATCATAATGCTGTTATTATATTATAAAAAGATATCATATATAAGTATAGTTATGTTCATATGTGTATATAAAAATTTAAATTCACTTTCAGAAATCTGTTTCCAACAGACCACAAAAGTAACAAATGCTAACCTAGCCTTTTATTTGATATAAATATTAATGCTCTTTAGATCATGCTGAGACTAGAAGATATTACTTCATCCCATGAGGACAGTACTTGTTTTACTTACATAAGATGCAATCTCTGAAATGTAGATAATTAACTGCTTGAAAAGGTTAATGCATTTACTTGAAGTACTTACCTCATTAGCAAAATATTATGGTATTTGTTTTCTCTGTTTTGTGTAAATAACTAAGGATGAAGGAAAAACAAGTAACATCTGCAAAAGGGCTATAAACATACAATTATTACAGCATTAGCAATCTAAACCCAACTAAGAAAATCTAGTGAAATTTGAATATACTCTATACACTGACATTTTGATGACACTGTGGAAAAAGACAGGATCTTATTTCAGATCTGTGGTGACCTTTACTTTGCATTTAACAAGTTGTCATATATTTAATAAAAATTTCAATATGCCTTTTTACAGTAAAGTGAAACAAATGCTTTGCGGGTCTGTGCCACTGACATCTGTTAAACTGAAAGTAGTAAATGGTTATGATCTCGTTTTCAGAAGACAGTGGCAGTGATTCACTTGGGGTCAGTACAGCCCATTGCCCATGATACGTGGCCTCGAAGTCATTCAGTGTTTGAAGCTTCTGCTGGGAGACCTTTCCCCTCATCGGCACTTCGCAGTGGCAGAATGCAAAGAGGTCTGTAGCACCATCCATACGGCTCCACACCTGCTCTGCTGTGGTGCAAAGAAGCAGTAATGAAGGTATGACAGTGTTTGGTTAATGCGAAACAAAATGACTCCAGCTTGTCTGCCAGTCATACTCTCCTCAAAGATATCATTGGCACATGTCACTCAAGCTGACAAGACTTACACGTGTCCCTGCTGTTTGATTCCCAAAATATCCACCTATTCATACAGCTTTTTCAACAGACAGGGTATATTTATGCTCAAACCATTCTTAGTGTAGGCATTAGAGGGGATCAATGGAGCATGTTTGCCTGCTGGTGCTCAATATCTATTGTTGGCGCTGTGGTAGTTCGTTTGGATTATAGTATTGTGCAGTGAATGCATTAGAAGTATTTGATTGTCCACAATCTACAATGTCACCCTGCCAAATGTTTCTGGAGGTGACAGAAGACATTTCTTAAAATATATTTGTAGCCTGTTTTTTTTTCCGCAACAGATATTAGCCATTAATATAAACTGTATAATATGCAAATAAAATTAAATACACATTAGTGCCAATAATTGATCTCATGAAATGCATTTCTTTGGATTGGATTTTGAATCTAATATTTTACCATACATCTGGTAAGATGTTTTCATTATAGTGATGCATCTTCGAAGTATAGCCAAGATAGTGCACACGCAAACATTTGTTGACGGGTTGTTTTAATAAAATGCATTTTTAAGTGAGCACAATATTGACTTTCACAAAATGAAAGTAATTTGCCTAATGACAGGGAGAGCTCTGTGCTGTACTAATGGCCCACACAGCACATGTCTGCCTTCATTCAAAGGTCCATCAGTTAGCAGCAGTTTACTGTACTTACTGGAATGATTGTCATTGTGAGACATACATTCAATGTTATCTTTAATGCATGCATTTCATGAATTGCATGTCTTGTGTGAGTTCTGAATATGGATTGAATTTATTTTATGATTGTGTGGATTCCAGGACCCCACAGATAGATGGTCAAAGCTGTCACAAATATACAGGCAGCCTGGAGAGGTTGTATGCTTCCGCACTGAGCTACTACAAAAGATTTGTTTGCCTATACATTCATTTTTTGTATTTCAAATAAAACACAAATTACATTTTAGGGCTATTATAATTCACGGCATCAGTTTTAAAGAAATGTACCCATTGAACAAGCTTTAACAGTAATTTCACTGCTTTGATCGCCTGCTGGTCATATGAAAACCAAGAATGATATCTCTGTGCAGTAGCATAGTGGTTTGTTTTGAAAGCTAACGTCTTTCTTAGGCTGTCTTGAGAAGCTACCTATCTATGCATAATATCTACCCAGGATACACATAGTTCGCTGTATCTGCCTGCTAGATCAGCTTAATTTAATGCTGAACAGCATTAATAAGAAATGACCATTAGTGGGGCAAAACATGCCTGTTTAATTTGTGCAAATCATTACAGTTGCAGCTTTGCAACTGCCAGTCTGCAGTGAAAGTGTCAGGATAATTACAGCCATATCACTGCAGTAAAGGTATAGAATCAGACCTGTCCCCTAAAGATACCATGTCAATAGAGACATTTCACACAGTGCTTTCGTTCCATGCTAAATCAACTGTGCAAATGCTGGAGGCTTTTTTTGTTGTTTTTGTTGCCAAGACAACAACTCCATTAAAAATGAAACAGTAAAATCAATTCTTGCTGCATGTTGCACTTAAGCAGCCCTTGCCATAGAATGAATTGGAAAATCTGGCCTTGTAAAATGGTAGCCTACTAGGCAGCCTCCAACTTGCGCTAGATCCAATTTCTGCAATCTAGATAATTAGTTGTGTGCTACTTCATATAATTAAGATTGCCAGCCCAATTATGTAGTTGTTGAAGATACTTAGCTTATTAGCAAACCATTAGAGTTATGCCGTCTGTTCTGTGCAAACAAACATAGGCACAGCAAATGAAAGTTAAATTATTCATGCAATAAATAATTGAAGGACAAATAGGGGTTAACTTCACATATGCACATCATCAGTCTCAGAAGGTTAATAATTCCTTGGATCAAGGAAAGAATGGGTTCAGGTCTTGAGCTCTAGGAAATATAAAATGAGAGCTGAGATGTGATGAATGTTATGGTATGCTTATTAAAATATTAATTTCAACCAGTCAAATTTATTTTACATAACACCAATCACAAGTGGATGTCAGGGAATCCCTTGCTGAGTGTGATAAATATACACTCATTTCATTTCATTGGTTTTGCAGCCTTTTTTTTGGGCAAGATCAGTTTGTAATAGTGACAAAGATTTGTAAATAGCTATGATTTGGAGTTCAAGGTCATTGTGCTAAATGAGTACAGCTGGATGGATATCCACAGGAAGAACCAATCGATCACTGGCACTGGAGTATTCGATTTGGGAATACACATGGGAATCTTAACTACTTTTCATCCAGATTATAATTTTGACCAGTATTACCTAATCCTCAGTATCTCTATCCTCAAAGAGCTTTCCTCTTGCCAAACAGCAGGGAGTTTCAATGGCAGACCGCACAGAGTCCTGCATTGTGCACTTGATAGGTCTCCTAGAAGAGCTGCCAGCCATGATGTCCCTGCAAATATAAACCTGAGCGTTAAAAATGATGAATTCATTTTTCATATATTCATTCAGTTTTCAGTATATATACATTTCTAATGATGGATGGAGTTAATCTCAGTGGACAACAAACACTGATGTTTAAGCCTGTCCCAAAAACATGCTTTCTTATCTGAAACCATGAACATTTGGTTGAGTGCTGGTGATTAACTGTTAATTGGAAAAAAAAGTCATAAGATAATATTTCAGCGTTGGTTTTTAGATGTTGGCCCATACACACAGGTTACATTTAATGGTACCCAGATAAATGGTGCTGATGCACAGTTAAAATCAATTATCTAATGGCAGCTACTTTTAGCTGCTGGATCAATCTGAATGGTTTTCGTTGTCATTGTGTTCTCTTCTGAAATGACTACACATTTACTTCAGAAACATGTATAATATGCAATGACCTTTCAATGAAGGCTGTTCAGGCACTACCTGGATGTTCAGTGTACAGATTTTCTAAATTCAAAACATAAAATCGATGAAAATGAAAACCATGACAGCTATGAAACATTTTTACCTGGACACTCGACAGAAATAGAACAAGTGCAGTTTTACAAGTCTGTACAATCCTTTGTTTCTAAAGTTAACTTACATTATGGCTCAATATTTTCTGCTGAGCATGCCACTGTAAACTAGGTACCTTTTGAACCTTAGATTCAGTTGTCCCTCCCCAAAACCTAAATGAGCCTGGACATCTAATATTTTCATTGATATTCACGAATGAGGGTTACAGTGATGGAGGAAAATTACAGAGCTCCACAGGTATGAGTTTCCTCCAGGGAGCAACTGGCAAGTGCTAATGTGTGGGTTGAATAATTCTGTATAAAGCCCCCGCCTACAGTTTCAAACTGAGCTCCAGTAAACAGACAGAGAATACAGACAGAGAATGTTTTTTTTTTTTTTTTTTTATTATTATTTCTGTAATTGTTTGATTTTTTTCCGTACCCTGCCTTTGTGCATCTGCATGCTGTTTGCATATTCCTCACATCATGGTTTTGCATTTCTGCTTGACTGCATTGATTAACATAAAGGGTCCTTATAAATAACATAAAATCTGCACAGCGTCACTAACGTTGCATAGCACCTTCTCAAGCAGTACATAAATGTACTTTACATAAACACACCAACTTATTTCCATAGTTTGTGCCAATAACGATGACCAAATAAAACTAGCTCACACTACTGAGCAGACTAGCAAATAGCCTTATTGCATTCTCAGGCTCCAACTCTCTCCCCTAGGCCTTGCAAAGAGAATGGGTTAAATAGAGGGTCGACATACTGACGTCAGGTGAAATTTTGTGCCTCCTTGCAGTTGTTAGCTAGGGTGTTCATGCAACAGCCACTGAAAAAGTGTCTGGTGGAAGTCTTTCTCAGTTGATCCCAATGTACCATTTAGTTACATTTTCATATTCTATTTCTACAGGAAAAGTCAATTCTGTACAGTATGTTTAAATTATTAATATCAACAATACCAGTTTTGCTGTCATTGCTTTGTAGTCCTACATGCAATCATTTTGGCTGTCTTGCTTAACTGACTCTGCTGGCGGCACCCTCTAACTAGCATGCATCTCAGCAATTAATTCCATCTTACTCCTGTCAGATGTGTAAGGCATGTGAATAAATACAGAACTGCTGGGCTGTCTATGGAGAGAGAGTGTCTTGTTATTTTTGTCAAGACTGCACTTGTTTTTTTTTGTTTTTTTTTTACGGTATTTCCAAGAAAGCGAAGGCGCAATTTCAAAACGCAGGTAGTGATACAACAACATGCCAGGAGTTGTATTAAGAGATGAAAAGAGAGGAAAATTCTAAAGTGCTGAATAAATCGGAATAATGTGTTGAATCTGAGACACTAAATGGAGGGTACTGGCAACATGTAAAGCTGCCAGATAGTGCTACAGTGCATCAAACAACTAAATAGCAAGTATACTTAGATGCAACAAGGCTACACAAGCACATTTTTACAGAACCAAGTGAGAAATCAAATGTGTACTCATCAAAAAAGTAAAAAAAAAAAACTCTGTTCTTTGAAAAACATAGCAGTTCTCTGGTCCCAGAAGTTTGCCATATAACTCTCACTTTATACGAACATATAATTGAACCTTTAAGTTAACTTCATTACCCAGACAACTTAAAATTAATAGCACTTGGAAAATGGAGTTTAGTTGGATGTGCCTAGCACACTCTTAAGTAAAGGGCCATAGGAATAGGAGTTTAATGGTTTCTCCAAAAACACTTTCCTTACATTTTGTTAACCCTAGACACATGGTCTGATACAACCCTCTGTTCTGTGTGTCAGTATAGAGCATATAATAGATGCAGCACTTAGAAGTCTCTGTGAATCCACACGTCCACTGCTGTTCACAAGCTCGGCTGTCAGTCAAACACTGGCACATAAGAGGTTGATATTTTGTTTTGCTTATTTTAGTCTAGCAAAGTACACTCTCCATTAGGGTAATGGGTGCCCTTTTGGAGCTAAATAAAAGGGGAGAGAGCTTTTAACTGAGAGGGCTTTCCATAATTTCATCAGCAGCAGAAAGCCCTTGCTCCTCTTTCCCCATGTCATTATCTTTTTGTAGATATTTGTTTGACAAAGTCTCTCTCTATCAATGTCGGGTCACAGGCTGGGGATTCGGTGTTTACAACCCACACCTCTTGGATCTTCTGAGTGTTCTAGTACTTTTTTTTTCTTCCCCATAACAGACAAACAGTCTGGATGCCAGGCTGTCTTTAGATGTGTCTGAAGCATTCAGAGTGATGAGAATGGTGATGGACAGGAGGAAAGAAATTGAGAAACGAACATGCTGCGTTTCTCACCCCCCCCCCCCCCCCCCAAAAAAAAAAAAAAAATAAATAAATAAAGCAAGAAGAGGTAGAATTGGGACTTTCAGACTAAGAAGGTGAAGTGAGGCTTCAGCACTGGGCTACTCTGTCTTTTGCAATGCTGTGGAAGGGGAGCTATGTTTTGCGGACGGCTGAAAACCAAAATAAAAGTTTGAAGATAACCACAGGTTAGCTTAAGGAGTGGACATGAAACAGCTTAAAACACAGCCCACTTTGTCTTTTACATAGTTGTTTGTATTTATTTTGTGTAAAGGCATGCATCGCTTAACGTCCACGATACATTCTGTGAAATATGACGTTATGTGATTTGGACATTGTGCGAACACCATACTATATACAGTATATGGTATACTATATACGCCTGGCAGCGCAATCGCTTTATTTCCATGAGACATGAGATACACGTGTTGCGTGAGGGAAGCACTGCCTTCACTACGTCCGTTATGTCCCGTTCTGTGATCGGGATTTTTAAACTTTATTATAACCTTATGGGACTACGGACGTCTATGCGAACGGACGTTAAGCGGCGCATGACTGTACATGTCTCTGCGGGTTAACATAACACTAACCATATACAGTATAACATAGTGTGCTGCCAAGTGTTTTCAGAGAAGCAGAGGACTGAGTGTGCTAACATGTCGTTCGCATATGGTGTATGGATAAGGACCACATAATACTGTACATCATAAATCAGAGAAGATCATTAGCAACACTATGTAGATACATTAGATTTCACAGAAACCCACAGGCCCACAATGTCCTTATATCTGTGTATCTGATGTCAAACAAGCTGCAAAGTTTGAGAGAGAGATGATGCAGCTGACCCTAATGAATCTCCAGGGTGGTTAGATGAGAGATGGTGGGGCCTCAAACCCCCACTTTGTCAGCTTCACATAGGTTTTGTTCCATTAGTGACCTATCGTAGAGAAGAAAAATGTGTCACTTCTTGAACATTAATTTAGTCTTTCACCTATAGAAAGTGTGAGAAAGATTGTTACTTTTCATGCTGGGAAGAAACTCTGAGTGAGTTTCGTTTAAGAGATCATCAATATCATCCTGTAGCCTTTGCCTGCCAAGATGCTCAAACTAAATCGGGCTTAGTTATAACTTGGAGGGGGGGAGTATTTCTCCGGGAAGGTGACCAGTGCTGGTGACCAAATCACTCTTTTGGACAAAGTATATTACAACCACCACTGTGCAGTTGGATATTGTGCTGTTGGAAACTCTGTCTTCAGTTAAAACAGGGTCGGAAATCAAACAGTCAATAAAGATTTATGACTCTTATTGCAAAGATTAAGGGATCCAATGGTATCCAGGCCAAAGATACGATGTGGCATCTTAAGCAAACCCTAGTTTAAATGGCTAAATATATCTTCACATGTCCACGTCACCTCTGTGTGGTAAGCATTGTGGTAAGCATTGTGTAAGGTAATGTCTGCTACCCATAACCAAAGCTCTATGTAAGTGGAATTCATTTTTTCATATCCTAGGCTACATACTAAGAATTCTCTAGACACCATCTGGTCACCTGCCTGAAGAAATAAAATGGTGCATTGCTTTTAAGGCTTCAGTTCCACAAACCACAGAGCCAGTATGGGGTTGCTGACTCTGAAGATTCATCAACCGCCTGCAGGTTTAACTGATGACCGAGGTGATTAATCATAATTACCAGCCACCAAATTTCTACCTGTGTTTGCTGTTTTATCGTAACCCAACTATATGAAGCAAATGTGATGACATGGAGAAAGTGCCATATGTTTGTTGAGAACTTGGAATAGCTACAGTGGACGTCACCCAACCTGCTGCTGTCAAATGGGAAATGAAACCTGGAGATTGGAGATCTCTCCTGCATATTTTACAGAAATAAACAACCCAGAGTTGTTAACTGTATACAGGCCCTTAGCTGAACATAATGGGTTTTCTCCTACTTGTCATGCTAATTCATCTTTCATCAATAATAGCTAATGTTTGGCTGGGACAATAAATTTCAAACCAGTTGTGATAGCATTTGTAAAATTTGAATTTGCTTATAGTTTTTTTTCTATTCTGGGGGCACTTACCCTGGGTGGCTATGGTGTACAGCACATGTTCAAATAATATTCATTTGTACGGCAGGGTACTTACAGGTATCTTACTTAAGAGGGTCGTGGCAGTGCCCAATTGTAGGATCTGAAACAGCAATGCTTTTAGTTGGACTTGAAGCAAAGTACTATATCCTGTCAACCCCCCACCATCACCCTTATTGGATATGAGTTGCACACAGTGAAAGATCTAAGCCTTGACATTCATGTCATATAATGTTAATTTAAAAGGCAGCATGAAGGCAAAGGATCAAAACAAATACACCTCAGTAATGCTGAGAGGAGTGGGTGTCAATCACATATTGAGCTTGCTATTGAATGTAAGCAGGCAAAGTGTATGAGTCCTTAATGAGCTCCCAGTGGTACTGGAAGAGGAACAGACTTGTCATTGTTAACTCTGTTTCCATCCATCCAAACCTGACTAAAATATGAGCAAAAAAGTTAAAACTCTTCTGACAAGAGCTATGGAGCAACAACTTAATGCTACATTAAGCTCATTCACTAGAATTTCCAATTAACCAATACAAGTGGTATGATTTGACCTTTACAGTGATTGTTTAATTGACAAAGGCTGTGTGAACCTCTTGATGAGCAAATCTAAGTCCCTAGTTAACTGTGTATATCATGACAAAGTCAAATGTACTAGTGCTTGTTCTTTAGCTTTTAACATAAATTGGCAGATTGGAGTTCTGTGAGTGGAGCCTCGAGAAAAAAAAAATCTGATTAACCACCTACTTTTGAAGCAGACAGGCCTTCTGGGAGTTTCTGTATTTATGTATTAATTATAGATATTGTGCACCATCAATGGTGTTGTATTTGTAAATCTTTGTAAATGTGTTTGAGGTAGGTTTACAGTATAGAATATTTTGCCTGTATACATGTAATATGGCATACATGCAGTTTTAATACTGATGTCATCTAAATTCATTCAAACCGGTTGCAAGCAGTAAGCTTACAGAAATGCACACAGAAAGGATAAGACTTTAGGAAAGGATAAGAAATAAGCATGTCTTGATTCAAATTTGGATTAACATTTTGGACTAACACAAGCAACTGTAATTATGGTTTATGAGTATGAGGTCCAGAACCATCATGTGCTTTCAAAAGTATATCAAAGACCTTGTCTGTCTTGTCTCAAGGTGATTCTCTGTGCTGGGAGAAGATGGAGTCTGAATCAGATCAGAATGGCACCATGGTCTTCTAACCTTGTCACATTATCTTATTTTTGGAGAATGGGCTGAACACAGCAGCACAAAGCATATGGGTCAACAAAGCTCAAATGCATCCATTTCAATCAGAGGAGCGCAAGCTGGGGTGGTCAGCACCTCAATCAGGACTCCCCTCAAAGTGAATAAACCCTGAATTGGATTATAGATTTCCTGTATAAGTTTGTTTGTGACCTAGTGTCAGGTTTACTGTGGCACATTGTGAAAGGGCGAGTGCAAGTCAGTGAGTGAGAGAACTGAGTGCTGCCACCTACTGGTCAAGACAGAGCAATGTGTACCTGGGAGTGAAACACGTAAGCAGACTTTAATAGGCCACACAAAGTTTAGTTTCATGTTGTTTCTTTTACTGAAACACTGCTTTACAGCAGTTTAGTTTAAAGGCTCCATTTCAAAATGAATAATAGGACAGTGTGAGAACAGACTGTAGCAGACAGTTTTTTTTTTCTTTTTTTAATAAAACCAACATAAGGGGTAGCATCTAAAGCAAACAGGGTTCAAGTGAAAACATTCAAATCCAGTTTCTTGAAAGGTTCAAGTTCAATTGCTAAACATTTCAGCTTCTAATAGTGTAAAAAGACAAATGACTTACAGGGAAGCTGCAATCTATGAGGATGCTGTGGAATGCCCTAAAAAGAATTAATAATGAATAATTTAAAGGTCCATGTGCTAAAATTATACCTTTCATCTGAGAAGGGGGGGGGCATAAAAAGTTTCAGGCTGTTTTGAAAAACTTGTTAAATCGAGCTGGATTCATTGCATACATTTCTGATGCAACAGTTACATCGCTTTCGCAATCTGCATGCTAAAAATGAATATTCCTTCTGTGGTGCTATATTTTTTTTTCTTCTTGATCACCTGCTCATGTGAATTTCGTTGTAAGGGTTTATCCAATTTGTCATTTCATTTCATTTTTGCTACATTCTGGGGTGAAAGATTCCTATAAACTTATAATATTATAATTATAATTGAGCAATATTTTTATAACATTGCTTAATTATCTGAAAGCACAATTAATATTTATATCTTTTAATATACAAATATTGAACACATCAACACTGATATCTGTTATAGTTTTAGTTTTGTTCTGATACTGTATAAATGCTATTTTTTTCCCCTAAAAACATTATATTATGTAACATTTAGCACATTTCAGTCTCCCACATCCAGTGAGAACCTTTTTCATTGAAAGTAATGTAAAAATATTATTGTAAATACTTCTTTAACCGCCCTTTTGCAACACCCACCTAAGGGAAGATTTCTTAAGATAAAAAACTGATAAGATAAAAATCTTTCCAGGAATATTCGTGGTGGAGCAATACGACATTTCTGCTTTACATCTCCAGCTCACTGATGTACATGGACGGGGCACCTCCTTGACAGAAACAGCGCCTGCTTGCATCTTTATTCCTCCTGACATCTTAATGTCACTGCTGGATTCTGCTGAGTTTTAAAGGGCAACCGTCATTCTCCTTTTTAAATTTTACTGTGGACACACAAACACACTTTCAAAATAAAAAGCACCATTTTGCCGGCGTTGGACCCCTGTAGGATTATTGTCTGGTGTTTTCCTCAGAATTCCAATTGCAGGCTTGAAAGCATCAGTCTGTTAATGTCCAAACCGAAAATGCCAGAACCAGCTTTTGGCAGTTACAGGATAGGCAGGAAATGCAATGGAGCAACTGGGCCGTCCCTCCAGTTGCTGTGCCAACCAGATGCCAGGCAACACATGCCTCTTGGCCAGCCCACAATCACAGCCCTGAGATAAGTCTCTGGTCATTAATCATTTATCTGAAGCAATTTGTGGAGCATTCGTCCGGAGCTAGAAACTATTAAGGGATTCGTCAACAGGAGTAATAGGAATGTGATGACTGTAAGTGGGACTCATTTGGAGCCAGATTGGTTTCTTAGATTAGCCAGGGAGGTATGGTACATGCAATTTTCTTCAGAATGGAATCTGTTTTGGCCAGTTTGGGTATGATGCAAGATGTTTGCGGCTGTTAAGTTTGGATTTTGGTCAGTGGGGTATGGGTAGGTGTGTAGATGGCATGGAACAGTTCTTAAGTGAGATTAATAAATTGTTGCATTGGTGGTCTTCATGCAGGGGCTTTTAATTGTCAGTGTCTCCTTCAAGAGGAGTCAACTCGAGAGACTGCATCCAACAAAACAGTCAGCAAGTCCAACACAAAATAAATAGAAATTTGGATTGTAGAAAGTAATATAATATTACCAGATATTTAACTAAAAATGACTGTGTTATTTTTACAAATCAAATCTTCAAATCTTCAAATAATGTCTTGCTTTTAGAAGAACACTCTGAGAGCTCCCTGTGCAGTTTCAGCTAAGTAGTGTTGAATGCCAGGAGTGTGCTCTTTCTGAAACGTCCTTCAGTCCTCAGAGAATATTCAAAAGCCTGAGTTTGCTTGGCATTATAAGGCAAAGTAATCTTTCCAAATGTCTGCAATCCCCACCCTATGTCCTACGGGATTGTGTGCCGTCGAAACACATTGCCTTTAGATCAAAGTGGAAGGGTTTTCAGTCTTCACCGGCCCCAGCCTGACAGCTGAGTTCTTCATCAGGGCATTTTTCTCTCCCTCATGAAACAGCAGGAACTGAGGTAGGGAGGGAGAGAGATTTGTTATATTCAGATCCTGGAAAATACATATGTGGACTGGACTGGATAAAAAACCCTCTTTTTATTAGTCAACAGGAAGGCAACCATATTATTGGTAAAAAAAAAAAAACAAACAAAAAAAAAAACTCTTTTCTACCATTTTGGTCTTTCACAGTGTCATAAACAAGAACAGGAAGGAACTACTGCTGTTCGACTGTGTCCTGGGTCTGTGCAGCACAGTAGGTTAACTCAGGACATACTGTACCTATTAATTATTGCCTGGCTGCATAACTGTTGATGACCTTGTCACAGAACTGGACCTTTTCTCTTCTGTGTCCCTCACAAAGGCTAGAAACTAACACCAGCTCTCTTGCACAGTACAGTAACCTGCCACACAAAGGAATACTGGAATATAATCAAGGATGGTAAAACTGAAACACTTTTAGACTCCTTCCTGGATACCGCCAAAGGAGTATGTCTGGCTGCATTATCTGCATATTTGAAATATCCTCTTCACAATCCATTTTGAAAAGATAGAAAAAAATCATCTTTTTTATTGAGCACAAGGGTGAGTAAAAATCACATCAACCTTTTCCCAAATCAATGTGCAATGGGAAAGTGTCAAACTGATAATCGAAGCTCTAAAATATACTTTAGAGAAAGCTGGTGAAAATATGTTTATGGAAAATGTCAATAACGAGTACGTTGCTGCAAGTAATTTTACCAATACTCTTGATGGCTAGTAATAGTACCTTAGTATCAACACAGTGACTAAATTAGTAAATGCATGATTTGACTATCTGCTTGCTGCTGTTTCAGGTGAGCAAAGCAAACTGAACGTTTGTCCCTAAAGCTAGACAGGTCGCTTTTGGGGGGTTGACATGAATTGACAGTTCTGCAAGTAGAACTGACCAGTGGTTGGACTACGTTGTGCAGGTAATGGGGAAAAAAGTGACAGTGATCTCAGCCTTGGGACACTTTACGATTGAAAGTCAGGGGGGCCTAGAGAGAAGCTTGTCATGGGAGCCCATGGACTGGAAAAGAAAAACAGCTTTGGGGAAACTGATGGCACATAGGCACAGGAGAGAGCTGAAAATGTAGAAAAGGGGGAAACAGTAAGGCAGCGAGGCAAGCAAAATATGCATGAAATGCTTCCCATGTCGGAATTACACAAGCATCTGGTGGGCGTTATTGTACCCTGACTAATGTCTTGAAATTATAATATTCTTTTTTTCCTCAGTAGCTCATTGTACTTTCTTTTTTGCAGAGCACATCAAAATACAGATTGTGATCTATAAGGCTCCAGTGTTGTACCATGGTTACCATTTTGCTAATTAGGCTTCCAAGCCTGAAGGGCAGAAGCCTATTGTTCTTACCATTTCTTTAGTCTCGTCCTTTTTTTTTTTTTTTTTTGCAATGGAGTTCTGTATTTCCACATTTCTTACTCACTTTTCATGGAAGGTTATGGCTTACCCATCCAGCAGCCTAATATGGCTGTTTTTTGACAAATAAGCCTCTGGGGGAAAGCTTTGCAGAACTTTAGCATTATGATGTGATTAGTCCTTAATAAGTGCAGTATATAAATTGAAACTTTTCAGACATCACCCAAAATTGAGCTGTTTTTCATGCTTCACTTGGAAGCATAAGCTTCCTACAACTTATTTTGCAGGGTTTTGATTACCTGCATGCTTATGCTAAAACTGCAGGCCTAAGTAAATGGCAAACTATTAATTTATATCTCACACCATCTATTTGCCATGACACTTTTCTTTTACTATTTTGCTGAAGACATGCTCCAAACAATATTTTCTTTGTCCATCATTTTGTGTGTGTTACATTACAACATGTATGGACCTAAGGTAGTGGGTATTGAAATTATGGCGTAACAATCACTATGTTCCCTTGTTCAAGATACGTGACTGAGGCATAAAATTCAGCTGTCACATATTGGTCTCAGTTTATGCTATTCATTGTGACATGCTGCACCAAGGAATGAAATAATAGTTTAGTGGCTTACCAGCTCTGTGTCTGTCTAAGCATCAGTGGAAAGCAGGGAAAAAAAATTATAATAAAATATACAAAATAGAATCAGACACAGTCTGACCTAGCATGCAGTGACAGTTTAGAAAACCAGTATCAGTCCATTGAACCCCATGACAAAGCAATCAAAAACTCAAACATGAATCATCCACTAAGTCTCTTTCCTTCCCACCCCTTCCCGTCAAGGTTAACGTCAGCATTTTTGTTTCCTTTGCTAACTGCCATCTGTTTCAGCCTCCTTTTTGGCACAGAGTGCCAGCCTTGCGCGGTGGGTGACATGGAAAGCACCGGGCTGAGTATGCCTGCATTCACTCAGTGGAAAAAATGCCCTGCATTTCTGGGAACAGCAGGTAGCAGAGTCGGACCCATGCCCAGAGTGTTTCCACAGTGCCAGCCTGTAAAGGCCAGCACTGAAAATATCACCAATCCCTTCCCAGCCTTTGGACTCCAGTACTCAAAATACCACTGATCCCAGTCCAGCCTGTCGAGACTAGCACTCAAAATACCACCTATCCCAGGCCAACCTGTGGAGACCAGCACTCCAAATACCACTGATCCCAGCCAGGCCTGTGGACTGCAGCACTGAAAATACCACTGATCCCAGCTCAGCCAATGGACTCCAGCAATTTAAATATCACTGATCCTAGCTCAGTGATTCCCAGGAGTGAACACAATGTACATAACGGTGCTATGTCAACGCTGTTTCCTTGAAGTGTGAATTCTCAGTGTTGGGAACTGGAACAGCACAAAAGGCTAATATCCCCATCCCCCAGTACCCATAACACATAAACCATTACAATGAATCACATGAATAAATCATTAGTGAATCAATGTTCCTGGCCTACTGTATATCCCCCAGTTACTGTATTGAATAGAATCTTCATGAACAAAAGAAAGAGAACTGTTAAAAGAATACCATGAAAAATAATTATCCGTAGACCATTGTTACAAAAATATGAGACCTCGTACTTTGTCACGGTCGGATAGAAAACCGACTCAACCTTGCAGATACTGGCCATTTTCAGACAGGCCAGATGCTATTTATAATGTGATAAACAAAAAGACATGATCATCCCTGGGATTGACACTGAGGATTAATCAGCAGGTATGAGTTCTGCACACTGGTCCCTCCTGGCACCTCCTATAGGTGGTGTCAATAGGCTGTGCCTCATGATTGACAGATTTCTGGCAGCAGTGCCAAGGATTATCTACCTATGACATGTCAGTCTGTCACCTACCCTCCAAAGGATAGCATCCCAGAGCCTAGCGAAACCGCAGGAACCGTATGCTATCAGCATTGTCAGTATTATTGCCATTTCTAAACAGAGACTGTCAATGCACCACTCTGTAGTTTTCTTGTTTTTTTTTATTTAATTTTATTTTTTTATTCATTTTTATTTTATTTTTAAATCCATTCAACCCAGAAAGTTTTAAGCACTAGACAGGACCAGTGCAGTTTGACAGTGCACACCTGGACTTAGGGAGTTTTTTTGTTTGTTTGAAATGTGTAGAAAAGCATGAGTCTGCTGTATGTGTGCTGGGCTGGCTCAGCGACTTTGTGGATTTACATTGGTTTTTGCACTTCTTTTTTATTCTCTGGGTGCACTTATCAAGGGCATCCTACATAGTGTGTGCTTGACCCATTGATTTATACAGAGGCAAAGTAGGTTTAAGTACGTTTATGAAGAGTTCAACAGCAGTGTCAATTTTAGATCTGAACCTGAAACATTCAGATCGTAAGTGCCCTAACATCTCCCCTAGTAGACTGTTAAACTGAAACCGACACAGTGTGCAATGTTTGAGGAGCATGGGTGTTGAGCAAATAGCATATTAGTATAGCAGTTTAAAAGATCAAATCACACCAGTCACAGCTTGTGCCTTATCAGTTCACCAGTTCATTTGTTGAATCTTCACATTAATTTAACTTTCAAAACAACACATACTGTACTCATGTATTCAGCCTCGTACATGGGAGAAAGTGGAAAAAACTGAGGAATAACTGGTCTTTTTTTCTCTATTACAGCCCATGCCCAGAACAAGACAAACTAATACAAGATAATGCAGTGAAACAATATGTGTAGCATTGGTAATTTGTGAATGAATTACAGTAGAAGAGACTAATTAAAGACATACACATGAAAGCCAGAGAAAAAGGGAACATAAGAGATGTTAAATACCTTTCAAACTAGATATAATGCATCCATCCTTGGGCATTACAAAAACGAGTGCTTGACTGAAGAACCTCCATTTATTTTTATTTTCTTTAATGAGCAATAACACAAGCCATTTAGAAATGATTATGTGGTTTCATGGCTAACTCTATGGTAATGGAGGTCTCATACAGGCTTCAGAAGTAACGTGACATTTCAACTTTTCAGTTGAAAGAAATCCATTCTCTCACTTCCTGAAAATGTAGCATGGAAATATAGTGTGCATGGAATTCGAGAAGTTTTCTGTTTTTGTTTATCTAATGCGCTTTATTTCAATGTCTAATGAAAATGGCAAGACACAGAATGAGAATGGAGTTGTTTTGAGGTTTAGTGCTCCTTTAAGGGCTACAGTCACATTTTAGATAATGTAGCACGGCATGATTAAAATTAGCCTTTTTTTTTTTTTTACAATTGACAAATACAAGAAAATGGAGAGATTGAGTGACCTGCCAGTAGCACCAAGCAATAATATGTAGTAGCAAGGCACAGCAGGGAGAAGTCAATAAGAGGAGGTGTGTTTTCATGTTTTTTTTTTTTAAATATTCACCAATGATTGATGCAAATATGTGGGTGAGGGTCATGAAGGGTCATGCTCTTTTTTTTTTTAAACTTAGGCCCTTGCTAAACTATCACCACCTTCCAGTTAATATTCCACAGTCTCCTAGATCAATGCAATGTAGTTAGCTTATGACAGCGATCCCGTACACCTGCTGAAGTCAGTCTGTTCAACCCTGAAAATGTCACCGGTTAGTACATGGCTTTAGATATTTAATTGTGCCCACACATAAGTGCTAAGCCACCTTTCCAATCACATGCTTTTTTCAGTTTATCAAGGTGTAGCAGCAAACTAGATACCTGTTTTTATTTTGTTTATATTTTTGCATGTGGGGGAATAAACAGCCATGAGCCCTGTTTGCCTTTCATGTGTAGTCAAGAGCACAAGCCCTTCTGCCACACATTATTCATCAGTGTAATGAATTCTCATCATGTTATACAAGCAAAGCCTCCTTCATGCATTCTCTTTTCATTAAAGAAGACTATTCCTTATGACCACACAATCATTTTTCAATCATTTTTCAACTCTAGACGTAAACTTTAGTTTCTTCTTTTTTTTCAATACAGCCTTTTGATTGTCCAATGCGGATGTATTCTATGGTTTGTGTAACTAAATGCAAAAATTTTCCGTCTGGTATACAACTGTGATCACCCCTGTTTCTTGCAAGCGGTGTGACCTGGGTACTATCTGTCATAAATAATGTTTTGAGAAGATCTCCTGTTTTACAGTCCCTGTGTAGGCATTTATTAAACAGGCCCTGGGAAATGTTTTCAATCAAAGTTTTCAATCAAAAAATTAGTCCAGACAGCAGGTGTTTCAGAAATTTTCATTATACTTAAATATTTCAAGACATCTTTTAAGCTCTTATGAAGAAGTCATGTATGTGTCCTCCTTAAAAAACAGCAGAACAAACTCCGTACACCACACACCAACTCCCGGTTCCCAATCCACTGCAGTGATGAGGGGTGAATACAAGTGCTGCTGCTTTAAAGAAACCAGAAACCATTTTAATTTTTAACAAGCAAGCTTGTCCAAGGGCACTTCCAACAGAATCATTGCTTTGGAGAGAACATTGTTCCATTTTTTCAGTGCCATAAACGTCTTATCTATGTACAGGGATGGTAATTGCAATGTTCTGTTTACCAAGGGAAGTTAAATCAGTATGCTGAAGTTACTAATCACATTGGCAAAAAATGATTCAAGCTTCAATGTGATATCTTCCACAAAAAATTATAATAAAAAACTCTACACAGTAATTTGGGCTAACGTAACCAAAAGTTTAAGAAGTTAGGTGTCTGCAAGTGAGATGCTCAAGTCAAATTTTGTGTTTGGTTGTGCAGAAACCGTTAGTACGGTCCATTTACACAACACAGTTGAAATTATATGCCAGCAGCCATTGAAATTCAGAGGACCCTCAGTTTGAAACAGGCTTGTTTTTAAGCAGTTTCAACTCATTGCATAAGTAAGCCAGACCACAGCAGTCAGACATCTCTGTGAAGTTCTGATCTGTGTTATTTCCCCGCATTTTGCCTGTGGCAGAAGACCACTAATTATTCACTATTGCTTCATTCATAGGAGCAAAGAAAAAAAAAAAAAAAAAACATAAGACAGCGAATAGCTGATAGTTAAGTAGCTTAACCAGGACTGCGCTTTGTCCAAAGCAACAGCTGACCTATTTTCATTACCAGATAGTTTTCAGCTGAAACCTGCAAGATGGAGCAGTGTCTTGGTGACTATTATCCATAAAATAAATATGGCATTTCTAGGGGCAATGCTATTTGACTGTGAAGAGGGTATGCTGATTTATCAGGAATTCAAACCTCATGAATGGTTTATGTCTGGAATTGTATAGACCAGGCCCATATCAATTCATGCTTGGTTTCTTATTGCACATTAAAATATTGTAATATTGCCCTTTGTTAATATTATTGATTGCCACCAAGGATTTTTCCACATAACATGACATTTACAATTGTATCAAATGAATTACACAATGCCCTGGCAGTATCACTATCAGATCAAGAAATTAGGTGATTCGGTTTTTCCTGTAAGATCCTCCAGTGGCTGTGTCCCCGCGTTGCAATCGTCTTGCCTTCCCTTTCCATAGCTCTTCTTAGAGCAGAGTCTTATTCATTTTCCTACCCATTCCTTTGGGGATACCATTTCATGCCATTTCATTCCTCCGTGCAGGTCCGTCCTTCGATTTTTCGCAAGGCTGGAGACCTCAGAGGCGGGGCTCACACTAAAACACTGTGATATTAAGCTATCAATATGAATATGAATCATTAATCCTAAAGTCTGAAATGGAAATAATTCAACCAGGAAAACTTTACTTGGAGGTGCCATAACCTGGCAGAACTTTATGCTAGGTTATACCTTACAATAAGTAGACTGTTTCAGGTCCTGGAGAGTCTATTTTGGCTGTGATGGCCAAAACACAGTACAAAGTACCACACTGACTTTGTTAGCTCTCTAAAGTTCAGTAGAAGAACTTTTTATCTCTCTTATCATTTCTCAGAATTTAGAAACTCATTATCTATTGAATGATCTTGATCTCAGGTCAGCAGAACATTGCCTGTCTTCAGCTGAGGAAAGCAGTCATGAAGGACATAAGAGGAGAAGGTGTGAATCTTTTTCTATGTTAATTAGTGTACGTCTGACTGAAAGTCTCTCATCACTGCCAAGTAGGTGAGCTCTGAGACAATTTGATGACAGGTGAGATCATCCTAATGAGATTTTCTGAAAATCATGTGTCCCTGCTAAATACAGAGTAGTGGAATACCTTTGTCTAATTTGAACCAAAACACTTTTAGAAGCAGAAATTTTTACATGAAGTGAACATAATGAATTGTGTATTAACCAGTATGGAGTCTTGACATATGCAGTTTATACATAGTTGATAATAGCACACAACATGACATAATTTCTTATTGTTTTTCTGTTTGATTATAATTATTTATATACTATTAATTATAATGTATATACAATTTATATAAAATATAAAACTTTCCAGATGATCTTATCCAGAACATAAACCATTTACATATTACAGTTTACATTACATTTACATATTAAGTCTGTAACCCATTCATACAGCTAAAATGTGCCGTAGACATGTTTTTGTCTTTACTTGTGTTTTCATTCTTAACGTCTTGTACTGGACTGATTTTATTCAGTCATTCTTGTGTATACATATTTTGTATCCCACTCCACTCTCTCCCTTTTTCTACACTAATTTCCACAACAACCATAACAAGACGTCACAGCCAAAACTAATGCTATAAGCATAATTTCACATATTTACATACTCGGTTTTAATTAATGTTATTTAAATGACTGATTTAAAAACACTTTATATCCCCAGTGATTTCATAATGGAAGTCTTTTTTTGTTAGTTTCTTTTGTTGAATATGTTTCTTTTCTCTATCAGACGTAGGCATTTGTGTCACAACAGAGCTCAAAGATTGACTGGAATTTATCGTTTTAGAGTTTACTTGGGCACATCAATCACCCATTTAATAAACGTGGTGGTAAAAATAAAACCAATAAAAAAAATTTTACATCTGATGCGACAATGGAATTTTTTATTAGTATTTAGTTATTATTTTAGTTATTATTTCTGTGGAGGGCAAACAAGGGTTATATCTTCTCTCTTTTTATCTCTTTATTTTACTGCCAATAATAGGGCAATATATGTGAATGTATTTATGAGAGATAACTGAGAGTAAGGTAGGGTCTGAGAGGCTTACCGATCATGATCAGTGTGCTGAATTTCCAGAAATGACATGAAGCTGGATTGATGTGTGAATTGTTCCCTTAAAAATGTAATTTTCATTGTTCTGATCTCACTTGCCAACTTGCTGTGTCTTTTATAATGTGCTTATGCATGAAATACCTTTACAATTGAAAATAAAAAAAATTGAATGAGTCTGAGTATGGCCTTTTAGAGACTGGTCAGTTAAGTAGAAGAAATATTGATCCAAAAAAAATCTTAATTTGCACTTAATTTGCATGGTTTCCTTGTGATTGCATATAATTTTTATAGCACTGTTTTATCTCAAATTGTGATATTTAACTGCCCTTCTATCATAAGTATAAAATCTATAATTTTATATTAAGTACAAATGAAAATAAATACAAGTAAATACATATTAATATAAATGGCCCAGTGAGACAAGCATAAAATAATGTGTCCATATATTAATGTATATGCATTTATGAATAATTTAAAATAGTAAACATAGACACACAAGGAAAGGCCATTAGCTGCCACCAGCAATTATCACAAGGAGAAGAATACTTTAATGGAGCAAATATATATAGATATATGTGTGTGTGTGTGTGTGTGTGTGTGTGTGTATCTGTCCTTTCTAATATATTAAAATGAATGCATGACTTCCATGGAAAGTGAGTGGAAAAAAATAACATCATGAATTGAATGAAATAAACTTTATTTTCCTGGTGCTGGCTGTGAGGCATCTGTTTATGGTGTAGAAAGTACACTATATAGTTTACTTTGCCTTCACCTAAAGCTTCGAACTTATTTAAATTTGTATTTAAAAAACTTCAAGAACAAGGGGAAGACATGAAAAAAAAATCACATGTTACTTGTGCTGGACTATGATCTGTATTTTATTTATTTATTTGATAAACATGTCTGCTGGTACAGCAATTGACCTCTTAATCAGGAAAAACAGATTCAGAACTGTCTGTTGAATGGGATAAAAATGCATGGGGTATCTCTGCCTGAAGGACAATGCTGAAAGATGCTTTGAAGGGGGTAACAATGAAGGCATCTCGTGTCAAAGTTTTTCATTACTAATTCATCACAGCGCTGCTTTTTATTCATCAACCCCCACCGTGATGAAATGAAATCTAGATCACAGTATTGTTCAGCACCATGGAGAGTGACTGTGATGGTGGAGCCAGTGACTGGTGGCTAAGATTATGTGGAGCTGAAGTACTGTGCTCAGTTGGCTGAGAGTGGGAGAGAAGGGAGGCTTTGACTGATTTTTTAAAGTATGTGGGTGTGGAAATAGATTGGATTAGTTATACCTAGGTGTTTGCATCTTTCAGAAACAGCAAAGGTAAACTGAATTAGTTCAAAATTTACAAGATATGTTCATTGCACTGTAGATTAAGGTTTGGGAATATAAGTATGTGATAGCATCAATTTGCAGGTGGTCTTTCCCTTGTGCTGATGGTAATAGAATGTAAACAGATACAAATTCATGGTTTCATTGAAGTACTGAAAATTATGTGTAGTTTTGATTCAAATCCTATAAACAACCACATTCAGTATTTCATTTTTGATAGTTCATCCATCTTTATTTAAATTTTCACAAACTTTCATAAAGCCAAATCACAGACAGCATAAATCCGCTATCATTTGTTTCCAATGTGCAGGTGAAATATACACCATCGTCATCAAGTGTCGTTTGCACGTCTAGCATACTTTGTAGCAGATGATTTCACTTGCGTGGTTTCAGAAGATCAACGCCCTCAGAAAGGACTTCCGTTTCCAGGTATAGGTGTGTAAAAAAGGGATAAAAGAGGCACCTACAGATCTGCACAGCAGAAAATGCACTGCGCTCCATGAACCTATGACATCTTGTCCAACCAAGGTCATACATTCATTTTTTTTTTTAGTAATGTAGGACACCTTTAGTTATTCACTGTGTCATCATGTTGAGGCATCATGAAGTGAGACCATACCCATGAATATATAACACACCTCGTTGCACATCCTGGAGACAAAGCGTTCCCGCTGTCTGAATTTAAATATGCTTCAGTTAATGCAAGGTACAGGTGATAACATGTTTTAGTACGCTTTAGAACACCTGCTTCAGTTGTTCTGATTCTCAAAGCCTGTCAAATCACACCTGTACCTAATTAGCAAAGCAAGATTTTTTTTTTTTATTCTCTGGTTGAAAGGGGCAGGGACTCTAAGTAAAAATGGAAGGTGCTCTCCATCTGGTATAAATGAAATGATAACTTTCTAAAAGTAGGAAAAATCCACAAACTAATTTCTGAGTGAAAAGGATGAACTATTTACTTGTATGCTACAGTGATGTAGATTCTTTGCAAATAAAATATAATACATACAAAGCATGCAAGGCATATCACCAAAATGTATGTTTCATGGACAATTAAGAGTGCTTGTCCCATGTTAGCATAGTTCTGGGTTTGGGTCAGATCTGTGTCACTATAAGAAACTGACCTGAAGTCCATGTGTGGTGGAACACAACTGGTATCCAATGGGGTAAAGTGTATTTTGTGCCTCATTGCTCCACTCTCAGCACATTGTGCTTCATCTGGGCACCTGTGAGTCTCCTGGATGTCATCAGGGAGATGTGCCAATCCTCCATTTGGCATTTTCTGGAGCACTGTGGGCTTTGCAGTGTGAACAGGCAAGCAGGTGTATTGGAGGATTGCACTCACTGCACCCCAACACTCCTGCCTGCGTGCAGAGGATGCTGTGCTGAAACACATCAAATTTACAATCGGTGATCCTGAAGTTGCCGGATTGATAAAATTCATTTGTGTTTGTTGGGTCACACACGTCAAAATGACTTCAAAACGACTCATCTCAAGCCTTGTCCAAGGTTCTCATCCCCTCGCTCAGAGTGATAGATTAAGGTGCACTCTCAGGGACACAGAAATAATGATCGGCAGGACTGTTTTCCCACTTGCTCTGAGAAGGTAGAAATGACCTTGCGGGCAGTCATTCTGCGGGAGAAAAAGCTGTGTGTCAAAGTTCCTATTGTGCAAAAATAGAGGTCACATTGAGGAGTCCAATGGCAAGAGTGGAAGGCAGGGAAATTGAATGTAACTCTACAGCAAATGTGGCCCTCCCGATGTTGCTGTATCCCAGCCACAGCAGCTTTGGCTTTGGTATTCAAACTAAATGTGGAACCATACCACAGTGGAAAATTACAAGGTGATCACTTCATTTTTCAAACCCAAACACAAGCCAATGTGTTCTGTGACAGGCCAGTCGTTGTCTGAGGCAGACAGAGGTGACCATGGGGATAATTAACAAGTTTACAGGTCTTAGGAGAATGGAGCTTAATTTTCAAAATATCAGTAAGGATAAACAGTGCCACTTTAACGACACAGGATGATAAGAAAAAGTCTGAAAAGCAGACAAAATTGTGGGATTAATACAGCCTTTTATTTTCCAGGGGATTGTGATAACAAGGCTACACTAGAATAGGCAACAAATACGCAAAATTGTACAAAAAGTGGCATTGGTCCTCACAGCTTTATACTGTGTATATCTTGTCATATGGGCATTTGGAGTTGCTTAGGGAGATATAATCAGTTCTGGACAATGTAACCAAGGAGTAAAAACCTATAAACCTTTCAAACATCCTCTGTAATTAACATTCTTTTGGACACTCTATTGAAAAAAGCATGAAGATTAAAAACGTCAGAAGTATACTGAAACAGAAATCAGTTGGGACTGTGAGAGAAGTGATAAGCAAATCATTGCTGACACATGTATTACATATGACACCTTGGGGAAAAGAAAAAAAAAAATGTATATATATATATATATATATATATATATATATATATATATATATATATATATATATATATATAATATGCTATGCTTCCAACTTTGTGGCAACAGTTTGGGGAAGGCCCTTTCCCCATTGCACAAAACAAGGACTATAAAGACATGGTTTGATGAGTTCGGTGTGGAAGAACTTGACTGGCCCACACAGAGCCCTGACTTCAACCCCATCGAGCACCTTTGGGATGAACTGGAACGGAGATTGCGAGCCAGGCCTTCTCGTCCAACATCAGTGCCTGACCTCATAAATTCTCTACAGAATAAATGGGCACAAATTCCCACAGAAACACTCCAAAATCTTGTGGAAAGCCTTCCAAGAAGAGTGGAAGCTGTTATAGCTGCAAAAGGGGGACCAACTCCATATTAAAGTATATGTATTTGAATACAATGTCATTATAGTCCCTTTTGAAATCTGCTTTCACAAATTATGCTCAATGTCATTTATTAGTCTTTCATTTTATTTTAGCCTGTTATTGTTTATTATCTCAGTTTTGTCAATGGTATCATTCTCTGTTTTCTTTTCAAAGTCCATTCTTTTCTTTTCAACATTGGTTTGATATTCCAGCTCTGAATCTTATATAACTTTTTTACAACTCCATCTAGTGGTGTATGACACATTTGTTTTCTGTAATCTGACCTGTACAGCAAAATCATATAAAATCATTATAAAATCATGATATAAAAATAAAAAAGGATCAGTTGACTCTTTAACAGATTGATTAACAATTCACGTAATCAGTCAATTGATCAATCAACTAATAATCCTGATCTCCAATGGCAATAACATTCATGGACATGTTAATGAGGGTACTCACCGTACTATCAGTCTGTGAAATCAGTCTGCATGCCACTAAGTTAAACACACAAGCATTTCCCTGCTTAAAGTAACACATTGAATGCAGACGGACAGAGATTGTGGTCTTCTTAAAAATGCCTACACATGCATGAATTTCCAAGTGATTGCTGTGTTCCGGCCAACCGTAAAGAAACAAATTTAATTGCAATTAAACTGTAGGGAGCTGAAGTCACTTGTGCCCCAACACCTGGGCCGTCCTATTGAAGGAAGGATTGGGAGCCAGAGATGAGACTCTTTCAAACCATATGCAGTACTATCACATTCAATCACCCACCCATTCAAACAGCTGACACCCTTGGGATAACCAGAGAGCTTTCATGTGGATGTGGTCAATACTCTGTCTTATTAAAATGTGCATTCATTATTTTATCAATATGTTAATTTCCATTACAACCACCTTTGAAGTATCTTTGCTATCAGTGGGTTTGTGAACATGAACTATATAAAATTTCTGGCAGGCAGAGGCTATTTAAACACATTTAAGGTCTTATTGTAATTTTCGATTAGTAGATATTCATCATCTCCCATGCTGAACGCTTGCATGATTATTCCATCCATGTTGGGCTAAAGTTATGAAAGAGTTAATAGAGTGTTAATGAAAATTCAACACATGTCATTGTCAGTACACAGACTTGTATCAATACTGGGGAATATGAGCCCCCAAGATAATGTTCATCTTAGATTCAATCTTATTTCCAAATAGAAAAATTAAATGGTGTTATATTTTATATATATATTTTTAATTATATTTTATTATATAAAATGTTATATGAGTATTATGTATTATTTTCATATTTTGTCACATTAAGCATTCATAGAGCACCAGCATGCAATCCCAGATGAAAGACTGCACAAATGAATGCAGGGGATAAAATACAGGAATGATCTTTTCATAGCCCAGGAGATCAGAGAAATAAATCTGAGGACTATCATGTAGAATCCCTTGTGGGAGGTGTGCACAGGCTTATGGGCACTTGAATGTCACTGCACACCCTTGACAGCACAATCTGGTCAAGCTCGAAGAGCCAATAAAAGTCCTGGAAAGCGTTTCTCTCTCTTCACAGCTCTTAGCGGTTTAGACACAGGATCTCGAATGGGCCCCAGTGGAGTCTTAAAGATGAGCAGTGACATTTCAGCGTCACGCAGTGTGGAACCCGTTGCAGGTATGTGTAGGTTTTAGGGCAGATTTGTTGTGATTTGCTTGGAGACTGCGGATGGAAATAAATCCCTCCACGGTAGTTTCCTGGCTGGCCCAAAGCCCCTCCACTGTTATATAGATTCTCTCTCAACCACAGAAGAATTATGTAAGGTAGTAAGATTTAATGTTGTTCCCTGCCTCTGTGGTTACTGAAGACTGCTACCGTATGGGATTAAAAGCTTTTTCAGACAGATGAGTTAATGTCTTTGACAATTACGCTTACTGTAAGTATCCATTTTGACAATGTAATAAGTGATCTGTACTTATTTAAATTTCATGCAAATGATATTGTCTCTGGTTGAAAAGCGGAACTCCCCATAGCAACTGCATCTGTACAAAAACAAATACAGAAAAAAATTCTTGGTTGGAGGTTTCTGACAGACCATGGATGTACTTGGAGACTGTTTCCTCAGGCCACACGTGAAATGCCTTAGGATTATCAACTCACTGTCAGCTTAGGATTTTTAGGGGTCCTTAGGAGGGACATGTCACTGTCACCCTGTGATACAATGTGCCAGGGAGTGCAGCCCCTCCCAGGACCCTGTCTGTATGAACTTGCAAAGGAATTACCCGTACTCCTCTTGTGACTAATTTTAGAAGATGATTTTGTGTGTGTGTGTGACATATGTATTCTGCAGCCCCGCAGTTACCCCACCGCCAAAGGAACAGAGTATGTTTTTTTCTTTTTTTTTTGGGATTCCTTCTCAGACAATTATTTTGATCTCTGATTCTATAAAGGTTCTCTTCTGAGCTTTCTGCCATGTTTCTATTTTATTCATTGTCAGAGGGCTGCATGAATACATACATTACTTTCAGGAGGATAAACGTCCCATTCCATTCTTAGATTCCTGCATGAGATCACTTCAGGAATATGAACATTTCTACACAGTGTGGATAAATGAATTCCCTTGACACATTTCAAGCTGAAAAGTTGAAATTATTTTTAAAAAAGTACTCTTAACATGGGACTATTTTCAGCTCGTAATACTGGTTTGGTGAGAACTATTAATACATGCAATAATGACACTGCTTTTATTGATCGATTAATTGATTTGTTGATTGATTTCAGTCACTTTTTGTGAATATATGCTTGAATCCATGCTTCATGGTAAAAACAGAATTTTAGCAGTGTTTTCTTTTTTGGAATGTAAACATCAATACACAGATGAGTGTGCTAAAGGCAGTTGATAAAAAACATAAAAAAAAACATACAAAATATCACTATGAGTAACCATTATAAACCTCTTAATAATGTATTCCAAATGTTTAAAAATGCACATACACAATTCTTGTAAACAATGACAAGAAAAACTAATGAAATGTTGCATATTGACTGTATTAGATCCTTTTTTCCTTTCACGAGAGTTATGAACAGAGCCACAATGTTCCAAAATGTGCATGCTGCCTAACCTACTTGAAACTGATATAGATTTCATTAATACACAATGTATCAAATCTCCAAACTGACATCCCTACTTCCAACTGCAATCACTTCTAGAAAAAGAGCTGGAGCCAAACATGGTCATATCCACCTTCAAACTGCAATATGCAATATCACTCACTGGCATAGTCATGACCTGTGCCCCCATGTGTCTTTAAGAGCTGTATCCTATGAAGAAGGTCCCTTATGCTTTCTGTATGCGCTTCCCAGCTTTCTCCCAGAGTTCAGCGGGCCCGCAGTAAGCAGCCAGACAGCAGTTGCACAGTGACAGCTCTCTGGTCAGGATAAATGTTTACCCCTGATACTCCAGGCCTGACTGTGAGATGAAAGCTAATCTTCAGTGGTTTCTCTTCCATGGCGACTTTCACTCAGAGGCCAAATGAAAGGACTGGAGTGCAGCTTGGTGTAGTCTTTTAATCTAGCCATCTCCACAGTGCAGCCAGCAGCATGTGTTGCTGTATCCAGACCCACAGTGCTGTGAGGAGCAGCCAAAAGCATGTTTTAACGTGCTGAGATCCACAATGCTGTGTTGACCAGCCAAAAGCATGTGATAATATACCCATATCCACAACGTTGGATAGGCCAGTCCAGTGGCTTCTGTTAAGTGCACTCTTAACCACTGAAATTTACCTTCTTTTTTTCATTCAAGACATTGTGGAAAAAATTGTATTTACTTAACTGTAATAAGTATAACGCAAACGAGTTAATATGATTATGTGCATGTAATGAGAATCCCACGCTGTGAACTCAAAATAGTGCACTGCCATAGGCCTGTCTTTGAAACTTTTTACATGACAAATTTGAATAAAAATTTGCCCTGTGGCTCATTACATAATATCTGTAATAATTTAATAGAATAATTTTTACTATTTAAATTTACTTGAGACAAATTAATTAATTTAATGCTTTCCCTTTTGTGAATTATATTATTAATAATGCAGTTTATTTATGCCGCTTGGTTGTATTTTGGTTTATTCTCACATTGTTGTTCTAAAATACAATACAAGGCATACATATGTTCTTTTCAAATGATTAGCTCATTACAGTTCTCACAATGACTTTAAAACAACACTAGCATTGCACACAAAAAGACGCGTCTTGCAACAGTCATTCAGAAGCCCCCTGTTGTCTCTTCTTGCATTGTTTTGCGAAATTATTGTTCCAAATGTCTCTGTTTGAACAATGCTCTTGCCTGCATTTACAGAATTAACAATCAAGCGAAGCGTGAAATAAACAACAGGAAAGGAGGAAGGGAACCGCTGTCTTTTCTGAGGATCGCACAGGCAGGGAAACGCGTCTGTTTTCAATCATATACTCCACGCTAATTCCCTTGACTTACAAATCTCCTTCATGGCCTGCCTTTGCCTTATCTCCGTCTTCAGTATAGCCCTGAGATTTATATTTGCATGACTAAATGTAGTTAATCCTTGGGTAATGAATTCACCCACCATAAATAGTGTGCAGACTGCTTCAATAGAAAAGGCAATTTCACTATTGTTTGCTGAGGCCATTAAGGAAAGGAACTATAATTTCCTCCTTTGTTCTGTCTTTGATTGGGTCCCATTTATGGAGCAAAGAGTAGACACTGAGCCTATTGTTTGCATGGTAGTACCTGGCACACAGGAGGCCCCTCCAGTACCGGTGTTATCGCACACGACCAGAGGCGAAGTGGATCACGGTGCCGGTGAGGTGGGGGATTAGAGGCGATAATCCTGCTGTTTGACTGTGGCCCTTAGCTTGGCAGATGTCAGGATGTCTGACAAAGACATCACTCCTGCGGGGAAACGGGGGAAGGAGATGTCAACAGATGCTTTCTTCTCTCACACAATCTCTGCGTGTCATTTTGACTCGGGCATTGACTTGGGTGTCCTGAACCCAGGTGCTGCAGGTAACGGTTGCCGCAGATACCCTCTAACTGATACCAGTTAGGGGCCTTAATAAATTCACCTCATTTTGGGGGTGCGAGGTGAGAGTTTGAACTGTAAAATATGAAATTATTCTTCACCATAGCATTTACTTAGCATTTAGTGTCCCATGAAACTGAATAAAAAAATCAATCAATCATGGTCTGGTTTTTCAAGTTAGTGGTTAAGTTTTTGGCATCCAGCTGGCAAATACATGAATAAATAAACACAAATAAATAATCAAAATCTTAGATATCAACAGGCAGCAAGATATAATCTCAAAACTATCTCATCCAATTTGCATGCTTAGGCAGGTGGTATGCATCTTTTATTGTCATTGCTTGACCACAGCATGATTTGACTAAGGACACTGACTAAAATGCATTAAAAACACGAACTGAAATCATGCATTAACCCAGGAATATTAACGACAAAACCACACTGCACATAACAGCACACAAGTGAAAAAAGAACCGATCGCTTCAACTGATGCAACACTGTTTGTTTTGAACGTGCCTCTCATGCTGAAAAATGTTAGTAACAGAGGACGCTGACTTTAATAACATTGTCTCTCATCAAATATGTCAGATGTGAGCCACTTTGATGCTTGGCAGAATAGATATTTCAGTCAATAAATCTGAGATGAATGAATACTAATGTAGTGTGCTGTGGGAGTTCAATGTGTGATGTCATCTGCACAGGGGAGGGTGTGGAGAAAAGCATCGGGGACAGGACAGCATAGATCATTTTAGATAGTAGCAGACTTTGCCAGACAATACACTGCAAGGTACAGGGCACTCACGATTGTAGAGGAAATTACTCTCACATACACTATATGGACAAAAGTATTCGGGCGCCTGACCATTACACCAACAGGGACTGTAATGACATTGTATTCAAATACATATACTTTAATATGGAGCTGGGCCCCCTTTTGCAGCTATAACAGCTTCTACTCTTCTTGGAAGGCTTTCCACAAGATTTTGGAGTGTTTCTGTGGGAATTTGTACCCATTCATTCTGTAGAGAATTTATGAGGTCAGGCACTGATGTTGGACGAGAAGGTCTGGCTCTCAATCTCCGTTCCAGTTCATCCCAAAGGTGCTCGATGGGGTTAAGGTCAGGGCTCTGTGTGGGCCAGTCAAGTTCTTCCACACCAAGCTCATCAAACCATGTCTTTATAGTCCTTGCTTTGTGCACAGGGGCACAGTCATGTTGGAATAGAAAAGGGCCTTCCCCAAACTGTTGCCACAAAGTTGGAAGCATAGCATTGTCCAAAATGTCTTGGTATGCTTAAGGAGATAAGGGGCCTAGCCCAAATCCTGAAAAACAGGTGTGGCAAAATACTTTTGTCCATATAGTGTATGTCTGACTATTGGACCTGGTGAATGGTGCCATGTACTGTAGTATCACATTACATTGGAAAGGACAAAATAATAATAAATGGAAAGCATTGTTTAAATGAATAAATTATGATCTCCACATACAGTTACAATATTTTTAGTTATTTCTGTGACCACTGATCTTTCCACCACAAATATTCTTATATTGACTTTTCAGTTCTTATGATAATCTTTTATAATATAAGACTATTAACATTTATGAAGCAATTTAGTTATGAAACATCAAAGAAATTTAGAAGCCATTTTCTTTTGTTCAAAGATGTACACAACCATCTACATATAACCATCTTTCAGTTTGCATTTTGATTTAATTTCAACTATGGGCTGCAAATCCTGTTCACATCCTAAAAATAACAGGCTGAGAACCAGCTGTATACCCCCAGGAAAAATCAGATCCTGGCTTATTTCCATTAACACTTTTGTTTTGATTCAAAATATAAATATCCATTGCTTCACAAAGATTCACAACATGAATAGAATCACAAGTAGTGAACTCACCTTTGCATGCACATTGGCTAAGATTTTGAGTCTGTTAGCTGGGTGTCAATAATGCCGTTAACGTAGTGGGAAGTCAGCCACCTAATCTGGAATGCACATGTAGGATGCGCCTTGTTTCAAGGCCTGCAGTCATATTTCATGACATTTGAGAGTTCATACTGTGTGCCTCATTTTTCTCTAGCCAAGTAAATAGGGACTGTGGCAAATGAATTATGGACTGAGCAAAGGATCCGGAAAGGTTTTGGGCATGATTACTGTATGCTTCAGAAACTGCATCAGGGTACAGGGAAGTTCTCAAAGGAGGACAGATAGGGGGGAAAAAAAGGCTCTTTAGAATTTCCCCCTCCCTGGGCACAACTCAAATTCAACACTGGCACTTACCCAGCACATCAGAGCCAAAACACAAAAACACAGCTCTTTGAATGAGATGTTTTTTTCTTCTATCCTCCGTTTGCATCCTCTCCTGAAGCAATCCAAGACGGCAACAGAGAGCCAACTATCAGCATCTAAAATAAAGGACTGAAAAGGTTCAAAAAAATTTTTTTCATTTTTGCTGACTGGATGGATCTCAAATACCCAGGGTGGAGAGTTCACAAGATAGGGATGATAGTCACTTTTATGCCCTTGGACTTTTAAAGAGGATGAGCTGAAGTCGACAGTTAGGTGTATGTTTCATGTTTTACCATTTAGCAAGATGTACTGTACCATAATTTCAACATTTGGTTGTGTATAAAAATAAGTCCAAATAATACATAAATCCATCTCTCAGCACCCTCTCTGTAGAATTGCCTGTAATTGTAAACTTGTTCGTATGGATATGTGCTTGTCACCATAGTTGCATTTGAGAAAATGTAGAGCTCTGCCAGATGTCATTCATGTGCTGGCCATAGTCAATCACAGTGCTGGTTTGTCCTATCCAATTCCCATCACTGCTGTCACTACAGAGAGCTTCTGATGGATACTCTCATCTGCAGCAGCGGAAGCTGCACTGGGCAGTGAGAACAGCTGGCTCGCTAAATCCCTGTGCGCGTGTGTGAGCTGCTAATGGCATAGGTCCCGACTGATTTCATACGGTATTCAGGAGCAGAGTGGTGGACAGGGGGGGGATATAGTGGGGGCAGCCATGTGTCAGAGCAGTCTACACTACAGAAAGCCAGGAGTCATAACAGAACACAATACAGACAGCCAGGCATCATGAATGCAGACAGCCTTCACAACCCTGTGCTCAGACTTCATGTTGAAATCCCTAAGCAAATCAAAAGGAAAAGCCCTTACCGCCTCGATTGATATCATTAACAGGCTACCCTGAATTATTGAGAAAGGTTTCCAAAAGGCAAAAATAAATATAAATATCAGTGAAATATTAATACAAATGCACCACTAATCTCAAAATCATTATGACTGAGTGACAATAAAAATGTTAGAGTCACCATATTCAAGGGTACACCGATAGGTTCATACCAATTTTACAATTACATATTGAAAATGTTAGACAACTGAAGTGTGTAGATTAGAGGAACTTCCAACTGTTCAAACAATAAATAATTGTTCAATAATAATAATAATAATAATAATAATAATAATAATAATAATAATAATACATGTACAACAATCCATTGGTCATGTAGACAATCGCATATGTGTTGTATGCAACAAAATGCCACTTATCCAGATAACTGAATAACTGTGAATAATCTGCATAAAGTGAGAGCATGGAAAACTCAACAAATTGGTTAGTTACTCAATGTTAACTTTCACTTTACTGAGAATATGCTCGTAATTGTTTTGTCATATTATATTACACCTTTTTTGTCATCGTACCATATGCATATTACACATTTATGATATGTGTTTGTCATAATACTTCACACTTAGATACATAATTTGCCACTCAGAGTGCACAGTAATAGTCAGTGCCTCCAACTGAAAAATGAGTCAGCAAACCTCAACCTATATAATTACAAAGTTTTTTTAACTGTACTGAACCATTGTAATTTTACTGAATTGTCTAATCTTAAATGTAGATTAGATGTACATCTAATCTACATTTAGCAGCACTTGCATCACAAGCACTTGGAGATTTCAGAGTGCAAATGGCTGTCCTCCCTAGAGGTGGTTGAAAACATGCTGAAATTCAGGACATACTGTATGATTAAAATTCAGTAACAGATGTTCTAAATGGAAAGCTTTAAGTTCTTTTAAGCTCTTAGCTATCTACAACCATCAATTTTAATAGCTTTGTTCACCTTGACTGGCACCAGGAGGGATCTCTGTGGATCTCAGCCTCATAACTAAAATATTTTAATTGAAGCCTCTCTAGAGACCAATCATGCAGTGGCCAAGCAGCTTGAATTCAAGGGTGGAAATGACCAGCAGAAACTGACACTCTGCTCACGAGCTTCAATCTCTGTATAATACCACTCAGGTCAATAACCTAAGTCCCACCTGAGTCTCTATAGCTGTTCCAGCTTCAGGGCCCAAAAGAACCATTAAAGTTGGAGAGGTCAAAACTGCCCCTGAACAATCCATAACCTTTTCAGCATCAAGAGACAGTTACTGGGAGAGGCTGAGCCCTGACTGAGCCATTGAGGATTAACTAAGGTTGTCTGTACTCTATCTCTGTTCTTGGTCATGATTAATGACAGCTTCCACAGCCTTAGTTTATTGGCAAAGAACATAGCCAGAACATTTTCATCAGTTTTTAGGAAGGAAATTGGACAATAACTGCCTGGACTAAGTGGATCTTTGCTGGTTTTATGTATTAGGGTAATAGTAGCTTTATGCATGGAAGAGGGTAAAGTGGCTGAATTGTATGAATCTTTAAAAAACTCTAATAATAATAATAGACTCAAGCTCTTTGAGAAAGTTTTGTAAAAGCCGGCTGGTAGGCCATCGACTCCTTGTGCTTTATTTTAATGGTAAATATTTAACCATATCCTCTACATCCTTTAACGTGATGGGCTATTGTAGAGTATCTTTATTGCTTTTTGATAGTTTGGGTTAACTCAAATTTTTCAGAAATTGCTCTAGATTCTGCTGGTCAAGGTTAACTTTGCCAGGTATGTGGTCTTACAATATAAGATAATAAGTCATTATTGATACGTGTAGGGTCAGTAGAAATTATACCACAATCGGATAATATTGCATCAATATAATTCCTAGAATTTTATACGCTCAACCTGTAGGTTTTCCTGGTTTTTCTCCAGCGTCCCAAAAATATTGCTTCAGATGAAAAAGAGCATACCCTGCTTTATTATTTTAACATCTGTCCAGTACATATTTAAGTTGAATAATCTTATTTGACGTAGTTATCTTTCTGCATTTAGCATAATATAATTCAAACATTTTAAGTTCTCTCTCCATGCCCTTGGCCCTCTGATTTTTCACTCTCTTCTTAAATGAGGCGTAAGTAATAATTATACCTCTCGAATAAGCTTTTAATGTATTCCACCAGACTGCAAGCGATGTATCGTCTGGGTCGTTAGTTTCTTTTAACATAACATACTCCTAAATCATTTAAATAACATTTTTATCACTCAATAGGGAAGTTTTTGATGACTATCTAGAGCTGGCTGACACTGGTGCAAATGAAAAAAGGCATAAAGAAACCAAAGCCTGGTCTGATATGGTATATATATATGAGTTGATACTGTATTCATAGGTTGCTAGTGCGGTTGACACTAGCTGTTCATAGACCCCATTCTAGGACAGCTGCTGGCTGCATGTTCTGGCTTGATGAAGGAATGACTTTCCCCATCCAATTTGATAGCCAGCTTAGCTGGAAATAGTAAGGAAGAACTTTATGCCCTTTGCATGTAATTCCCTCTTTACTGAATTAAATTCCAGCATTCTCATTGACACACAATTGGTGTAATCTGGATAAATCCTTTTAGCTGGTGCTTGCCAGGTTATCGTCTCCATCTCTCTTGCTGCATGTAGAATGTCCTCCTTGATTTGGTATTTCAGTGAATGCAAAATTATTGGCTGCAATTCTCTGGGCCAATTCTGGACACTGTTTTGTATCTGTGAGCTATCTGTATGTTCAGGTACTCATCTGTCAGGCGATTGTGTATAATGGAGATGTCTCTTTCCAGGAAAGTTACAATGTTTTGTCCCTCTGCTTTTTCAGGTAGCCCTAAGATCTTTGAATTGCGCTTTCATCTTCTATTATCTAAATCATGCTCACAGTTCGTTTCAACAGTTGTTCAGTGGTCTTGGTGCATGCATCAGACGGTTCATCCACTTTCACAATCCTGTCTTCTGCTTCCACTGTGTGATCTGTTCATTTGGGCATTTAATTTGGAGTGAAGCAACAGGTTGCTGAACATCTTTAGCATCTTTAGCGGTGCTCTGTAAAGTAATACTAAAAGAGCACACTATGATCATTATAGTGGACAGGGTTGGTTGAGCTTCTTTGGCACCTTGCATAATGGTGCTGGGGAGTCCAGTTAATGTCGTAACTTTTTTATGCTCTCCCGTGGCTCCTTCTCTCCACTTTTCAGGTAATATAAGCTTGACAAGTTTAATAAGTAGCTGAATTTGTGCAAGCAAGAGTCAAAAACTGCATTTAACAATATAAAATATTATAACAATATAAAATATAAAATATATTATACATATACATATACATATATTATACATAATAATATAAAATCTGATTGTTTAATATTTTACATGTTTATTTTTCATACTTCATCTTTTTCTGTCAAGGGACCACAACCATATGTTCCAAAAATCCCAGTAACTCTGGTTTATTTCCTGTGTTATTGTACCAGGTTGCTAATAAAGCCTTTCATTATTTGTCCAGTGTTACTACTATCAAACAGCATTTGAAATAGCATAACGACATTCTGTGATGAAGATTTAATAACTGTAATTAGTATGATATAAAAAGTTTCACCACAAGAAATGTATTCAAAACATCCTTATGGTTTGCATGAGCAGTTGTTTCCCTCTGTCTTTCCATCTGGTTAAACACGCTCACGTAGTTTCACCCCAGGAGTCACGCCGCTGCTACCTTTCCTGTATCGCTCACCTCCCCTTTCCTCATTTTACCTTTCCTATTTATAATAACCCCTCAGTGGATGAGTCCTCATTTCAACTCATGAATGAGCACTGCTGCATAGAAAAGCATCAGTGGTTCTGAAAGTCATGGTCCTTTGGAGGTACAAATTGCTAATGCTGAAATCACCGACACGCAGTCACGCACACACACACACACACACACACACATACACGTACAATCAAACAACCAATACACTCATACAAACACAATATTGTTGTTAAAAACAAATGAGTACATAGATCTGCCTGATTGCAAGTCTATGAATTGATTTAGCATACAAATACGTCTGTGGAATTTCTCTTCATTTCAACTTCAGGAGCCATTCAGCCTCCTGGGCCCAACTAGGCCCAAAACAGTCCAGGAGGGATATTTTCATGTCTTCACAGAATTGTCAAATTGATTTTAACATACTGCTCAAAGTAGCTTTGAAGATCCCCTTCCCTGACATCCTTAACAGAGAGTACATGAAACAATAGCTTTTCCTCTTTTCCACTTGCCAAATTTAATTTTCCCAACATCTTGGTTTTCTTGTACTTCATTTATTTCCAAGGCCCCGCAGGCTCATTTCTGCTGTTGCGTGCTCTTTGGTGTCATTTTCTTTGCATTGGCTTAATTTGGAAGACATTTTCTCACCACTTGCAGTGCCAAAGCAGAGTACCCTGTCTCATCTCCCTGCTTTTTTTTTCTTTAAATCAATGTGGAACTATTTAGTCTCAATTTTACTTTCAATTTTGTCTCAATTAACCATAATTACAGCAAGATTAGTCACAGCAAGATGTGCCCAGATTCAGTGTGTGTGCTTTTAAATTTGGTAGGAATGTCATACTTTTTTACGCATGATATTCTGTTAATGTTAGCACCCAATTTTAACAAGTTTCACATACACAATGTCCTGTTGTCATTTATTAAAATGCATCTTCTTCTGACCTTTTGTCATAGATGAGTTTTGTGAAATGTACTGTTAATAGGTTAGTTTTTTTTTCTTCCCCCTGAAGCGTTGTAAGTTCTTTAGTGCTGATTAACAGGGGTTGATAATTCCTGATTAGCAGTAATATTATGGTTATATCTGCATTCACAAACAACTCTGTTATTTCATGATTAGTGATGTAGGGTAAAATGCATGTTATAAAAAATAAATAACATAAATTAAGGCACAACCTTTCTTTATAATTATTTTATAAAGTGGTAATACTGTTGTTATAATTGTTATGTATGCTTTATGAAGGCCCTGTAAGGTTAGACAAAATATAAACGAATCTGGCCAAATTATTCTAAACAACAACTACATTATATTTACACCACACTACTTACTTATGTATTGCCCATATGAATTAGTTGTTGGATATATGCATTTATGGCAGAAGTGGGTGAGGGGCTGATGCATGTTTGGCTATGGTTGGTTGTATTCAGTTTTTTCCGTTGCACCTGCAACTCCGCTGCATTTACTTAATAATACTCTTATCTGTACTCTTACTTTGAAAGTTGCTCTAGATAATCGAATCTGCTAAATGATTATGTGCCCTAATTTCATGCTGGACCACTTCAATGCTGCAGTCCTCTAGATTTATATAAGGTATGTCCATCCATTTTCGTGCCCTGTTTTCACAAGAGCTGACCTTAAATTTGATGAAAGAACACAGCCTTGAGGATGACTCTGTCATTAAGCTTTGTCTGAACCGTCTCTTTTTGTTTGCTCAATTAATCAATACGTTGTACATGTACATACACCTAGATGTGTGCTTATCATTAATGTGGACCTGGCTAATCCCCTTGGCCTACAGTCTGCAGCCATGTGACAAATAAAACCAGCAATGGATCATTTCTAGGTATTACAAAAGCAAATGTATTGTTAATGACACAGCCTTCTCATTTTGTTATAAGACTGTTTACTGTTTTAGATTGTATCTAATCTAAGCTCTATTATTCATAGTAAGCATTCAGTTTAAGACCTTAAATAAAATGTAGAATAAGAAAAATTATATATTCACAATTATGTCATTTAGATTTAAAGGTCAAAATGGGATAGGGTCTTGAAATTGCATGTCTTTTCAATTTCCCCCATCAGCACCGTTTCTGAATTAATGACTGCAGCTGTCAGCATGGTACACTTTTACGTTTAGTCAATTAAAATTAAGTGGCAATTTATTATAATGCATACTCAGCTTTTAATACACAGTCATGTTATTAGATTTAATGATTCCAAACATATACTGCATTTCCCTTTGTAATAAAATTATAAATGTGATTAAACTAAAATGCATACATTTAGTCATTATGAAAAATACAGAAGATTACTATTACAACCTATTTTAAAATGGCTTTGGAAGAACTTTTGTTCTGTTACTAGTAAAGATAAAATTTAGCTCCAGCATGACAGTCATTTACCATTGTAACGCTGAATAAAAAAATACAAAGTACATTAACAAGAATTTGAATCTTTAAAACAATAATGACAATCCCTTTGTTAGACAGCACTATATTAAATAAAATTTGACTGTTCACATAGATATCATTCTCTGCTGAAATGCAGTGACTCCAAATAGCATCCATAGGCCAAATAGATACAGCTATTTCTGTGATTCATACAGACATTTCCCTGAACGGTAGTTTTAACCTGGTGGCTTCCTTTTGTCGCACCATCTTCCTAAAGGTATTGCTTCGCTTATTGCTTCATTTCTGTGACACTTGGGGAGAGAAATGTCTGTATCTGAACAAATCCCCAGAACAGGCGTACCTTGTTCTGTGTCTTTTTATCGGTTAACCTGAACAATGCTCTTTCTCCTCGCAGATAACCAAAAGACAGTTTTCACAACTGCAGAATATTACTGCAAATTAAAGGCAAATTTCTCTGTTATGAGACACTTTCAAAAACAACAGTTTCTGTGGCACTAAACATTGGAGTGTAACGGCTCAGGCAAGGACTCAGTCGCAGACCAAGACAGCTTCAGTTTCCAGGCGGGTTTATTGATAACGACAGGCAAGTTGCAAAACAAAAAGCAGGCAGGGTCGAAAACCGGAAGGCAGTCCGTGGACAAAAAGAGGGTTGGGAACCGGAGCAGGCAGGGTCGGAAACCGGGCAGGCAAATGATCAGGCAACAGGACAAGACGGCAGGCAGAAAATGAAGACAAAGGACAGGCAGAGTCAAACACGGAGAAATCAGAAATCCAAAAACTGCGTGAGCGAAACAGGTACAAAAAACGCTGAGACAAACTGGCAAACAAGACAGGAACAAGCAGGGTAGAAATAGGGCTGGGCTGATGAGGAGATGGGATGCAGGTGGGCAGGCAGGCAGGTGAAGGTAATGGGGCAATCAGGTGGGCGGGGACCAGGCGGGGCTGGAACACAAGGAAAAGAAAAAGCACATGGACAGGGAAAAAACAAAAACACCACAGCTAGGGGGGCGGAGTCCTGACATGGAGGGCAAAAACACACTAGTGAAACATGTTGACAATGAAAAACCGCAGTCAAGGCATGAACACTTAAGCATTTTGGTGGTGGCTCCCCAGAACTGTATTCAAGAACATTCCAGTTCTTACCTTTAAGTATCTTTTTTATTCTTTTTGCGTCACTGGTTATATACAGTACGAAACCTAAAGATAAGACCTTTGATTAGTAGAGTGCTTTAGATATCAGTGTTGATATTAAGAAAAAAATACCATTTTACATTTAAAATGAAGTTATTACGGCAAGATTTCTGGTGTCCAGCCACTGTGCCTCTCAGGGGTAAGGATTTGATGGGACATCAAAGTCGTTCAAAATCATTCACTCAGAGGAGATACATAATTAAAAACTGTATGCGGAGGAGGTATCATGACAGGAAGGCAGTGGGAGATTGTCAAAAAAGTTTTTGTTATGTCCTGTCAGATAATGTCACATCATTCTTCTTAAAGTTTTCAAATGCCTTAAATAAAACAGGAAGTCATTTACTCTCAAACTTTTGAAGACCAGGGACTTGATTCAATCATAAAGTGTTACCGTTTCCCCATCCACAGTACATCAAAAAAGGAGTGAGGAAAGGGCAGAAATAATTTTACATCAGAGTCATTTATGTACATTCAAGTATGTGACCCCGCTGCTATCAGTGAAACATTCCACACAACACTGTAAAGTTGCTATATTTTTTTCTAGTAATTATTTGTTTATTACTGTTGTTAATGTAATATTTACAATATTTATTCATGAATCTGAAAATGCATTAAATAATTAAATTATATGCAAAATAAAACAAAATCCAGAATGGAAAAATAACTACTTGATACACTGAGGACATATTAAATGTGGTAAACAAATATACCATGTACAAAAAGCTGATGAAAAATGTTTGGGAAACATCATAGATCATTTGTGGGGGGAAAAAAGCAATGGTTTGTTTGACAGATACACAAGAAAAGTGAATTTAAGCCATGAAATGAGGTGTGAATCTGAGAGGAATAGAGAGCAGGGGTAATTCGAAATGAAATGACAACTTTGTGGCTGAATGCACGAAAACAATTTCTAGACTATTACAACAAAATACTGCAGTGAACCTGATGTAGATTACAGGTAATGCAGTGGGCCCGGATGCAAGTAGAACAGCATGTGGAGGAAATCTGTTACCTTCACATAATAGTGGGTGTGCTTGAATAGGCTGATAGTTGCCTCTGAAAGTGTTTTTGAATGTCAAAAGCAGGACAGCGTTACAAACAGATGTAAAACTTGTGAAGAAAATGTGAAAAAGTATCAGGATGCATTTTTCATTGTAGGTATGTTGAAGACTGTGACACACCACAACCACTGACAGACCGGCTTAAAACCTACAGGGAACATTTGCTTATTTTAAAATGTACCACATCCTCAACCCTGTTTCATCTACAAAAAGCATTCAGCTTCTTTAAGACAGTATTGCTCCTGATTCCTAAAGAAAAATTGCACTTCCTTTCTCTCAGTCCCTCCCTCTTTTTAAATAAATAGGCTTGGAATGATACATATACAGTTATGCTGTCAGAGCATGTACAGACATGTAGTGGAATAAATCAACAAAATAACATATTATGTGAAAGACATCAACAGGTCAAAGCAATATTTAACATTTAACATAACTTTAATGTTAACTTAAGATAAACTATGCAAATATGTGCAGCATTCATCCTGTTATTTGCTTTTGTCACACTCTGTCCCTGTGACTGTGACAGGGGCAGTGTACTGTTGCCAGTGTCCGTTTATTTTTCTTCTCCCAAGAGGATTTATTTCTCTTTATTTGGATTTTGTGATGGCATTTCTTTTTTTTGCTATCTTTCAACCATGGTCATCTCCCCTGGCTTAGTGTTATTTTTTAGGGCAAGATAGCAGTCATGTCTGCCTTGAGTTTTTGTGTATGTCAGGATATCTATATTAGTTCTGCTTGTGTTGTGCTACTACTGTGACTAAAATTATAAGATTGTGGGATTCTGCCTTGAGGCTGTTTGCACCTGGGTTATGGTAGTAATCCCCAGGACCAGCTGGCTGAGGAGAACCTTTGCTGAGGTGTACTGGCTAATCTCAATGGCTGACCTGTGAGCCAGCTTTACTATATTAGCATTTACATCACAGTAAGTGATTTCCCTTGTGTTATGATCAGAATTGACTTTGTGTTTAGGTGGACCTGAGATAAGGCTGCGTACTATAGTTATGTTAGACTCAGAAACAGCTGCCCATCAGGGGTCCTTTCTCTGGGCTCACCTTCTAGCGTTTCAGCGCTATTTAATATTGAAAGTAGGCATCAACATTTTGTTTTTTGTTTTTTTTTCTGCACTCTTTCTCTACTTCCCCCTTTCCTCTTCATGCCAACAGTGTGTAGCCTCTGGGGGGAAAAAAAAGAAAAAAAAGTGAGGATAGCATTGTCTCAGAAAGCAGTGACTCATTGTTATGGCATGGTGCTGCAGAGAGCATTAATTGCTGACTCAGAGCAGGTACTTTGTCCCTCTGCTGTGGAGATAATTGGGCTGGAAGCTGCTGACAGAGCAAGAGGAACCGAGTCTGCAGGATGGGGCCGGAGACAAATGGGATGGGTTTCACCATAACAAAAGCAACATGAAATAGAAAGACCTGCATCCCTCTGTACAATTTGTCTCATGGTCCTGCCTGGAGAGCATGACATGGTGGGTATCCCTTCATTGTCTTTTATAATGTCCATACAGTTCCTGGGGTTTGGTAAAGTGATACTGATCAACTGTATTGTAGTCTAAATAGGTAAGTGTGATAATCTGTGAATTTACTCCCACAAGCAATGCACGCAACACACTGTTTTGGCACCCTGTACACAATCTGGTGCTACAAAGCTCTAAAATAATTCTCCAGCACTACAACCAAGAAAACCCCATGCTTAAAACTTTTTAAGACCCCTGCTCACAACCACCCCCCCCCACCCCCACCCCCCCCACTACTGCCCCTTACAGAAAGGCAACGTATTGCAACAGGGGGATCCGGTTACTACCATTTACCCTACACATTCACTGCAAAAGAAATGAAATAAGGCAAGGGAGGCATCTAGACACTAAAGTTAAAACTCAAATGAAATTAAAACTCAGGAGAAACATGTGGGTCCCCTACCCTGGCCTCGCGGCCATCCTCCTCTGTTCTACACGGCCCCTGGTGAGCTCTCCCCCACCAGCAGGAAGTGTACCTCCGGGGAGAGAAAGAAAGCAGCCCCTCTCACCAGCACAGCCAGAACATTCTCACACACTACGCCCTTTGGCAGAGTATGTTCCCAACAGTACGGGAGCCCTTTCCTGATCCGCCCTGCACTGCTTCCAACTGGGCAGCTCACTGTCAGCTGGTACTGCCATCACCTGATCTCTCTGTTCTTCCCTCTTCTTCCCCCCTCTTCCCTGTTAAACTGACATGGGACCGTGTACCACGAGCCCCCTTGCTCAGCAGCTGAGCACATTGCCACCACATAAGCCTGCGCAGTCACTCACACATACTTGACTCACGGTTTAAAACCAGCAAAGTCTATGCAAAGTCCAGCAAAGTTTATGCTAATTTAAAACAGAATTAACCACATGCTGCCAGGTAGCTCTTTTCACAAACAGCCCTGGAAAAAAACAAACCTTGACTTTTTATACCTTCCCCATGTCACCAACCCTAATGACTAATCTCAACATGGTGCACTCAATAATCCCCGGTGTCTCATCTCTCAATCTAGCCACAGTTTCTCTTCCCACCATCTGCAGCTGACAGATCCATGGGGAGTCCACATACATTTTACCACCCAGTCTTAAGTGGTCTTCTTTTGTAACCTTAATTCCCCCATCACCCTCTCTCTTTGTCTTAAAGGATGATGTGAACCTGAATGTATCTGTTCCAATCCACAGGATTTTAATGTCAACCTCAGCAGCAGCAAAGAAACGCAGTGTGATATTTTGGCTTACCCTAAAAATACCACTGACCCCGGCTATCTCCAAACCATAGCAATCTCTGAAAGATCCCCTGACAAGTTGTTATCTGATCATACATCTACAACTACACATGGACAGACATTATTGGGAGAAGTAATAAATTGTTAGAGAAGTATAAAGCTTTTCAATTTGATTTTTAAAAATACATATTTTCTAAGATGTATTATTTTATATCGATTGTACTTTTAACGTATTGTAAGTCAAAGATAAGGTTCAGCGCTGTCATATACAAGAGGTCTGAGGCCTCATTCCATCTGTGTAGTAGTGCATTTCATTCAATTTGTGCACTTTGGGGATGTGTTTTAAAGGCACTTCAGTACTTTTACAAGTCCATGCTGTGAGGAAATTTTGAAAAATAAAAGGACTTGAACTAAAAACGAAAGTTTACACCATAAGAGATTTAACTGGTGTGACCTATGCATTTCCATCATTGCACTTTTCTCCTGCGGTTCCCAAGTACTTGACAAGTTTACCACCTGCACTTTAATATCAAATAACAATGGCCCATGCAAGCAAGTGTAGCACAATCTGGGTGCAAGGAGGGATAAAAGGATGGGACTAGCTGTTCTGTACAGTTATATATAACAACAAAACATTCAGTGTTTGAAGAGGGCCATGAAAAAGCATGCTGGCTTCTGAATAGGCCTTTTTTTAGTATTCTTTATTCATATATCAGAGACAGCCAGATTAATTAGTGTTCATCTATTTTTGTGCTTGCATCTATATAGCAATAATATGTATGTGCACAATTAGATCATTAGCTGTGTATATTTTTAAGCCCGGGGGGGAAAAATAGTTCATTGTTTTTCTGTGAAATGTTTTATTTTATTTATGAACATGGTCCCTGATTGTGGCTTCCCCCCCCCCCCCCCCCCCCCCCCCATTCTGCCCATTCTGTTTTGACATTTCCAGTTTTTCATTAAATGCAATCCCCAGAATAAGATAAGTTCTTCCTTAAATATAACCCTCAGTTGTATAAGATCACAGTCTACTCAAGAATGATCTCCTGCATGGACATGAGAGATGGAGCCTGACTGGCTGGTGTAGTAAAAATAACTAATGTAATCTGTTATGTGATGTGTGCCCTCCATTTTGAACACTGTGTACCTGTGCAGCATGTGTATGATTTCCTTTAGAGCATTGATCCACCTTCATATAACAAAGCCTTCCAGCTGTATGGTTGTTTGAACAGCATGGTTTGGAAATAATCCCCCTTCTCTGTCCTTTGATGTTGCTGCACTGGCCAGCATGAAGCATCATCTCAGACCATTTTCCTTCTCCACTGCACAATGGCAGTGTCCTCGGTCTCGTGCTGGGCTGTATTTTGCCATGGTCATGTAAGAATGGCCATGCATTCACACAGTCAGACTGACACAGCCAAGAGCAAATGCCATATAGTTCTAGCATTTCACTGCGTGGTATTTCTATTAAAGGTTCTGATGGGGCCTTAAATTCTGCATGTCCTGCCAGCATTTATAAAAAGAGTTTGAAAGCAATGTTCACAACTGGACTTCTGCCTCCCTTTTTTAAAAGATGTCAGTTTCCATCCTCTATTGCTGCAAGACTATGATGCAACCAAATTTAAATTAAAGTATTTCAATTCCAAGGTAATTCACAGCATGGCACTTTACCATTAGTGACCATGTTTTATTTTGATTGCTTGATGTAAACTATGTGAGAAATATTAAGTGTTTAATTGTTTAGTAATAAATATAATTGCCATGTATATTTCTGTACATGAACTTAGTTTTTCCATTACAAGCGATGTGCTGAAACCCTGGAAAAAGTGTCTGTTAAAATGACTCATAATGACTCATATAATCATAATCAGATTTGTCAGTGAGATACATGAGATAAAGTGCTTTAAAATTAGATTAGTTTAGATGAAATATTTCTTTCCAACAGGCTTAAAAACAGTCTGCTGGCTGAAAAGTCCTCTAATGGAAAATTCAGTGATGTGCTTTACTTAGTCTAATGGGTTGTGTGTGCATGCGCGTGTGTGGGTGTGCATGTGAGCATATGCATGTATGTGTGTGTGTGTGTGTGTGTGCTGAAGCCCTCCTCACATCAGGCTGCTGTATTAATCAGAAATATTCTTGTGATATCGGTTATAATATCCATCAGGTTAATGGTTGGCAGGGCATACTACATACCTATACAGCACAGAGACTTAGGTTCTGTTTGTGGTGTCCTACAGGAAGAGTCATAGTAGCTAGCTAATAGTCTTGAAAACACAATTTCCTAGACAGGTAGATAGAAGATAAGAACTCTCGCTTACAAGGTACCTATTTTATGCTAAGTCAGACAGCTGGCTCATTAGTGAGCTAACTCTGATATCTGGTTACACACAAACATTGAAAACTGACTGAACTCTGAGCTTGCTATCCAGACTGAATAAAATTGACCATGGTTAGCTTGTAACCAACCTTATTTTCAGCCAGACAGCTATATTATTTACTAGCTAGCTACCACAACCACTAGCTAGCTGCATGAAAAGGAATTACATGTCTGTCCTAATATGCAAATATTTGCCATTAAAAAAAAAAAAAAATTGTCATGAGTCTAAACACCCTAATTGACAATGTTGCCACCATCCTTCTGTGCTAAGGTATCCCTTCATATGCATAGTATCATTCAAACCCATGTAATACACAATAGTAGCAAAATAAATTATATAAACCCAAAAACAGTTTCTACTCACTTATAGAATAAAAACGATTAGTACGTGTGATCAATTTAGGGACTGAACACTGAATATTTATTAGCGATATCAGCATATCTTGACAGCTTCTGCTACATTTGGCCTCACCCTGGAGACTCACATACACACACACACACGCACACACACACACACACACACACACAAAGCTCTGTCAACACCTGAGCTCTGGCCGTCAGAACTTGGAAATGACTTTGGCTGGTTCGGCTGTGTAGATAAGAGCAAACAGAGGTGGTGGAAACTCGCCAGCCGAGACTGAGAGCGAGAGAGTCAGGTGGTGAGGTGCCTGGAAACAAGGCGAGGCCTGTTCCTGACTGTCATACATATGCGATATTTCAGGGACAATAATGACAAGTTGCTGCGAGGACTGAAAACATGAGAGGTAATTCTTACTGTCTTGTGCTCCTTGAAATAATCTTAACAGTTGGCCACTGTTTCACATAAAGACTGGAACTGTGGATGTTTTAGAATAAATATGAAAAAAAAACTTTTTTCTTCTATATTCTATAAGTAAAAGCAGCTTTTCTTGAATCACCCCACTCTTCTCCCTTTGGCTGTTTCTCCCAGCCCCTCATCTTTCTCTCTACCTGTTGAATCATTCAGCCAAAGTTGAAGGTCCATATCGGTCTGTAGATCCTCCAGTTCCTCCGTTCCTCCTCTCATTGTCTATTCCAGAGAGTGGTTTGTCCTCTCTCATCAGTGGTTATCATTCCCAGACATCACATATAAACCAGCTGGATATTGGGCAATATGTGTCACTGTCATTTTGTATTTAATCGGCCATACATCTGAATGAAAAGACATTGCAATGGAAAGATCAATCAGGTCTTGTGAGAAACGGTGACCCACTTCTTCTGAGACTGAACATAGTTCAGTGGTGAACAACTGGAGCCTTTACTGGTGTCCTGACTCACAGACAATATAGATAATAAGGATCAGACAGGTTTCTGTGAAAATGAATGAAACCATGTTTGAAACAGTTAAACATCTGTAATCTAGGGGTGAGAATTCTGCATGGTTAATCTCACTCTATCATGGCAACAAATGCTTCAAGAATACCCTCTTTGAAAGAATCAACTGTCAAATGCTTCCCACTGGAAACTAAAAAGAACATGAACAAAATGGGGAATAAATCAAGCACTCTGTGAAAGGAGAACCTTCACCTGTCCCCTAAACCTGCTGTAATTGCTTAGTTAATGTATGTAGATGTGTGTCTTTGCAGATTTTTTTTTTTCAGTACTTTCACATCAGATGCTTCTAAACGGTTTGGTTGTTTCATCGCTGCTTGTCATCTTCTTGTGTGTGAACTAGCAAATGGTTAACAAGTCTCACCTGCCTAATCAGGCTTGTTAAGTACAGCTGTGTAGCTACAGAGCCAAAGGGACACTTTGAAGAGTAGTTGGTTGCTGTGGTCAAGGGCGTAGATTTGCACATGGACGGTAGGGACATGTCCCTACCAATATTTGAGCGAACTCGTTCACATTGTCTTTGGAGTGAAGTCACATTAGATAATTCCGATGTGTGGTTATTGTGTCCCTACCAATGTTGAGACCAAACCTTTGCCCTTGGCTGTGGTGCATGTGCTCAAGGCAGATTCAGTTTGTTGGATTTTTTTTTTTTAGTTTTATTCCTTCTGTCCTTTTTTCCTGAGAAGAACATACCAACCAACTCTATATAACAAATAGTGTCTGGCATACAAAAAAAACTTTCTTAATGCTTGCTCTTTCCTGCATATCAAAGTTTAATGTGGACACTCAGCTTGCATCCCTCACTTAGCAAGGACATGGTCATCATCAGTCAATACACTTTAACTGCGGTTTGGAATCAGACAGGTGCAGACAAGGTGAAAATAATAAACATGGTCAGATAACAGAAATTAAATAAAGTTAAAACATACTTAAAGAATGAACCCTGAATTTGATCCATTAAGACCAACAGAATTGTTTTTTGTTTGCTTGTGCATTTGTTTCTGAATCTCTGGATCACTGACTTGTCAACCCAAATGCATTTTAAAACTGAAACTCAAGTCCAGTAGTGCGGTTTGATGAGGTTTGATGGCCGAGCAGCGGATTTATTGGGTCCACTAAGAACCCTCTGTTCATTGTCTCCAGTATTACTTCTAAGTGAATGGACCTGTTCACTGGCAATATGACTCGTGGGAAGAAAAGAACACTTGTGTGATATCTTTATCTGCTATTGAACCTCTCTGAGGTTCATATGCTAAGAAATGATACATATGAAATAAAAAGAAGTATTAAAAAAATCAGTGATGCTGCGCATTTAAAGCTGCAGGGACAGATATTCAAGTAGTTTTAATGCAAGGCGCTCAGGCGATAGTAAACATTGGATGTTTTCAGACATTACAGAATTATTTACAAAGTCCTGAAGACTGGTGATTGTATTGGCAATGATGATTTGGAGTCAGGTCTGCTCTTAGGCAAACCTTTTTGTATGCACTTGCGAGAGTTGCACTGGCGAAGAGTGTCTGCTAAATGAATAAATGTAAACTTTAAGACAATATCTGTCAGTTAAAACTGCACTGAATTACACTGACAGCTCAGCAGACCTGTCTTTGAACATAGCCACTCTATCTTGGTGATGGCTACAGTGAGATTGTCCTTCATTGGAGACTATGTGCATTGAAAATGTCAACTGGAGACACAATCAGATGATGTGTTGCATCTCCCCCCAGCTTACTTTCATTGTGAGTGCACAGGCTGGCTATTGTCACCACATTCATACCTCTTCAGAGATGCTGGTAGCATTCCCAGAGAGAACCCAGTGGGGGGAGGCAGTGGGAGTCAGACAAAAGCAAGATGAACACAGGACAGATGTACAGGACTGTGACGACTGACATAATGAAGCTTCATCTTTCTGGTAAACAATTTTAGTGAACATTATTATTGTGGCTGTAATAATTATCACTACATTCATCAGGGGTTTTGTTATTCACGGTTCTCCAGGAAGAGACAGTGGGTTCTCGTTTACTTTTATATAATTATTTACTCCAATATCCATCAAAGAGATCTTTCGCATATCTCTGGCATTTACATGACATGAGCAATGAATATCAGGACACGGGTAGCTCACATTAGTAGAGATTGATGGAGGTATTGAGGTTTGTGCATCAGATTGTTTTTGAGAGCACTCCACAGGGTCACAGGGCACTTCAAAAGGCAGTGAGGAAGAGAGGGAATACAAAAAAAACATGGGTTACTGTTTGAAGAGAGCGTGTGAGTAGACTGTAGATTACACACCTGAGTGCATTAGAAAAGCTAGATGTTTGTGAATGAGCAGTGTTTGTTGGTAGAAGAGGTGGTCTGGAAATACTGGTCATATGGTTATGAAAGATGTCTCAACATAGATATGTTACATGTGCAAATAAGGATGTTTTTAATCTATTGTCCAATCACAGATAGGAGCTGGAGTACCTTTGTTTTATATGAAAACTAGGATCATTTATGCTTTTATCCTATGTGTTGATGGATGTCTGACTGTGCGTGTCAGGAGTGGTGAGTGAGAAAGTGCGAAAGGTAGATTTACTTTACATGAAATATCGAAAGTATTATTGTAAGAAAAGTTTTAAACTCAAGTAGCAAATCTTTCTAAAGACTCTACCTTACACACTACCCTTTTGACATACAAAATATACAAGAGACAAAAATGCTGTGTATATAATGCCCTGCATTTAAACCATTGAAAAAGCCTTTTAATTGAACATTACATCTGATACAATGTAAGCAATCTTAGGCAAGGTCTGAATGAAATGCAATTCTTCCTCAGAAGTTTTCTCCTCCAAGCTCTTGATTGGCCAGGGGGAGATTTTTGCAGGTCTTTTTACTTCCTTTCTCCTCCTCCTGCTTCACAGATGTGCACTCTGGTCCATGAGTTTGTGGAGCCCACATACATTTGTAGACGTTAATTCTTGACACCACTGCACACACCTGCTGGGTAAGATGAAGACATGTGTCCATGTAAATAACACAGAAATGTATCTAAATCAAAGATGCAGAGGCATATGCTCTTTTGATGCTGCAGTCAGAAATAACTGTACAGTTAGCAATTATTCAACTAGAAACTATTCCAAGTTTTTATGCACCTCATAAAAGGATAAAGGGCAAGTTTGCATGTTAGCAGCTGGACTTGTAAAGATGTAAAGGGATAGATGTAGTTAAGTAACTTGGCACAGACATCTGAAAATCTGTTTTCCTTGTAGAAAAAAAATATGTTTAATTATAAAATTGTTCATACACAGGTGTCTCTTCCTCCATGAACTTGTGAAGATCTTGCTTGAATCATCCATCTGTACCTTTCTGATCAGCTTATATCCCTGGATCCCTAGCAAGCTTGGTCCAGTCATTTTCCCTGGGTATTGTCTCATAGTAGCACTCAAACAGCTCCTTAAGAGAGCTCTAATACAGGGCTCATATTGTCATGTCCTTCGTACAAGAACCACAACACTAACCTTTGTGTGTCCACAGTTTGCAAGTAGGTAGATACCATTCAAAGCTCTGGACTATAGCCCTGAGAAAAAAAGGGCATTGAATGTCACTCATATCCATATTTTTCTTTTAAGGCTTGAATTCCTGAGATTTATGAATTACAATAAATACAAACATGGCGCCTATGATTCTACCGCTGCCTTTTTAAATCACCCTGACAGCCTTATTATTAGCCACTGGCAGAGGGAGCCATCCAGCAGGGAGGAGTTTATTTCCCTGGATCAGAGCAGAAAATACAGGCCTCATCCCTTTTGTTGGGACTTGATTAGTGCAGCCACAAGCGGCTGCCATAAGTTACCTCAGTTAATTAGAGAGTGGAGCCCTCCATGGTGAAATATGGGCTTTAAACATGTCACCTCTCCTACATTGCATGACCCATAGGTGCGGCGGTCCCTCTCATCTGTTAAATACGATAGACCAGGCCACGAGTCTCCACAGTCAAGCTATCATTTTGATTTCCTGAAAGCAATCTAATCGACACGTTTAATCTCTCACAACATGTTAGCATTATAGAAACTTATTTTCCCGGAAGCCAAAGACAGGAAATAGGACAGCATACAAACAAGGTCTCCACTATATGCTCATTGGCTTTGCCACTGTTTTGTGTTCAAGGGAATGACATCATTCGATCAATCACAAGGGAGTCTGGCATAAAGGTGCCAGTGAAGTTAATGGATCTGAAGGTCAATCTCCTGGCTAATGAAAGGTCATTTTAGAATAGCAGACAGCAAAAATACCTGCTGAGTGGTCTTTAGAAACTGAATTAGCTGAAATCTACAGGTGTTATCCCCTCGATGAGGCTCATGGGTAGGTATCGCCAAAGTGAATGTTTATTTCATAAAATTGGCTCACAAATTTCCTCCCAAAAGGCGATAAAAATAAAGGTTATGCAATATCAGAAAATTTCAAAGATAGGAAAGGTCTAGAGACAAAAAGTACAGGGCTGTCAAAGATCATCATTCATGACTGAATGAATAAAGAAGTGTGTATCCGCTACATCTGACAGACAAGCTGGCATTTAACGAAGATGTTTGATGACAGGGAAAAGTTCATTTTTTCCGAGGCTGGTAAGAGGGGATAATTGCGTCTGTTCATTAGGCTTCTCGGAGACCAGTTTGTTTATGGGATGTAATTGTGGCACGACTGACAAAGTGTCTGCAGAGAATCAGCATAACAATCATATTTGCAGCTCGGAAATTCAATTAGAGCTTGAGAATGAGAGCAGGTACATGGAGGAGGCCCACACTGATCAAGGCTAATTGTGTTTCTAGGTGTCACCATGGGTTCTATAACACTGCTTATAAAATCAGAACCCGTGTTCCTGTCCATTAGCCCATAGCCTCTCAGCATCACTGACCCGCACAATAACACTGTAAGACAATAGACAACTTCCTGTCAAATCTAATGTCTGTTTATAACCCAGTTTTAAACAGTATTTCAGCTCTTCATCCTTGATATAGTTATGAAGATAATGGTCCACAACAAGCTTAATACTATTAACTAAATGAATACAACATGTGAATCAATACACAATATTTTTACATGGATACAATCTGAGAAATATTTTTCAGTCAGGAAATAATCAGGATGTTATGGGTCCTGAAATTTTTACCATCCATATTCAAGAAATGGAGCTTCAGTATAAGATTACAGTACAAAGCAACACAAAATTCAATAATAAGTGTTTTGTTGTTGTGAACTATTTATTTATTTAATCAGGACAGACATTATCTAATCATTGACAAATCGTTAAAGCGTCAAGTACCAGATGTATTTCATTACTGTAATTCCATAAGTGCTAATTCCCAAGACAAGTCTCTAGACACGCTTTTGATTACTGCTGATGATTTACTTATTCACACACAAACAATGTAATTATGGTGTGTTTAGGAAATGAACCATTTTCTTTTTTTTTGTTCCACGGGTTATCCAAGACATCTAGGCATATGTCTGTAGTTGACTTGTGAATCATGGAATGTAGGTTGTCATTGTTATTCCTTAAATCATAAGATCATTATAAGATCCCTAAGATCACGCCATTACATAGCCTGGAAAAATATGTATACATTTAGTATAGACACATAATCTGGAAATTCTTGCCTACTTTGTGGGTTATGTTGGATAAACCTACATGCATGCACACTCAAACACCTGAATCTCTGTGATTGTAATTCTATACATTACTGCATTGCATGTAATTACCAATTGACATGCTGATTAAACATGGTACAATAAATTGTTGAGATCAATGCTAAGATATGACTGCAAGTAAATATTACAAAATAGCATGTTTAGTTATGTATTACTATATACAGCACATGGTAAAGTGTAATAATTTCATTTTTGGGTATTTAAACCTGTCTCCTGCTGGCTCATATGGCCCCAGCGGCCTGTTAAGCTTGCCCACCTGAGGTATAGTACTATTGATGGTGACACTGAAAAAACGAGACCCATACAACTTTGCATCAGATCACAGTACAGTCTTGCGCTGCTTAACGTCCATTCTGACAACGTCCTTTGGCATATACGTCCGTAGTCCCATAAGGTTATAATAAAGTTTAAAGATCCCGATCGCAGAACGGGATGTAGCGGACATAACCAGACCTGGTGAGGGCAATACTTCTTATATGCAACACGTGTATCTCACGTCTCATGGAAATAAAATGATTGCGCTGCCAGGCGTATAATGGTACAGTACGTAGTATATCATATACTGTACATAGTATGGTGTTCGCACAACGTCCAAATCACATAACATCCTATTTCACAGAACGTATCATGGATGTCAAGCAAGGCATGGCTGTATACTAAGATGGAATATGTGGAATGTCTCCATCTAAAACAAGGCTCCTTTGAAATTTGAATGCAACCCTTTTTTTTCCATCCCTACAACCCTCTGAAGCTGCTTCTCTCACTGGGACAGCTCATCTCTAGTTGCCATTGTGTCTCTGTGACTCAGAGGCTCTTAAATATGAACAATCATCTCGTCCTTGGTGAATATTCTGGGCAGCACACTCCTCTGTGTCTCATGAATAAAGATCTGGCATTTTAGCCATTTCTCTCTAGGCCCTATCCAGCCTTTTCCCTTGCTTTCATACAAAGTAGTTTTAAAGCTGCCATTAATCTTAAGGAGAGAGCAATACCTAATGTTGCTGGAATCGGACAGATCTTCAGGAGGGGAAATTACTGGCTCTTATTATGCTGGTGAGTGCGTTGAGGGAGACTTTTCCCAATTCCATCATTTTCCGTGCTATAAAACTTTAAATGATGTTATTTCATAAAGTCTGCCATGAATCTGATATCTGATGATCTTAAATTATGTTCTGTCAAAAGAGGAGACCATAGATATATACATACATACACACATACATACATGCTTACATAAAACATCATGGATCAGCCAGTTGCTAACTGTCAAAAAGAATTACAAGGTAACTAAACAGTGGTGGTTTACTACAGTTGCTCAAAACGTTTGGTATTCATCACCCACAAAATTATTCCTTTCAAGAATCTTATCTTATATAAACATGACCACAGTAAAGAATTAACATGCATTTACGAGCTAATTGGACAAATAACTAAACTACTAACACTGACATCTACCTACTGTATGTACAGAATAACAGCTCATATACAGCAGATCTGACAAATGATGGGAACCAAGAAGGAGTGGAGTCTTTCCAGAGAACAATAACAGACAGGACTGAACCCCTATGGAGTACCAGTAATGTTGAACTCCAGAGAGATGAGCAACACAGTAGTTATGTATTTCTGATTTTCAGATTGAAGTTCTAACTCAATACCATCACACCCTATATATGAGAGCTTCACAACCTTCAAACATGTATAGATTGACTGTAAACCTTAATGACATCAGATAGTGTCAGATATCTTGCTGTTTATTTATTTATTGAGCTTATCCAAAGCTGGAAGAACATTATTCTGGGGAAAACATTTGACCGATCACCTCTAGATGCTTAAAGGCAAGTCACTATATGTTGTTTTTTCACTTTGTACAGCTTGATGTGATTTCAGCTTGATGCGTCTCCACCCATGTTCCTGGGAGATGTTCTCTGTACTGACCTAGCTCTACATTGAAGGACGCTCTCGGTCTGAATGCTGATACCAGCCTGAAGTCAAAACCAATTCTATACTCTTTTTCATAGCCTTCAGCTCTGTCTCTCCTCTCGCATTCTGTTGCTCTGATTAATTTGAGTGTCACAAAATGATTACAAATCACCAGCCCTTTGAGATAAAATGGGGGTGGGGGGGGGGGGGGGTGCGGCAGTGCTGATCCTTCACCCACCCTCACTGTTTTAATCTGCTGCCTTCCCTTTAAGGTGAATCTCCACTGAGTCAGGGCCTTCTGAAATGTGTACAACAAAACAGTGGAATAGTTCTTAGTTTGTTTGAAAAACATATCCATAAATGGATGATAGATAAAAGTAAGTCTTCTTTTTTCAGACGTATAATTTAAATGTGATTGTGATGTGAATACAGAAACAGTTTATTTTCATTTCAGTAGTCATCCCTGCTTTTTTTTTTTTGATTGAGCTATTGATAGTATGTACTTTTCTCAAATACAGCAGTGTTCAGCCAGAGATGGTCTCTTATGACCTTCACGCACTCCAACTGACGATGTTATACTCCTGCTCCTATCTTCAAACATGGAGGAAAATTGTGTGTATTTTCCCAGATTACCATAGCAGTGGTTTACTAAAAGTAGTTGTGGAATGAATTGGGAAGAGGATTCTGGGAATTTTTCACCTCATTGATGATTTTACAAGGGGACCTGTGGCCGAGTGCCCAATCATACATTACAATCAATAAAGGCAAACAAAGGCACAGCTACAAAGGCCATTGCTTAAATGTATAAGGACACTATGTCTAAGGAGAAACGTGAACCTCTTGCATATTTTTGAACATTCACATTCACAAAAAATGTACTTTGCCATCTGACAATTTAGAGAATTAATCTAAGGCATATATAAGCACAAAGATTGATGCATGTCTCGATAATCTATCTTGTCCTATGGAAAGACACAGAGGTGAGTTGCTTGACATATCAGCAGACAGATCGCCAAGTAGATAACGCCCCCGATCAATGGATGAACAGACAACGAGAGACCATTTAATACAAGGAGCTGTAGGGGTGAATGCTCAGCGGATGAGCGGAACGATATGAATCGGTGAACACACCGAGGGATGCCGCGAGGGAGGGCCCAGTCACATGTGACTGATGCGGGGAAACCCTGTAAGATTACGCGCAGGTCCTGAATCGTCCATCCTGCTGTCATTACCTGGCAGGTAACACATTATCTCTGCCCTTTGCAGACATACAGTGTGTCATCCTGACATCTTGGACATAGATGCTGTATGTGCGGCGGTTACTGAGCCATTACACGGATAAATAAACTTCTCAAAGAAGTGATATTAAAACATTAATATAGCTAAAGGTTTTGAGCACTAGGCAAGGCTCCCCTTGCTAACCAGGCAGTGTCATTAAAATAAATGTGCAGTGGCCAAAGATTCTGTGCTATTCTATTTTTTTACTGGTGTGTGTCCGTGTATGTGTGTATGTGTTTCCAAGATGTTTAAATGCAAACTTCATATTGTTTAATGTGCTCAATATTATATCCCATCAAATTGAAAAGCAATTTAGGCACATTACCTTGCTCAGTTGTATGCTCAAGAGGTGTATTTGTGAGGATTATTATTAGTGGTATATTATTGTTGTTTTTATAATAATAATAATTAGTAGTAGTATGGTTATGTTAATAATACCGGAAAAAACACTTGCTAAGACACTAGGTATCTTAAAATAGTGGGTACAGCATTGCAACAATCTGAAGAATTGGTAAAAGAAAATAAAAACATAGAAAAAAATACATTTTATAAAAATATATTATTGCACTTACTCTTTTATAGGTTGGCAGGTGTTCAGATGGATGTCCAGTCAAAGTGAATTGAATTGGCCTGTATGCTTCACATACGAGAGCATGCTGTCATTCGATAAATGTAGCAGTTTATTGAATCCAGAAGATATTACTGTAGGCCATGCCAAAAACATATAAATGGACGTGGTGCTACAATCATATTTCTTTCATGGACCAGCGTTCTGTAGTTTATAGAGGTTAGCATGTCACAAAGGCAGACAGCTTCCCGCGCATACCCAGAATACAGGTAAACAAATCTGTCACTTGTCTGGTTGGAATTGGTTTACCAATAGTCCTTTCACAGGCATGTCTTAGCAGAGGAGAAGTATTGTTTGGTTTACCCATTCACAATGATTGGTGGGAAAAAGCATCAATTCAATGACACAATTCAATGACAAGGTCTTTCATTATTATTTTTGGCTTTAGAATATGTCAGTGCTATATGTGCTGCCGAGGATTCAATTTTATATCTCAGATGAAATATAAATGCAACGCTTCAATTTCTGGCACGCTTTAAACAGAAACCTTGCATGAATATTTGAAATTTACAGAAATATGATAATACACTGTGTGACTCACTCACAAAACTGGAACAGTAAAAACACTCCATCTGGTTGAAAATGCTGAAAACTCCTCTGGGTGAGTTGGGTTTGATGTGGTTGACTGTGCTCTTCACAGTGAGAAAAGCCTTTTATCAGTCACTATTGCCCTGCCATTTCTGAGAATTTCACTCCATTCATTTCAGGGCCACAGTCCCCAAAAATTCTCAAACCTAGCTGGCAGAAATAAGAAGAAAATGTGCATGAGAGCCCTATGACAAAATCTATAAAATAATCTTTTTGTTGTTGTTGTTTTTGATTTTGTCAACAAATTGTCTGTGTTTCTGTCAACCATTGTACTTGTCGGTGGCCGAATATAACACAAATCTACTGACAGTTTCTGAGCTCTTGTCTTTTTTGGAATGTGTGTTTGTGATTGGGTACATATGTCTTGAGCTGCACTCTCTGTTGAACAGAAGATGTTAAAAGTGACACAATAGGGAACACATAAGTTTGATGTAACTTGTGCTATCATTATCCAAATTGGACTGAAACGTCTACCAGCTCCATTACAGCTAATACAGCGGTAAGATAGCTGGCCATTACATAACCATCTTTTCTCTAACACCACATTAGCTTAAGGTATAATATTTTAAGGGTTTTTTTTAGTTGTTTATATGTCAGCAAAGCCACCAGTTAGGAGCGGAGTGATGGTAACTGGGCTAGCAAAGTTTGTCACAGTGAGAAATCAATTTTGCAGCTATAAAATTTCTCTGACAGGTAAGGTTGACCTCATAACTCTTTACAAAGGCATAGTAATCAAGGGTCTGAGGGGCACCGTGATCATCGTTTTGTAATGGAAAGACTTCCTTGGTATAACTTATTTCTTAACTTAATTCTCCATCAGTCTTTTATGAAATCATGGTTTAAATCTATAGATCAGGGATTGATAAGAAGTAGGGGATCACTTTTTAACGTATTCATTATTTTCTGAAGTGGAGTAATGAAGATGAAGGGCCTTGCTTAGATGTATTTCAACCATGATGCTTTTGGGATCCAAACCCCTGGCCCTTCATGATCAAATTAAATGCCCTGACCACCTGGATTTGTCTCAGTCATATTGCATTCATTTCACTCAGTAAATAATGTGGAATACAGATGGCAGCAATTAGAGCCTATACAGAAAAAGCAAGGGAAATAATATATTGTGATATAGTTATAGAGGCTCAGTCAGTGACCTTTTCTGAGGTTGCCCATCTGCATTACGTTATCTAAAGTGGATCACATGTGTCAGAAAGAGGTAGATGCCCAAATTTCCACCATTAATTAGATTTGTTGTCATAAAGCTGTGAACAGTTTATTGTTCAATTAACATACAAAGTATTAGATCACTTTGCAACTCAGCACTGTTGCAGCAGCAGTATAAGTGTGCACATAACTCTCTGAGCACATCCACTCCCACAACGGGACTGGGGATAGTGAGAGATATTGGTACCCCAGGATTATGGTGTGTTCCATAATTATTTTACTCTCCTGTATGTATTTATCAGTCACTTGTTTTTAGATTGAGAGCTGGAAAAAAACCCTAGAGAAAGTGTTCAGCTGAATACAGCAAGTCTATTTACAAGGCAAATTTAGAAATTTTTGAAACATCCAAACAGTCAAACATTCCGGGGTTTACTGTCAGAATAATCATTGTCATTTAAACACCAGCCTGTTTGTAGGTAAAGACATATAAACATGGCAATGCTGTGTTTTCTGTGAAGTACAGTCTTCGTCAATATCGCTATATTAAATAAGGTCCCCTTTCACTGATAACAAGAGAGAAATGTCCCATTTGTGGCCAGCTTGCAATCAGAGCAGGTAATTGACAAGCATAAATGGATTGAATCGCAAGGGACTAATAGCTGTTTTGGTCATCACCTGATCACCAGTTCCCACTCCAAACACTCTCAGGCACCACTTATTTAAATGAAATGGTTGCTGATTCATTTTCACCATTTATGCAGTGGTAATTAGTAGAAAATGGAGAGAGGTGTGGGCCTCTCAGCTGATTGCTGCTTTATAACAATGAACATGATCAGATAAGAACGTTTGATGAGCAAAGATGGGTGATACACTCGGCTCTGTCACTTGCTAGGCTATCAGATGGACACATTATGGAAGGTTATACTACCATCAACATGGTAAGCTAAAATACAGCTATATAATACAGCCGATTGTTGCAAAATTGTTCATCACAGCATGTGTGCTAGCTGCCTATTACGAAGTCTTGGTATGTCAACATCATCTGCCACTAGTTGTTCTACCTGAAATCATGCATCTTCCTACATGTATCTGTCTTGACAGCTAATAAAATTCTATATTCTTGTGTGTGTGTGTGTGTGTGTGTGTGTGTGTGTGTGTGTGTGTGTGTGTGTGTGTGAAAGGCTTACATAATGAATGCATCAAGGAAAGAGGGCAGAGGGAGTATGGGGGAGGTAGTGACTGAGTAGGTTTGCCACAGCAGCATGGCAGCATGATTATCTGAGAGAGAGACAGATCTTTCTAATTGACAGAGGAGGCCACTGTAATGTTCCCACGCCTACCAGATAACCTGATCCATTTCAGACTTTTGACTGACATTTCCCATCACTTCCCTTCTCTGACAGCCAGGCAGGAAATGGATTGACGTTTTGACATTTCGCTCATTGCACTGGTGATGTATTGGGCGAATAGTCTGAGAAAGGGGAAAAGGCATGTTATTGAAATTGTTCATTGACGGAGTAGAAAATGTCATGGTTTTATGCTGTGGTTTCACCTTTATTCATTGGGCAAGCTTGTTACTGTTGTTTGATGGGTTTGGAATTTAAATCAACTGTATTCCCCTTGCGTGGACTACACATGTACAATAGTCTATTTTGAAATGCATATTATTTAAATAAATTAGAATAACTTTGAAATTTTTGTTATGCTTGAAATATTTCTACCCATAATATTAACATATTAGTGTGTTGTGTGAAAATGAGTTTGAGGATTCAATGCCTCCACTTAATTTTAGCATTCTATGTAATGCAAGCCTCAATATTATACTGAACAGCCCAAATAATATTGTAGATATTCTTTGTAAATGAGCCTCCTACTGGGATAAAAAGCAAAAAGATTTACCATTTCACCATTTACTATGGTTTACAGCAATGGTGGCAGTGTAACATAGTGGTAAGGTGCAGGGTTTGTAACCAAAAGGTTGCCGGTTCAATTCCCTGCTGGGGCATTGCTGCTGTACCCTTGGACAAGGTACTTCACCCACACTTGCCTCAGTAAATCATCCAGCTGTATAAATGTATAACATGTAAATCATCTAGCTGCTCTGGATAAGAGTGTCCGATTGAACTTCAATACTGATGGATCCAGCTCCTTGGAGAAGAAGACAGAGGAACAGAGTAGATAGAGGAACTGGGGTAGGAAGTGACAGACAGACCAGTGCAGACTCAGGGAACTAGCAACAGCCTGTCTGCATCAGGAGGAGCAACACTGTACATGCAATTGTATGTGTGGGAGACGCCTGCAGCTGTTTATAGACATGATGGCACTGTTAATAACCAAAAAGCCCTATCATACAAGGATGTAAACAGGATACTGGCATCTAAAAGTGTATAGGACCACCTGGGTAATTCATACATCTGGGTAATCTGTATTTCGCTCATTTTATTCACTGTGATGTTTGGAAATGTGGTTTGCACACAGAAAAAAAAAAAAAAAAACATTACCTGCTCACTCCACATGTGTGCCCACTGCTGAAAGCTGGTGGGTATTGGGCTGGTTGGCTCACAGAGGGGGAACACAGCACCCAGTTTTTGAGTGTGCAGTTAATAAAAGTGACTCACTCTATCTGAGGATTGAATCCCTAATGGTCCATGAAACTCTACTGAGAGGAACTGTCATTTCAGGTTTGGATTTGATTTTATAATTTTATTTATTCATTTTTTGAGACCATTGAAAGGACAGAAAGTGAGATTATAAATTCTATTCTCAACCTCAGTGATAGTGTTCAGTTCTGCCAATACTGTTGGTCATATTTATTTAAACTGACCTTACATAACTGCAGGTGTCTTTTGTCATTTTCTTGTGGCTTCTAGAGGACTGATAAGGAGAATAACTCTGGATCTATATATATTAGAGCACTGATGTGAGTGTGCAGTTCATTTCAGTACTTGGCCAGCAATTGAAAGAGCATTAAAATGACATCACATCCTGACTTTCACTGCCCCTTAACCACATAATTGAGATGCATGTCCTAATATGAACCCAAAGATAAATTTAAGAGTGCAGAAGTGCTCTCTGAATACAGAGGGAGGAAATACATTTCCCTCTGTTTGCTGAAGCCGTGTGTGCCTGGGAGACACACCAATGAAAAGCACAGCTGTATTATTGCACCTGCCCTTTAGCGTTTCAGCAGCTTGCCACCCAGAGTCAGTTAAATGTTATCATATCAGCATTATGAGCCATTTGACAGCTGTGTAATGTTCATTTGAGGGAGTGCAAGTGTCAAGGATTACAGGACCTATATCATCCGTCTGCTTTCAAACGCGGAGAGTATGTGCTGAAGTGATGGAGCTATTATTGCTACATTATCATATTGGCTGTTGTTTTCATACAAGGAGACAAGGATTAATACTGCAATGCAATCCTCCACAGTGACAAATACACCTCCAATCATCACCCTTTACTGAAGCACAGTAAGCAAAGTAAAGGATCAATGACCTAGCTTCTCAGAGTGCAGCAGTACATCAGACTGCCTGTAGGGGCGGCAGAGAGTTTTGTAGGATAGTGTGGGGCTGGGATTAGATTATCTGTCGAGGTCAATAGGAAATGGCAGATCTGATGTTAATAGCCGGGTGAAATGTGACAAAATAATCAAGAATGCGATCTTGTAGCCAGATCATGTTCAAATTCACATGCAGGTTCACCCATGGCACTTAACTCCACCTGATATATGTATATTTTCAACTAAACATATGTCACAAGAGGATTGAGAAAGCAGTAATCATATACAGCCTGAAGGCCATTATCCTTCATAGAATGTCTCAGGAGGAGGTTCAAGTGCTCACTTCAGGTCAATGAATGCAACCACTGGTGCTAGTTTGTTGAGTTGGGCGTCATCCAAGCAAGCTCGTTTCTTGTTTTTCTTGATCAATATCTGGTCACCTGACAGATTGAATCAAGTTATGCAACATTAGGAGGAGAGAAGAACCTCATGCATCTCAGCATTAAGAAGAGAAACTAGGTTGGTTTTCTGGATTGCTGCTCTCAATACCTGATGACAGAATGTTCAGAACTATGATTCTGGCACAGCAGAAAGTCTCCTTAGTTGTGCCGAGGGCTCATTATATCCATTAGGACCACAGCCATAGCCTTGCCTAACTGTTGAAGTTCAATGTTAATACCGCACAGGTCATCACAAACACACCCATGGCAACTGGGATAGATGCGTTCTTAACAACAGGGCAATACCTCTCCTGTATTTCACACTCCAACACCTCCCCTCACGTCACGTCAAGAGCTCCGGCTCTTGTCCCGTACCCTCCACATCTCATAATTCATAACATCTGATCTGCACTACTGCTACTGTATAACCCAAAGGTTGCAGGTTCAATTCCCAGTTTCAGCACTGCTGTTGTACAAGGTACTTAACCCAAAGACACAAGGCACTTTCTTCAGCTGTGAATGGATGGTATGTACATTATTTAAGCCACTGTGGATACAAACAATGCATTATAATAATCAAACCTCCACTGCTAGGCACTGTTTCCACCATCATTTCATTTGAGCTTCTTGTTACTATTACCCATGCAAAAATGAACAAAGTACTAACTACAATAAACGAGTAAATGTCACCCTTTTATTTAAAATCTGTTATTTACTCCATAAAATATAATTAAGTTTAAAGCATAAACTATTAAAACTTTTTAAAACTGCAAAAACAAGCAGTATGTACATTTCTGCTGCTATATCATTTTGCTCCTATTTAATCAGGGTGTATGAGTAAATATGGAGAGCAATTTTATGTGTATTATATATACACACATATATATATGTGTGTGTGTGTGTGTGTGTGTGTGTGTGTATAATGTAAGGCTTGATATTTGCAGCAATATAACATAAAATTTGAGCACATTGCCTGTTCTCATAGACATTCCCTGTGTTTGACAGAAAAGTAAACAGACCAAACAGAAGAAATTTGGCACTCTACAATGGGAGTTGGGTTTCACACGACTGTCCCGCTGCCCAAAATGTATTACTGGCCAATTCAATTTCCAAGCAAATTTATGTGCTGAAAGTTCACAAGAGTAAAGCCTGGCACAACTGCATGAAAGGGAGAAAATACACACAAACAAAAAAAGCTTAGTCTCATGTATTGATCACTCTCCAGCTGTGAAATTATTACCTTGTTACAGCTACAGCTGTGCAATTAGTTACTTTGAAAAGGTCCATGTTTTCCGTGGTTCTGAACATCTAAGATGCAATATAATTAAAATGGATTTAAGACTATTATTAACCTTACTAGAATACTTTTACTGCTTCACTTTACATTCACTTTAAATTTTTATAACCAATTAAGACCAATGTGTTGGTGACCACTTACAAACATACTAACAATTAAAAGTACAACAAACAAGTGTGGGACACGTCTGGCTAAGTAAGCAATTTCCTGAGGTTGTCAGGTTCTGAGGAGTCAAGACATAGTTTGGTAAGTTAAAACCTGCTGCTGTTCAAGTTAAGGATGAAGTTCAGTGGCATTATAACATGACATGAAACGGGGACAACGGGCTTTATGGTAACATGAACAAGAGTTATGAGGCAGGACATTTCTAAACCAATACATGATACCAGGCAGGGAAACAGCAGGGTCATGCATGCTCAGAGATTCAACAGGAATTCCTGTCTGTCAGTATTAGTCAGGTTCAGTTTCATCTGAGTGGACCCAGTCATGATTGCTCCAGATAAAATATCAGGATGTACCTGATGGTGCTACCTCAATGTGGCATGTGGCATAGCTCATCCTCTTCACCACCCCAGATTAAAATAGCAAATTTATATTCTCCAATCTTCTTCAGAAATTGAGGGAGGCAGCATATCTTTATTTCACACATTTTTTCATCAACTAATGTAACCAAGTACTACACTGAACATTTCAGTTCATATATTCCATATTATTATGTATAATAACAGTAAAGCAGCTTACAAGTAAGTGGTTACTTAGTGGTTGCAGGTTAGTTTTTATTGAGTACATATTTGATTATGTTGCGAGACTGCTATTGACAGAACATCTAGTGCTATAGATGTTAAAGGAACTGTAAAAGAGCAGGTACTGACTGGGAGATCTCTCTACCTTATATACTTTAGAAATCATAGTAAAAGGGAGGGAGACATATACAGTGTGTTGTGATCAAGACATAGGAGGAAGGAATAAAGGAATAAGGGAATGGAGCCTGCAGTCAGATCTACCACCCAATAAAATCTTCAGTGCATGGCCTGAACTTCACATACTCCGGGCATCAAGGGGCTAAAAGATGAAATGATCTGGCGCTCGCAGTTTGTACAGACAATAATAAAACTATCTATTTATCTAGCGAATGAGTAATTACGGTCGGGAGCTAGCAGGAGGTACAGAAGAGGCAACGCCTCTAAGTAAAGAGTAAAAAAAGCTGCTGGGAGCTTTAAATGAGCTGCGGCTCCATCTGGAAGAACAGGAAGACTGTGGATGTTGGAGAAAACAAATACCAGCCTGGTTTTTCTTTCATTAGGTCACATCAAAGAACAAAGAAAGGAGCTGGTATATGACCACAGCAATAGCATGTTGGCTAAGGCATGGAGGGAGTTTAAAAATGTTACATTTTTCAGCCAAGCTTAGCTGAGATTCATGACTGTTACACCCCCTTCCCTGAGAGAAGCTCAAACCTTTTGTTTACACTCATAACATTCATTCATACAGCAAGTATGTGTTGTATTGCATTTGTATGGAACTGTTACAAAGGGACAGCCCTGTGTCTACATGATAAAAGTACAGTAAGACTACCTGTAAAGACAGTTTGCAGATGCATACTGAAATTGGACATACCTTAATAAAATGAAGAGGTTTTATAAATTCCATATACAACCTGAACTTGGAATGCTTTTTGAAGTACTTTTACACAAATGGAAATAAAAAAGAGACTCCAGTTTCAACATGGGACACATCACAAACCACCATAAGCCTCCTAAATCCACTGAAGTATTTCCAAGCAAGTAAATGGACTATAGAAACAAATTTGGATGGTAATGCCACCTCATCTGACCGCTCCAGACGTTCTCCCTCTGGCAGTCTGGTAAACACTCTTTTGCTTTTCCATTAGAAGGAGAGTTCTGTTCATAGTGAGAACTGCCATGCAGGTAATGAGAGGGGAGCAGAGCACGTGGGCGTTGGGCCTCCAGCTCTTCCAGGAGGTCCTGTGCCAGCCTGTTCTAACACAGCCCAGGGTCTGCTTTCCTCAGTTGCTGCTGTCCTGGCCAGTACTGCACTCTGCTGTGCTCCAGCCCAACGCTTGGGCCATCTGGCCCTCACTGAGCCGCTGTTATCAGGAGGAACCAATCAGATTCCAGAGAAGAGACAGCATGCAGCTCGGATTGAACAGCACAAAATCAGGACAAACAGACTGAACCCTTTTCCAAATGATTACAGCATTGGACAAGCAGCAATGAAGAAAGATAGAAATGGTTGTAACATTTTTTTGATGAGGTGCAAGATCTGCCAAAGAAACGTCCTTCGCTAATGTCTCACTTATCTGTATTGCTCCTGCTAAAATAAGACCCATGCCTTTTTTTCATTTCTTTTCTTTTTCATACAATTCGTACATTCTCGGTGAAGGTCTGACTTCCTTTCTCAAATCGACCAATGATCAAAGTCATAAATGAGGGCAAAAGACAGCAATTTCCCACCATTATGTTCTGCTGCCATACAATTTTTATATGCCAAAATCAAGAAAAAGGAGTTAAGCATGGTAAACGGCAGAGTATAAATGATGGAAAAATCTGAACTGCTTGTCAATTGATTGCTTTGCTCAGGTTTTTGCACTCTGAGAGGCCTGCTGAAAAAAAGTGGTGTATTGCATGAGGGCTTTGCATTCTGTCATCATGCAAAATTATGCACATCGGTGACATATAGAAACCTGAACCCCTGGCTTCATTTTCCAATGCAATCTGACATTGCAGTTTTGGGTTTAGTTTTTAAAGATAGCATCATGTACCTGCGCTAGAAGTAGATGATCCTTTTGGATATTGTGGTCAGAAGTTAAATATGTAGCATCACTCTCCTGCTCGCTCACTCTCTCTGTCAAGTGTGTGGTTCAAAGCCTACCAAAAACAAATATCTGAGTGAAAAAATCTTTTTGGACTTGTCAAAATACTGATTACATTTTTTGTTACTGCTACTGCAGAAATGCAGTACCATTATCAAATGAGAGGTAGAAACCGTATTCTCGGTTTAAAACAAAACAAAAAAAAAACTGAAATGGCAAGCATTCCAGTACTATTTTGGAACTCCTCCAAATTGCATTGCTCCAATAACCATGCACACAGCCAAAGGCTATTTTTCCACGCTAAAAGTCACACAGCGCAAGGGTGGAGTAGATTCTCATTGGAGGATAGGCGCTACTCTGCTGACATCATCCAGTCAAGTTATAGGTGTCTGACGAATCGCAAGGTGCCGGATAGGTGTGAGGTGAATGACCCCTGGGGACATGGCTGACCCTATCCCCAAGATCAATGCCAGTTTTTTTGTCTCTGTCTGTCTCCTAGTGGATGTTCGCTGATGACATTGCAGGGCTCGAACCCAGGCCAGAGAGCTCAGTTTACGCTCATGTACTGAGCTATTATAAATAGCATTGAAGATGACAAAACAGTTCAGGTGAAAACATAGGAGATGTGAAGTCTGTCTCTCCCTCTCCACCCTCCCCCCTCCTCCCACAGGACATCTCGTAACCCTATGCACTCTGCCCAATTTCTGGATATTTTTTGACTCCCCTGAGCTTTACTAGATCACTCAGAATCAGTAATAGCTATCCACACATGCCATAAATCATTTTGTTCAAAACTAATTTGCTTAATGGGCAATGCCATCAGGAGCCCTGACCATGACATGAGGAATTTCATATGCCATTTTATATTACATTACATTGTTGTCATTTAGCAGATGCTTTTATCTAGAACGACTTACAGAGTGCATCTGATAAAGAGGCACGTAAAGTTGTACACAGTGGACATCACCAAACACATATGAGCAATTGTAGTGCCAAGCATAGTGCTGAGATCACAAGTGTGTGCCTACATCAACATGTAAGTGCAATGCAATATGCACAGCCTAGGGGCTTCACCGTTCCAGATACATTGCTAACATGGGCCCTAAGGTAAACCTCCACGTATCTAATCACATAAACCCCTGAAGTGAACTTCCTCATATATAATTACACATACGTGTGATGATAGATCATGCTTGGGTAGGAGTCCTGAGGTGCAGCCTGAAGAGGGAGGTCTTCAGGCTGTGGCCAGTATTTTAGCTGCTCTGTCTGAAACAGGAAACTTGTTCCACCACATAAGGACCAAGGAAACCAATGGACATGTTCCAGATTCAAGGTTATGAGAGAGGGGCAGCCGAGCATCTTAAAGAGGCTGAACACAGTGGTCTTGCTGGTGTGTGTGTGGCTGGAACATTGACTGAAGATAGGAAGGAGGCATACCCTACACTATTCAGTAGGATAACAGAAATGTTTGGAAGTGGGGTGCAAGCCGTCACTGGTAGCCAGTGAGGGGAGATCAGAGAATTTGGGGACAGCGTGGACCAACCGAGAAGCAGCATTCAATATAAGCTGCAGGTGCTTGATCACACATGCAGGCAGCAAGGAGCTGCAGTAGCGGGAGAGAAGCAAGGCTCAAAAAGGGATCGGGTGGGAGTAGGTGGTGAGGAGGGGGGTGAATTCCTGTAACTTTGTATAGGAAGAATCTGCTGGTCCTACTGACTGGCTACATTGCCCACATACATGATCTGACATACATGTATGTCAGATCTCTGTCAAGTGTTACTCTGAGGGTATTAACATATAAAGTTACCACCAGGTGTGTTTACTTGAATGCCCCCCAAAAGGAATTGTGTCAGCACAGGTATCACAACAGAAACTGATAGTATGTATAGTTTTTATATGCTTTCAATCCGGACATTGTCACATGGACATGTCATTGCATTGCAATGTGACAGGAGTGCCAGGTGAGATTATGTTCAGAAATTTGAATGTTAAATAAGTGTCCTTTATTTTTAACACACTACAAACAATGAATAAACTTAAAAAGCAAAACCATGGTAAATTACGAAAATGACTATTTACATAATTAACAACATAAAATCAATACAAAATGATAAATAACTGTATACTATATATTGGGATTGTAAACAAGAAGATTAATTAATAAATCATCTTATATTTTAGTTATATTAATGATAAAAGAAAAACTGATACGTGGTTATCTCAGCTGAGAAAGATATGTATCTGAATAAAGTGCAGCTATCGCCAGATGAAGATTGTGTTTTGCAATTTGTGTACAGTCCTGTTATTTTCTGACATCTGATAGGGTGACCATACATCCTCTTTTTCCCCGAACACATCCTTGTTTAGAGACGCATGTTTTAGGTCCCAAAAACGAGGACATGTCCGGGAAAAAGAGGACGTATGGTCACCCTATATCTGATTCAACATCTTGTAAGACATGTGTCTTTCTACATCCTGAAATGGATGAGATATTAAACAGGGATGAAGTGGAGTTATTTTTGAAGAAAATGAGAGAAATGCTGGTGATGCAAAAATAGAGGCAGACTTTGCACTGCTCTAGCAAAGCTAATTTTGCATTTACTGTTGAAGCATTCGACATATTGAAAGTGACAAGCCAGCTCTATACGGTAAAATGAACAGTAAGTTTGATCATGGACTTATATAGTGGAGAATGATGTATGGCTGCAATTTGCAGCTTTCAGATTGTAGGGGTTAAAATGGAGGGGTTTAGAAGAGCATTGAGAGAAAAAAAAAAGTTATAGCAACTCTTAAATCTTTATATATAGGACAGTGTGTCCGTGTTAGAGTCTGTTTCTCTGTTGCTGCCCCGCCTACCTGACAGCTGGGAGCTCTCCTGCAAATTGGTGCTAATCACTGTCACCTGCGCAGTGCCTTTTTAAAGGAGTGCAACCTCCAGAAAGAGCTCTCTCCTCCTGTGCCGGGTGCTTCAGCTATCTCCATCTACAATGTGTTTTTGTTGTAATCCTCTTATCCTCGTTTTATTTTTTTAAGGTATGCTGGCAGGCGGCATCTTTTTTTCTGGGTTTGGTTGCTTTAGTTTGTTATGCTGCAGTCTTTTTTTGTTTAGGTGGGAGAGACCCTGGGTCCGACGCCCTACTGCAGGGTGGCCCAGACTCTCCCCTTTTCTTGTTTTTTTTTTTGATTTGCCGCCCTGCTTGCATTTATCCAGTACCGAAAAATTTGCATTTAACGAAACGTCTTCTGGTAACACTCTGGCTCAGTGGCATATTTGCATATATGTTTGTGTTACAGATTTGGGTTTTGTCTCCACGTTATTGGAACGTGGAGAATTTCTGGGCTATAACGAGTGGTAAAATGATATGAAGTGGTGGGCATGTCTGACTGTCACAGGGGATTTATTCCTGCTTTGAACCAAGCCCTGCTCCCCAAACCAGTGGAACAGGGGATGCTATGTGGGTACGTCTCCTTTGTAACAGAGATTTTACATCTCAGTGGAGCTACCTGGTTATATAAAAGTTAAATAAATTGCCAAAAATGAGCTGCAAAATAATTTTGATGTGGATGCATCAAAGTGTCTCTTTGTGGCATAGTTACTTTGCTGTGACTGCTGTCAGCTGAGGCCATCCCTTTGAGTTAATTGAGCTTTTCATCATTGGGGGTGATGGTTATGTCAGTGGGAGGTGTAGGAAAAACTGCAGTAGAAGGGGGAAGGTGTTAACGAGAGAGGCAGGGCACATAGGGATGCACCTGATTGCTGGTGATTAACGATTACTGTTGGCAATTGGGGAATAAAAGCATAGGGCTTGTGGCTGTTGGTGATCTTACTTTGTGGGAGGGCTGCCTTAGGATACTGGGGAGTAGGGGAAAAATGTTTTATTCAGCAAAAATTGGCTTTGTGTTGAGTGTGTGAGGGAATGAGCAGGGGGGTACCTGATGGTGGTGGAGATTCAGCCCTGGGAGTCACTGTCCTGCAGAAAGGGGGAGTAAAGAGAGAGGGATACAATATACATGGATTGGGAGTGATCTTCCTGTGCAGTAAGGAATGTACTCGGCTGACAAGTTAAACTCTTGTGTGGCGTCCATCCGCTGTGACGGTCTCTGGAGTGTTGATAACAATGACCAGATATCTTTAGCACCTTACTCCTAAAAGTGAGAGTAGTCTGCACTAACTCAGGTTTGTTTAACTTGAGCAATCTAAAATTGAAGCAAGTCTGAACAGGAGGCACAATGTTATGGTGCTGTGGCAATTTAAAAATTTAAATGACAATTACTGCCAGGGTATGGCTTCACAAACTTGACTTTTGGGGGAAATAGCAATAGGAGCAATTTTATGTGAACAAGAAAAGGTACAGATATGTCCTCTGTGCAATTATGTCTACAATTACATGTTTTGCAAACAATGCATGATACTGTGATATTTGCACACAACATATTGGAAACAGTCTGGCTTTCATATTGGTGCACAGTAATCACACTCAAATAATGCCAGGAGCAGCTTCAGGATTTTTTTTATACTCAGCAGAGCAGGGTTAAATGCTGGAATATGCAGTCTTGGCTGTGATTGTGATTATATGAAAATGTACTGCAGAATCACTGTGGAAATGACTTGCCTCTAATTTACTATGCTGAAAATGCCTTTACAGAGAGAATAGGGATTCATCTGGTGCATGAGATTAGAGCATGACAGAACAGATTTTTATTTATATTCACCATGGATCAGGGCAGGGGTTGTAAGGTTCAAAGGATCCGCTAGAAGTTATACTGCTGAGGTCTACAACAAGCAACATTACCTCTGCTTGTGTCTAACACTTTTTTTTTCCTAACATTTCTAAAATGTATACAAATGTATTTAACACCCCATGCTACATAAGGAAGTCAAATTAGAAATTAACAAAATGTGTGATTACTTCCAACTTAAATTTCTACTTGCAGCCAAAATGAGGCCAGCATAATTCAATGGTTGTCAGTTGAGGCTTGCAAACTTTTGCTTTTATTTAAGTACCCAAGCTTTGGTCAGTAACCCTATTTTACTGGCATCCACCAAGTGTTTTATTCTGAGTCAGAAAAGATGTGAGTACAAGCTAATTCAAGCTAACACAGGCAGTTATGAGGACGCCTGCTGGTCGTTGTGGGAAGCCTTACACAGGGGACGTCTATGCCTATGTATCTGACAATTGTATTTCAATTATTCACTAAAACGCTTGCTCGCTTGTGACAGGGTAGTGAGAGACAAGGTGCAGAGGTGAAACGCAAATGGTGCAGAGGAAAAATATATGCAAACTGATACATAGTGTTTAAACAACACGAACACTGGTCAGCAACAAGAGGAAAAAACCTAGCTGACACTACTGAGCAGGCTTAAGTAAGATTTATTTCAGTCTCAGGCACTTCACCTGTACCACAGCACTTCCATATTCCATTGCAAAGAAGGTAAAACTGCTCTTAAAATTGAGCAAACACCAACTGGATACTGGAGAAATGAGCAAAGAAAATGGCACTGGTGAAAGAGCATCAGGCAGCGCGTTATCCAAGAGGAAACGATGCAACTGACAGGCAGACTCAATACTTTCTCCCTCCCTTTCCCATTCTCACTGCCGGACTTTCTTTCATAAATCTGAATTTTGTGTTGTAAAACAATTTAATGGTGGTGGCATAACCATAACCCTCCCCCCACCCACCTTTGCTCTGTAATAGTGACTTTTTGAAACCATGCCCATACAGATATAGGTAAACATATTAACACCTATCGGTCAGTGATGCTGAAGTGTGGAACTGCCAGTGTTGTAGTCTCTAAGACTGTAGTGGCTTTCCAAATATCTGCTTGAGTCGAGCATCAAACTCCGCCTTTCTTTGCTGTCATCAAACACACCCCCCCCCCCCCCCCCCCACCTGACTGGAATCAGAAGGGGCTTACTCAATCTGGGCCGATTTGAAAGGAACAGATGAGTGTGGGAGCGTGGCCATTTATCACGTATCATAGTCCTGCCAGTGAGATTGCCTGCTGAGTGGGACACTCATCCAGAATTGGCTCTCACATTGAGAAACATCTTTTTTTTTTTTTTTTTGTTTTTTGTTTTCTGGACATAAGGTGGCCTCACGACAGTCTCATACTGATTTACACCATCAGTTCAAGAGTTTTACTCATTGAAAGAAATCTGGATCCATGTCATTTCATTTCATTTTGGAGCTATGGCAAGACATACCGGAAGTTTGGTTGAACAGCAGCTGCCAAAATGAAATGTATCAGACCAATCCCAATTGTAAGTTGTTCTGAACGAATTATACACCTGGCTGACCCCTGTTTAACTCTCTCAGACTAGAGATGGAGGTCTTTCCTACCTCCTCACACTGTTAATGCATTGCTTTCCATGAACATTTAGACATACAGGCACACAGAGCTATCTGTTATAAATCTGCTGTCCACAGGTCAGTTCCTTAGCAGTTGCTGCATACTACATACTTTTTGCTGGGACTCAATGCCCCACACCTACAACAGCATGGTAAATCAGAATTCAGTCAAGAGAATTAATTTAATGAATAATGCATGTTTGGTAAGGTAAACTGGAAAATTAAGCCTCGCGTTTTGTTTAGGGACTAAAACTATATTAAATGCTCACCACTGAGCGGAATAATAGAAATAATGTGTGAAAGCTTGGAATGTCAAATGGTTTAAAGAAAAGTGAGAAGAGAAGTAGAGGGAAAAAAACAATAAGAGCATCATCTCTCTTTAGGGCCATTGTGTTGAAGGTGGATGACCAGGTGATTATCAGGTAATAATTTCACTCAGACCACTTGCCAATACCACTCCTTGCATGAACAGATATCAAAAAAGCAAATTTGCTGGGTTTTTTTTTTCCTCATGAAAATGACCTACGTTATGCCATACAGCTGAATCCCATTAACTGAAGTTCCAAATGAACATTTGGGAAGGAGAATTTACAGATAAATCTAAACAAATTGGTTCTGTACAACGTTCTGTGTTGGGTGTTCACGGCATTCCTCCTCAACCCATCTCCCTATTTTTTTCCCATGTTCATGATGTCCACGCAGGATGTCAGCAACCTCAACCCATAACCAGGTGTGATCCTTTTATCAGCCAAATAAAATACCAATATAACATCAAATGCAACCCTGAGGCTTTGACTGTATGGAGGTTCATATTTACTGAAAACCTGCTAGCTGCATTAGGTGACAGGAGTGACCTGTTGCTACAGAAGAGAGGGTGAAGACTGAGGGCATTGTTCCCAAATGACTGACTGCTGCAGTATGAATTAAATTTGTGATTCAACAGAACAGCCTTAATATTATTTCATTTAGTCAACGTGTGGTCTCTCTCTCTCTCTCTCTCTCTCTCTCTCTCTCTCTCTCTCTCTCTCTCTCTCTCTCTCTCTCTCTCTCTCTCTCTCTCTCTCTCTCTCTCTCTCTCTCTCTCTCTCTCTCTCTCTCTCTCTCTCTGCAGGGCAGGCCCTATTCCGAAGCTGTATATAATTGCTTAGTGCATGACTTGTCATTTTCTACTCATTATCAGGGAACTGGCAAGGCAGTTGAGCACCACCTGAGCTTCTGCCTCAAGTCTCTACTCTTTAGAGCCTCTAAGATCACTAGCCTTGAGTGAAGTTATTACCAGCCACTTATCCAGGCTCAGTTTTCATCTTTATAATGGTAAAATGGGGTTTAGAATCCGATCCTTGATCCACACATATGGACACTAACTTCACCCTTCCTGAACTGACCCTGGAGAAGGAGGCAGTGAGTGTGACTGAGGGAATGGGCAGTGACACGCACGCACGCACACACAGCTGATGGCAGAGACTTTTGTGTCAAGGAGCAGAGACAACCCAATTGTAAAGAGGACTCAAGACACAAGAGGTATGGTTCAAAAACAAAGCTCTCTTTACTGGAGACTGCTTAGGCGAAGGTACAGACAGACAAGGTATGGAAACTCCAAGACTGAACAAGGACAGGAACAAAGTGCAGAATTTAAATAGGAGAACACAAGCGCAAACAGTAACTAATCAACAAAGGTGAAACACATGAACTAAATGAGACATAGAAAACACAAGGGAATTATGTGGCCATCTTGTGGCCAACCTGGGAAATAGCAGCTGTATTTCTGCTAACTGAGTCAGACATTTGTGGAAAAAGGTAAAATATTGATGCATCATAAAAAGATCCAAACTGATAATTAAGCATACGGGGGGGTGGGGGGTGGGGGGTGGGGGAGATGTAATCACAAAACAGTGATACATCATAATTTGATTTACTTGTTTTACCTGATCTGTTATCTAGCTAATGTCAGCTACATAATAAATTTCTAGCTAATGCAAGTTAGTCGGGCCTAGTTAGTTAGTTAGTTAGTTAGTTAGACCAGTAGTTGCAGCAGGCAGCATATCAAAGCTGAACAGGAAAAGCTTGAAATACACATAATGGTCATGTATCTAGTGCACTAGTTAACCAGATGGCTTGTGGCTCTCATGGGGAGCACGGAGACTAAAGCAAAAATCTTTCCAAGAGCACCAAAAAGTGCTAGGACCTGCCTTTTAGTCTGAGTAAATGGGAGCTGGGTGGCTATTCCTTGTAGTTGGTGCTTTACAGATTTGCTAAAAGCACCCCTCCATGGGTCATTTAAGGTCTTAGAAAAAAAGAGTTGAAAGTATTCACATAACTTTTATGGATCCAAATGAAGTTGGGTTTTGTCACTACACACCAGATTGTCTCATCATTAAGGTCTTGGGTCTCAAAAAACCAAAATGAAATGTTCTGAAATGGTCTGTCACAGATCAGAGGTTACTGGTCTTCTTCTTTTTTTTTTTTTTTACCCCATAGACTTTCTCCTTTCCTTGCTCCATTCACCCCCTTTAATTTAATTGCAATTTTTAATCCCAAATGTGTATTGGCTAGCAGTGTAATTACAGTAATCATTCATTCTATGGCATGAAGACAGCTCGTACACACATGGGTCCATTCTAATTATCCATACAGCAGGGGTTATTTTATTTTTTTTTCTTGTTGCTAGGTATTTTCTTTTGCACACTGTTGGCATCATTTTCTTGCTGTGTGGAAATTAATTGCCCATATTTTTCTTGTGCCAGAATACAGCATATGTATAATGGATGGACTTATTTTTCTTTCATGCTGGGAGGCTAAATATTGGACAGAATGCTGATGACTCAGTTTTGAATTTTACCAGGTTACCACTGTAACCTTGAAACTGCGGAAACTGAATATAACCAGGTGTATGAAATGCACATTTTTAGTGACCTTTCACAAACTTTTAATACAGCGTAATTTATGCATTTTAATTCATTTTTAAAAATCAACTATTGCAGCCTGTACAATACCTCTGCAGGTAATTCTTATTTGGGGAAAATGTCAGCAATTATGTCGGATAACCAGTGAAGCAGTTAGGTTGCAGAGGATTGACTATCCACTATGCTCTGAAAGCAAGCTCTGGACATGGTGTGGATTGTGACATTTACAAAGCAGTTAGACTAGAGCAGTCAAAGGATTGCCCTACTGCAAAGTAAAGGAGCGATGAAGCTAGGAGAGCAATTGTGTGCTTACTGGATGCATGCAAGTAGAGATGAGGGAGGCAAACCCAACAAGAATTCTGTGTGACTGCAACAGCTTAAACAAAATTCTCTCTACGTTCATTTGGTGCTAGAGTGCAGTAGCTGAGTATAGCAACAGTTGTATAGCTTTTCCAAGAAATTCAATAATTAATTTTCATTAGTTTTTCCAGTACTGTGAAATAAGCAAGGATATTTTTTTCCCATTGTCAGAGACCATCATAGGATATAGTTAGCTAGCTGTCTTGTTCATTTGCTAGAACATTCATGTAACTGCTCACTAGCTAAATAGCATAAATGTATCTATCCAATTACTACATTATTACTAAATTAGTAACTAGCAAGGTTACAGGTATGGACATCTAGTGTTACCACAAAATGCATAAATTAAACCTGAAGTTGCAAACATTAAAATTATGGCTACTTACTTCTGCAGTTTTTGTGGCATAACATCTGTCATCCTGTAGGTGCTTTAAGTCTGAGAAGAGGCTGTCTGCTATTGCAAACATATTCTAACTCAGTCACTACCTGTCTGTTTTTGTCATAAGTGGGGATTCATTTGGGTTTGTGTTTGAGTGGGTTAGTGCTCCTTAGATTTACATTAACATTTTAGTCATTTCAGACACTTACCCAGAGTGACTTACAAAGGTCCTTACAATATATCATCTGAAAATAATTGCAAAGGACTTGCAATCCCAAACAGAAATTGTCAGAGATCACTTTTGTGAGACGAGCCTCAGTCATGTCATCATTTCCATGGAAACCCCTGCTGGTCCCTATGTGAGAGATGGCTCAAGGATCTGGGCTCTCGGCTCTCATTTTGAGCAGTACTAAAAAGCAGGAACAGAGAGCTCTTCATGCACCACTTCCTCTGTATGCCCATCAACAGACTGAGTGCTTTCTGTTAAGAGATTTATTTATAGAATTCAGTTTTTTGCTCTACACTGCAGAGATGCATTAACTTTAGCAGGATGAAGGAGCAGTTGACCATCTTCACATCCACTCTTCACATGAACTAGTAAGAATGTAAGAATAGCAGTAAGGGAAAATGAGATTGCCGCTGCATGGATGCTGCTAACTCCATTTGGTAGACTGGTGACTGAAACATAGAGGCAGGAATCCACTGGACAGATGACATATTGAAAAGAACTTTTACCATATCTGGTATGACTTCTCTGGGGTGTTTCTAAACCAGCTCTATTCACCTTGAGGTCAGGGATCAAATGTGGCCTATTGTGGATTTCCAGCCCTTTAACTGATAAAAGGAAACATATTAATACTTATCATAAACTCCTAACTATGTTTCTCCAGTACAATATAATTCTATGTCCAGGTTATTGGCACTATGGGTAAATACAGTTCATTCCATTCATAATAAATACTGGTGTAGCAATGAAAAGGCTATAAGTGATCAAATACACCAGGACAGAAAAATTCCTATACTGTTGCTGGATAAATACTCTCCCAGTAACAATCAAGGAACCTTCATCTGGGACTCACTAGAAACATGCAATATTAAGACTTTATTAAGTGCATTTCTGTAAAATCTATATAATTTATTGTACCAATTAAGCAAAGAGAGACAACTTGATACTGCAGCACAAATATTTGCAGCCAAAAAATACAGAATGTTTATTCCAGGGTGCATCATGCAATCACATTCCAAAAATGATAATTCTATCTGGATGCATCAAGCTCACTTTAATTATGTGCTTCTGTGAGCTTATTGACACTGAAGAGAATACATGAACTGAAATCACATTGAGTTCAGAATAAGTGAATAAGATGGTCACCTCTTACATTATAACTAATTTTTTTCTCGTGTTCTGGGCTTTAGAAAATAACAAGGTAAAAATTTCAGTTTGCTTGCTGACGTCAACTTAGATGTCTCATGCAAAGAGCCTCCTCATATTGGACATATCAAGAAAAGATTCTGGGGCAATGAGAACACTGACAAGGGTGTAAATGCTGTGACAGAGACTGGCAAATATAGTACATACATTTGCCCCCCCCCCCCCCCCCCCCCTCAATGAAAACACATTTTTGCCCTCCCCCCCTGTTCTAATCATATATCAATAATTAAGTCAAGATACTCCTGAAATGCTGCACTTGATGCTTGAGGTCAATGTATTTATGTTTACCGGAAATTAAGATGGCATGATGCCATTTAGTGGCTATTTAAAGAACTTTCAGCTTTGCCCAGCAACAGGAATATGCACTCTGAAACAATGCTAAAACAAAATTCTCATTGTTTTATCAATGACTAGTTTTGACCCTTAGCCATAGGGCTCAGCCTGCATGCTTGACGAGCCAGTTAGGACTAGCCCCTTCATGTCATGTTGAATGTCTGATTTGATTTTGAAGAACTGAACATGTATTGAAAATGTAAATAAATCTCTTGTGGGTATGAACAAACCCATAATGTTTGTGTTCTTTTAAAAATAAAAATGTAAATCATGCCATAAGTGCAAACAAATTGCTAAATGTTTTTCAACAATTAAATATTTGGAACGAAGCAGAAATGAGCTCTTAAGTACCCTTTGAAAAATCATGCCAACTGACTTATTTTTTTTCATTTCATAAAAAATGAGAAAATCCATTTCCAGCATATGATGAAACTTGTGCATTTTTCGTGTTGGTTCTGGATCTTCCATTCACTGAAAATGATGAAAATATATCAATAACTTACACTGCATCGTGAGCAAGCACAACCTCCCCTCTTGCACCTCTTCTGGTAAGTTCTTATTATAGCAGTGAGTCTCCATGCCCTTCCCTCTCTGTGGAATTTTTACAGCAGCTCACCTTGATAACTTGCAGTGATATGCTTTTGTGATGATTTAATGGCTTTGTAGTGACATCAGTATAACATTGAGTACATTGATAACACATTTTTGCCATTTTGGTACTTTGTTCACATTCACGTTGCCACCACAAAGAAATGAAAAAGTGAGAGGTGGAACCAGATATCTTCCAGTCACTGTCAGCAGCAAAGCAAAATTTTTAAATAATTGTGTGCTTTGCTGGCAGAAAAAACCCAGACACAGCATGTAGTTCTTTCCATGTATATGTTTTACTGGTATGAAAGCACTAAAACTGAGAGGGGATTTTGCAATTGAGTCTATTGCTTAGTATTTAATTAAACCTACTTGGAAGAGTATCATTCCCCAGCCTCATTTTTGGGGGAAACATTATGCCTTTTCAAAAGTAAGCCTCAAGGCTTATCTTTTGGAAACAATATATTGACACAGCATCACAAATGGGCTCAAAACTCTGCACCAGCTATAAACAACCATGAACCCTTTATATTTGTAGTTCAAAGAAGTGCTTATGTTGGGATGGAAAGTATGCCACGCCAACTTTGTTAGCCTTTACCTGCAAATCCAGAAGTGTAGTGTGTGTGTATATATAGGTAAGGAGCAGGGCTCGTACCTGAAAAGTTGCTGGTTCGATTCACCACTGGGGCACTGCTGCTGTACCCTCAGGCATGGAACTTAACTCCATTAAGAGTTCTATTTCCAGAATTGACTTGATTACCTAACAGAATTGCTTGTAAATACTCAGCTGTAGTAGTTTGGAGCATCATGGTCTGTTCTCTTAACCACACTCAAATACCGAATTAAAACTAACGAAGGTCACAAGAAATCACATTTTTAAGTGTGTGTTTTGCAATAATTGGCATGACATTGTCATGGACTGCCAATGCTTAATGCTTACACCATGTTGTTTCAGACTTTCAAAACAAAGGCTTGGGGAATGAATTTGGAAAGCTAAGGGAATAGGAGGAGAAAGGAGATGGAAGGAAGCAAAGATTTATAGAAACAGAATGGGGATAGAAGATGGCCTGATCTATTTGTCCTAAATATCAAGTCACTGAGTTGCCTAGAAATATGCCCCATACAATAAATGTGTTACCTCAGCTAGAGTCCTTTTAAGCATCCTTGTTTTCCTTACAATAGAGTACAGTCAAGGGCACATTACATGGGTATCAAGTAGACAAACAATGTTACTAAAAACATAAAACAATAAACATAATTATCCTTGAGAGCATCACACTTGCAGGATATTCAAGTGAATGTAGAACTTAATGAGCTGTGAAACCAATAGTACTTTTAATAGTATGGATTATGCTAATCAAGCAATAGTAACTACATCCACTTTGTGGTGTAGTGAATGCACTTTTGCAAAAGAATCTGTATTTAACTGCTTTGTAATCAGCTACAAAGGATCTGTAATAGGCTATGCAAGCAGGCAGGCGAAAAAGCCAGTTCAACAGCTTAGCTCCTGCAGTGCAGTGTTGAGTTGACATTTTGCTCATAACTTAGCTCTACTTTTAATTAAAACATCAAACAATCATGAGCAGAAGTCTGAATCCAAAAGGAATAAGCCATTCAGAGACGCCAATGAGACTGTATTCCTTTGTCCTGGAATACAAATCAGAATAAAAGACAAAGTAGCTGAAGACAGTTAAGTGCCAGGCATGTTGAAAGGAAAATAACGAGTCTTTTTCTGCCACCAATCATCATCTGGTGCATTCACTGGCTGGTTGTGGCCTGCCAACAAATTTATTTGGATGCATGAGCAGGGATATGAAGCACATGAGTGTATAATTACATGTGTAAGTGCATATGCACCACACAGCACCATGTCAGTAGGCATCATGAGGTGACATCAGTAAGCAGTGCAGCCACTCTTGCTCTGTGTTTTTGAGGTTAGTGTAAATTAAGATTATATCTGTTAGTGATGTAATCTTTCAACCAGAGCGAAATGAACTGTGTGAAGATTGATCATTTCACGGTTCATTAATTACTTCCTCCTGATATGTCTGTGACATAAGCAGAGTCAGTGAGATAAGAAAGGTTTTATTGCTGAATCATAGGCAAGCCTAGGAATGCACTGCAATTTCAGGAAAAAAAAATTGCTATGATTGACTTGTTGCCAACCATTTTTCAGGATTGTAGTGAAAACATAAGTGAGGATCAAGCATTTTTACTTGCACAGTATGACAAGGTCACTGACATCCACTTAATTGCCCCTGTCCTCCCAAACGCACTGACACTCCAATGAAAGTCTGGCATGTCAGAATTTTTTTTGTCATGGCTTTTGCAGTGTAAACAGTGCTACAATAAGATTTCTGGGAGATCACTGTCACCCACCCAATAGAAGCTTGGCACACTTATACAAACAAACAATGGTGAGGTCTGAGGTGGAGGGTGTCTGTTGAATTGCTATCTGTGTGAATCCACAAAAGTGAGGGGAGGCTGAGAATTGTGGCAGGAGCACAGTTGTCTCTGATATCACCTGTCGTAGTTATCCAGAAAGAGGGGAAAAATAACTGCTGCTGAAGAGAAATAACATCGGCACTTCAGCAACCTGGTAAGTATGTATTGAATACCAGGTTACTCAGAAGCTAACATAAGCTAACAGTAAGAATGTGATTTCTAGCCAGACAGGCATAGACATAGGATGATGGCATAGAAATCTCTACACGTGTGTGAGGGGAGTATGATGGGTAGTTATCCTATTGTCCATGCCTTACAAGCCACTGAAGGATCCACACTTTTTTTTTTTTTTTGGCTTGTCAGTGCAAAATAATACTATAACCATGGTGATGGCCATGTCAGAGAAGTAAGGGGGGAAAAAATCATTAGCAGTATAATCATACAATGTGGCCATCTGAGCCGCAAATTGTGTTCACCATCACGACAAAAGATATAGGTTTGTCGGTTCATTACAGTGTGCAGGGGCCTGTATAAAGATTTTAGTAGTCATACAGTGTATTTTCAGCATAGCACAGGGGGTGGTATTTATCAAACCAAATGTACAATGAAATACTAAAGAACAAAAATTCCTTGATTATACATTTTGTTAAAGAATTTAAAAAATTATTATTAAAGAAAAGGCATGCTGTTGAGTTCATGAATGTCTATACATGAAATGTGGCAGACACCCTGTGGCAGTTATGCCTGTTATCTGTTATTTTGAAGGGAATGAGATGATTTCAGACAACGTGGATAAACAATGACATAAATCTCATTTTCTCCAGTAAAAGCCTACAGACAGCGTTTTGCTTATTTAATGACAATATGGGCCGTGACCAATCTGATTCACTGTGCCTGTGGGCAAACAAATCTCGCGATGCTCTTGAATAGGTGACTCTGTCATGTTATGTCGGTCTGTGTGACAAATAGGATTTTATTAAATCTGCCTCTATTCTGACAGCTGAAATCATGAACATGATGCTTTTTTCCAATTTTTCCGTCTACCCCACAGCTAAAAGCTTCCCCTGTAAATGCAGAAATCCATCTAAACATGATATCACAAATTGCCATCAGATACATCTAATGGGATTCTTGATGACATACTGATGATTTTCCATTTGTTTTTAAATGGCCTGCATAATAACTTAAGCTTGTGTACACTCTTGTTTCAGACTTCATTCTCAGGTAGGACACTGCTATTGCATACTTAAGCAAGGTGCTTAACCTATTTTGCTTTAGTTGCTATGCAGGTGTTTAAATGAATGTTAAAATATCAGTGATGAAAGTCACAATGGATACGGAATTACAAAATGCACAGTCTAACTTTTTTTTTTTTTACCTCTAATCGTCGTATTACGAAGGTGCTAAGCTCTTGCACAGGGTTAGAGGCTTTGAATTTCACATTTATTCTGATCTTTCATATCGCTTTGGTAGCCCCACAGTCAACTCGCTCACTCTAACAAAAAGTCAATTTACATAAGAACAAACAATCATAAACATTCAAGGATTTGGTCCACCAGTAAAATAAAAGGGTTGCTAGAAATATATCAAACCTACATAATTTCAATCTCTCATTCAAGGCTCTTCATCACCTAATGTGATGCCACTATGATACCAAGAAGTGATATTGGATGTATCTAATATTCTATGAGACTTCAAATGACAACTGGCTACTCGCCAATACATCAACATCTAGTGCAATTTCTTTGATTGCATTGGTTTTTAGTCCTTTAAGGAAAAGGGATCACTGTGAAATGTCAGAGATAGCAGGATTGCTGCAATGGAAAAGTGATATTTCAAAATAAGATGTGTAGGTGAACTCTGAATTGGGGGGGCAAACATCCAGTTTCAGGAATTTTGAAAATCTCTGTACTACTACTTAATTATATTCATCACATAAAAGATCCGCATGTACACCCACAGTCATTCTCTCGCACACATGAAATGCAAACACACAAATCTTGAATGATTGACGCTGGGTTATAGGAAGCAAACCTTATTGTTTCTCAGGGCAATGGCCACCAATACTAAGGACTGAACAGTATTGACAAGAGCTCAGTAATGTCTTAAAGTCGATTCTGGATGATCAGATTTATTGTTTGCAGAGTCAACAGTCAGAGCGGTGGCTGATATGATAGACTCACTCTGACACAAAACGCCTTTCCATGGTGTCAGGTGTCTAGGCTGCAGACTAGGTGGAATGGACAGGTAGAGTTGAAGTGTAAAAAAAAAAAAAAAAAAAAAATGTTTTAATATAAACACATTGCCCTCAGCCCCAGAGATACATAAAGACAAGATTATCTGTGTGCACCAAGACAGACATGGTGCTGCTCTGTGTGTGCTGATGTATTATGAAATTCTTTTTTTCTTTCTCCTTGGTTGCTGGTCTCCAATTTCACAGTTGAAGGTTCCAAACATGCACTGAGAATAATATAATTTGCAAGTGCCTTTTTTGGAAGGACCGTGAATTTTGTATTTTGCACATGATAAATTAGCCACAGATTGCTGCCCAAAAATAGGTAGAAATGTGTGGATTAGTTAGGAGCAAGTGCTTTGTCATTCTATTTATTATCAAAGACGACGTAGTTAATGATAATGAATTAGCTACAGTGTCCTCATTTCACAATTCAATTGACTTCTTTATTTTCTCACCCATTATCCTTGGGTACAAATTTATAATATAATGCCATTTAAGACCATGCTGTCTGTGTTTTCATTGTGGTCGGCTCTTTAAACTCTGTATATGAAATCCATTTCCATTTTTCTTGAGTATCTCTTGTTTAGCACCCTTGTCGATGACCACTAAATACCCCTTGAAATTTGAGTATCTGGACCATATAGGCTGCCTATATCTAAGACATTGTGAATTATGAAAAATTTCCTTGTGCTTCTAAGATGAACTGCACGTCCATACCCAAGGCATTTATTGATTTGTTGTTGTTGTTGTTGTTGTTGTTGTTGTTGTTGTTGTTGTTGTTATTAATTTCCGATTCTAAATCGTTTTAGATGCATAGAGGTGATAGATGGAGCCTCTGCAAAAATATCCAGTTTTACGCCTTGGCTCATGAATACAGTGGGCTTTCCACTGGAGAAAGCTGGACTGAATTATAAGAAAATGCATGTGCCAGTTTAACTACCCCCTGCATAGGTTATAACTGAAAGCTGTTTTCAACTCGCGCATAAAAGCGCATTTATTACAGTAAGACATGATGTTATTTCCCTGTAGCTTTCCACGCTTGATTGAGGTTCAACATTGACATTCTGTACTGGCAGGATTGAATGGTTTTATAATGGACTCAAGGGAAGAGGGTGCAGTTCCTTTTGCTTCTGCCTTAGGCTAGGACCACATTTTGTACTTTATTCTGGCCACGACGGAGGGAGATGAGGTATGTCATGCGATTATTAAGGCTGGTTATAGACAAGATGTACAGTAGCATTGTGTGAAAGATGGAGGAGCCTGATCGCACATTTAGAGAGACGGGCAAGGAGAGGGTTGCAGTAGTCCAGTCAGGGCAGCTCAGGTGCCTGGACAATGAGGGATGGAACTTGTAACGACAGAAAGCCAGATTTGCAGATATTGTAGATAAAGAATCAAGTTCAGGAAAGGAGATCTTATAATCCAGAATTACACCTACTCATTGCAGTCTTGGATGCTGACACCATTGTGTCATTAAGGGTAATGGAGAGATCCTTCCTGCTTTGCCACCAAAAACTATTTTCATATTTTGCAAAAAAAAAAAAAAAAAAAAAAAACGTGTGTAAAAAAAGTCATTAGGTGCCAATAAATTGCCATAACTGAGAGATGTGCCAAATACTCCAATCAGGATTGGCTCTCCTGTAATACACAATGACACAAGTCTTGAGTTGTGGTTTTTGAAAATTGGATAGACGTGTGTGTGTGTGTGTGTGCGTGTGTGTGTGTGTGCGTATATAGAGATCTAGCCAATTCCAGGAAAATATCTCCCCTATCATTTCTGGTAATACTGAATTCTAATACATCCAGTTTTCCTGCCAGGTTAATCAGTCATTCATTCATGTGATGTGTTGAACACTTTTGTTTACTTTATACAAGTATATTTTGCAATCAAGATTTTTGCAATCCAATGGAAGGAAAAATTCAGCATCTGAAATATCTTCATAGGAAAAAAAAGAAAAAAAAACCAATATTAACCATACGGTCAGAAACTGTTTAACTAATTAAAAGCTAATTAAACTTTGCTGTAAAGCACTTACACTTCTGCTAGAGTAAGGAGGTTCAGGGTAAATTTGTCTCATGTCTTAAATGGCATTAATAAAGTGGACTGCGAAAGCCATTTCCAGCAAGATTACTTCATCCTTCACACAGCAGATACTTGTGGATCTCCAGACTTTCAGAATGATGGAACATAATTGCTTGAAAAAGTCAGAGGGTAGGCAATTTATACTTTCCTTTCTGTATAGCTTTCAGCTGCAACCTATCCTCTCTATGTCCCCCATTTCTAAGTGAGAAGGCTCTCATTCATCAATTTTCATGGCAGCACCATTAGCATGGATACTGTGACTACTCGTATGACCCCTGAGGTGCTATTGGCTAACCTTTTCTGCTAGCCTACTGTTTTCTTTTCTTTTTTTCCCCCCCATATGTGTGCAGTGAACTGGAATTGTAAATATTTGACTGTTCCATATCATTCAGGCATCTTGTGCTTGGTTTTTTTTTTTTTTTTTTTTTTTAAAGGAATATTTTTAGCAATATACCAGGTATACGCTATTTTGCTACATGATTTACCTTAGAGAAAATTAATAAAATGTGTTTTAGTTATAATGGACAGGTGTCACCACCTTTTTGTATGAAATTAATTCAAAGACGATTTGATTTGATAGGCATAAAGATTACAGCAGTAAATGTGCACTCCATGTAGATGAAGAAATGCAGTACTGGCTAGAACTGTCCATTCGGGACTGCTGCAAAATATTTCAAGGGGAACCTCTCTTTCAGGTGGCTTACTTGGTTTAAATTGGCTCACGTGGTTGTTTACTGAAGCAGTTAAATTAAACCATCTGGTTGTGACTTTTGCACAGACAGGCATTTTCATCTCCTGTGCTTAATAGGAACTTAAAATGGCAGATTATTTACATCCATTAAACACTTTGCTAAAAACATCTCTCGAGTGAACTTCACAAAGATGGAGCCGGCCATAATCGGATCTCTCTCATCACTGTTCTCATACTAACAGGATTAGGCGTCAGTTTGTTTTGAAAAGTGCTGGGGACAACGACAGGTTTGACGTGTTAAAGGCTTTGGAAAAGTGGTGGGGATGAAATGGGGCCACAACAAAGTGGTGGGGACATGTCCCCAGCGTAAATGACGCCCATGCTAATAGGTAATGTCAACTTTTGTGAAATGGTGACTATAATTAAAGTTTCAAACTTGGAACTGATGGGTGACAAGTGAAGCTGGCAGCTCTGAGGACTGGACTGGACTCACAAAACATGCACTTCCTGATTTGTACTGCAGCAAATCTTGAACACACTGTAGCCACTGACTAATTTGTGCAGTTACAGTCAAGTGGAGCTCTCCCCTGGTCCAACAGCACTGAAGCCAAGAACACAGCTGAGAGAAATCCCTAAACTGAATGACTGCTGGAGACCATTTAGTGATCGTCTCTGGGAGTGATCTGGCTGTTCAGCACCATAGAGTCAGCAATGTTACTGTTAAGCTCGACAGATTGTAGGATTCGTTGCCCTTCCCATGACGGGCTGCGTAGAATGCCCTTAGCTTTTCTCCCACTGCTTTGTCCTGGGTGCATGTAAATATGGCCACTGTTGCATTTCAGTGTATAAATGAGGCAGTGCACATTATTTTATTCTCATCTGTTTGATTTCATGGGCAAACGAGTCCTCCCCACTGAGCTGTGAAGATTACCTCAATGAGAATCACACCTGCCACCTGGGCTTGTGACAACAGGCACATAATTGAATAAACAAATCTCCCCACTATAAAACATTTACTGTGACCCTGAGCATCAATGTCAGACTTTTAATTCCTGCTGATACCAAAGAGGTGCTCTTGTTTCAGCCATGCAGGATCACTGCAAAAACAAACTACTCTTTAATTGCAATATAACTAGCTGTGTTGTGTCCTCAATGACCTGGCAAGAGGTGCTTCAGTAAATATCCAAGGAGTAGAGGAAAAAGCCTCAAAATAACTCCTTTCCATTCTATTAAATTTCTAGCGGAGAACTTGAGGTGAAGGACATGCAATAATTTTTGCTCACTGAAACCAGTTGAGCTCATTGTAGTATATTCTTAAATGACCAAAAATCACTATTTCATAATTGTCTGAATCCTAGAGTCTGTGTAGTCAAGGACTGACATGCTGACATTTAACAGAGTCTGGGGTAGAATAGTAATATCTCCCCAGCTCTGTACTGACAAAAAAGGGTAACAGTGACTCTGTAAATGATGAAACAGCCAATGGAGGTAATGATAACATGGAAACAGCCATATTGTAAAGTCCCAACATAGCAAGGCAACTGTGAATAATGTAGGAATAGAAATTCATTTTATCCTACCCTGCTGAGTGTCACACTTTTTGCATTGCATTACAAAGAGGCCATCCATTTCAGCATACTGCACAGCTGAAGAGAGGAATGACCTTATACTTATTTGTAGATGATTCAAGTACTACCTGCTTAAGAGGGGCAGTTTGTAAGGGTGGATAGAAAGCTTAGTTCATTGTAGCTTGCAGATAAGAACATCAAATTGCTGGCTGCAAGTGAAAGCAGTGCAAAGACAATTCAACTGATTCTCAGTCCTGATAAAGATTTTAAAATGGGTGTTTCATTTATGGAATATATACATGCTTTTTTTATTTGAGAACAAATGGGTTCAAGTTTTAAAGTACACTGCCATTCTTTTCATTCACCCCACTCAACCTCGATTTCTACTAAAAGGTTTGAATGTTACTTATGGCAAGGGGTATTGAGAGAAAAAATGTGCAAGTTATAAATGTGTGGGGGATAAACTATGGCACAGTGAAAAGAATAAACGAACAGTTACACAGAATGTTCTTTAGGAATTCCACTGATCATGAAGACATCTCATGCTGCTGCCATCTGGGAAACCAAGCCACTTCGGAAAAAAATCTTTAATTTTAATCCTTTTTTTATTTTTTATCTTTTGTCTTCATGCAGAAATATAAAGCAACATTATGATCACCAATGGATTGTAGCACAAGTTCAGATGTCTTAGACAACCCATCATACCTTTTGATTAACAATACCTCCACCACTTAACCTGGAAATCGGTGCATGAGAAATTTATTTGGCAGGTGGAATTTAAATAGTTAGTTATTTTATTCTTGTTACATTTTTTTTTCTCTTTCAATTTATGTGCTGTCTAGGGTATGAATTCTGCTTTTACAATTAGTTGTATTTAGCCTTCACCTTTCCCCACTTGCTTGTTTGTTTGTTTTTAATTAACTTAGACATGTGCCTGAGATGTCTGTCCAAATTGCCACACCTTCAATAATTATGGTCACTTCAAATGCATGTAAACAGGTTGATTGTTTCCTCCTACCATTATCTTGTGTGGACCAGCAAATGTTTAACGAGTTTCACCTGTCCAATCAGGCTAGTTAAATACAGGTTTGGAGAACAGGTGAAGGCTCCTCGCAGCTTGCTAACTTACCTTCAGGCTTTGCTTACCTTTTTAGCTATTTTAGCTTGTGGACCAATGTTACTTAACAAATTGCTTTTGGTTCTAAATGGAGAATGCTGTGAATGTTATGTCACTTGTTTGAATCCATTATTTAAAAAAGGAAAAAAAAGACCTAAGGCAGCACAAAATGGGGAGGACAGTTAAGCAGTTCTGAAAGGTTTGATTGGTGCATCTTCCTTGCTGATGTGGCAGGAATGATTGATTCTGTGCTAGAGAGACTGGAGGGTTTTTTTTTTTAACCTCATATTTGCCTACTTATTTGCAAAAAAGTCTCTTACCATGATTTAACTAATTTCATGAAATTAATGTAAAGATGGCAAGGTCCACACACACAGCTGATTAAGGTTCTCTAATAAATCTGTATTCCTATGTTACTGTTTGTGTGTGTGCTGGGTATTCATTTTCCCCCAAAAAAGACAAGTAGCCTTAACAAACATCTAAATCTCAAATTAGGAGTACTTTCCTCTCATCAGTTCACACAAAATGGAGGTCCCAATGGCAGAATGCAGGGACCCAATCGTACCATCTCCACCTCTTTTATTCTTTATTTAATCTTTATTTAACTTCACACTGGGGGAGAGATATGAGTACTGGGAGTCCCAAATACAGCAATGCCGAAATATCTGCCAAACATATTTTTCCTCACAGAACGCTGTAATACCTGATGCAGATGCCTACATAACATTTATATAGCATGTGTTATCGGCTGTTTTGTGCATTTAATATATCCTGTAGGGTGGGTAATAAGTCACTATGGATAAAAGCCTCTGTTCTTATCCTGAGCCACTCCCCCCAACCCAATTGATTTACATTCTCTGTCGATACATTGGGCTGGTATTTATTTCCTCATGTCCAAACTGCTCCATTAGATTTATAGTAGCTGCCACTACACATGAGAGTCATTATGTTCAAACTGATCCCAGGCACAAACCGTTTCTCACTTTAATTTGTGCAGGGGATCGATGCAGTGCGTGTCAGATGTTGCCTCAGTCCCCCCAGATTCATCAGCAATATGGACTTTGCATGGAGAACAGTACAGTAGCATACACAAGTCACTACAGATGGATTCTTTAAATAACTCACCGAGGACCTTGAACATTTCTCAGGCCTGTGTATGTCACCTTTTGCTTGTCAATTAATTATGTCGATTTATCTTTATCGGTATATCCCTGTTACAAACCCCCTATAGCCCTTTCCACTCGTCCACACCTCTTGGGCTTTTCCAACAAGATTACACTATAGGAGTAGAGCCAACATATCTTTTGGCCAATTCAATTTGGCGGCAACACGCCCAAAAGCAGTAAAGTAGGAATCTACCTCAGTTTCCCTAAATGGAGGCACAAGCTTTATATGTTTGCTGACATCAAAGACAGCGGATGCTGCAGGGCAGGGTTAGGTGCATCACCGGCACCAGGGGTAATGGGAGAGGGTGGAACAGGAGTAGTGGGTGACCTATGTAACTTCTCTAGTTCTTTGTCCAGCTCCAACTCCTACACAAGGACTAAGTACGTTTCATGCTCCTGCCTCTTAATCTGCAGATCTAGCGGACAGTCCTGCCCATCACCGTCCTCAGGCGCATCAGGTAGAATCTTTTGTTCTAATTTACTTTACAGCTCAGCCTTGATTACCCATTTGGCTGCTTCATGGGGAACCTGAATGTTAAAGAAATCTGCCATCGCCAGCAAAACATAAACAGGAGAAAATGTAAAGACAAAACAAAAATGACTCCCAGCTCCCCACGTTAGACCTTTACACTATATACAAAATATTTTCAGGGAAGAAGAGGTCAGCAGTTCTTTCTCAAACAACCACCGCACAATTCATGTGAAGCGGGAGAGGGGAATCTCGACCTTTGACCCACACCTGCAGATTTACCCCTGCCTTCATTAACACCCGTACCAGTCACGCTGGCGAAAGGCAATGTGCTGATAACCTGGGGAAAGGAAACAGCCTAACGCAGAGCAAGCTCGGCAGGATTACACGAAGGCATAGCCTATACGTCCAGACCCAAATGCCAGTTCTTTCCTGCTGTTTGCACATCCACAGTTTCCTATTTAGCAATGCAGCTGCCAGTTAAAGGCTAGAGCAGTCGAACCAGATTAGTTTGGCTTTTTGTCTTGTTCCGGGCAAGTGCACTACCTTTACAGTAATCAATGTAGTAGTAGTGTACAAGACCCACTGGTGTGGCATATGAGGGGGGGAGAGACCTGTTAATGAAGGCTGCCTTTTGTAATTATATCCAATGCAAAAAGCCCTTTGTTATGCCTGCTGCTGCCCCTCTACTACAGTCTAACAGTTTGTTATGCACAGCTTCACTTTATGACCGTTAGATTCCAAGCTTGTGTTTGCTTCCGTCATTTTTTTTTTTTTTTAACTCACATTTGGGCATGTTGAATAACGGTGTCTAACAGACTGCAACTCAGTCTTTTGATGTGTTTAGACATACAGATCCTGCCCTGAGCATAGCAAAAGGACTGAAGGAGAAGAAAGAGGAATGGGACTGACAGACAGCTATGTGGGTCTCACAGACCTCCCAGGAGAGCACCTCATATAATTCAGAATGGCAGCTGGGAGGTTTTCTGCCAATAACCCCATGCAATTGTTTTTGATGGCATAGTAAAACGCCTCTCTGGGGGAAATGTAAACGCATACACACCTCAGAGAAAACTGAGGGAGCAAAAAATATATAAAACGTTTCAAAAACAGCTTTTATATTTGTGAAAATGGAATATCTGGCTGTTATGTTTTGTATTTTGCAGAACTGTTTTAAGCATTTGACAAAAAAAATCTGTTTCTCTCCTGCTTCCTCTTATATATTTGATGTCTTACTATTAGCATGAGTTTTTGTGTACCCTTGCTGAGTATGAGCAGTGCCTTAGGATTTTTGTGGAGCTAGCCAAGAGAGGTGTTTCTGAGGACAATTGGATTACCTTAGTCAACTCATACTGCACAAGGAAACTTTTATGCCCAACCCAAGATGCCAGGAAAAAGAGTGAGGAGGAGTCTTGCTGTCAATTAAAGGAATTAAATTTTTCTTTGTTTCATTTGGTGACTGGGATGTTGCTGTGAGAATCCCAGCCCGAACAGCTCCCATCTGCTTTCTCTACCAGCTCAGCCCAGGCTGAGGGGAAAAAAATGCCCTTGAACAGTGATGTAATGTAGCCAGGGAACTTTGACTTTTCCTCCCCTTCTTGGCTTGATGAATTAGCCCTTCAAACAGGCCCTCCATGGTTTACCCACAACCTGCTGACCCTCGCAATGAGGATGCTGCCCTCACCTCCCCACATATACAGACACACACACACACACACACACGTATCTCAGTTTTTCACAAGATGTTTATTTTTTAAAACAATTGTGGTTATGTTTTAAATCTCTTCATCAATCTGAAGGTGATTACTGGCAACCAGACAAATGAGCCATAGGACAGACTGGATGGGGGTGCCAGAATGTCAGCTTGTTAACCAAAATAATTGGATCTCTCAGCTCCCAGAGTTCTGAGCCTCACCCCCTCATAACACTGCTTTCACCAAGACCTTGGTGTATACATCATGTAGACAGTTTCTTTTCTGAATTGTGCAACAAATAGGTACTTGGAGCCAATGAGTAAGCATGTTTATTTTCAACAGTATTTTATGTGATGCAGCATTAACTATCTGATGCAACTGAATTTGGTTTCTGCAAATGGATTGTATTGCACAGATTGCATTGAACTTGAAGATCCTCCTTCTCTTCAAGCAGCCCTTTACCTTCTATGAAGCTCTTTTAATACAATTTGCTTTCACACAAATTACTGTCAGCAGTTTATCTGCATAATTACACTGCAGAGACATAAGCTCTGTGCAATGTCAAGCAAGTTATACTTAGCATATATGCAGTTACACATTGTTAAACAACCTGTGCAATAACAAAGAATGAAGCTTAGGAAAACAGATGGGGTTGGGGTAAGCGAGTGAGGGAGAGCTCGGGTCACTGCGTAAAGTAGTTCCCTTGGTTTTTATTCATACCCGATCGAACAGAAATTTTACAAAAAAATAGGGGGAAAAAAAAAAACATGAGAGAACAGGAACAGGAAAATGGATGTATTGGGTCATTTATCATACGTTGCTTTGTGCAGTGCTATTAAGAATAAAGTAACATTGTTCACACACAGTTTTAAAAAAATCATGTTTAATCAAGCTGCTTTAGTTTGTTTTCTTCTGGCATGTATTACACCAAGATTGTATTGTTTTATGAGGTTCTGGCATTTCTAAGGCGTGATTTTTGCCTCTGCCATCTAAAGTGATAATTGGAGCTTAAGCTAAATATTTTTGCATATTAGAGGTGTGTGTGTGTGTGTGTGTGTGTGTGTGTATATATATGTGTATATATATATATATATGTGTGTGTATATATATATATATATATATATATATATATATATATATATATATATATATATATGTATATATATATATATATATATATATATATATATATATATATATAAAATGTTATAGAGTGCTTATGCAAACATTCAGGATTTTCTCACCAACTTGATTAACATACGTATGTTAATCAAGTTCTATATATCTATATATATAATATATATCTTGCAATCAGCATTCTACAAATGGCACAGATTATATATACTTGCAGTATACTGTATACACATGGCTATATATGGGACAATCAAGTGAGAATTTGATGTGAAGAAACTGGCCACCATTTTCAGTAGAGGGACACATTGAGTGACTCAGTTAACCCTGAGTTTCAACCAACTGTGTGACCAGGATGAAATGTGTTACCACCATGTAATCTTATTTATAACAAGATGTATTATCCTTAGACATATGTACTATCCAATGCTTCCATCAAAGGTATACTATTCTTTTTATGCCATTTGATAAAGTAGAGATGATTTCTACCTTTACCTTTGTTTTTAGTATCTTTTTGTCACTTTATAGCTTGTCATGAGTTTGTAAGTTTTACTTTTGAGAAATGCTATATCAGCGATAAGCGAAAATCTTTTGAAACCGGATTTGACATGATGCAATGACTTCAGACAGAGAGATGAATGGGCCTGATAGTCTGGTTGTATTTTCTCAAAGGCAAAATTCAGGTTCATGCTGAGGAAAGCAGAATACAACACTGAGAAATGGGCAAAGGGAAAAACTGAATTCTTGCCCTAAGTTTTTTTTTTTTTTTTTTTTTTTTTTTTCTTTTCTTCAGGGTATTAAGTTTGGCTAGTTAAACGAGGCATCTATAAAGTGACAAGGGCAGCAATGTAAGCAGAGAGTGGGCTGGGAGCAAAGAGGTCAGGAGCATGTAAACATGTACAGATCAGTCAGGAGTATACCGTGTTACCAAATAATACCTAAATTGTGTTTACCCCAGCACTGTTCCCAATAATGGACAATAGCAACCATGTTATGGGTTTCACCAAGAACAAAGAGGAAGATAAAGACAGCATATGGATAAGAATAACCCAGTTGTAGAATATTTGTAGAAGGCATGAAACAATAATTACATGAAAAAAATTGGATCTACAGACATAGGTGCATGTATGTTAACAGTGTGTAGCATAATTAGAGGGCATGGATGTAATATGTGTATGCTTTGTGTAATGGTCACAGAGAAGATCCTTTGCAATACCATCACTTCACATAGATATGGTATTTACACTCTGCACCCACTACTGTCTATGGAAACACCACAAGCTTATTTTAAACACCATACATTACACGACAGCGCACCTCTTGACCCTACGACTAGGCTCACCCTATGCCCAGGAAAAAGTTGTTGGGAGCACTTCAACACACACACGCACGCACACACACTCATGACAGGACAAAGAAAAGGGCAGCCTATTGGCCTGTGTCATGTTGCCACTAAAAAAAGCAACACACCTGAGGACCTGAGAACTGAGAACTCCAATGCATGGCCACTCATCTGCTGCTGCCAGAAGAGCTGCTCTGTCAGCTTGTCCTCTGCTGTCAGGTAAATAAGGCACCTTAGCCATGAAAAGCCCTCATCTCACTAGTCACACATACACGTGACATTGACTACTTTTGACATTCTAACATCCTCCTTACTGCACAGGGATGTAGCTCTGTAGTTTGGTTCAAATCTCCCCATCAATCTGTCCAATCTATTGCATCTGGAATAACTCCCCGGTCATCACCTTCCATTGCCTTTACCCAGTCATGTATTTTGTTTGGCAGATGCTAAGCGGAAGGCAACACAAGACATGCAATAAAACAAGAGAGAACAACTCCCCAACAACAATTGCTTGCAGTTAGTGAGTTGGCTGCCTCAATAGCCACACACTGCTCATTTTCCTCTCTGACTGTGCTTAAATAAGCCCCTGGGATGCTACTTCCCCATTCAGCTTTTAACAGTCTGTTTGCTTGCGGCTCCACTCCCCTCCACTCATAGGTAAGCTCCTAGCATCTGACGTGAGTCCATCTACAGAGCAAATATATAATGCATGAGGAAATTATTTTTTCAGTTGTTAGTCACTCCATTGAATAAACCTGGGGGGGGGGACAAATTTATGCTAAAACAGTAATTTTGTCGGAATATGTTTTTCAATGCAAAAAAAAAAAAAAATCTTTCAGAGAATATAATGGGTCCATTTTCCCACTTCACATATCTTACCCTTTTTCCATTAAATTCACAACACATGAATGTGAGAACGAGTAGCTAAAATTAATGTTTCAGTTACTCATTCCAATTAGTCATTTTTCTGAAAAGCTCTGACAGGTGCTAACAAAACTGTTGCAAGCTGTAATTTAGCAATTCAGGCCTGAAAGCAGAGCAACTGGGTAAGAAATATCAGTGGGAGATCTGTGACCTAAAACGGTGAGGAGCCACGCAGTATCTCTGCATCTGGCTTTGTACTCACTTTTAAACAAGGGTGGAACCACAGAACAGAACTCAAAATGATCAAAGGATCCTAATTGGGACACGGTATTGTTTAGACAAACTTACATCAAGTTAAATTCTGTGTTTCAGCTGCAGTGCCAATGTTCATTGTTCTAAGCTATGTTTCACACCCTTTTTTGGTCACAGCAGATTCATAAACCTGCTTTTGCTGTTATTTCTAATTATTATTCCATAGCTGGACTCGCAATTAATCAGCTGAGTCCTAATTGTAAGCCTGATGCAAAGGCCATAAAATATATAATGAGTTATTAATGGTACCATATGCTATTAAGAATCACTGTAAAGGTGAGAAAAAAATGCCATACATTTCAGAAGCAGCTTCTGTCAAAACATAAAAAAATGTTGGTTAATTATGTGTCTTAAAAAGGACATTAGGGGGAAAAAAATGTGTGTACTGATAAGGATCAGGGAAGGGTGGGGAAGCGTGCAAATTATGGGGTTTCTTATCCCAATGTCAAGGGGTGCATGGCTGCTAATGGATAGCTGAGGGTTAGAAGGTGGGGGAATCTAATTAAAGTGTATAACATTTTGATGTTTGGTCAGTTGGTGCCTCATGTTCTGTGAGAGGTCTGGTTTGTCATTCTGTGAAGTTACATGGTTTTCTTTTGTTCAAATAAATTGCTTCAATCATTAAAAACCAATGGGCAACTTTGTTTTCAGCGACCCACGCAAATCAGTTAGCCTGTAACAACAGGGAATAAATGTTCTGTGATAGAAGGAGGAATTGGGGACAGGGGATTGCTGTGTCCAGGCTGAAACAAAGTTTGGAGGCTGTGCATGCAACAATATGTATATATCTGCAATGCAGTTATTTGCTGTTTGCCATGTGTCCCTCTATACACAGAAAGGAAGCATATAAATGAATTAGAAATGACAATCAATTTGTTGAATAAGGCTTGTAAACCAGAGCACTTTTCCAAATGTCTTTTAACCTCTGGAGTAACTTGCAGATATTTTAGTTTTTTTTTAGTTTTGTTTTTTGTTTTTTTTTCCCCACTAACAGAACTAACAAATAGTTTTTCTTCCTACGAGAAGAAACGAAGCCTCACAAGGAATGGGGCAGTGGAATAAGACATTTAAAGAATCTATGTATAATGACTCTACATGAATACAAGCATTCAGTTTATAGAAACTAGTGAAATATGCAGAAAGTGCATTCATTTTTGCTTTTCCAATGCAGTTTTTTTTCTCATATGGAGCTCAAAAAAATGAGAAACAACTTTACAGTTCACACTTGTCTTTTATACTATAACTAAATATAACTGTGTTTTTATATAACGTGTTTCTTAATTTTAGTAATTATGAAATTCATAACACTACACTGCATTACTATTGAAGAAACTGTAATACTTTCATTTATTACTCAAAGTTAAGGGCAATAACTACTAAATTCATGTTAGATTGTACCCAACTGTTTACAGTATCACAGAGGCAAAAATCATGTAATCAATGGTGTGGAAAACGTCAGTCTGACTGCATATGTACAACAAAATAATGAGCTGGAAGTTTTTGCCCTCTTATGTCTTGATAACTGTCTTTGTGGGGTGTCACATCTGACAACTCCTTATCTGTCAAGCCATCGGGGCCTCCTGGAGAAGAATAATTGTTTCAAAAAAAATACTCAGCTGGCCATCATTAATGCTGCACAGACCTCTTGCCTTCCTTTAAAATATTTATCTTATATGCATACAAATCAGAATCCCAAAGCAATCTACTGTCAGAGCTGGGACTGGACTGGAAAAGGGAAAAAAAGTTTCTGCTTAAAAAAGTTTATTCCATTTTGTGAAACGCAAGAGAATTTGTTGGTGATACTAACTCCCAAGTTCAGCTGTTGAGTTGAGAGGGAGAGACAATGTCATTTTTCCCCATTCCAATTTCAATTCAACAATTCAATATTCACAGAAAGGTTAGCGTTTAGTACTGCAGTGTGTAGCATGTCCTCCTTCAATAATATGGCTATTTAGATTATATTTACACAAATATTATAATGGAAGAATCAGTTCATTGTTTTTCTTGGGCAAGAGGTATACTTTTACTTGTATCCATACAACCATATGTGGATATGTTTTAAAATTGTGAACGTTAATATCCATATATACGGGGTCAATTTTGGAAAACCTACTGTTCAGAATAACTGCTTACTGAACTGTGATGCATTTTCTCTCCAACTGCTACTCTGAAGAGCTCTGCAGTTTTAAATGAGAAAGTCAGGAGGTCAAAGGCCAGGCTGGGGAAACTGGCAGAAAGGTCATAACAGGAGAAGGTGTGAATCCTCTTTTGTGTTAATTAATGTCACCTCTGACAGGAAGGCCCTCATCACTGCCAAAGGGGTGAGCTCTGAGACAGTTCAATGACCGGTGAGATCATCCTAATGAGATTTTCAGGGAAACCGATTGTTTTGGGAGCTCCTGAGCTCAGTTTAAAGTGGCCGACTTCCTTTTCATTCCTATTGCTCGAGAATGACAGATTTGAGAAGTATTGCTTTGTAGAAAGGGAGTCAAGGGTCGTATTTTCCATTATTTGTTTATTTATTTTGCTCACTGTTTATTTGAGTCAAAGTAATAACGAAATTCTAACAGCTCTGATATGGGGGATATTTCTGACGACATGTCAAAAGTGTGAAAGGTTTGCAGGAGCTGAATTGGAATTAGAGGCGATAACACAGCCGTAGATTGATGTGTCAACCAAATCTCCCTTTCAATGTTAAATTACTGTTTTGAATTAGTTATTGGATGAAAAAATAAACCTCGTGTTTATTTATTCATCCTTATTTCATATCAATTTTCTGCTTGTATTTGCATGAAATTCATGCAGTAGGTGATAAAATTGTATATTTGAGTTACCTTAGATTTTTGTCCATACAGAGACCAATTATTTCTATATGTTTTAGAATTACCACGCTTTAACAAGACAGTGCACAATCTTAAATATGCATCATTCAGTTAAATTATACTAGAAAGAATAATTTGCATGAGTTTGTTTGTTTTTATTTTAACTTACAAATAGATCAGTGTTATTTTAGAGGGTTGCATTTAATTAATCTTAACAGTTATGCTGTGCAGTGTACACCATGGTGCTTTGGGAATATGTTGGATTCAATGTGCGTTTTTTGGCATCAAATAAAAAGAAGCACAAAAAGATGTAGGCCAGGGGTTCACAATGAATTGTTTTTAACTGAGCAAGAACTACTTACTAAATAGGTAGTGCTTCATGTGTGTGGGTTGTTTGTAATAATCATGCATTTATAATTGTCTCACCTTGCCTTAACAACTTAACCATGTCCTCATCACGTTCTGCATGTGACAATGACCAGCCTGACCATATAAAGGACATGCTTTGTATACCGACATCTGTAATTATGAGACTTACCATTTGACATGAACAGCTTCTCCCCAGGGATCGTTTTAAAAGCACTCCTCCTTGCTTTGGTGAAGAGGGGCAGGGTCATGTACACACCGTGGCTGCTTGTGATCAATTATCTTTGGAGTTTCCAATGACAGTGAGTAGTACTTTAGGGTAACGCATGATTTGGTTGATCTGGTCAAATAAATAGTGGGGAATAATGTAAAAAAAATAACCCTCTTGTTTAGCCAAATTTACATGTGTATGCGGATGAACGTTTAAGAAGCAATTCATAAAGCATTGACATTATTGAATTAAGTAAACAATAGTTACAAGTGAATCCAAAACAGAATATTAACTTACATATATGCAACATGTAGGCTATGCTTCTGACAGCTCTTAGATTAGTATGTTAGATTGAAGTATGCCAGGCTGCTAACTAATACAGGTCTCGGAGTTAAAGGGAGAAAGAGAGAATATGGGTCACACAGCAAGGTCTGAGACCCCCTTCTCTGGTCAAGTCCCTAACAGGACTCCCCTGTCTTGCTGAACACCATATGGTCAGACGGCAGCATAGACACAATGCCCAGCCCAGGAGAGATAAGCGAGAATGCAGAGAAAGAAAGCAGACAGAGACACACTCTACCAAGTGTAGGGAGGGCAGATAGCAGCTTTCTACCTTCTTTCAGACAGATACCTGATGGCTCTGTGCTTTTAACTCTCTGAAGCAGCTGGCTTTTCTCCAGACACACAGAGGTTCCACATGTCCTGAACTGTCAGTCTTTATAAGGCCTCTGGGCAGAATACTGCAGAACTGTCATGGAGAATAGTGATAGGGCAACACCAGACTTTATGTATTAAATATAATACCGTATAAGTATGAAACATAACAGGTATGTTTTAAAGGTGGTTGAACTTCCCAGTAAAGGGTGGGTCTGTAATGTATGGCTAAAGAGCAAGTTTATCAGTTTTACTGTAGATATTTAAAAAAGATAAGGACATTTTTCAAGCAAAATTACATAATCATGAAAGAAATATACGGGGGAAATGCTAGCTATGAACCAAGCTCACAGGAGCAGTATCAAAAACAGGGGGAAATCCACCTAATCAATAAAATGTCCTTGCCTGCCGTGAGCTACCCCAAGGATCTTGGGACCAAAGTTTGGGAAAACCTGCTCCAATCCAATGTGTGGAGCTGCAGTGCTGTGCACAGCTGTCTGAGGGGAGGCGAAGGAGATGTTAATGAACAGGCCCCGCTGCGAGAACCATGGGGGTGATGGAGGGTAGTGAAAGTGGAGCAAAGTCAGAAAAGGCGGACTCCCACAGAGCTAAACACCATTTTGGCTCTGAGGCAGACTGCACTATTTTGATTCTTGTCCATGAATTGACAGTCTATTTGATATTTACTGAATGATCTGTGTGTGCGCATCTGTGCATGTGTGGGTACACAAACATGCGTACGTTTGAACGCGCAAATGGGCTTATGTTCCTGTGTTTAGAATTGCATTACTTGTTGATGTCTTTATTACTGATTGTATGGTGCCATTTTTTTTTTTAATTGAGCTACAGTATGAGCTGAAGGGGGAAAAAGCAATGTACATTTTAATGGTGAGCAAAGCTGTTTTGAATTTAAGTATGCCAGTGATTTGCTGATAATTACCAGTATTACAATTCCATGCCAATTTTACAGATTTAACTGCATTTAGCAATTGATTCAAGACAATTAATGTCACCCGATATTAAATGATTCATATAATCTGGAATTTAATACTCCAGCTATGCCTACAATGGTCTGGCAACAATAACCTTTCTTGTCAAAGTAAAACCAATATAGATACTTTGAGCAATGAGGGGGGAAAAAAATAATTTAAGTACATAGGCCATATCCTAGTGCATTTCAGCAAGGCTAGAGACAAAAGTAAAATAAAATAACTATTCAAATGTTATTTATTTCACCAGTAAAACATTTTAAATTATATTTTTTATTTAAACATAAATTAATTTAACAATTTATCTTTAACACTTTTTTCATTCTGTCTTTACTGAATGATGAGAGAAATAACTATGGGCTAAAATAGACACATTTTACAAACAGCAATATGTACATTAATGGGTTCTTTTAAACGTTACGACCTCTGTTTATGCTCCAAGGCTGCTTCACTCATCTCCTCTTTGTTGCCAGAGACACAGTCGGACCTTTTCTGTCATTCTGCACCTCCTGAGATAAATCAAAGGAAATCTCTGTATTCTATGTATGTGATATTATAAATATATTTCTTGCCTCTGGTATTAATAGCCAAAAATGTGTTGCATAATCCAAGTATTGTAAAACCGTAGTGGTTATTGGCTGTGCTCAGCAGGAATTTCCTGTTGCTGTGCATGTGCACCATCCCAATTTTGTTGCTTTATCACCTGAGAGGTCGATTCTCTGAAAATACAAGACCGATCAATTTGAATTCAAGCGGTGTCGTGTTTGAACAATAGATGCGCCTCCCGACTTAAGGGCCACAGCTAAGTAATTTAGCAGGGGATTGCCTGGCTTTAGACAGATCCAGACGTCCATTCTCAGGGACAAAAGACAAGATGGTTTCCTACACTCCTCTCTCATGGAGAAACTTCAGATTGAACACTTGAATTTGAAAGGCTCCATTGTGCGAGGGCAAGGGAGTGGGGGCACGGTGGGCCGAGGGAGGTCAGAGAGGGGCAGAGGAAAACGGAGCCTGAGTGACAGGGCCGGCGGCTATTAGAGCAGAGGGGTGACCGCGCAGCTGACTGACAGAACCTGAGAGTGAAAAGGAGAGCGGAACTGTCGGTATGAAAGCATGAAAACCAGACATCATATATTGTGCTTAAGTGATAGCTGTACACAGGATTGCACAGCTGCTGCCGTATGCTTCTCTTCTCTCATGAGAAGAAAGTACATATATCATGCATATTCATACAATTCATACACTAATTTTATCCTAAACTGTGAGCAGGATCATGTTTATGCATACTATGCAAATTATCAAAAAAATAGGATTCTTGAGAATGTACATACCGTCTTGCACTTTTCAGGCTGTGTATAGGGATATTTCCTTATGATTCTAAATAACGCTGCAGCAGAAGGGCAAACTCTAATCCTTTTGGAAATTGACAGACTGATATGTGATATCATATGTGACTTGATATGTGAACGTTAGAGCATTGCATTTGTAGAAAAATTTTCAGAGAACAATAACTGTCAGATATAATCCTTAAAATTAACCCAATGAATGCTGCCCTTTATTTATTTTTTTTTTTTTTCGTTTTGTTTCCTCCTTGTTTTTAATTTGGGCTCCTCTGAGCAAATTACTCAGGAACTGTAAGGACTATCCAGATATGCCATTTATTCATTTGTTCAGATCTATTTTTTTCTCATGGTTAATGTCGTCAGGTAACCTGACCATGCCATTTGGAATTTTGATTTTTACAGAGGGCAAAATAATTTTCCCTCCATCTTCCAGAAGGATTTGACTGAGAAAACAAGTATAGATTAAAGGCAGAAAGAATTCTTGCCTTACTGAAAAAGGCTGTGCTATGTATGCATGTATACAAACAGTAAAGAATAGTTTACTGAGGGAGAAAGCCAAGTTATGACTGTCTATACACTCATACCACTTGAGGGCTTGAAACTTCCAAACAGAATCCATCTGTCATGGCTCCCAGTGTGGCATGAGTGGACCATCTGCAGTCAGTAGACTTCATCTATCACTTTTACGTTTATATTATTGTCAGTTTCAAGAACTCTGTCATCCATTGGAACAGGCCAATTAGTCTCTTGCCACATGTAGAAAACAGAGATAGCAGTTTCTCCAAACCCCCAAAAATGTCCTTAGCTCTGTTAATGCAACTTTGGTGAAATATCCATCTCTCTCTTCCTCAAAGCTTATGTAAAAAGGATATATTCAGGACAGTACATTAGAGGTGAATACCAACCATACCATTGAACTTTATATGGCCCATGTGACAGCTTTATCCACAAAGATCAACATTTCTTTGTTAAAGCATTATCTGAGTAGGAACATCTGGTATACAGAGTTTTAGAGACTATTGCAGAAGAAATGAGTTATTGCATTGTTTTTTTTTAGTGTTTCAACAAGCTTGCCAGTCAATCATGTGGCTCACATTATTTGAAATAAAGCCAGTCACATTGTTAAAACCCACTTCAAATGTGTTTACACATTTCGCAATGCTCTCTTCCACCATGGAGCAGGACAACTAGGACAACACTCAATTCGCCTGTACTTAGTCCTTGGAAAACAAACAAGGCACAAAACATATTGATATATACATATGTACATGTCTCCATCAATAGATATACTGTGATATTTTAATATACTGTCAACTCATGTTGTTGTGCATATTGGCTATGCACAGTAAATACTCCTTTCAAAGTTAACAAGCAGTTGGAATGGCCCCCCAGTTTGTCATGTGCTTGTTCAGAAATGCAGGCATTTTTGTTTTTGATGAGTGCCTCTGTCAAATTATAAATGATGATGTGCCGCCCCTTCAAACTGTCATTCTGCTTTTGTTTTGTGACAGAGGACGCCCCCTCACCCCCTGTCAAACTTATAGCAAGGCTGATGTTTGAAATGTCTGTTTCTGAACTTAACCATTTCGGTCTTGGCACCAAGTGAGAGAGGGGGAGATGAAACCTACCTCCATTTTCTGTGTACTCGGACAAATGTCCATAAAACTAAAATTCCATTTACGCCTCTGTCACTTTCCAAGGTGTGACCATTGACTTGTGATTGGTCGATTACCCCACCCATGCTGGCCTTATCTGAAGAGATATAAAGACCAGATTTACTGTTCATACACATGATTAATTTTGTGCATATAGTGTGCTTACAATCAATCTGATAAATTCCTAAATATTTTTCGATCTGTTCTTAGCTGGAATTTTTTATTTACGAACAAATTATACAACTCTTCCAGACCACATATACCACATACTTAAGTACACATTTGAGCAACATGACGTGTTTTTGCCTTTTGCCATGTTAATGAAATTGTGCAATAATGCATAGTGTAAAATAAATTGGGGGGGGGGGGGGGTGGTAAGAGATGGTAAGGAGGGCTCTGGCATTACTCTGTTCTAGGCAAGGACAGGAAAGAAGGATCTCTGCTAGGGCCAGATTTAATGTTGTGCAATGCAATTCGGCTAACCTTACCAAGAGGGTCTGCACTTAGTGTGGATTTATGTCTCCACTCAGCTCACAGTCTACTCACTTATAGGCCATCTTCAGTCGTGGAGGGTTCCAGCCCAGTTGTTTCAGGTGCCAGGAGGTGAGAAAAGAATAGAGCATCAGCCTTCCTGTTTTGTGGGTGACATCTTCCTTTTTACCCATGGATAATATAAAGCTACTTTATTTCCCTTTTCCTTGCCTCTTTGCTAGACTATGAAAATTGCCAGCAAGGGGGAGAGGTAGTTAGGTAGTTAGGTAGTTATGGGGTGGCCCACACTTCATGAAATTTCCAGTCTAACAAGACACCAGCATCTGCTGAAAAAAAAGTGACTAGAAGTCAGGTTTATGTAGCTCACAATGGAAGACTGAAGCCAGATTGCTGAGATTAGTGCAGTCTCACTCAGACTGCTGAGATACCAAGTTAAAGAAATGCAAGGTGCTGAAAGAGCTAAGTCAGGCCCTGAGCAGGGCCTCGGAGTCCAACCGAGGAGAACAGCAAAAATCAATGGGATAAAGAACCAGGCCTCCTGGTCAAAGTGGGACTATAAGAAAGGGATCCAGCTGTGTCCTGCTCCAGCCTACACAGAAGACCCAAGCCAGAGATCCAGCACACAGGGAGAGCCAGGCAATATGCAACTTCCTGCTGTGTCCAGCCACAAGGAAAGGACCGACCATATGGCATTATCAATTTGATTGCCAATGCGATTTACTCCTACTGTCTCAGTAATGCTGAATACCAATTGTAGGTCATATTTGTTATTCTTTACCAGTATCCATTAGCCACTTCCATTGTATTTTGTAAATTTTCTATTTATATTTATGATGTAGAGTTTGATTAATGGGTCATTGAGTATTGAAATATAGGTTAAATGCCTTGCAGGTGACATGGTCAGGAACAACGCTAGGCCCTACTCATAAAAAATGTTTCAGGAGCAGACAATTGTAGTGCTAAGAGTGAAGTATGAACCTCATAATGACTGGAGTTGCCATATACTGTAAGTAAATCATTGAGTTACATGAACTGGTTTTCTCTCAATCCAAAAAAAAAAGATTTATTCATATCAGTGGGTTACTAGTAGCATATAACTATACACATTTGGGGTTCATGGGGTTGGCCTTGCAGGAAAATTAACTCCCATGTTCAGTAGCACGGACAGACCATGCTGGGAAATCTAATAAAGGCTCCACTGAAGCTTTTCATAACCTGGGTGAATTTCAGAGGAGGCCCAGAGGAGACCTAAAGCAGTTTGGTGACATTTCATTACTATCAGCACCGAGGTGTAGTTATGTGTGTGGGCTATTGTGTCAGACACCCAGTGGAAGATTTGCAGTGCTGTGTGACCAACCTTGAACAGGACTAAAGTACCTGCTACATTTCACTCTAGTTATCTAACCAGATTTAAAGTCCCAATATGCCATATTTTTGAGGGTCCATTTATAATATGGAGGAATGGGGAAAATCAGGGGGAAGTGCTGTTCTGCACCATGAAATCAGGTAACATGCCATAGCTCTTATGTATATATGCTCTAAATGACCTAAGAGCAGAAGGACAGAGGGATAACTGTAAATTGAAATGTGAATAAAATCTGTCAGGCATCTCATGGGAATACCTTGTTAAACTGAGACAGGCCAAGCGGTCAAAGGACAGAGAGATGGTAATAGCTTTGAATCCCGCTAGGGACAAAGAGGACCCGGATCAGAAGAATGGGACTGGATTCTCAGAGCTTGATTGAATGTTTGAGTGAAGGGTAAACAGAAGACCCACTTTAGAAAGTGATTTTCTCAAGTGTCCCAATGTCAAAGCCCTGGGAAAAAGGGCTTACATCTGCTGTCAGACTCCAGTGAAAGTCTTAAAAGAGGAAAGGAAACTATTGTCATTGCTGGATCTTTGATGTGTCCTTTACAGTGGGACTGTCATATCTGTGTTGTTTTCTTTTTCTACGCTGTCTGTTTGTTGCCCACTGACAGTTTATAAGACAAAATGTCACACCAGGTTGGAGAAGCAGTAGTCCGCAGAGGTGGTGTCTGGTCAGTTCCATAGAATGATTTAATTGTGGAAGTACTGGTCTGGAATTGACCAACATGAAGCCTGTTGTCAATGACGTGCATCTGCTGTGTTAGTATTAGAGATAATTATGAATACACACAATACTGTACATCCACAAAATGCATACACGCGCACACACACACCAAGTTGTATATTTATAAAAAATACATTCTCTTCAAGTCACTCAAAATAAAAAAGGTTTGCTGTTCAAGTTATTGATACAAAAATTATGTTTTCAAATTACTGGATTCAATACAAGAGACTCAGTACTGTATAGGTATGCTATATGTTCTAACTTCTTTCTTGGCAGATGGTAAACCTGCCATCTCCACGTCTATGCAATTTAAGGCCTCTGTGTTTAGATTAAATGGTCATGTGTGCACCACATACTGTGTTCAAAGTACTTAAATGGATATAAAATATGATCATCCTGTGTGGCACCCTCCTTATCATATCCCATAGTGCTCAGTGCCTTGTTAACAGCCAGCACATCTTCAGCTAATTAATACCCCTGCAAACAGAGATTAGGGCAGCTAAAGTGGGATCTTTTAAACACTGGCCTACAGCTTGAAGGTAACAACAGAGCAAACGCATCTACACACCATGGATATGAAGTTATGCACCGTTTTTAAGTGAAAGTGTAAATGGCAGAAAATTGTAAAAACAATACCTATGGTGCATACAGGTTTCATGGTTTCCTGTTGAATGTATGCTGGGCATTACTATGTACTCTTTAGAGTCCTTCTTTGAAGACCTGACGTTGAATATATACAGAGACTAAACGCATTTTATTCAAATTTAGAATATGAATTTTATGCAGAAACAAACCGGATGAGTGGGCATGATCTGCCTACTAATTTTGAAATGGCAAAGCTAGTAGCTGTTAGTTCTGAGGGATATCTGTACTGCCTGTCAATCAATGTACAGTATATCATGTTTATTCACTCTACGTTATTTATTTTTCTGTAAGTTTGCCCATTTTCCTTTTTCAAACAAAATTCAAACCAAACAACCAACCAAATGCAGATTACCCGCTTGCGGTTTTGTGACCTCTTGTCAGGTCTTTGCCCCTGTGTGTGATAAAGTGAGGCCGAGGCCTCTGTGCGTCTCCCTGCCTTTTTGCATCAGTGAAGGTCAGATAGCAGGTAAACAGTAACTGCTCCCCTGACGTGTAGGTTTACTCTCAGCCAACAGGAGTCACACTGAACACTGGAAGACCCTCCTCTGTGTTGCTCCTTCTGCACTTTGAGCTTCCATTCATTTAGCTTCAGAATGCAACAGAGACCTGTATGGATGTAAAATACTGTTCTTCACATTACTGTGAAGGTAACTCAGAAGTGACTGTTAATATGACCATATGTGTGTTATAAAGTAGGAGCTTGAGTTTACAACCTGCTGTTCATAACCACTATACAGAATTTCACCCCCTTGAAAAATGTACGTGCAGTGTACCATTTTTGTTTTCTAACAAGCAAAATATGATTAATTTGATGTGAACATTTTGTTGGCTCTATAATCCAGATGAGTCATACACCTGAATAATTACTCCTATGCTGGTGCCCTGATGGTCCTACGTTGCTGGATTGTTTTAGTTTTTTTTTCAGACACCAACACTTTCACCCTCTTATATGGCCTATTTATATGGACTTATATGGAGCTTATATGGACTATTTGCCAGCCAAATTTTATCTGTGCATTTTATCTGTGCAAAATCTGCATTTTTTAACAAAATTTTAAGAAATGAAAACCGATATGGCAACTTTACATGCCATATCAGGAAGCTTGCAAGAGCATTCGTAATATCTGTTGCCTTTATGTTCCAAACACTGACTGAACCAAATGTCTCTGTGTTTGAGCAGTGCTCCTCTGCCGTTCCACAATTTACTCATCAAGTGATGTGTGAAAGAAACAGAAGGCGAGACAGAGAACCCTGGCTTCGCCTCTGCAGATTGCAGGGCGTGGAACTGAGTATTCCTAATGATGTAGGACATTGTTTATGTCCCCGACATTTAATTGTCCTTCACAGCCTGTGTTTGACTTGTTCTAATAGACCTTTATGTTTTACAGCCACCTAATTAACCCCTAGAAACTGAAACTGCACTGAAAGTGCAGCCATATGAGCTTTCCTTATTTTTTTTTTTTTGTTGAATAACTCGATCGTTTCTTCCTCTTTATTATGCCCTTTGCTTTTAATGTGTGGGATTCATCAGCAAACACAAAATTTGCTGCTCAACAGAGCTGCAAAATCAGCCTATTTTTTCATCACGAGTGGTTCTTTCACTTACTTGAAAAAAGAATATTTAATATCTTAGCCATTTTAAAACATAATACATTTTCTTTTTTTTGCTATGGACCAGAAACATGGGTCCTCTGTATTCTTCGGTTAGATGATGGAAAACTACAGGATTTTATACAACAATGACACAATCTCCATCTATTGACCACAGTGTATTCAGATGCGCATTTCTCTGGCCACATAGAGGACAAAGAAAATTCAGTGATTATTGAAACCGTTCATGGATAATATAACTGAAACATTACCAGAATTGTTATTATTTATTTGATTGTAACCACTAATCATTGTAAAATGTTTGCAGCATGTAAAAAAAAAAGACACTTTAAAATTTCTAAGCACATTCTCACCTAGTGCTCAACTGATCATTTTTCATATTACAAAGCAATGGAATGTCCCTCTGACGTTTTTACATGAATACATACCAGGAGATCCATCTTGAGACTTGAGCTGACACATTTGCTTTTTTGGGGGGCATTCAGGTAAAGACTTAACAAATGACAATTATTGATGATTAATGTCAAATTCTCCATATCATGGCTAGGGCTCCCGATGGCAGTTTTCAATTAGACAAATTAATTCTGAATAAAATCACGTATAGCATGTGTGGATACAGCTATTACAGATCCTTAGTAATCTTCCCAAGGCTATGATGAATCCAAAATATCAAAAATAGGGTAGAGTGCATAGGGTTCGACAGGCTGAATCTTTTTAATGAATTCAGCACATATAAGGGGAAAAAACACTTTTTTAAAAAAATTTTATTAGTTCCCTAAATTGTTTATAACTATTTGCTCAGCCATAAGGTGATGTGGCTAGTTGCTGTGTGGTCTTTCTGATTATGTTCTGTCTGAGGTGCAGGTAGTTTTAGGCAGGGGTTCCTGATACTTTGAAGGCCCCACTTGTGTGAATTTGTCAGGGTGGAACATGGTGTCACCAAGTTACAATTAGAGACAGTGATCCTGTCTGACTGTGGCCCTTTCCTTGACAGACAGTTAATTGCTTCAGTCCTGTTGGACATAGCCTAACATAAGACAACAACATTCATTCCCTCCTGTTACGTGATCTCTCATTTTTACCTTTCTGTAGATATTGATCTTCTCTTGTATAGAACAGAGAATGTGGTGGTAGGTAGTTATGGAATTGGCAATCTGTTTGGAATCCATACTGATCTGGAGAGGTCACTGTATTGTCAGAGAGTGGCCACTCTAAGGATTGTTTATGTGACTATTTTGCCATAACTTTTAACTTTGTCACAAAATTGAAATCTGCCATTGTGCAAAATGGATTTGGTTTTATTCTTCTCAAACTAGTGGGTCCTATGACGTCTTGAGTGTAAGTGAGCATCAACTCTGGCAATTCAGCTCATATCAGTGACTAAGCCAGCATGAGGCTGGATATTTCAGGCTTGATGAAATAACAGTATTGCTGTCAACAGGTGGCAAAAAAATGTACATTTAGGTATTATACAGGTGGCATACATGTGATTTCAAGCGCTCATATACAAAATTGCTGCCTGTCAAGCATAGACGAAATGTGCATTAACCACCGCATGCTGTAGCACCCACCAGTTACACTGCAGGAACAGAAGCAGGCTAACCACTGCTTGCTTCAAACTGGCCTTCCACAGAAAGAATTTCTGAGTAATATCTGTTATTATGGATGTCTGAAATGAGTTTTTTTTTTTTTTTATTATTATTATTTTTGTTTTTTTTTGCAGGGAGGTAGACCTAGACAATACATCTAAAGCGAGTGGTGTAGAAACTGTGATGGAAGGAGCCTTTGCAGGAATGGAGGGTGACGAAGTGTCACCTACAAGGGTAGATGGGAAGAAATAACCAAAGGACAGGTCAGGGCAGACTAGTCATGCGTGAAATCAAAAAGGTTGGGGAGATACCACCCTAGTTTGTGTCATCAAAGATTCTCTATCATAACAAGGTGCTGGAGTCTGCTACATTGTCCCTGACTCTACAACTTCGTCCGCCTGCCAAAAAAAAACATCACTTGTACTTCTGAAGTCAACAATTTAACAGACAAACGTTCTGCAAGAAAATGGCTAACAATCCAATACTTTCTGGGAGAGAACCCTATTTTATGAAGTTCCAATTACAGTATCAATATTTCCTGTTAGGATATTTCAAAGGCTACATTTTGAAAATGAATCATAAAAAAAAAAAAAAAAATGTATGCCCTGAAAAATACTAATTCCATATACCTTATATATGCTGCTCTTCACATATACACTACATATAAGATGCAATTACAGGAAACGAGAGAAATATATTACATATGACATTCAGAAATTCCTGCTATTTCCTCAATGTGGGATATTTCACATTTTTAGTTAGGAACTGTATGAATTTTCCATTATCTGAATATGAAGATTTTCTTTTCTATGTGAATGTCAGGAAACTGACAGCCTTCACAGCACTGTGTGAAATTCATACATATATTACCCTGCATGTAAAATTGCTTATATTTTCCACCCATTTTCTCGAATGGCAAATAGAGGTCTGTAATCTAGACTTGTGCAGATATTTAACTTTGTTTACATTCTGAACTTTTTTTTATGTGAAGTGAATTTTTTTTTTCTTGTACAGTAGCTATGCAATATATAGGGCATTGCCTGGGTATGTCCTTGAAACATACTTCATCTGTCACAATTCCAAATGTTTATATTTCTCATCTTTCTCAAATGTTTATATTTCTATTTTTCCAATTTGCATTGTTGCCAAAGTGGTAGTATCCAAACTCTAGCATTTTTCAAGTCTCTGACCTGTATAATATGAGTAAGAGTCCACATATTTTTCAAAAACAAAAGTGCCACTGATCCAACTCACAATTTTGACTGACACACAAATCCACCTCCTTATTCCAACCCCTGGGATAGTCTATGTTCCTAGTACCTGCTGGATACCTCTTTTCCAGATACTGTCTTGTCAGTGTTCTGTTCTGCCCCAAACAAAGGGATGGATACAGGAGTTGGATGTCCATAAGATCTAGAAGAAAAAAACAACCTTTAATGGCATTGGCGTTTATTGAAGAAATTATAGGACATAATGCACTCGGCCCTGCCGTTGAACACTTGTTTATAGTCTGCTAGAGCTTGGCAGCTATTTATCCCTTGTTTGCCCCTATCTGCTGAAATGGCTTTAATTAAAATTACAGTGCATCTAGGGCCTCTGGGCCTTTGTATCATGTGAATGGAAAGGTTGAATTTGCACCAAAAAGGGCAAAAGCATGATCAATATTTATCAGCATGGGCATGTGCACTACATTTCCAAATGATGGAATATTTGAAAGAACTCGTAAGTTCATTCTGTGTTAGATCATGTTTTATTCCTCCTTGCATGAAATTCCCTGTACCTATCCTACGACTGCCATCAGCTACTCTGTGGGTGTTTCTCCATTTACCTCACTACTATTCAACTCATAAAATATTACATTCCTTCAACTAACTCTTAAATACATTGGCAAATACACTGGATGTCACGTTTGCAATGTCACAATAAAAGTTCTCATGACCAAGGTCTTTTTTCTTAGTACCTGCTCCAACTGCTGCGTGAGAAGACACTTAAGAAGTGTGTTTAGGGGGGGTCATTTTAATTCTGTCCACCCTCTCAAAGGACTCCTCTGTTTATATCCTAAAATTCGGGACGAGGACCAGGTGTGTAACCCTAGGAAAGATTCAGATTTGGCCGATTTTTTACAAACACTTCTGTTTTCAATTTGAAATAAATGCCCTGAAACCAAACACCCACCTGGCTTCAGAGAGAGACACAATACAAACTGCATCACAAGTAGCAATTGCACATTAGGGACTAATTCTTAATGGCATGGAATTCATTAGCAGAATGCTAATGGTGTCATTAGCATGACTGGAACTCTGCCATCTTGTTATTCGGGCATTTACAGAGGAGTGAATTTATTATAAACTGTTCAGATGTGATGAACGTGAGACTCCACATCTCATGATAATTATGAGAGCTGGATTTCCAGCCCATTGCACATTCGTGGCAGTTACTCAAATTATGTTGAATCCGGCCCTATCTCCACATGGCAGCATATGAATTATGTCCTAAACAGCACATCTAAAGAGGTTCGGACACGATTACAGTTTTGCCTTGGAAACAAGTTACAGCAGGGTTCTCAACAGATCAGAAAATGCTTTTTTCCTCTTCCCTAGGCCAAACTATAGTACAGCTGGCTCTTAACCAACACATCACAGCTGAAATGCAGAAAAAGCATCCTGACTTGGAGTGATGTGTATTCTCTAACCATCATTCTGAATCTTCTTTTTCAGTGTTATCTAAAAGTGCCACTATCAGCTGCCCATTGCTACGTGATAATCGGGAAAAGAAGGAGAAACAGGATAATCAGAGCATGGTGTCCACCTGTCAGGTTTCTCACTGACAAATTGAGGTTATACATATCTGAGATACTGATCCAATGAGGACATTAAAACTGTTTAGATGAAGTGGGTGATTTTCAGGCCTCAGCTCCTTAACTGATGTGGAAACAGGAAGGCAGAGACCTTCAGGCACTTTTTCTGCAGTAGGGATGTGTTCTGATGCATGAACAAGCTCCATCAGGAAGACCTCGCCCCTGGTGAAGGACAACGCCATGAGTGACGTCACTTAGGACTGGGCTGCCACTATGGGGCCCTCAAGGCTTGTACTGTGCAATTTAAAGCTTAGTTCTCAGCTGTCAAGAACCATCCTTGAGAACATACCTGGAAGAGAGTGAAATGGAAGTATCACCCATGCATAAAGTCAACAGGAACGCCTTAGCTGAAGTTCCTTCCCGGCTCTAATGTACTCGGGAAGCAGAACGGCTAGCTGACTGGCTCTCTTCATGCATGAGCAGGCCACAGATTGTATGGAATTCAGAAGTAGTAGCAGAAAGGATAAAGTGTGTTCTGTACATGTATAGTTGTTTGCCTTGACCTGTTCAAGTGTGTAGTAAGGGACCAGAAGTGACAGCAATCTATACCACAGAGAGCCAGGAGCTATTCATACTATAGGTAATACTATCGAGTTATATTTATCCACATTATTGGCGTTTAGCAGACGCTCTATCCAGAGAGACTTACGTTGTTTTCTTTTTTACATGTTATCCATTTATACAGTTGGATATTTACTGAGACAATTCTGAGTTGCCCAAGGATACAGCAGCAGTGCCCCAGTCAGGAAATGAATCAGCAACCTTTTGCTTACGAGCCCTGCTCCATACCACTGTTACACCCCAGTTACAGTAACGCCCACTTCAGAGACATGAAGGAGAGAATGTCTGATTTAATCTAAAAAAAAAAAAAAAATAGGACTCACAGCAATAGGCACGACTCATACTGCTGGAATTTGACTTTAGGGTTCCCTCAAATGAGGCTGTGCTGTCAAGTATTTTGCATGACCACATTTGACAACTTTCTCAATTGTTAAGATGTACTCTTTAAAAATGCCTTGGAAGCCGCAAGTACAAAAAACTAATTGGCAAGTATTGTGCAGTGCCAAATTATATCATTAAAAATAACGCATTTAACTTCAAGAAACACAGGGGTCACATTTCTTCATGCCCCCAAGTCATCTTTTAACCAAAATCCAAACACACAAATCCACAGCATCATTCTACCATTGGAAGTAGAGTGGAAGCATATATGCAAAGCTTTTATATAAAGGCTGCCGGGACCTGGAAATTGATACCTGGTCGCCACCTTATGGACGCTTCCAATTCTTAGGAGACATGTAAAGAAAGCATGACATTTCCTCTGGCATCGTTTCCTCTAGCAGAGGACTGCCACATATGTCACATTACATACATTTTATTATTGTTGCAAAAACATCAATAGTCACTACCAAAATACAAAAAAGCTTATATTGCTTAAAATGTATGTAGTTATTGATGTTTTGTCTTGGTTTTATATCATTATTTATGTGAATTATTTACTGTTCTAATCTATAGTTTTACACTTATTTTCTATTAGTATTCATATAAATATTTATTGTGTTTGGTGTGTTATAAATAAAATGCAACACTTTTTATCTGACTGTCAAATTTCTGAATATATTTTTGCCTGGCACTCCATTAACACTTTCACATTACAAAGGAATGGAATGTCCCTTTGAGATTATTTGTATAGGTATCCAGACAAACTATATAATAGTTACTATACCTGACACATTTACTTTTATAGGTGTAGTCAAGTAATTTATTTTTTAACAAGTGAGAATTATTTTACCTTTTACCATTTCCAAAGAATTCACATTTGATAAAAGCACTCAGCCTTGAAAATGACCCCTCAATGCAACTTCCCTGACTGGCATTTTATCATTATAGAATGATTGACAGATTTGTATCATCTTTTACTGAGCTGCCAGCCAGTGGCCCCAAGTATAAGAAGCATGAGGCCAATTAATTTTTCATTTTGGATGAGCCACAGTATATGTGAATGCAGTAATGGTCTACTGGTAAAACGAGTCACTTTCTCGTCTGTGTTACTGCTGCAGGTACATCTTGTCTGTAAGATTTTACAGAAAATGTACAGAATGTTCAGAATTACTGTACATGAAAATGTTAACTATGTTAACTATATTAAAAAAATGATCATTAAATCAAAATGTACACTTAAAGAACAAAATCAGCCAGATCCATGGTAGCAGTTCAATTCCCTCCCTCTGCCTTTTGGGGAAACTTTTGTCTCAAGCAGCATTGCAAATTCTTGTCACTACTAAACTAAAGAAAAAAAATTACCTGTACATTGGCTTAATGTCATGACAGAAGACAGTACTGCAGAATAGCTCATGACTTCGCTCCAAAAGTAAAACTGATACCTTCACTGAATACTGGCTCCCTTTCTTAGGCCTCCAAGAGGATTGATGCCACCATTTTCTGTCTCTATCCTTGTGATGAATGTTCTGCATCAGTATCATGAACCGTGTTATATTTACTGAAAGGATTAGTTTGAAACATCATATTCTAGCCACTGTCAGTTTTGTCTTGACTATAATGTCATTTTCTACTCAGCCATCCCAAACTCACCTCTTGTACTCACCACCACCCCCCACCCATGTTTTGTGTCCCTTGAATAGCACCCAGTTGTTGACTGATCCTTGTTTGAAATCTGATAGTGTAATGTTTCCCTTGCAGATCATTATCAAGGACAATGAACAATAGAACGATGTCGTTCTAGTAGACCAGTGGTTCTCGCGGCACACCGGTGTGGAAGTGAAGTGTGCCGTGGAATTTTGAGGAAGCCAAAGCATTATGTGTGTGACATTCTTCATAACTGATAACCAACTTTAAATTGGCGTGCCTTTAATGTTCTGGTTTGACCTTTGATGTGCCTTAGCCCCAAAAAGGTTGCAAACCTATGTAGTAGACCATCATTTCACATGTTATGAACATTGATACAAGGTAATAATAAAAACAATAATAATAAAAAGCCTGCATAGGTTCTCAGTCATGTGTCTGTGAACAGAGCTGGAAGCAATGGTAAGTCCTACATCAGATCAAGAATATCCGCTTTAGCCCATTAGTACAGGCAATATATTGGATCCAGATTTCACAGCTCATTTTCAGCTTAAGTATTAAACCATTTATCTTCCTCACACATTAATAATTCCATTAAATAAAATCTTACTTTTTTGCAAAATTCTTGGACTAATTCAGTCATTATTAACTGAGGAATCTGACTGACTTCCAGATATTGCTGCATTCCATGTGTGGTGTAGGTGGCATTATATGAAGTCTTATCAAGTTGAATTGATATTATGTGCAAATTTTAAAGTCACATACTACCAACTCCACCTAGTGCTCTAGCAGAAATTCATCCTGATCCCTGGAAATGCAAGCAGGTCAGACCAAAAAAAAATATTATTCTCATATTTTTTAGCTTAGCCCTTGAAATGATGGCTTCATTTGCTTGACAATGCAAAAAAACATCTTTGACTGAACAATTCACCCATGTACTGGTACCACTTCCTCTGTCTTTTTATGGATGTGAATAACGCACTTTCTCCTCTTGGGTGACAAAAAGCACCATGAACTGGGAGAATTTAGCGATTACAACAAATTAGTGCGAATTAAAAGCAATCTTCTCCAACTGAGACACTTTCCAAAGCGACAATTTTCGTAACAGAACACCGGAGGGGAAAAAGTCACGCTCCAGTGCAGCACGTTCACAATGCACAGTAACAGCGTGATTTTACAGGGGCTAAAAAGAAAAATATAAAGGCAGGGAATTTCACATCAGGGAGCTGCATATTTGCAATTTACTCAAATATATTCCCACGTCAAAACAATGAATGAGTGATTTGAACAAAGAACAGCATTTTCTGAGAAACTTCTCATTGCTCTTTCAATCATTCACTGTCAATCACTGTTTGACTTCCTATCAGAAACCACCGAATTTATATAAATGGAATTTGTCTAAAATATCAAACAGCCTTTAGCTTTTCAAGCTCACTGCATGCAAAACCACTGCTGTTGTGTCATTGCATTGTTTTGCTGGAGAGCAGCATTATGTCTCTAAGGTGCCAAAATTGTTACTGGGCAAAATTCATTTTCGGGTCAAGCAGAAACCCTGTTAATGACACGTTTTGCTCATCAAACTGCTCTCTCATTAAAGTATAAAGCATGGATGCAGTGTGATTGGTCGAATACATATTCACTGCATGACTATCATTGCCATTTGTGGAGAAATCTATGGTGCACTAATGGATCTGATTAGAGGCATCTAAATTAAACCCAAACAGCATAGGTCCTGCCTGTACAACACCTGGCTTCACGACAGGTGAGCAAGAAAGGTGCCCATCGTCAGACAGCCCTGCTGTCTGCGCTGCAGATTTATGGGCTTATGGGTAAAGTGTTGACTGACTCCAGCCATGTATAAACCAAGTCAAGGAAAATACTGAGGAAATGTGACACATTGCAGTGGTTATGTTCACATTGCGTTTGACTGAATGTGTTCCGTCTTCTCCACAACCCTTTATGTAAATCGACGGGCAGTGTAACTCCCTCTACAATCATCACGGAGACGACACTGGACTGGCTTCGACATCCTTTAATGGCGATCACAGATGGGGTGAAACTAAACACAGAAATACAGTCGTAATGATTACAAACACACCTTAATAAACAACATTAGCAACCACTGCGTCTGTGCCTGACCTTCAGTAATACAAACAAACTGTAACTTTAACTCAGTTATGTTATGCATCAAATAACCAAAAATATACTTTGTAACATATCTAATAAATGTAAAACATGCTCGTATTAAGCTTGAATGTGAGCGAATTAACTAATGTTTGAACAAGGGAGATGAAGGTGACCGTTACTGAGTTTTTGTTGAATTGTTACCAATGGCAACAATTGTAGCCCATTGCCAACAAACAATTGTAGCCCGTTGCCACAGGGAAAATCAACTCTAACGTGGGTAACTAAATTCAGAGAACAACACAAAGCCTGACACCATCTCCACTCCTCACGTGGTGTGACCGATGTTGCCGTGCGAGCTGCTGCTCTATTATTTTATGAAAAAGTAATGTCTGAGAGGAGAGGCTGTGTCAGGGTGCCTGGGGCAAACAAAAATACGAGTCAAGAAGCTTAAGAATTCCAAGGTAAAGGGTGCTGTTGGGACAAGTTTCCAAGAAATCAGGAAATTAGAAAATAAACAAGGCATTCTAAGAAAATGCCAAAAGCTGTTGTGATTTAAATCACTTCAGTTTAAATTCATGTTAGTGTAACAGCAATACAAAACCACAACAAAATTATGCTCAAATGTTTTGGGATTGAGGGTCTCAACAGAAAACATGATTCCCATGATAATGCATTTATTACAAACCATGCTTTCATTAGATTGATACTTCTGTGTCACTTTAGTTTAGTCCAGGACTGGGCATCTAGGGCTGGCCTTAAGTGAAACTCAAGACTAATAAAAAAAATATGTTTTGTACATATTACATTATATATGCCTGTCACAATCTTGCAAATAATGCAGAGAACAAAGCACAATTTTGCAGTCCAGTGACTTTGTTTGTGTTTAGGTCTGTCACACATTTTGACTCTCTAACGTGGTTTTTCCCAACCAATTTCATATTCCAGACCCATGTGTAATGTTCTTATTTCATATTTCTTTTCTGCATCTGTGGTAATTGCTTCTCACAGAATTGAAGAGAACTGATATATCTGCCTGCTTCTGTAATTGGGATTTCAAGGTTAATATTAACAAGAGGTTTACAGGAAAATGGAGACAGTTGCCACAACGCCTATTAAACATGAATATTGTAAAAACTATTGACTACATGCTTATGCCACAGAAGGGGTTAGAATTATTCGATTTTGTGACCTTTTAGAGGTAAGACCTCATTTAATTATGACCAACACAGGTTCTTCTATTTAGGTTGAGCAGGAGGAATCAAAAGGGCTCAAGCCAAGTAGTTTGTTCTTTCAATGACATGACATTTTATATGGTTGCTACAATTGCAGTAACAAGTTCTCATGAGTGTTCAATATATTCATCTCTGTTCCACGGTGGTAATTGACCACATGATGATCTACATAAATGTCACTTGTATGCAAGCACATTTCTGGCCTTCAAATGGATGCATAGCTATGAGTCTAATACCACTGTATAGCCCTGAAGGCTAAATTCATAAATGGCAACATTCACAAAAAGAGAACTTGCCAGCAAATATCGGGATGGTGCAAGATTGAGGGACGCCGCTGTAGGAAAATTCTGGCCATACTTTCTGCCTATTCAGCATGCTGATCTGTATTCTGTTATGTTTGTGGTTCTCAGGTTTGGGTTAGTTTAATGTCAGTACACAGATTTCCATTGTGAAATGTTCACAGCAAGGTGTCACTTTAAGTGTAGGTTGTTCCCAAATAAAGGAAAGGGATGCCTCTTGAACTGAGTTCATACACAATAGTTTATTCTATTGCAATCCTCTTCAAATCACCCACTCATCTCTTCCCTTTTTCCACACCAACCTGTTTCCCCAATGCCATCCTTTCCAAACCAGTCAGCTTTGGTGAAAATATGTGTCAGTGTTTAAATCATTCAGCTTCACGTCTGTTCAATAGTCTGTTCTGGAGAACATTTTATCCATGTCAGTCAAGGGGTTACCAACTCTAAATATTGCTTGCTAGCCAATATGACACAAAGCAAAATGAGCCAGTATTACTGTTAATTCTAAAGAAAACACCATGGGAAACTGGAAGATCAACATGACAACCTTCAGCAAACATCTGTCTATTAAAGTCAAAACTGGGGTCCTTACCTATGAGACGGCACAAATAGTGTAGGTCAGGCAGCTGTCCCTCTACTATAAATATTTATTGTATATATATTCAGTCTGTGTCTTGGATATAGGCCCTGTCAGGACAGTGCATAAGGCCTGAAAGTAGTGGCATGCAGTGGATACAGACATAATGCTAGAGTTCCTAGCACTGTTTCAAGTTCAAGGTATCCTGCTGACCTAAAGTAAAGACATTTCATTTCATAATTTCAATGTTAGCAAAAATTAGCAAAGGAAAATATTCTTCAAGGAGTGATGTTTAAGAGGCTGGTGTTTAACTTTTTTTTGTCTCCTGCATAAAAAGACAAATACAGTGACATTAGTTAACCACTCCCTATGTTTAACAGTGATCAAGAGTTTTTTCTCTAAACAAGAATCAGTGACTGTTTGCCTTCAGAAGAGGGCACTCTGTATCTTCAATTCTCTTCTAACTCTTCTAACTTATGTTGACCTTTTACCTTTTGGAGATGTCTATGACCTTAATCAGGTTACTACACGCTGCTAATCATTTTATTCTGTGCGTTATCCCCTTTTACACCCCAGGAAGCAGGAAGTCTTTGGAGGCCTCTGTGGTTCTGCATGCTTCAACTGAACTCCTAAAAAGCAGGATGTTGGTGTAGATTTTATTGTTGTAGTTTCATATTTTGTTTTTATTACACAATCCATTTCACTGAGATTATAACAGGTGGATATCCATGTCAGAGAAATCTTTCTCAATGTGTATCTGGCAGGGATAAGGTGGCAAAAGGTTCTGCAATTCGGATCAAAAACAAATAGAGCCACAGGACCACGATGAAAGGTAGAATGATGCTCTGTCATCCTTCAGATCACCTGTAACTGTATCTTCCATGGATATATTCTCTTCATTACTGGAGGACCCAGTCTGTGTGGTTGTAATAATTAACATTGCATTCACACTAGGGGGGAGAGACTTTCAGTTTGTGTAAGGTCTACTGTAGATTCTCAGTCACTGTTTGTTTTCATTTTATCTAAGCAGGGTGTTTCTTAAGCTTGCTTGTCTTTCAAGTGATCAATGAATATGTATCAGCTGTAGGTATTGCATGGGATAGCAGGTTAGGCTGGCTGGGTTAATTAAAGAGTTTTGAGGTTCCTCTCTGCAGGCATTAGTTATGATGTTAAAAATCATGCCAAGATTAAAAAAAATGAACTCTGTGTATCTGTATCAGTGGGTAACTATGGTTGGGAAGATATCACAAGTATCAAACTGCAAACCAATTGACATTTGTGTAATTATATCTGATTTTTCCTTTTTTTAATGAAAGGGGGCAGGGATGTAGTGAATAATTCCTGTGGTTAAATGTCTGTTCATTTATTTGTACATATGATTACAGTGAACAAGCAGTAACATGTTAACATATTTACATGATGGTACATTTCAAATGTGCTTTAAACCGCTAATTAATAATTAAATATCCTTAAGAAAAATACATATTTCTAAATTATGTATGTATTAACTATTACATAAAGTATAAACAATGCAATCAGATGTATGTATTTTTTTCCTACATTTTGGCACAATTGATAATGTATGCGATGGCTGATCAGATGCCAAATCTCCACAAACTTTAATGCTTCCCTGCCTTATGTTCTGAACAGACATTTTTTTTGTACTTTGTTTGTGCACTTTGATACTAAATGGATCGGGGTTAAATTTCTCATCTTCATAGCATTTATATTGGTTGTTCCAAAAAGAGAGAAGACAAAAAAAATGTGTGTGTGAGTGAAAGAGAGAGAGAGCCAGAGACAGACAGGCCCATGTAATTAATGCTAAAGTATTTCTGCTTTTTATTGACTGAGAGAAGAAGAGTCCCACTGTTTCTTTTTGGTGCTGTGGAGTCAGAAATCTCATTACAGGGGCTATTTCAGGTTGAAACAGGCCTCAGTGAGAGGAATATCCATTTGGACAGGTGCACAGCAGCGAATGCCAGGAGGAAGACATCTCCTTTAATACATCTGGAGGGATGTAATGTTTGGCCCTGGTTTGTTTTCAAGCAAATGCAATCCAAGCGGAATCAAAGTTAAACCACCCACATTAACTTCCCTGGGAGCACCAGTCAGCACCCAACAAGAAGAGGGAGACAGGCTCTGGAATGAGAACCTTCACACATCATATATATATAATGTGGTCACCTGGGAGTGTAATTCATCTAGAGAGAAACAGATCAACAGAACTGATTTCCTCTCTGCACTGCTGTTTCCCACTGAGCAAATCCTCAGTGAATATTTTTCTGTTGTTGGTGGCCTAAACAAAGAACGGGTAATATTTTTTGGCTCGTGGCAGAGATGGAAAGCAACCATTATGCTATTTCATTTATTTTAATTATTCTATAATACCACCTCTCCCAAACTGTCATGTAGACATATAGTTCTGATACCCCTATCCTATTTTAGGAACAGAACCTGGTTAGACTTGAACTGGGACGACAGTGAACGGCATGACTGCATCTGTGTTAAGCTTATCTGGATAAGGCCATGTGATAAATGACAGTAATGTGATGTAATGTGTCTCCATTGCATTACCCACAACCTGAACTGTAACGCAGGACAGCAGACGAAAGCTAGTTCTCAGCAACAGTTGATTAAGGAATGTGATGATGAAGCACTGTTGCTCATTGTTTTAAAAAAAAAAATCACTTGGGGTGGGGGTGGGGAGGGGAGTGTAAATAATTAGGCAAATCCATGATCATTCACACAGACATTCATCAAATGATTCATATTTAAGACAGGCAATTAATCACACTTACTGTAGATGCCTGTCCTACAATCCAGGGTGTATCCATGGCATTGACCTCAATTGTGATCATTGATTTTTTTTTTTTTTTTTAAATGAGAGTAGTTTATAGGAGAATATCATCTTTAAAAGTCAATCACACATTTGAAATATTTGTCCTAAACACTAAGGTAAGCTCTCTCTCTGCCCAAAATCTTAAAAATATTTCAAGGTAAAATCGCAACATTAAGAATGTGTTTTCTTGCACAAGATACTCACTCACTTTTCCTGCCTTATGCCAAGTGAATAACAATCAGAATATGACCCTGTTCATTTCTGGTCCTATTACCAATCTGTCAACTCAGTCAAATCTACAAGAGTAACCTTTTGTCTGTATACGAAATAATTGCTGCAACAAATAGGTACCCTATGGCAATGATTGACATCAAAGAGGCACACTCAAACACACTTGTACATTTATTACTTTGAGACCTATTACTTTAGATGAATTATTAAATATCTGCCCAGGGGGACTGCATTCCTGCCACAAGCTCTTTAAATAACATAAGCAACCTTATTATTAGCCACTGGCATGGATACTTCCTGTGTCAAAAACATGAGCTTGTCTGGATGATAAGCTATGGTTCTGAAAGAATTGTTCCTATCTATTCAAAATAAGGCTATATTCCAGTATAATTGGCTACTGCACATGTGTGCTTAAATCTCTGTGGTACTAGAGCACTATCAGCCAACATTTCACACCAGAAGAAGAAAGAATTTGTGTCATGTGTGATCTGGGTGATGTGGTAAATGTCTTCTACTGTATAAAATATGATGTCCTTTACATGATGTTTTATTTAAAATTTCAAATGAAAAGCCCAGTCTCATCTGTCAGGAGAACTAGAGAAACCCTGTGGCTTTACAGGAAATATGCTTTTGAGCTTGCCGCCTTTGCTCACAATGCCTGGAATAGAAGGAAAAAATCCCTGCAAAAATCCTATGTAAAATTGGTTTTCTAAGAATGTCGTTGTGTACTCTTGTTATACAGATGTTTACACAACTTTATATCTCATTAAAATACTTTATAAATATTCATACTCGTATTCATACTAGTTTTTGCACTAATTTTTGTTTTTTTTTGCACTGGTCGTCATGATCGTTGCAGACTTGGAAGACTCACGTAGACAACAATTGTGATAGATAATGGAAATGCAGCCTCACTCTGTTGTGGAAGATGTTGGATTCACAACATCAAGTTCATGGTACAAAATCCCATCTCATTGTTTATTTCTGCCTGAATAACTGAGTGGAAAGGAGGTCATGATGACAATTAGAAACCTTACTACGTAAATGGGCAGAACTGAACAGCAGCATAATTATATCTAAAACATAAGGTCAAAGAGGAAGTGTCTTATCATTGCTGAAAGGAGCTTTTTAAGGGAGAGAACAGGGGTGAATTCAATTTCACGGATTTACAACAAGGTAGGTCAAGGGATTTCTGCTACTTTGCATATTGCTTAGAAAATGAAGCTTATGGAATGTTTCTCATCTAGATAGGGTTTTTTGTGTATACTGTATGTTATGGGCTAGAAGGGTGTAATCAATATGAATTGATGTGGTAGTTGAAAACAATGGCACTCAATGATGTTACTTAGTTATTTAGTCTTCAAGGTAAGCTCTACACATAATTATATATAAATTATAAATAAATTATATATAAAAATATTCACATGCATTGGGGATATTTGTATGCAGATATTACCATTTAAAAAAAATCATAGCTCTTGAGTATTTAGTCTCTGCTAACTAGGGAAATGTAAACCATTTTTTCACATGTATAATGGCTAACCAGTTTGATTTTAAAAAGTTAGCAATAAATTTGCAGTAGTCTCTCACCATGGAGCTGCATGTGATATATGAATGTTTGTGTGTGTATATTTTTACTAACAGCAGTTGCAAGAAATCAGTTTCCCTGAGAAACTCACTCTGCAAAACTAGCTGAAATTCCAGAGTCAGAAAGAGAGAGGAACAGCACCTAGATATGGACACAGGTAGAGACACAGCAGAAGCAATAGTGGATGCAAGGGCAGCACTTTGGATCAAAATGCTGCCCCTGCATAAAACATACTTACATAACGTCTCAAAAGCCTACAACTGCATGAAACTAGCAGTTGTACAGGGAAAAAAAAAAAAACTTTTCTGCGAGAGCTGCTTCTCTCGCTGGGACAGCTCATCTCTAGTTGCCATTGTGTCTCCGTGACTCACAGGCTTTTAAATATGAAAAATCATCTCGTCCTCAGTGAATATTCGGGGCAGCACACTCCCCTGTGTCTCATGAATAAAGATTCAATGTTTCAGCCATATCTCACTAGGCCCTCTCCTGCTTCCCTTTTGCTTTATATAAAGTAGTTTTAAAGCTGCCATTAATCTTGAAGAGGGAGACATCCATTACTGTTGGATCGGAAATTCTCGTCTCAGCCAGGTGAAATGCTACTGGTTTTTATTGTTCCTCTGAGTGGGTACCAAGTAATTTTCCCCTCTTCTTGGTTTCTCAAGTTACTGTATGAAATATATATGAAAATGATGCTCCATAAAGGTCAGTCAGAACTGTCAAAAACCCAATGAAAAATGCAAGCGGGTCTTTGGACCAATTCATCAATGTTCCATGAGCATGGTAAGACATGAATAAAAGATGCCCCACTGCCGTGGTGACAAGTCCAATTCATGGTGTCTGAAACTGGAACTGGACTGTATCTGGGCTGGATTTCTTTTCAGTATTGGCTGTAAGTTTCCCACCCAATCTACAGGTGGTGTTCTCAGATTCACACCTGTTTCTGTACTTGTTTTCCTGGTTCTGTCACTTCTCATTGATCAATAGCAGTGACATCACGAAACGATTACCAATCACCAGCCATTCCTTCACACCTACCCCCTTTTCTGTTTCCTCGGGTGAGGCCTTGAGTCGTGGTATTCTAAAATGTATGCATCTCGCAGCAGAACCAGGTAATATAATCAATTCTTGGTCTATTTGAATAGCAGTTCTGTCCCTGAAAATCAATATCCCCCTGCAAAAAGCAAGATTTACATTTTCTCCAGAACCAGAATCCTGTAATTTTAATGTAATTGGCTGGCTATGGATTTCTCCATGTGCGTTTAACATTGTTTAAAAAAGCTTTTATTTTATATTTATTTGTGGCCAATTTTAGCACAATAGCACCATGTCCTTCATGGTGGGTACAATGGAGGAAAAAAGAAACACCTTTGAAATTCCTTTAAATATTTTTCACTCAAGCAATTTCCAAGCTTTTGATAATGTGCAAGAACTGAAAAATTTGATCTACATTTTATTTATTTATTTGTGTATTTATTTATTTTTATTGATATGCCAATTAAATTGGCCATACATTAGGTCTAACAGTACTGGAGTTCAAAGAAGACCTGGACTGAGTGCCCTGCTCTGTCTCTCTGTAGACAGTTCTTCCCCTTGGTTATTGGCATTGAGGAACTACATTACAATGCAGAAGAGACCAGCCCATACCTACAAAAGGACCCACACCTCTGATGTATTATTAAAGACACCCTGATTGTTTGGATGAGTACAACACTCCGTTCCAGAGTCTCTAGAGAGCTGCTGTCATCCATTCAGGCCGTGGTGCCACACAATGGATTGTGTGTGTGTGTGTGTGTGTGTGTGTGTGTGTGTGTGTGTGTGTGTGTGTGTGTGTGTGCGTGTGTGTGTGTGTGTGGCGGGGGTATAAATGATTAAAGTGCAGAGGAGGGTAGGTGTGGTGTGGAGAGGGGGATGTGTAGATTAAAGAATAGTTTCCGCTGTTGCAGTCTGGGTGAAGACTGTCTGTAAGCAGCAGGAGAGTGGCAAACTGTGATTCTCTGTACTCAAGCCTGTGGGTGAGTGAAAGACATGATCCTGAATCCGACCAATCCCCTGTGGATTAAGACACAGGTGCTGCAGAGTTACAAAAAGCATTGTCTGATGTTTTGCGATGGAGCTGCTGGTTGTGACAGACGAGTTGTCAGAGGAGGGAAAAACCTCCATGCCAGACAATCTCAGTGTTCTGTGAAGATAGTATTAGTAGCACTTTAGTCCAAGTCACAGATGTCTGGTTTACTCCCAGACTTTCTCTAAAAGCTAAAAGTTGTAAATAATGACCAGTGATGGACTGAGAGTGCTGCTACACAGGAAAACCCTGATCTCCCTGAAAGCTAACACAGCAGTGGGCTTTCTGCCCCTCGCTCCAGTTGAACTGGCTGCAATATAAGGCACTGATGTAACATCACACACTTTCCACGAACTCTAGATACCCTTCGGTCTATATATACTGCCCATTAGAGCATTTCCTCAACAGGCAGACATTAAAATGAATGCTTTCTTGAAACACTTCATCAGCCAGAGTCGGTTCTTGTACATTGTGTGAGATGTGTTATGTCCTGAGCCATTTCTGTGTATAGGTTCCTATTGCTGATGACTGAATACAGCAGACACTCAGGAACTGACAGTGTGAGGACACTGGGAATGTGTTGAATCATTGATGGGTTTCTGAGCAAAGCACTGCCTGGGCGACTAAACATACATTTTGATCAATGTCTCCATTAAGGCAGGACCATAAGCACATTCATCTATGTCGTTCGTTTAAGGGCATCATCATTGACAATAATGGTAAGCATGTGCATAATTATTATGAGAGCGTAAATAAATCTGTTTCCTGGGGGTTCGTCTGAAGAACCCAGCTCCAGAGATTGACATCAGCAGTCTTCTGCATACATGTCGACAGTCCCAGTAGTTTAATGTCTAAAGCTGTCTGTTCCCGTGGATTATTAATTGCTCAGTGAGCTAGTAGCAATGGAATTCAAGAAAAGATCTTACACCATAGTGACTTGTATTATGTCATCATTATGCTCAATGACACACTCGATGATTCACTGTTAACATAGGATTATGTGTTAACACGAAGCAAAACAGTTGTGAATTACCTACATATGGTGTGAGTGTGTTCCCTCAGATTACAACATTCTTTGTGGAGGAATGAGTCTGTGCAGATAGGGAGAATAACAGGGCCATGTGCTTCAAGAGGAGTTTATAATCATTGTTAAAATGCTACAGCAACAGGCTGCTGCTGCAGTTGAATATATGGCACAACCAAGAATAGTTTGAACAAATGAAAATATTGCAAGAATGCAATAGATCTTAGGCTTGGATTCATTTATTTGAGTGCAAATGTTCATGTTCTGATGATTTAAATATTTATTAACATGAGCATCTCCATTTGTGCTCATGTGTGATCTGGTGAAAACAATATTAATTTTTGTATTTGAGCTCCTGGGACAACAATATGAGTAGATTATTCATTCAGGTTTTCCTAGTTTATTTGTATATTATATTCCCTAGGAGACAAAATAGTAAATAAATCGATAGAGCACAGATGAATATGTTCACGTAAATCTCATGTGCATGAAAAAATATTGTATTTCCCAGTATAACTACTTCTGTAGCTTCAATTAGCTTCTGTGAAAATGTTTAACGAAAGAGAACAGGCAAAAAACATGTCTCTTCAGCTATGTCCAGGTTGAAAACATTGGAGAACTCCTCTGGGTGAGTTGTGTTGTGATGTGGCTGTTGGTGCTCTTGACAGTGAGAAAAGCCTTTTATCAGTCACACCTGCTAAACTTCATTCAGCTTTCAGGGCCACAGGGCATTTAGGTGGTGGATACAAGAGTTCAGTCAGCAACCTTTTGATATGGTTCCTGTTAATTACAGAGTCTGTTTTAAGTTACCTTTTCAATCGTATTTCTGTGAATCCTGCTTGATAAAATGAATCACTTCTTTGAAGGTTCATTGGTAGGCCAGTTTTCTCCCGCATAGTCAGTCTGTGTCTATTCTGGCAGAAAGGCAAAGATTCACACCAAAAAAAAAAAAAAACGCCTCAATAAGCAAACCTGTGACATTTGTTGGCTCATTTTCAAGCCTTCGAAAAGCTTTTCTAAATAGGTTGGTTTAGGAATTAATGTTCAGATTAGAGTCATTGTCTGACATGACAGTCATGTGGGTTAAATGTAAAGACTGTTTGTTCTGAGGGATGAATAGACTAGAAAGCTTTGACGGCCTCTTTCTGATCAGCTACTTCTACCCAGAATTCTCCATTTACTGAACAGATGACATGCGTTAGCATCCTCGTCAACATGATTGGAGCCTGATTAGAATTCAACGGGGGACCATGTTGTCCAGAGAGTAAGGCACCGCATACACTGTGTACTAACAGCGATTCACACTCTGTGCCTTTTAATTGCAATGTCTAATTAGATTGGCCACATGGGTCCTAACACTTGTACTGTTCTAATTGCATCGGATTAACATGGGAGATATGCATGCCATCTCAAAAGCGTCCCGCTTTTTAACGAGTCCTGCTTTTTGAAGCGCAGAAGTGCTGAACGTGCTTTGTGCTTTAAGCCCCGATGTGAGCGTTCTCCATTAATCTGAGAAGCAGAGACACATGGTTTCCTTGCTTGAATATCAGTTTCCTCACAAACTGACCATACCTTGTCTTGGTGTTATGTCTCCACACAGGGCACTGGAAATGCTAAGCCTCACAAGGTCTTGCAAATTTATATAGTATTACTGCAAGCTGGCATAGATGCCAGGGCATATAGCAGCTCTTGGCTACCAAGGGTAGGTAGTTACTTTTTACAGACAACTTGGTCATAAACAACATGTAGTTAGAAAACCCAGAGCACAGAGTTCATCAGTTTCATAAGCATCATCCATTTGTAGATGGCTTTAATCCTAGGACACCAGTTATGTTACTTGTGTTGGTTATTATATAATCCACCCTCTTCCAATTTGCCACGGATAACCCGTTAACCATGCAATGCAACACGACGTAATGAAGATGTGATATAATGGCGTCTTATAAGTTCTACTTCTAGAGGCTGGAAGAAAAATGACATAATTTATCTTCAGATGCTCTGATGTTTTCTCCCGTCTCCGGTTCGGCAAGGAACGCAGTGTGATTTGGAGCTCACTCACCCGTCACGCTGCATCATTATCGGCTCGTTATCCGATGTATTTTCTGCTGCAGTCACACTATTCCTGCTTTCATTCTGTATCCGGGCCCAGAAAGCAATTTTCTGTCCTCATTAATTGAATAATTTACCAACACAAAGTTACTTTTACATTCAAGTCTATTGCTGGTAAAAGCCACAAAGATGGGAGAATTTGTGAAAGTACCTCCGTGTTAAACTCCGCGTATGCACTACTAAGGATTATCAGGACATTGACTTTAGCTATATTTGGTTACTTCACCCAACTTGTCCTCACCACTGGGCAGATTGCTGAAAGTTCAGATTTAATGTCAAATGGTGAAATGTAAAGTCATCAGAAAAATGAAATAACCATGTAAATCTTTGGTTATGATATGTACCTAGACATTAGTCACTGTGTAAAATTTACAAATTGTGTATTGTTACTTGCTAGCAAGTAACTTCTTGAGTCACCGCAGAAAACATGCCCAGAGTAAGCCATACAATCTCATTTCAAATGTATATAGACCAGGAGTATGTTGCTACGTGGCACCAGTGATTTGACTTTAAATAACTAAGCTAACCACAATAATGTTATAACATGCAATGAAAGTAGACCTTAACCAAGATCAGGCTTTAAGTATAACTGGTAAATTGTTTTACCAAATTTGCAAACATATTGACTTGAGCCAATCCCCAGAGCAGATTGAATTAAAACTTGGTTATGTATGCAAATAATTCTGTAGCAAAATGGTTAAAAAGTTAAACTATAGTAACATGGTTGACAATTACAGACTGCCTTCAGAAATAAGAAATCAGAAATTTAGAAACAAATAGAAATAATTGTACCAGTATTGTACCAGACCAGACAGTATATATGTTACATTTATAGTATACAGAATCAGGTATTTTCTTAGAGTATTTCTTTAGGCTTAGTGCAGAATTACCTGCTTTACATAACTAAATTATATGGCCATTAACTTCATGCTGACTGTGACTATACACTCCCTTCTGAGAGCATACAGCCCTCAGCCCCCTCTTCTTGTGGCCTACAAGGATAATGGCTGCACTAGAATGGTTCAAACTGATGTTTTCAGGTGTGCTGAATCACAGAATCAGTGGGTATTAAGGCTTGAGTGTTACAAGTCCTCTGGACTATTGTAGACATGTTTTGCGATTTGTCTGCAGTATATCTTTACCATACGTACAGTATAACCTCTTTATACACTCAGAATCCAGCTAGTCTGGCTAATACTCCCCCGTCTGTAAATGAAATCTGTGTGCTTTTCTGTAGGTTTCAAAACATAATCCCAGTTCTTGAGATGGCTGAATGTTCACATGTTGTCATTAATGTGATGAATTTGAATCACAGACTTTTGTTGTGTTGACTGAAACATACACAGTAGTCCAGAACAGTCTCTGGTGAAGACAAATACAATCTGTAACTGATTTGTATCTCTGTATCGTGTGTTGTAATATCATGTACTCTGTTACAAACCAGCTACCCCTTGTTTGAAAACGATGATTATGACTGTAGGGAAATGGGTAGTGTAGCCTAATTGTGTCTTGTGTGAATGTAAGAAAACAAGCAATCCCAAAAGTGGCACAAGGCAGGTCTCTCAACATAAGACAGCTAGGTGAACTCACTGACTCCTCAGCTCTCCTCTCGGGCCATCTGAGTCTTCTCCACAGCCACTGAAGCCACAGCAGGGGGTCATTTGACATTTAGTTTAGTTAAATTAATTTGTATTTTAAAAAGGATGGCACAGAGGCAATAGTCTGTCTCCCTCTGTTGTGTCCATAAAAGGAGAAAGGTTAAATTTAGGTAGGATCACAAAATCCTACCCTAAACCACAGCTAGGAGCATAAGTGAAAACCAGCCTGATTCAGGGTTTACCTCCTAACAGCAAAAACCCGTAGAAGGAGAAGGGAGGGGGCGGGTCAGTAATCTACAATCCATAAACCAAGTTTCTCCTGGTTGTACATTCATTTTTGCTGTCATTCCTCTTTTGGATCCTCTTATTGCAGCAGCCTGTTTAATAATTTAAGAAGGCCTTTAGGAAACAAGTAGCTGAAGCCTGGAGGTATGTGCACATTCTACAGTGCAGTCATCCTAACAGGGAAATGGGGGTGGGGAAGGCTGAAGCTGCTCTGATAGTACAAGCTTGGTCAGTGGTGCTGGGGGATGAGGGGACTTTGATACAAAATATAACCTTCCTTCCCTGCAGAGAGCAAGGTACAAGAGACAAATACAATCCAAGATCGCAGACCTTTGCCCCTTTCATTCACTCTCACCTTACGGTGGTAAAACACTGTTACTGCACTCACTGTTAATGCAGATATGTAAGGAAAGCAGAAATTAAACAGTTACTCATTGCTGTTTACTCTCATAAAGCACACCCTGCTTTTTTCCGTTCCTCAGCTGTCCTCATTAAATGCATGCAGTAACAATACTTCACCACTAGAGGGTGAAGGTGAATCAAAGGGGTAAAGGGCTGTCATCGTGGAAAGCATTTGTCTCCTGTGCAGGGAAGTTTTAGGCGTTTTGATGCACTCCTGTTAACTGTCAACACACAATCATATTTGAATTGTATTGACTATGTAATTCATCCTTAATTGATCTACAACTCTGGGGAATATCCTGTGTGGCAAGAAAGGTCAAATTGTCAGGGAGAAAAAAAATAAGGGCATAACTTTTTTCCATTAAAAAATACATGGTTTGCAGGTCTGCAATTATTTGTGTGAGTACTGAACTCTCACTGAAAATGAAAACCATATAATCTATCTGACAACGTAATCAGCCACAGAGAAATTAAATGAATAATGCATACATGTCCAGCACAGGTTGCCAGCAATCATGAAATCCATTTACATGGATATGGCATTTTTTCCATTTATGAAAATGCTTAAAAGGTGTTATGATTTTTTGGCCCTTAAATAATTTATGAAATGAGGTGAAAGCTGGTGTGGAGATCACTTATGATTTGATAACTTGCAGTCCACACATAGGAGTCCTGCATTATAGGCTTAAAGAGAAATAATAATACAGCATGATGCAAAAGCACATTTCAGGTCAGAATACATTTGAAGGGGTGAAGCAAAGCCTTCATCAATTAAAATGGAAGAGCGACTCTGGAGTTAAACAATCTACTGTATCACCCTGGAGCCTTTAATATTCTAATTTCTTTAAGAAATCCTTTAAATGAAGAAATCAGCAGAGTAGACATGAAACCTTATGTATTATTTAAATGAAATTTAGTTTCAGATAATGTCACCCTCTTGGGGCTTGCCAGCCATTTACAGATGAAGGTCTTCACTTTTACTGATAGTAACAACCGCTATTGTGAAGCATAAATGAATCATCATTTCTTTTTTCTGTCAATTTTGACAGTTGAATAATTAATTGCCTTATGTCATGATGAAATGTATTTGGCCTCTATTTAATCTTTTTTTAAATCATTTTTTATTGGAATTTTAATATGCTGATATCAATGTTATAAATGGCCTCTATTTATTCTTACAGCAATTATCTTAATAATGAGTTACATTATGCAAATGTAACTTCTTTCACATTTACTGCACATCATTACTAGTTTGATGGTAACTGAAATTAAGTATTTAATTTAGTATATTTAAAATATATTAAATAAAATGCCAAAAGTTTTAAGTTAGGGTTAAGGACAAGGGGGTCATTTGTTACTGCAAGGACAAATGATTGCACTTGCAGTCATGTACCCTTGCAGCACAGGTTTGAGAACACATTTGAGAGGTGCTAACTAACAGACACCATATAGATGCCGCTAGGTGCAAAAAATGCCCCCCACCAAACCTCATTTACATACCTCCCACAATACATTGCATCCTTAAACTCAGCAACAACACTCACGGCTTGTGAACGAGAAATCACATGACAGCTGTACAACAGAAGTAGAGATGTTGGCAGAGAAAGGAAAGTCTCTAAGAGAGAACATTAGCATCCTGTGGATGAAGCTGTACACATGAAAAAAGAGGAGGCTTTTGAATGATTGTGCTGTTGGCAAATCCCTGCACAGGGGAGCCCTGTCAGCTCCCAGGCTGATGACATGAGATGTGATGGCAATGTTTATTTCACAAAGCTTGATTCACTTGAGGTTTTTTTTTTTTTTTCTCCTTGTCGTAGCACATATCAAATCAGTGTGCTGAAAAATCTTTGAGGTGCATATCCTGAGTTTGGTTTCCAACACAGCCTTAGTTTGCTCAAGACTGCATCAAAGAATGTGGACACACATGTTCATGGACAAAAACAGCAATGAAGGTAACACTGAACACTGATAACTGTCCTTTTTAAGAGAAAGTGAGGTGAAAAACCTTATTCCAGTGAATGTAGCAGTCATGTCACTTTCGGGATCTAAACATCTCGTGCTCTTTACATAAATTAAGAGCCCGGACTACTGCTCCACATTACTGGGAGTATAGCAGCCATATAGCAGCCAAATACATTTCTTTGTGTATTGTATGGAATCCAAATCCAAGGGCCTGATATTTTATAATATTAAACATGGTATTCTGTTTCATCTCACAACCCTTTTGATTTTTTCCCTTTTAAATAGTTACATTTAAGTTGCTGAAAACACATCCTAAATGCCTTTTTCTAAGCCATCGAGCAGCCTTTCATTTGCCCACGTGAATTCTCTCATAAAAAATGTAACCGCAAATTTCTTTATGTGGGATGAAAGGTAACATTTTAAACTGTCAATTCAATTTCACTTTACCTCAGGCATGGCAAATTGCAGCATTTTCTCATGATATTTTCTGCCATTTGGGAACCTAGAACTGCAATTCCTTTTTTTCCTGTGTGAGATAGGAAGATTCATCTCTGAGTGGCGTGAATCTGGGCACGGTCCAATATAATTACATTTGTGGTTTCCAATAAAGATTACAACCCAATAAACTGGCTGTTTCTGAGGAGCTGTTGCCTTACATTGGAAAATGGGAGGTTGGGTAGAGGCGGTTGTATTTCACTGAGACTGTGGCAACACAGTAGCAGATTTTGAAAATGATAAACTAGAGAAAAGACAACTCAGAAAGGATTGAGAACAGTTAAAAGTTAGAAGGCACCTTGTGATAAAGCTGAGGGATTTGGAAAAGGGAACACACAGTTCAGATACCTTTTATTCTTTTCTATTGTTCCTGCAGGAGATTCTCAGTGAGTATTCATGTTTATTATCTTTTGCGTATTACAGTATGATATGAATCTCTTAAATCACTTATGATAACTATTTCTGATGGTCTACCCCAATAGTGTACTAATATAATGAAACATTGCATGTTTAAAAGGCAGCAGGCAGGTGCCTGTGGGAAGTGGTGGCGGAGGAGGGCTGTCACAGCAGCAAGGAGGTGCTCTAATCAGACAGAAGAGAGTGACACAATAGAGGGAGAGAGTGGGGCTATCACTGTTTGATAGGACAGGGAAAGAGAGAACGAGAGCGAGAGAGATACAAGAAAGAGAGAACACAATTTGGCTGAGTGACAGGAGAGAGACGTGTTTACCGAGAGCACCCAGGTGAGGCCAGCGTGTCGTTCCTCTGCTCGTCAGGTAGCCCCCGCTCCATTCTGCGGCCTGTCATTGACCACGCGCCGGCGTTTTGTAATTTTGCGGTTACATTTCCACTCGCTGATCCTCCCTGACAACCGAATTGATAAGGGCCCAACACGCCGTCACTCCTTTGCCCTCTCCGCAAACATATTTGGCCAGAACTTTCAGAAGGGGGCGAAAAACAGTCTTTTGAAAACTGTGCTCCCTGGCAGCAGCAGAAATGATATAAATGCGGTTTATCTCACTAGGGTGTTACTGTTTTTTGAAGTGTTTACAGAGGGTAAAAATGCATGCATATTGATTGATCGACTGATTGTTGGGATGTTATAGAAATCAAGCAAGAGTTATCCCAATGTTAAAGTGATGATAAAGATGCTGATAACACCTTATATAATGGTATCAGAGGGATTACCAGACTAACACAGACACTTATCAGACTTGTCACTCAGAAGCATTAATTTTCAAAAGATAATCGTGCTACCTTTTTGAAAAGGATTATAACTATACTTTTTGCCCTGAAAATAAAAAAGTAAAAAAAAAAAAAAAAATGGTTTGCAAAAAGTTCAAACACAAAAGAAAAAGTAAACAAAATCAATGTTGTGTGGCAAAGAGAAGGCAGAGCTGGAAGGAGGGATCAAGAAAAGGTATCTTCATGTTGCATTCAGGTGTTGAATCCGCATGCATTCTGTTATCTGGACAATGTACCACTGCCGAGGTAAATATTCTCAACATTTTCTAATAATCTGCAGCTCAAATGGGACATTCTGCACTTGGGAGTTTGTATGGAAATGAAATCTACTGAAATATTGTCATTATACTCCTATATACTACTATATTTTGTATGGGACAGGTTTTTTTTTTTTTTTCTTGGTTTGGATAGTGTGTAGGGATCATCTGAAAATTCTCCTCCCGAATCCATTTGGAATGTCATTAATAACTAATAATACTGTGAACAGACCCATACCAATAGGCCTCATACTGTGATTATAAAGAATCAATTTACAGCATTTCTTGCTCTCTGATCCAAACACTGAAAGCAGCTTGACAACTTAAAGGCTTAATATGACAACTTAATATTTTAGATCACACAATTATTGATCCATGTTGTATATAGCATACACATGTATATGGCAGAGTATTGTTTACTATTTTTAATGTACCTGAATTCATTTTTGCTGAATATTTAAATGCTGACATATAGGCATGGTGTGATTTGGAAAAATAATAAATTTGTTATTTCATCTTGTGTATCAAAGATTCAAGCTGTGCACTGTAAAGGTCTGTTAATTCCTCTCCAGAAGGGTCAATGAGGTTTGGAGAAACAGTTGGTATTAAAAGAACACTTAACTCCACAATTTTGCTTTCTTAAAGCCAGCAAATATTGTGCTGGGTGGGACAATTACTTTGTGCTGGCAATGCTCCAGAATGCATGGGAGGGTCTTTTGGGACGTATGATGTGATGGTGGCATTTAGTTTTCAGTGTGAGAGATTTCATTTTGAAGTGCTAAATGGCAGCCAGTGAAGATGGAAGAGATTACTTCTGTCTAATATTAGTATAAGAGGTTATAGACATATCTGACATTATAGACATGAGTGAATTTGTGTCATTTCTTTTGCCTGTGAGATGATTGAATATTCTTTCTTTCTCATAATAAGTTAATGCTGTTTACAGCATATATTGGAGAGCAAGTTGCAAATGTGGGCAAACTTCTTGAGTTGGCAGTTTGCCTTTCACATTCACACTCAAGTTAGTTTATCACAGTGATCACATTCATGCTGCTAATACATCAGCAAAGACATTCACCATCAGTGTTTTTTTTTCCCTCAAAATAATGCAAAACCTAATGTGTGTTAATGACAAAAACATTTCTACGCATCAATCAAAGAGCAATGATGGGGATAATTACTTGCCATGCAATCTGTTTTAGCACTTGATTGGCATTTGAAAGAGTAGCACATGCCATGGAAATTATTTCACATTTCACCTGTCTCCACCTTCAAACCCTCCCATCAGGACTTCATCAGGAGCTCTGAAATTAACCCAGCACAGATTTCAGTATATCAAGACTTTTTTTCTTGTTGTCAAAGTGCAAACTAAATTCTAACTGCCTGCTGAACCATTTAGCTGAAAGCTAATTAGATGAAACTAAGGTAGGCACACCATGAACTCACAACTGTTTGCCAATGCCTTTTAAATACAATGCAAGGCAACATAAAGTGTCAAGACATTTGCAGCTCCTAGACCATTCAGGCTCCATGTTGTGTGACATCTGCAAAATGTTGTTTTGTGGTTAGGGAAAAGTCAAAGATTATGGAAGCCAAAACTATGGCTTCACACACAGGTGGTCAGTTGTGAAGTCGAGTACTGTTATTGCATGTTAATTTTGTTGCTTTTATCTGGAGCGGCACACTAGGATTAATACAGTATTATCGTCCTTCATACTGAGCACATTTGTAATTCCTCCTGCTGTCAAATAACACTAGACAAAGCATAATGTCCATTCTGAACAGGGAACCGGGTTTTCAGTGGAACAGGCCGTCGGGCTACCTGCAGGGGCGGTGGAGAGTGTCATGGTGAGATGGTGAGAGATGGAGTTTATGAGAGTGCTGGAAGGAGGAAGTAAATCGTTTGATCTTAATGACCTGCCGGTGGACAAGCATCCCTGTAATGTGGATTAGTGGTTGAGACACAGAAATATATCACTTGAATTGATTCAATAAAATACATGCAATATTATTGGATGTTCTAAAATGCAGAAACTGTGATATATGTGCAATGTAAGTTGCTGTGAACAAGAGAATGTGTAAAGCGAGCCAATCTTTATAAAAAATGTTATGAGAACAAACACCCTAGCTTTTGGATCAACGTACCCATTAAGGCTGGGTGTTGCAGGCTGGGTCTTGCAGGCAACAGAGTGCTGGTATGATGAGAGGGTCTTGGGAATTATCCAGTCTCTATGAAATGGATCACATTTCATACACAGAAGCAGAATGTCATTTATCATATATTGTGCACTGACACATTCTCTCTGTCAGAGGATTTGTACCTTAGATATCAACGCAGATTCCGTTCATTTCGATGATCTCCAGTGCAGTTTTCTGACGTGCACAGCCCTCAATATGTTTATTTCCATCTGAAAAAGTTGATGGTAGTAATAAATGTATGCGCAGACATCATATTTTAACCGGGGAATCATTTTAGTTCATTTAAAAACATAAAATGTCGGTCCATTTGCATTCAGGCTCCATTTGCCTATCCCAATGGATCCTTTATGTGTTCAGCTGCAAAATATTCAGAGCAAACAGAAGAATAATGGAACACCTCTGTAGAATTTGACGGGGGGGTTTGCAATACAGCGCACTTCATCTGTTGGCAGCCAATTCAATTCTAATGCAAATATGCGCGGTGGAAGTTTTCAGAGAAGAACAATGTTGGTTTTGAATGGATGGAAGAAAACGAGGAGGAAAGCGCTGGACGAAATCGGCAGCTGGTCACCCTTTAACTCCGGGATGTCATTAATTGGCTGAAGCCATTATGACTTGGGAAGATGTAAAGCACTGCAGCACAGTGGGGATTTATTTCATCTATGTGCATAGAGGAGGGGCTCTAATGTCTCTGCTCCACGAGAGGCGTGAGGGCAGCTTGATTCATGTCTTCCCTGAGGTCTTTAGAAGCTCGCATTAAAATGAACTGCAAGTGAACTTAATAGGCGCTTTCCCTACGTTATACATCACAGAAAAGTCCTTTGTTTTAGAGCCCAAGCTTAATTACAACCTTGGGACTGAAGCAGGGCATTTTGAAAAATTGTGTATTGCCCTGAAAATGTGATTACAAAAATTAGATTCAGTTAACATTTATTAGCAAGTAAGCATTGTTACAAGCTTGGCATAAAGCCACAGTGCAACAGCACAGACTGTTTTAATGTGGGGTGGGGGGAATGTTGTGCCCAGGGAGACTCCAACACAGCTGAAGGAGTCAGTGGTGGAGGGCTGTGGTCATGTTCCATCTGCACAGCTCAAATGGACTGGAAAATCAATAGTGAGTTGGATAATTGGTGACCCCTAACTGCCTTGACAAGAAGCGCAACCCACCGGGAGCCAATGGATCAATGGCCTCTCCATTTATAAAAACACCCATCACCACCGCTAGCTGAGGCAGGAACGGCGTTGCACTGCCGGAAACTGCATCAAGATCGTTACCGCAGGTCAAATCCAAACAGAGTGACACACGAGGCCTTGGAAAAACTGACCTACCACGCAGCACCATGACCTCCTTTGAACAAGGGTCCAAGTGTTTTAGGTACATGGTAGTGTATGGTAAAACTTTATTGCACACATGTGTCCCACTGAATGTTTTACTCTAGCAACATACATCATAGAGTTTTACATCTTACGGCCAATGCAGCTGCACAACCCCTAAAGTAACTCAGGAGTATAACCCCCTGCTTTCCTTCAAAACCAACTCATTGTATGTTTATGACTAGAATAATCGTGGAGAAGAATCTGGAAGATGATTAAAAAATGTATTTACATGCACTTTTCAACTAAATGCAACTAAATACATAAATTCAAATATAAATAATCAAATACATAAATTGTCACCATGGTGTGCTATTTTATGCATTCATAGTACAAATACTACACAATACATGCACTATAGCAAGATACAGCACAATTTATAGATACAGTTGTAATAGTACCAATGATATCCAGATTATTTCAACACATTACTTAATATGAATTTTATGAACTTCAGAATATCATCCATTTCTAACAGCAGCTAAATGCACCAAGACTACTCAAGAAAAGCAATACATGAACTTTTAGTTTGCATGAGCTGTTTTATCAAGGGTCAAGCCAGTATAAACTATAAATTTGTCATTTCAGTTGCATGCTGTATTTTAATGCCTTGTTTTCATTGCTGGCTAGTGGCTGGCAATGGTAATGTGCATTTGTATTTTTAGAAGCTATGTGAAGGGAAAATAAGTATTAGAAACTTATTAAATCTGAACCCCCTGACAAAGGTGTCCAGAATGGATAGTTCATGCAATCTGATTGACCAACCTGCATTGCAGTCTTGCTGCTGTTCCTGTGGTGTGTTATATATACACATTTGTATTTGAATGGGAAGTAAGAGAATTAATAATAAGGATCAGAATAATATGAATGATGAATAAAACACTCCCAAGCCCAGACTCGCATTTTTTGGCCCAAACTTGTAGAGTCGTTAAATTTTTGCATCCTCAGCACTAATAGAGTCAAGACAGTAAATATCAGGGGCATGAAATTGCCCATGGCCTCCATATTGTACAGAGAGTAATAACCGTGATAATGAAACTATCTATTTATCTAGCGAATGAGTAATTACAGAGGGGAGGGAGCAGGAGGCACAGAGGAGGCAGCGCCTCTAAGTAAAGAGTAAAGAAAGCTGCTGGGAGCTTTAAATGAGCTGCGGCTCCATCTGGAAGGACAGGGAGGCTGTGGATGCTGGGGAAAAACAAACGGCAGCCTTCATTTATGTCCCAAACCCACAGCAAGGAGCTGGCATAGGCCCAGTCCCTGTTATATAGTCCTGGACAATATGCTGACAGACATGAGGGGATTTGTGTTGAAGTTCATGTAAAAAAATACACATTTACAATGTACTGCACACAGTTTTTGGTTGAGCTTCATGTCTTGTACATACCTTTTATTCTACCTTTTCACACTCCCATCCTTAATTGAGAAGAAAAGAAGAAAAATATACTCAGATCATCATTAATGTACAGAGGGCAAATCACAAGGTTTATCTTGGCATTATAGAAACATTGCAACAGGGACTCTTTCAATCACATGATGATATTGATATATCTTTCAGAGAGTTTTAGCATTCCATCTAACAACAGGTTAGAGTAGGTATCAGCATTACATATTTGGCTCCCCTTGAAGTTTGTTTTCAAGTAGAGAGGGTGGCTTGTGTAGGAAAAGAGATTTGCCTCCAGTTAGACACTTCCTACTCTAGATTTATGCCAGCTCTTTCCCAGGCTAGCAGAGAAGTCATCCAAATCTTACATCCCTCTGTGGTCTGGACTCTTGGAAACATGCAAATCAGCATAGAGGACAACTTCTTCATTGGATCCTGTTAGGCCTTAGCTGTTATTACCTGATAATGCATAACATTGTGGAAATCTATTGAAGAATAGCTTCTTCTCAGTGTTTATCTGTGATTGCCTCTAGGAGATTGAGGGGACTGGGATTAAGGGGACTTTTTTTTTCTTTTTCTCTTGAGATGTCCTTGCTGCATAGCTGTCCCCAAAGATCCAATCTCCTCATTTCCCCCTTACTCTATTTCTCCTGGACATAACTCACTTTCTGAGTTAATACTTCTAGCATAATCTTTCCTTTTTTCCTCTCTGAAACAAAAAATAAAGGAATTTCTTTCTTGCTACCATCTTTGGAATTCTCTTAAAGGGAATTTTCAGCCCTTTGCCCATATTTTTTGTCATATCTGTATATTGTGCATCCATGCCTGTATGCTGACATTGTATCTGCAAAATGCTCCACAGCAATTGTATTCATGATGGGTGCTGTATGAAATACAACTTGATTCATGTATTGAAGTACTATAAATAATATACTTTAGAAAGAATATTACTTCATCTGACTACCAGACTGCCGGGGGGGATGTCTGGAGCAAACATTCTTCAGCTGCTCTTCTCCTTAAAAGTAGAGTTCTGTTCATAGTGAGAACTGCCATGCAGGTAATGAGAGGGGAGCAGGGCGTGTGGGCATTGGGCCTCCAGCTCTTCCAGGAGGTCCTGTGCCAGCCTGTTCTAACACAGCCCAGGGTCTGCTTTCCTCAGCTGTCCTGGCCAGTGCTGCACTCTGCTGTGCTCCAGCCCAACACTTGGGCCATCTGGCCCTCACTGAGCCGCTGTTATCAGATCAGGATCAGTGCAGCTCTGAGAAGTTAGCGTAGGTGTCAGGGCTCCCGCCCCCTAGCTGTTGTGTTTTTGTTTTTCCCTGTCCATGTGCCTTTGTTTTTCCTTGTGTTCTAGCCCTGCCCCGCTCTCCGCCCTGTCTCCGCCCACCTGATTGTCTCCACCCGCCTGCCTGCACACCTGCTTCCCATCTCCTAATCAGCCCAGCCCTATATCTACCCTGCTTGTCTCTGTGTTGTTTGCCAGATCGTTTCAGTGTTTCTGCCTGTCTCGTTTCCCGCCTGTTTACCCTGTTTGGATTTTGCTGGTTTTTGCCTCGCCTGTTCCTCGACTTCGTTTTTGCCTGCCCTTCTGTCCTGATTGCCTGATCTGCCTGCCTTCAAGGTTTGACCCTGCCTGTTTCTGTTTTTGATCCCTGTTTTGCCCTTGGACTGCTTACCTGGTATTTTGACCCTGCCTGTTTTTGGACTGCCTGCTTGTTTGAGGATTCTGCTATTAAACGCCTGTAATTGGAGCACTCGTGGTCTGCGTCTGAGTCCGTGCCTGAGTCCTGACAGTAGGATCAGGGCAAACAGACAGACAGACTTAGTCTGTCCACTGAAACAGCTGCTAAACTCCACAGCCCCACTGTAATTACACTGCCTCACATCACAGCCATGTCACTGCGGATGATGTATTGTCTCATCCTCAGTTATAAAACACTGACTGTTACAGGAGAGGTACAGGAAGTGCAGACTGTGGCAAATTGGTCAGCTCACCAGAAAGTACAGGTGTTGCTGTTATCAATCCTTTTGGTCAATTTTTCTTATGGTAATTATATTTTATTTCAAACATTGATTCTTTAGAAATACTTTGTAAACTGTGTGACCAACGTGTCATAGTACAAGGCAAATAGACAAATAGACTGTAACAACAGGGTACAAACACGACTTTTAAGCTGACTTTGAAACACAGTTTTGAAACACAGAACAATAGACTCTGTGACTTTTAAGAATTTGAATATAAAACAAGGATTTTATGGCTTACAAGTAAAAGGTAGGGGGATACTGAAGGTTAATGCATGGTGTAATATTTTGATGTCTGATCTTAACAGCCAAATTAGCATAGCCATCATATAAATGTATAACGTCCATCTACTCTGCTACAAAGTGTACTTGCTCAGCAAGTTTTCTTCCATACAGCCACTTAATGTGTGGTGTCATGCAACATGAGTTTCTATGTTCAAATGCTAGATTTACAAAATATTTAAAAAAAAAAAAAACAACTTGTGGTGAAAAGTCTTTGGGGGGGGGGGGGGGGGGGAGAAATCAATTAATGCATTTGTATTGTAATGTTGCTGAACCAGCTGAATTGCTGGTGAAAGGTATCATTGTGTATGAGCAGCACCATGACAAATTGGCTTAGCTGCCAACATTGCTTGAGTACTTGAGAATGTCTGTAGATTCTAAGAAGTAGTGAAGCAAGAGAAGTGTATGCAAAGGACACAATTATTGGTAATGCTCAGCCACGACAAACACTTCTGAAAAATTACACTGAAATTACTTCATTAATTTATCCCTCACTAATCTGAGGGATTTGAATCCAACCCAATGATTGCTCATGCAAGTGGAAAACCGAGGATGGCTTCAGATGAGAGAATGATGTAGCTCTTTTCAGTTCTGTGATAAAATTCTGGAGGAGCTGGGACATTAAACTGCACAACAGATTGCAGAAGTTATTTAGTGCAATGAAAATCACATTAGATGGTATCAGATAGTCACAACTCCTCTGGTGGATAATTTGACAGGACATTAGACAAGCATAATATCATTTCTTTATCACATTTTATAACTAAAATGGAATTTACAAGAATTAGTGCCAGAAATTGACTAGTTTTGAACTGTTCAAAGTGCATCCTCCAATGTCACCGGTGCATGGAGGATAAAAGTAACAGTTTCCAAAGTAGGTTGGACAGTCAAATCAGTTAGCTAATCTATAGAGTGTCAGTCAATTCCCATACTTCAGTGATTAGCTCTTCTGTCTATATTTGCACAATAGAATTGCACAGGGGAATGACTCATCCATTTTTCACTTCTTTTTGTCCAGTGCAGCGCCATTTAATTTGGCAAACTGATCCCTGGCTATCCTGAGTTACAGCATGTACCCAGGCACATACAGACAGCACCAATGCTAAAGGCAATTTCAAAGGTTGCTCTTGAGTGCTGTAAACCAACAGTATATCAACATTAATGCTTCAACATGTTGGACGACACGTTTTTTTCTTCTGGTTAATTTTAATACTCTTTTTGTTATTGATATCATTTTTGCATGTCGGCTGTCTCATCTCAGGGATGACCCATTTGTTGGCTGACCCAACTGCCCATCTGGTTGTCAGTTCTGCCAGTGTCTCCAAAGCTTTTGTTCAGCTAATGAGCAGTGTAATTTGCAAGCCGCTAATTGATAAACTAGCAATGTTTCCAGCATGGAGATGCATGTTGTGGTCATGTGGTAGAAGGATAAAGGGGGAACATGTCTGTTTTTGGGGTGAACCTTGAGTGAGCCTTGTGGCAGGGAAGAGTCATATTACAGTATCCTCTCTCAACTACCATGACACAATTTCTGACTGTGTAAGCAACAGCAGGAAGCCACACTCTTTAAATGACGAGTTATTCAAATGGGCCAAATTGCAGCACAGAGTATCATCTTGGCAGTACCTACAGGAAAGGAATAAGGTTAAATTGACTGGAGTTATCATAATTGGACTCAAATGAAGGCAGGCATTTTACACGATGAGGCTTTCAGTTCTCTGCCATTATGTAAAATTATGCACGTATGTGACATTAAGAAAGTGAAACTCTGCACTCAACACCACAATTTCAGATTGCACTGGGCAGTGAGAGCAGTTTGTGGAATAGACTCAGGTAATGGTAATACACATTTGTATTAGTATTCTTTTGACGAGAGTGGTTACTTTCTTATTTACTCTGCCGAGGGCTATGAGCATCTCCTTTTGAAATGTACAGACACAATTTTGAGATGATCTTTACATTTACATTTTTTTCATTTGGCAGACACTTTTATCCAAAGCAACTTACAAGTGAGGTAGAGTACAACACAAGGAAAAAACCATAAGTAGTCAACAATATTAGAAGCGCTGCAAGACCAGGTTTCAATGGTTGGTCAGACAAGGTACAAGCTAGCTGACTGAGATAATGAGTGTGTTAAACCATTAGATTATTTTTTTATTTTATTGTTTAGTAGGAAACCGTTTTGAGACTTGAGAAATTCCTTTAGGGGGCAGAATTTCAGGTGCTCAAGTGAGATCTTCCTCAGGGTATTCATATTAGTTAGTAACAATATAAGATATGTATGTTACCCTGGATAAGGATCAAGGCAAAATATATAAATATACTAACATTTAATTGACAAGCTAACAAGCAATTAATATTTACAATTATTTGTTAAAAACTGCAGATTCTTGTTGATAATGGAAACTGATGTTGAAAGAAGCTGAAACGGTACACATTCTGGAAAATTATAATAGTCTGAACAGAATGATATGTACTGTTCTAGCTAGCTAGCTAGCTAACTAGGAGTGATTCCAGAGTCACTCTGCTGCTTAGATTCCAAGCGTACTATAACTCCTATATCACTCCTATCAGATAGACCTTGCTGACTAGTCATCTACCAGCTATCTATACATTTAAAATATCAATAGTAACTGCACTAGTTAGTATTCGCTTTATATCCTGATCATGTGTTCTTACACAAAACTAGCTGATTGGCAATACACGTTTCAAGTCCATTATTGGTACTGAAGCTAGCAACTTTTATGACTTTCCCCAGGGTAGTGCTTTGAAGTTAACTTTATGCTAACTGGGTCTGTTTGAGGGAGTTGGGTGGACTCCTGTAAAACAAGGAAAAGTTGGTCAGTGTCCTGGGAGGTGGAGTAAACCATCCCCAGTGACATTTTGCTTCTCTGAGACTAACCATAGAAGAGGTTGAATATTTCCTGAACATCAACAGTTGAGTTATTGCACAGCTGAGGAGCTCTGTAGGAAATAGTTTTCCTGTGCTTTCTGTTTTACTGTTGGTCATTTGTGGAACCATGAGGTAAGGGGCTTCTTGTTGATCAGACAATATTCTTCAGTTCTCTAGTAAACATCCCTGTTTAAAAGTACATTTTAACATTCCCCGTACAAATATGATGTTCATGCAATTGTAAGCATGATACTGCCTTTCTGTCATGTATTAAAGTACTCATCAGTTTTGTTTGGCGTAAAGGAAAAAAAAAAGTCATTCCCACTATGACATTTCAAGGGATTTGTGATTGTTTCATGTCTATGGGTCCTGGAGGCCATATTCAGAAAGTCATCAACTCCAACTTGTACACATACAGATTTTAGCAAACCACCTGATTCCAATCATCCAGGAAGCTCATGATGCGACAATGGTCCAGGATATTCATACAGATATACAAAGAAATGTCTACCTAGACACAAACTAAATATGTTAAATCATTTCAATCTCCAGACTTCAATCTAATAAAACATATGTGGTTCATGAGAGCAGTTCACAAAAGAAAAGCAAAGATCTGAAGAATCAGATACACCCTTTGAAGTCCCAGACCATGTCATGTCAGAGGGATTACAAAAGGATTTACAGAATACTGTTTATGTGGGTGTGAATAAGTATGCTGTCATTTTCTTAAATAAATCTCATTATTTGTGTGTCAGGGCTTTTGAGCTTATTTTGTTAAGTTATAAGTGGATTTGATACAGTTGTACTTTTCAACTGAATTTTGGAACCTTGTTTCAGCCTGCTGGCATAAAGCTTGTGTAAAGCTTTATGCTTTTTCAACTGTAGGGGAAAAAAGCATGCTGTTAAGGAGATAAATAAAAAGAAACATTCTAGAACATCTTTAGTGGGTTTCCATTTCTTTGTTGTTGGAAAAGACTGTGATTAATATTGATTAAAAACTTTCAAGAATCAATCCAGGAGTTGAAAAAAGCGTAATGTTGATTGTAATCATACAGCCGGAGTCAAGAACAAAACAAAGGCAACCTGAAAAATGGATATTTGAAGAAAATAAAATGTTTGCCGAGTGTGAAAACTGAACTTCTGTCATCCATCACCCTTCAATTTATATGTTATGGTTATGATTTCCTGCTGCTCTCCATGAAATTGTGTTAAACCTTCTGAATCAAAGACGTACTGTCAGGGTTCATAGTATCCATAATTATTATTATTTTTGTTTAACACTTATGAACATTGATATTTAACATTAAGATCCCCATTTATGTAGCTCATGCATCTGTAGCTAAGGCATCTCACCCAACACATGAAATTCCACACCAGGCCACCACACAGTCACAGACAAGGTCAGGACGTGAAGTAATTCCAAAACTCTTGCACAATATATTAAATATTACCCAACAATCATTTGGGCTAATGATCTTTGACTTTGATTCTCTGCCCAATGTGGTTGACAGACATCTTCTGGTTCCCTTCCAGCTGAAGAGTGGTTACTCAAATCCCTTGCGATACTGATAATTAAAATGAGTCCAGTGTTGTGCAATCTACCTTCACTCCACCAAACGACTGATGTGGAAGCACATTACCTTAGATTAAGACAGACAGGATATGGTACTGATGGTGATTTAGTTTGCTGTTAGTCTGTTTTACCTTGTCATACTTTGTTTTAATGTTCTGAATTGTGTTGATGTTTGAATGATTATTCATGTGATGCATAAAGGCAGGCCCTTTATGGGGAATTTATTTTGTAGCAATTTACATGCTAGATTAACAGCCATGTTTTACAAGTAAAATGCCTTGACTAAGAGCCAAATTGGGTCTCTTCCAAATCATTACACAGCTGATCATATTTACACCCTACACACAACAGATGCCATCACCAGATAAAAAGGTAAAATTTTCTGCATGTTTCATCGATTGATTAAAAAATGTTTATGATTATGAAACATTTGCATGCAACACTATTGTGCTATAGAGGTGGCATAGGGGGTAAAGTATGTGACATAACACATACTCCATATTTATTTGCTGTGTATACGAATTTGCAAAAAAAGAACTAGCAAATAGAAATAGATAAATTATTTTTGCACTCAAATCTCACATGTCATGAGGTTGTTCCTGTTGAATAGGTTTTTATCTGAAGTCGTTTGGGACCTGGATGGGAAGTTTGCAGATTGGACTCCTGAATGGGGAACCCCTGTAATGCCTTGAAAAAGGGCACAACCCAAAATTGTTGGACACGGACACGGTCAGGGGGGCGATCTTGTTTTATAACCAATTTATTTCCACACAGCATCTTGCATTACTTCACTGTGATGATCTTCCCCATTGATCATCAAACCTGCAGTGAAAGGTGAAAGTCAAGAGCGAGTTTGGTATAAATATCACAAATACGTTGTGTCTGCCTGAAATTGAGTGCAGCAATGTGGAGCAAATCCTTTGAACATAGTGGTACTGTAGTTGGCATAACTATATAAATGAATTGATGAATATGTGTAACCATGTGTTAGGTGTAAGTTATGTAATCAGTCTTGGGTGAGGGTGTCTGAAGCAGATCGCTGACCCGTTGAGTTCAGTGGGTTTGGGATGTCCCTGGACACACAGCCATCCCTCGTGTGCCCTGCAGAGCTCCCTGTCACTCCTCAGTGATCCTTATTTGTATTATTATGATGTGTTACTCTGCTGCACTGCAGCTTCCTAGGGAAGAGGGCTGAGGCATATCAGATATACAACCCTCATCATGCTCCAGTCACATGGAAAAGGGCCTCTGGTCATTAAAGTAATGGACTAAGACCAAGCTGTCAGACTCTAGAGGCGGGGACTCTGATCCTATTACTGAAGGCCCGGTGCTTGTGGCACACCAATGATTACTGTATGAAATCCTTGCCCCATCCTCTCTTGCACAACAATTTATTTCTTCCTCATCTCAACGGCTCATCGGTAGACCTGTAATGGATGTATAATGTGTCCATGGGTCAGAACTGGGCTGGTCTGTTTAATTAAAAGAGCTAAGATGTTGGCAGTCCTGGGTGTTGCTGAATGAGGAATGCTGATTAATCCTGCCAGAATATCAGGTAAATCTCCTCCTGGTGGTTTTGTTTCAAGAGTTCCATCATGCCAGCAGTGTATAATACTGCAAAAAGCAATTTAAGCAAAAACACCCTCATTGTGTACTCTTAATGAGTACATAGTGATATAAACTGATGGATTTCTTACTACTTAGCAATAAATTACCCCTTGTTGACAGTACATTGTCATTTAAGCATTGTAAATTGTTTTCCTAGTGGGTAAATATGACAGTTTAATAACCTGGATGATGATGTCACTCACACTTCTTAAGATCTGATACTTTATTTTTCTATGAAGTACCACAGTTCCTTACATCTGCACTTGTCCAGATACTGAGTAGCAGGGCTGTCATTCAGACTATCACTTAGGGGTCAAATCTTAGCTTCTTCTGCATACCTCACTTACATACATTTCAGTCTTTGGTGTCAGACTTAACTTCTGCTCATGCATATCTCTTAAAATTGCAGACTCTTGTCCTCATTGCAGAACCAAGCTGAAAGACACTTGTAATTTTAATTATGAAGGCAGCAGGGATATTTTCAAGACAGTTCTGGAATGGTTTCAACGTGTCTGGAAAAATTTGAAAGTTAAAATGTTACTTCAAATATTTAAATTAAAAATACATGATAGAAAACTTTGAACCAAACAGACTCTCACATTAATTATAGAACACATCCTTAACACTGTCAAAAGCGATAAATATGTAAAATGTATACATTTGTACCAATCATATGAACCATGATATCTTTACTACACACATTGTTGAATTCTGTATATGAAACGATCAATTTAAAATTGAGTGTTGAGGAATTTTGTAAAAGCATCTGTGAGCTGTAGCATCTCACACAGGAACTAACTGAAGCACATGGACACTGATGGATGTGAGACGTCAATGACATCCCCTGACAGCCTCTGGAATAGCAGGTACAGTGGAGTGATTTATGTGGCTTTCCAGACAATGGAAAGTGTTGGATGCACTCTGTCAGTAAAGCCCAAACCATCTAAGCGAAGCCTGGGAATTTGATTTTTCTTCACCCTCACCCTCTGCAAGCTGTGTCTTGTCTCCACGGCCTTTGCAGTTTCTTTGGGGTGGGCTTTGTAACAATTTAAAGTTCAGACCAGTTACCTAGAAAAGTAGTCAGAGACACTTTCCGACTGCTCCAGAGTAACTGTTATAGTTCTTTCACAGTACTGTGCCTTTCCCAGATCTAGCTAGCCATTGTTTAGACTGTAGGGAATGGATGACTGAGTCATCATGTTGATCTCCCATTTTAAACTACAGAGTGTAGTTTAAAATACAGAGTGTTCTCACACAAAATGATTTTAAAAAAAGAAAACCTGAGCGGTCAGCACCACAGACCACCAATTACCACCAATTACCTTACCACCAATTCAATTACCTAAGTATTTGTAGTACAGGACAGGTGGGGATTTGAACTCATAGAACACTGTATCACAGGAGACATTATTTGTGGTTATTTATACAACTGTGGAACAACATACAACATTAGGGTAGGCAAATTAATTAATCATGCTGGTTTAATTAATTATTGAACATTACATGCATGTATCTCAAGTCTCAGTCAACTCATTGGTGAATATTTCTCCAGGCTGATCATTTCTGACTGATATACTATACTGTTACCATTAATACTGTAACCCTTTCTGTGATAGTATGGCATCTGGCAATATGCAGCATGTCTGTCTATCTGCATTGGAATACCAACATTTTACCACTTGAAGCCAATGTTGCAATAATGGGGTCAGGGTCATTTCTCTTTGCACTTCTTATTAGCAGTAGTAGCTCTTGTATTGTTACTGCTTGTAACGTTAGATGTAGTATAGCAAGAATGATATGTGTGCATTACTTTATTTCAATGTTTATAGCTCTGACGTTGATAGATTTAAGTACTAAACTATAGATCACAGTGAAAGATTAAAAAATGACCGGTAATACAATACCAAAAGCCTGTAGATGACGATACACATGTCTTCATATTTGTAACCTATTTGTTCAAACAAGTCCTTATGACCAAATGTAAATGTTCTGAGCTGTTAAGGTAGATGGCGTCTATCATAGTTACTCGTCTGTTCAATGGCCTTGTTAATGTATCCTGTCATGTCCAAATTTAGTCAGGCCTGATTGTACCTTTCAGTGCCCTGCCACTCTCACAAGCTCATAAAGCACCGCAGTCTCTAAAAGTGAGTCGACTCTAAAGGTTTACAGGTTGATTCGGATAGGCTACTGGTGGAATGTAATGAGCTGATGTTAGAGCCTAATAGGCTGCAGGTGGGATTTAGTAAGTCCAGAGAAGCAGTAGATTAATGCTATGAGCATTCAGTGCTATGTGAGTGTTCTCTCTGATGTCACAAGATCTGCTGAGTTGACACACGCATAGAACACATCAGCCATTCGTTGATGTTCATGTGATCACCATCTCCAGTGTCAATGCTTCCAGAATGTCTTCAATATATGTACCTGATTCTTAGTCATTCAGCCCATTGCTGGAAAGATACGAGATAATTCTATTGTAGTATTTTTTTTTTCCCCAAAATCAAACTGATGAAGACACACTGATTAAAAAAAACCATGAAAGCTACATTCTGGGTGCAAAATGCAGAACAAATTATGCCCCCAATTACAGTCAAAGCTGCCTCACTATATGCCTTTCATTGAGTGTATGTGCTGCTTGGTGCAATTCAGTGTTTCACAGCTGTCTCCTGCCTGAAGGTACAGCTGTCAGTATATGTTATAGGATACCAGTAATTATGTTAAACTATACTTTCAGGGGCTTTCAGATGCTTCAGATGACCAATTCAGCAATATAGCTACTTTCTACTTATGCATTATGCACCTATTTGTTTATGCTGGAAACGCTATTTCAAGTGTACTTACTGATATTGCATTTACAATTAGAGCACGTCTGACTATCATGACAGCTTCTTTGCTTCAGCTGTTCCTACTTAAATACAGGGTGACTTTATTTTCTGCATGATGACATTCCAAGTTCTGTTTAGGCATTGTAATTGGTAACACATTTGTAGTTCTCTTCTAAAATCCTTTCTTTCCCAACATGTTTGCCTGAATTGGACCATGTGTGTGCCCGAACTACAACTATGGAGTGTTTATTTTGAGTGACTGCATAATTACATTCCAAAAGCTTTGCACAAATTGGTCCTTAACTTTGTGCTAAGTGTGGGCACATTGAAATTGCATATGTTTTTAATGCCCCTCTAACCTCAGTAACATGGTAAATCCTGCCCTGACTGTTCCTGTCAGTGCTGTGAAACTGGGGCCATGCTTTTTAAGATGACTCAACCCTACAGACTCATTTGAGCCAAAATGTAAAATGTCTGTACTAGAGATAGAGTTTGAACTTGCAACAGAGGGAGAGGGTTTGAATTTGATGCCAGTGATAAATTGTAAGTAAAGGCCTGAGTCCATCAGACAAATGCTGCACTCAGGTACTGGGTTTTATTCATGTGATCAAGAGATGTCCCTAACTAATTCCTGTTGTACTGATGCACTGAATCAGCTGGGCTTCAGTGCATGTTTTCATACTTGATTGGGCAAGAGCTGTACCCTTGGCTCTGTTGCAGAGGGAGGAAGAGCATACTCCTGTTAGGAACAGATATCCACAGCCGGTTCAGATTGGAACTACAAATGCCAGAGAGACAACGCTTCACCAGTGCTGCATGTTCTTGCCTGCAGCTGCGATCCGCTCCACTCAGTGATTTAACAACCGTGGCCGTGTGCGGTACAGTAATCCGCTCAGAAGCCGAATTCCTTTTGTGCTCTAACAAAGTGTCATTAGCCTGCGATTGTGGAGATTAGGCTCGCAAAGCCCCCCCAGCCCCCCCTCCCCTCCTCCATCCCCACCAAAACCATACTGAACACAGATACGCGTAATTACCAGCTGGAAGAGGAGAGTGGAGCTGTCAGCCATGCAAGGCCATTACAACTCAATTACTAGACCTGGCTGGGTCGGAGGCGGAGAAATAGCTCAGGAGCTGGCTCTGAGATGAAAAGGGAAAACAGCTGATGGCTATGACTGCACGGGCTGTTTAGGGTACAGATTGCACTCCAGCCAGAACCTTAATGGGACTGGCTGACTGAAAGTATCATTCGTCCAATGCAGTAGGTAACCCTGGTCTCGTGGTTTTTGGGGATGGTTCTGGTTCTCAGTTCATCCAAGGCAATAAAAGAGCTACTGACTCAGATGTCCCGAACCCAGCCATGGCCTGTTACATTGTGTGTTCATTTCACATATGCTCTTACAATCCCTTGAAATGTGAAATGAAAAAAAAATATTTTCAGTTATGTGTACTGTGGAAAGAAACTCATTCATAGGCATCATTTCCACGATTTATATATTCGTCAAAGAAACAAATTTCAGGCATTTAAGCATGAGTCTTCAGATCAAAATGTTTTTGAATGCATGTTTCCCATTTCCTTGATCAGGGGTGTCCAAACTTTTGACTGGTGCCGTATATAATGAAACATACCACATGAATTACAGTATAAATATCTGTAAACTGTTTTGGCGAAGCTTGCTAACCATTTCCATTCAGTAAATAGGTCTGCCCCTGTGTGCCACTGCTGTGTTCATGGTCCCTTGGTGAGTTTGACTGTGATGGTACTCCATGTGGTTAACCTGGAGGCATAGGAGTCCCACGTCCCCAGGGCAGCAGGACAGGGGACACAGCACGACAGCTGCCAGACAGCCTGGACCCAACCAACAAATAACGCATAAAGCATGCAGGTATTGCAAAGGGGTGAGAAACTTTACACCTAGGCGTAGAGGTGAAGTCAATGGATTATACTCAGCCTTTGTTTTTGAAAATGGCTGCAGTATAATTAGGCTCATACATAATTCCCATCTAAATTTAAAGCAGCAGAAAAATGTTGTTTTCATTTTTGAAAATAGCTACAATATTTTAGTTCTCGTTAGGCTTAAAAGCATTTCCAATATAATTTACATTTTAAGGTAGAAAAAAGAATTTAATTTGTTTTTGAAAATGGCTGCAATATTTTAGTTCTTAATTTTAGCTTAGTTTTAGGGCTGGAAAGGTATTTCCCATAGACATTCTTTTTTTATGACAATTTGGCCATTAAATAAAAGATTTTTATTCCTACATCATCACATTTGGCTTTGTTTTCAAACATGTAAAATAATATTCATCATTTTGTGTGCAATCCAAGTTTATTTGATTTGCATGGTTAAACTTTTCATTTGACTGGTAAAATAGAACCTTGCCAGCCATATATACAGAAATAATATTTGCCAGCAAACACACACACAGAGTACACCAATAGTTGTGTACAACATACACAACACTAACGAAGACCATACATATGTCTGCCAGAGCTTTGGCTCTCTTTCCCAATATAAAGCATGTTCCTAACAACCCTGATATTCAATTTAGCTCTGAGTTTTGAATTGTAAACTAAGTAGCTAGTATACTTCTTCTATTATCAAGTTAGAAGCATAGCTAAAGTAATCATTTCAGTCTTTTAAGGATACTGAAACACATTTCATAACTTATCAGGCCTTTCAAACTAGAATGTCCACTTAAATCTACAAGTAAGGCCCTTCTCTGCTCCCCTGCCACCAGGCTGAAAACTAAAGAGAATCAGCCTGTGTTATGGTTTACCTAAGAACATTATAGTGCTATGCAGACAGTTTCCTCTTAAGACACATTTATTCAGTTTGACTTTCAACTGTTTATGACCTGCTGTGTGCTTTGTTTTATTTAATTTATGCTTGTTTTTTATTGTTATTGCTTTTCTGTTGTCTTTCAGTTTTATAATGTTTATTGTGTTATTTACTGTATTCCTCCATTTATCATATTTTTATTCTGGTTGTGCTTCATATTATGATCTTTTCTGGAAAGTGCTTTGAAACAAATGTGTGAAAAGTACTGTGTAAACAAAGTTATTGCTATTAAAGTTATTATTTAGGAATATTTATAAATCAACATAAAAAGAAGTGGCATCATTAATATGAAATTCTCTGAAGCACTTTTCTTTTTAATCCCGTATTAGGTACCCTTTAGCCATACCTGCAAGTGCTAAGCTCTCACAAACTCTTTGTTGAACACTTCTCTCCAAAGCAGTAAATGTCAAAGGGGTTTTGAAGCTTGTATTGTCAATAACCCTAATTAAGGCTCATTATACTCAGCATTGTCAAATGGATCATGCTCAGCTTGTTAGGAAGAGTTTGTCAATTCAGACCAAAGAGCAAGCAGAATACAATAGCATACCTCTTCTTATTTCTCTGTAATTTCTATGTTACCACGACAATGGACTCCACAATGAAATGCTATATAGATAAGCTGAATAGTAATAAAGATAATTCTACAGTGTTTTCAGTGTAATTAAAGCAATGGTTTTGATGAGCCCCTCGCTTCGGCATAGATAACTGTCAGTTATTCGGCGACACTGACATTTTAATTAAAGCAAAACTCAGGGATTCAGTATCTGTCTAAAGATGAGCGAATGCCAAAAAAAGCACCTCATAAGGTTAGGCAGACATTTATAGAAGCTTGGGAAATTATTTACGGATCCTCATTCTGACAGCCAACAAGCAGTGCACATCTCAATATCTCAGCTTCTTTCTCATGCTCTCTCTTTCTCACTCTGAGTTGATCTTTATAGTCTTCATTTCCTGTTTTAGCACCTTTCTTGAAATTACAACTGTTGTCTTCTTTTGATCATTATTACAGAAATGATTCATTTTGGTATAGCAATGCCATAACGGTAGTGTGTGATTATTTAGTATTGCTGTCTTTAAAGTGGTGCTATCAAGAGTCCATTTACATATTACATTTTATCATTTAGCTAGCACTATTATTTAGAGAGACTTGCAAAGAGCTAATGAAAGGTGCTTCTAAAAAAAAATGGTTGCACAGATACAACTAACAATGTTTGAACACACATCAGCCCTTAACAGCACTAAGATGACTACTGTGTACATGATTCAATACAGAAGTGCAGTGTAAGATGTTCATTACAGTCATTCCTAAAACAATCCAAATGAAATAATACACACATAATACTTTTGTGAAAGCAAATATAAATAACATTCGCAGTCAAAATTTTAATAAAATAATAAAGCAACTTTCTATTATACCAGCAGAGGGCATTGCAAAATGTCTTTCATTTCCTTTGTACATTTAATTGCACGGTTGTTGGGACCATCCCACCGTGAGCTTTATTTCTTCTTTGCCATTTGGTCAAAGCATCAGCAAATGAATAATACAGATCTTCAGTATGATAGATATATGTATTGTTTTGACATCTTTTCACACTTTCATGTTGTATCTTTCAGCTCTTTCACAGCTTAACACAACTCATAAACGCAGATATCAGTTGTACTGTTACAATAGGGTGGGATATTCTGTGTTGTGCAACCTTCTCACTGCTTAGTCCCTCACTGCCGAGGGCTGTTCTCGAATCAGTCAAGAGCGCTGATTGTGTTGGAGATAAATGGCAGGTCTGCTGTCAGGGGGATCCCCCTACTGCAGTGAGCGTACCTCTGTGGTTGAGTATTGCTTAACCGATGTCTATGTGTCTGCCCTCATATCCGCTAGTGAGCCGCTGACTTCATTTCCCAGCATGTTCTTAGCTGTTGTACTGCACAACGGCTCACAGCTTCAGTTTAATCCCTTAGTGTAGAGCTGGGGTGTAAAGTTCATTTTCTAGAATTTTTATTGTTGTGCTGTTCATCACCCAAGCTGTACTGTATAGAGTGGTATTATCTTTTAGTTTATAAAAGATAACACAGAGGTTTTTTTTATCCCCCAAGTGTTCAAGATTGTCCAAGTTTGCTGATTTTGGTCATTAAGCTGACTGTGTTTCTGTGTGTGTGTGTGTGTGTGTGTGTGTGTGTGTGTGTGTGTGTGTGTGTGTGTGTGTGTGTGTGTGTGTGCGCGCTGTGTGTGCTGTGTTAGCATGCAGCCATATTACTCATGCGTACACGCAAACTTAAGATTCTTTACATTCAAATAACAACTACGATGCATTTTGACACAACACAGCACTCAGCAGCTCTCTGATCCAGTGCATCTCCATAAATGTTCCATGGGAAATGATTTGAATGCACTGGCTGCACTGAAGCAAAAGCCTTTTACCCCCACTGGTGCTGTGTCAGGGTCACTGTTCTGCCAGCAAGCATAAGTGTAATTAAACTTAGGCTTATGCCAGGGGGAAAAGAAAACAGGGAACAGCCTTATCTTTAAAAGATGAAGTGCTTTTGTAGGGGGCTCTGGAGGTGTGCCTCCAAGAACATGTTTTTTAAAGACAGTGTGTTCTTGCAGTTTAATCAAGATGGTAATCTGTTATGATCTAATCTTGTATATATTGTTGTACTATGTGTACTGTGTGTCTTTTTTGTTTCTTTCTGTTTGATTTTTTCATTTGCAGTTTTAAATCACCCAGCCATAAATCTGATGTGTTGGATTTTCAATTGTAAACTAAAGTCAGCTGATTTTGAAGTGCGTTCTGTAATGCAATCATTTGGTTGGCTCAATACATATATGATGTAGGTTCTATGTTGTATACATGTATGATGATGTATAATTATTATTTGAAAATCTGCAGCTTATCAAAACCAAGAAAAATTGCAATCATCATACAGTAGCAGCAGCACTAGTAACAAATTATAAATATGCTCTTCATTCTAGACATCTGGTGAAATGTGTACAGTTGGCGATAATATGGGATATCCGCAAGTCCAATTTGTTTTTGAAAAGCATTCCAGATTGCAGCGTTCATACTGTATGATCGTGCCAGGTTTCGACAATCAATCAATCATTATCAAACAGATGCTGGCAGGCTGCAGCGGATGCTCCTCTACAGCTGTCTGCAACGGGTGGGCGGGTTGGAGGAAGTGCCGAGACTCACTCTCTGAAAAACATGGCTGCCATCTGCCTTTCACTTGTGTGAATGGAAACTGGTGGGCTTGGAAAGCCCAGAGCCCTGCCTCCCAGCTGTAGGGGTCACGCTCCTGCTGTATGTGGGGGAGGCTTTTAGTAAGTGCTGCCTCAAGTCGCTGTTCACAGCGCCCCCTAGTGTTTTTATTTCAGAGGTCTGAATTGCTCCACAGCATGGGCGAAGTGGAGGCACATGGAGGCGATGCCTCAACAAAGCAGACGCACTTTTCATGGCTTTCAGACAGAACTGCTCTCTCGGCCGCGGAGGGTGGAACCTGCCGGCGTGCTGTTTCAAGGACACGGTAATGGTTATTATCAGACAGGCACACAATGTGTCAATTACGCACTTGCTACTCTGCGTGATAGCCGGTAAACGGGGTGTTTGTACCATTTAAGTCAAGAATCAGATAAATGATCATCATTTCAAATTACCGGAAGCACAGTTTGTTTATATTAACCTTGAAAAAATGAACGTAAATAATTTGCTGGGGAACCATGGCGTGTAGGTAAAACTAAATGACCGTAATGATCAGTGATGTGGAAAGCTGATATTCATATTAAATGAACTTTCTCTGCAGTTTATGGAAGCAGAAACAGATGCGACATTTAAAGACAACAATTAGATTACAATGTGATTAGTTTTTGTAATTGACAGAAAAAAAGCCTTTATCATAAAGAAAAAAAAAATATTTGATGCCTTCTGGAATGGAATAGCCTGAACATACCTGTAACATACCTGAGCATGCAACTGTATTGAAAACAATTTCTCAAATCTGAAATGACACACACATTTTCAAAGCCTGCAGGAACACGCCCTATACTGTAGAGCCGCCTCGACTGAACACCCATGAAAGAAATTCAGAGCTGTTCACTGACTTTCCTCTGACACAAATGCATGTGCACTCTGTGTTGGCCACAAACGTAAACTGTCAACAGTGACATTTTGTCAAACCAATGCAGAAAAAACAGCAGAGAGAGAGAGAGAGAGAGAGAGAGAGAGAGAGAGAGGAAAAAAGAGAGACAGAGAGAGAGAGAGCGAGAGAGAGATGGAGAGACAGTGGGGGCGGGAGGGATGGGGTCCAGGCTTTTCAAGTATAATTTGTGTTTTTTAAACTGCTTTGACATTTAAAACCTTTTTTTTTTCATGCTGCTTTCGAATACACCACGTTGAAAGATAAATCATGTGCCCATTTCCAAGGTGTAGATAATGTGCTCCGCAGCAGCCCAGTTTGGGCTGATGCAGGAGATAAATGAGACTGCTGCAGTCGCCTCCTCTGGAAGCAGCAGCTGGCAAAGAGCCAGCAATTAAGACGTCGCCTTTGACAGCAGGGAGCCCACACCACAGCACTGCACCCCGGCCATTCGTTCAACCCAGACGGGTACTGCAGAAAACCGCGCTATGCCCCGTCTCGCAGATCAACCATGGTGACTTTTCAAAACCCCACAACTAATGTGTCACTATGATTCTTTAACAGACATCCTTTTACAAGAAAGGCTATTGCCTTGGAAGATACAGGTAAATTAATAAAAATATAAACATAAATATTAGCTGTAGTTCAATAGGTTACATTACATTATTGGCATTTAGCAGCCACTCTTAACCACAGCGACTTCCATAGGCTATAGTTTTACATGTTACCCATTCATACAGCTGGATATTTACTGAGGCAATTCTGAATTAAGTTCTTTGCCCAAGTGTACAGCAGCAGTGCCCCAGCACATAATCAAACTGGCAAGCTTTCGGTTACAAGCCCTTCTCCTTACCGCTATGCTACACTGCCACCCCAATGGATATCTGTATTGAGTACATCTTACAATTTGAGGTTGTTTGGCCTATTTTGGGGCGGATTCACCTCGATCTTACAGTTCTTGCCAGCATACTGATCCTTTCCAGCATCAATGGAATCAACCTGACTCACCCAAGTGAACAATACCATCATATAGCCCACTTCACCACACCAGGAGGCTACCTTTTTGAGAAAAGGGGAGGGGGTATAAACTCAAATTTACAGATCAGGATTTTTTTTTTTTTTTTACATTTGGTTATGAGCAGAGAAGTTTCGTATTGAATCAGAGCATTGCTCCTATGGTGAATACTGTAACACCACTCAAAGATAATATAGTTACTGTAAGTGCTCTGTTGGTTCAAAGGCTGCAGCTCAGATACAGACCTGACTCAACCGTGGGCCTTTGAGCACGCAGGAGTGCGTGGGCACTCTTATCTAGCGAGACAGGGTTTTCATCAGAGAGGGAGCAGCGTGTGTGAAAAGGGCGCTGGCCTGACAAGATGAATTGTTTCCTGTGCATGCCGCCACACATGCATCATCTCCTACAGTGGCCCTCTCACAGGTAAACGCACAAAAAGCTAACCAAGTCGGCCATGTAGGGTAATAACTGAAAAAGTGACTTTGTGATTTGGGATTCAATCTTTGGGTCAGGCCGTTGCCTTTTTATCATTAAGCATTCTTACTCAAACGGAACTGCTCTATTTTCCAGCTGTGCGCATAAAATATATAAAACGCATAATTTCAATGAAATTGAATTTTACAGATAAGAGGAGTCATCACAGTTTCACAAAATTACCATGATTTGGCCTGTATTTTGTTCCACAGAGGGTCTGCCTTAGAAAGCGCAGCAGTCCGAATAAAAGGATAAACATTAGCAGAATTACGGCGTGCAGGAGTTCAGAACAGCATGAGCTCCTCCTTTTGCACTGCCTGAGGCACAGCTAAAAGATTACCATCCACTGCCTTAGGGTTATTATTATTATTATTATTATTATTATTATCTTTACTTATTAGGGAAACAATATGAAGGGATCCATGATGGAATTTTGTATTTATGGAATCTATAATATTCAGTGGATGAGGAGTGGAATACAGCAAAGCTCCAGTTTAAGTAGAAGGCGAGCTGTTCCTAGGCCTGTTTCTGTTTTTTTTGTTGTTCGATTTAATTGCATGGCTTGAGAATAAATAAATTCAGTGCTTATGGGAACTTTCTCCACAGTGCTTACAAAAATTGTCTCAAGCTGTATTAGAGTACTTCATTGATTATTGTGCAATGATGATTTCAACTCAAACATATCTTGGCACCACAAGAATATGATGCAAATTTTAATTAAACAAGGGAACCGCATTTTAAGTAATTAAGATACACTGGTGTTTAGTCCAAACTGAATAAATGGTATTACTTTGTCAAGAATTATCCGTTGGTTGCAAGGTTACCATGTGCACTCTTAAGAAGAAAATATATACAATATAGGAAAACTACATATTTTAGCCATTTTAGCCAATACATTTATTTTATGTGTGGAATTGTGGTAACCTGACTTCATCCTTCATAACACATTTACTAACACCTATTAAAGTTAAACACCAACAATGCATTTTATTGATGCACAATGCTGCCGTTGATTATTTATCATTTATTACTGAACTGTATTCTGAATTACACAGTATGCTGTATAATAGCATACAGTACATTAACCATGTAAAATGTCAAAGAATCTATTGAAACTGCATAGGTTAAAGGCGTAATACAAGAGGCGTAGCACCATTTCAACCTAATGCTATGCAGAGAAGTAATTAGCTAGCTCTACTGCAGCTGTGCTGGGAGCACCTTCCTCCACATTCACTTAGTAGTGCCCCCCAGGATAGTGCAGTATTGTAGTGAGAACACCACAGAGAACATTATCCGGGTTGCATAATCATTAAATAAAAGATTCTGGTTACAACCACAGAGAAATAAGGATTCACATCAGCAGACACTGAACTAAGTAAGCAAATATCCAGCTGTGTACCAACAAAGTATGCTCTGAGGAGAGTTAAGACACAGGGAAGGAGAGATAGAAATTAGAAGGAGAGAGATGATGTGCATGGGGTGAAGGAGGCCATTAAAACAATGTGTTGTCATTTAAACACGTATGTACAGGCTTCTATGGTTGATTCTCACGTGAAAGGAATGCACGGTGGGATTACTGCATAGAGATGGCCCCCACCCCACCCCAAACTCATATGTGTTAATCAGGAAGTCGTTGGTCAGAAGTAGGGTTTTACAGTTTGGCCTGAATATTTCTACATATCCCTGCATTCCAATTTAATGACTTATTTAAAATACGATTTGCCTAGATTCCCTATAGTTTTAACATCCTCATTTAAATATGTTGTTTTGATTCTGTGAAACTTTGACATCTGAAACATTTTAAAAACCAGCCAGGCAGATTCAAAAAAAGCATATTACAACTACATTATGATTATCTGCTATGCCAAAAATAAAACTGCTAGTATATGATTAATAGTGCATTAACAAGCCGAATCTTCATCAAATTCAACATCCAGACACAATTTCAATAACAAAGGAATGGAATATGTGAAACGCAGTGTTCTTATTCCCTGCTACTCTCTCAATAGAATCTTCCCACCTGCTCTTCAGTTCCAGCCTGTGACTCATGACTTTCATCCACGTGTCAATCACTGCCAGCACATCTCAGACACCATTTCAGCTCTGAACAGTGCAGCTGTTTGTGTTTACTGATTCGTTTGCTGTTTGAGAGGGAAAAAGTCCATTTTAAATGCGTGTCTGCTGGTACATTTGGGGATTTAGCCAGGGCACCAAGGAACCCAAAAAGTGCCATGAAATGGGCAGCACTGTAGCATAGCGGTAAAGAGCAGGGCTCGTAATGGAAAGGTTGCTGGTTTGATTTCCCGCAGGGACCCTGCTGTCGTACTCTTGGGCAAGGTACCTAATCCAGAACTTACCCAGTAAATATCCAAAAAGGATCATGTAAAAAGGATGACATATAAAAACTGCAACCTATGTAGGTCGCTCTGGATAAGAGCGTCTGCTAAATGGCAGTAATGTAACGTAACAAGATCTTTAATGACCACAGAGAGTCAGGAAGTCAGTTTGGCGTCTCCTCCAACAGCAGAGTGTCCCTGTCGCTGTGCTTGGCAGTAGGAAGACTGTACCCTGCTGGCTCACCAACACCACTTCCACCATTTGCTTGTCATATACAATGGAAAACAACCTGCACAGGCTTAAATTTTAACAATACCAAAATTTTCCCATCTTTTTTTTTCTTATTTATTTTTTTTTTTCCTTTTCATTCGAGAACATGATTGACAACCACTCGGAACTATGTGTGCTGATAATTTAAATGAAATTCTATGCACAGTTCAGAGATAATAAATACATAAATAAATAATCCAGTTAACTTGGTTGTGAATACTGTTAGAATGCACACACTCATTTCATAGCCTCCAAACAGTACACTCAAAGGTTTAGCTATATGTTTCTCTTGTTTATAGAGCTTGTACAAAAATTTCCATAGCTTTTCCATTAGCTTTTGTAAAGTTTAATTAGAAGCAGGTTTTGCTTGAATAGTCTCTTTTGATGAACCTGTAATGATTTTGCAACACCCTTTTTCATGTCTTGGAACAGAAATCGTTCCCCATCTCTTCAAAGATTATTGAAGTAAAGACACTAAGGTAAAATGACACCTCTGGGTCAAGAGCGACCTTCAGACAAATGAGTCACGTTATTGTATTAAGCAGAGCGGGCTGGAAAATCGACAGATCAATACCTTTCATTCTCCCCCCTTCACCTCTGCAATGTAATTACGGATCCAGCGGCAATTTAAACGTATTGCGGGATATGACTGTACACCACATTAGATGCCGCTTTCAGCTCTGTAGAGTTACTCCTATCTCTCAGTTTCTCTATGTCTTCTCTCTCGGGAATCTATTAACTACATTCTTCTCATGATACAATCTATGCTTTATATGTCTCTGACTCTGGTATTGGCATCTTAGACAACTGACTGAGCGGGTTTATATGACCACTGTTGGTAACCAATAAGACCACTGTCAAAGCCCAATTACTCCTGAATGAATTAGCACATGGATGGACGTTAATCAAAAGACACTGTTGTTTTCATTTCAAAGTCAAGGCTGTTGCAGCTGTTGTAAAAGAGTATACTTCTGATTCATTTGTTTATGACCAAGTCCCCATTGAGATTTTCCTCACAAATTAAACATATTATGCCACTTTCACCATAATACTTTCACTTTAACAGAAAATCATATTTCAGTACATCTAGATGCCATCAAAAATACAAACATTTAAAGGCCTGTAATTTTTATGTTCATGAAATTGTGTTTTGGTTAGCACATTATAAATTATACACCTAATACTGCTAGTGTTACTACTACTACAAATAGTAATAGCAGCCACAATAACCAAACTGGGATATCTGTTTATGAATTTACAATAAATTACATTACATTACTGGCATTTCAGCAGATGATCTTATCCAAGGTCACAGTTTTTACATGTTACCCATTTATACAGCTGGATATTTACTGAGGTAATTCTGGATTAGGTACCTTGCCCAAGGGTACAAAAGGCAGTGTACCAGCAGGAAACTGAACCAGCAACCTCCTTACCACTATACTGCACTGCCATTCCACTACAGCAACTGTGCTTCTGACTTACCTCATAACTACACATCCTACACCACAGTATATATGTATTGTATACAGAACCTTACCACACCCTATTGACCCTGACAGTTTCTTCTTGAAGATCTACCCACACATACTCATGTGCTTTCACTGGTCACAGCACCCAAGAGAGTAAATTTCTTTCAATAATGCATTCACTCTGGTCAGAATGGCAAGCTGACAAATCCTGTGGCTTCCCACACTGATGTAAATACATGACAGAGGACCAAATGGCCTCACTCTTACATGAAAACTGCATGCCTCTGTGACACAGACATCCCCTCACAGTGACTTAGGAACATCATATGCTTAAAATGCAGTGTGCACTTTCTTGAAAGGCCCAACACCTTTCCCTCCCTTTAATTAAACAGATGAGGTATTGACAGAGAGAAACAAATAGAGTCCTTGTGCAAGGCCAACAGATGTGATTTTGGATTAATTGTTCAATTATCTAAGAGCCTAGCAGATTCTTCAGGCATAATTTAAGGGTTCATTTGTTTTGCCTTCTGTCTCATTCTCTTGAGCCGTGTACAGTCTCTCCTCATTTTTGTCTATACATTGGGAGCATCATTGCCTTGCCTACAAAGACAGAAGATAGGGAAGCAGTGTGAGATTTTATAAGTGACAGAACAGCAGTCATGACGTTATATGAATACTAAGGAATAAACCTCTCCTCGCCTGACCTGTATTGTGATTAAAACGTATATAAATCATTGTAAGTATGATGCTGCTCCCTTATGATTGCGCTTATTTGCATCTGCATTTTGATGATTTTGTTTGTCTGCCTGGATTTACACAGATTTGATGCTTTGTAGGTTTTTGTGCGTGAGTAGAACTAATTAAGGCAGTTGGATGTTTAGTATCAGAGGTGTTTTGATTGAACCAGCCTGTTTTTCAGTATGAAATACAGCAGTGCTGTGAAGTTAAGAAACTAGACTTGGTTCACCTCCCTGTAGCCTACTGCTGTTGCATTTGTAAACCCCTACTGGAACTGATTCAGTAAACACATACACACGCGCGCACATACACACACACACACACACACACACACACACACACACACACAGAAACAAACATTGCTATCTTTGCTATATGATGATAATGTAGTTCAAAAAAGCCAATTCTATAGGAGATGTGGAGTGAGGTGTTTTTTTTGTGTTGGAAATATTTGTAAATCAATAACTTTGTGTTAAGAAGGGTGCAGTTATAAACATTGACATTTCCCTCACCAACCTTTCCACCTACTTCACACCTGCCTACGGACTACACGTCTGAATGCATTTTGTGGCTGGCGGACTGACAAGCGAATAGGCCATGTAGTCTGGAGCACTGAGGTGACGGGTCATCAGAAGATCACATCCTCCTCCGTGCATGTCAGGACTGATGGAAGGTGTAAATGGGTCAATGGAAGAGTTAGCAAGGAGGTCAGCATTAGCCGGTTTCTGACGTTTTTTGCCTATGCATTGTTTTGTTTCATCAGTTTTGCCAATTAAATTTGCATACAGTACCTAGCATGCTTTTACATCCAAAATCACTGTGTCCTCCAAAATGGAGTCCAAAGATTGTTACCATAGTGAAAGTGATTTTTTTTTTTTTACACTGACAAGACAGAAGCAACAAACTAAAAAAGAATAATGAAGTGAATAACATGCATGAAGTCAGCATGATGGCAAATCTACAGGATGATGGTTCTAATGCACCGTGAAGACCAAATAACCGTGCCAGTGCTTCACAATACAGATGTCCCGGGATCTGGGCCTTATGCGATCTTTGCTATCCACAAAAGGGATTCAGGCCACAGGCTGGCTGACTCATAGGGGTCCACCGATTTGACCAATTTAATTTCAGCATTCAACAGAAGTGACATCAGAAATCATCCAGGCCATTTTTCTACCATACTAAGCTGGTTAAAAGAGTCGGAAGGTCTCCTTAGCTGATCTGGGAACAGACCTAAGTGGCCCACATAGAGTCACAAATGGTGTCTGAGCACTTGACTCCACAGTTCCCCTGCTGGTAAAGTCATGCTAGTACACTACGGGTCCCTGAGAATGCTGAGGAAGTTTTACCATTTCTCCACAAGGGGAAAATGTTCGCCTCAAAAAGTCTTGAGCGATCTTTGAACAGGAAATTACAGGGTAGAAACTATGCATTGTTGAATAATGTGGTAAGTTAAAGAGGAGGAGGTGTGATGCAGAGCTGTCCTTAATGCATTATTGAATATAATAAACAGCTCACGTCTTAGTTGTGAAAAAGCGTTGGAAACTATTGCAAGAGAAAAACAGAATTGAAATAATGGAAGAGGAAGGCTATATACGTAGAAAACGATTCGCATCCCAGCTGCTCATGTTGTTTAGGCTGTCCTCTGATGCAGTGTGCAGCCTGTTGTTGGACAGATGGAAGGGGATTGCAAATTTCACTCCATAACCTGTGATTTCTCTCTGCTAAACTGACTCCAGAGGAGGTACCGAAGCAAAATGGAGAAAACAATGGGGCATTACTTCTGAGATAACCACCTGTGTTTAGGCATTAATGCAGCTGCAGGGTGCCGGCACACTTGTTGACACAATGGTAGTTTTATTTCACATCACACTTATCAGATGTTAACATTGCATATATTATATAAAAGCTGACTTTCCTAAAATAAGTATAGTGAACCTCTCTATATGACAGAGGAGGGGAGCTAACTTATAACCAGCACAAAACATGTACTGAGAACCTTTTTTTTTACTCACTCATCATTTGTCTCCCCTACCACTCTGACTTCATCTACTTCTTAATACATCTAATTATGTTAAATTTCCAATGAATTTAAGGATTTTACTGTGGAAAAGGGAAAAAAATACTCTGAAGATAATGTCTGTAATTTAGCAATGTTGTATACTACTGCCTTGCCTGTTACATGGACAAAAAGAAAGCACTGTAAAAAAGATAAAAAATTACATGATTATGACAGTTGTCCAGACAAAATATTGAGCATTTTCAAAGATTCCTTATGTAATAGTGTTTTTCTCCCTGTTGTTTTGCTTACAGTTCATCTTCTATGTTATATTGCCCCCTATTGGTGAAACTGTGCCAGGTACGAAGCTGTGAAGCTGCTGTGAGGCCATCATTTGTGAGTGGTAAGACTGGTTCATATTGAATACAAGGACCGGCAAATGAAAAAGTAACTAAATTAGAGAATCCCTAACTTCTCTGCCAGTGTTGTTAACTAATTTTAGGCACATTCAAAAGACAAAATCCTCAGAATTCACTCATGCAGTAATAAAAATGTACCTCTCCCTCCTTCCCTAAGAGATGATTAAGTAATATTTGGCCTATATCTTTTCCCCATTGCATATGAACCTCACACTACCACCACCATGTGCCCTTCTCACCCTCCTCTCTTTTTCTCTCTTACATGCAGCTCCTGTGGGCTGTCTGCCTTAATGATACTTTTTTTTTGTTGTTGTTCATAGTGGTTATCGGAGCATGTGTCTCATTAAATACTCCAAGATCTGACCAAATTTGAAGCATCAGAGGGATCAGCAAAGAGGAAGCAGTAGAAACATCAGCGTGGAAGAAGAAGCAACAGCACTGATTCTCTTATGTCTGAACCACAGCAGTTTCAAATGCCGACAGCCGCGTGCAGTCGTTTACCTCAGCCATCTGCACTGAGAGGAAGCACTGAATGGCAGATGATGAAAGACTGGCAGGAATGACAGATGCAGAGTGCATTGTGGGAGTCTGATGATTCACAGAGAAACCGCCACAATCCCCAGACCCCGCCCGCGACACACACCCCCCGCGATTGAACCCCTCAGCCAAGGGTGGATCGCAAGCACAGACGAGTGACCTTTTATCTCACCCGTCTAAATCCTTAAAGCGGTTCTACGAAATGCCACTTAGTCATACAACACCCCCTGCTGATTTCTTGTAACCTGGCTATTCCTCTCCCAGCTGTACCAAACACATGGCAGCGTACCCATCAAAGGGAGAGGAAGATGAGTTTTGTGAGAATGATGACAGACACAGTGACTCCCTAACTAGCAATGAGAGAAGAGATATACCATCCCCATATTGTCAGATATAACCCTCTGTCTGAAAATGATTGAGAGTAACTTAAGGTTAATTGCAACACATTCAATTTTTACACATACAACCGGCACAACTATGTCATGCCCTTACTCAAGAGTTAAACCGTAGTCTCCACCCTTAGATTAGAATACACATTAGGAATCCCATACTCTTTATCTTTTCTATCATGTGCTGCTCATGGGGTCTGAAATGTGTAAATAGGCATATGAAGCGAATTGGTACTTTTAGTACGAGGTAACGTGTAAAAAAACTATTGATTTGACCACCAAGTTTTACATCTGCAAATACATTTCTTATCAAAACATGTTTCCTCATGTTATGTACAACATATTTTAGCTTTTTTTTTTTTTTACTTTAAGTGACTTGCTTAAATATATTGAGCTTTATCAGTTTCACCCAGTTAAATCAAATGTGCATTCCTGTGTGGTAGCGTTGATACATAACAGTAGCTTGTGTGTGGCATTCTGATGACACAGCACATGATTTCTGTAGCTAGTCTTCACATTTATTTATGGCCCTCTGTTAGGATTGGGGAAAGGCAAACAGCAAAGACGCCACAGAGGAGCAGGCAGGTTTCTGCCACGAGCCCCACAGCTGCTCATTAAACACCTGCCCTCTCATCCTACAACTTTGTGTTTGTTTTCTCTGTGTTTCTCCACAATGGCAGCCCTCTCTCCCCACCTGACTGTTCACTTTCATGGGATTTTTTTTTTTTTTTTGGGAGGAAAGGAGGAGAGGGGGGTGCTAGAGAAACTGTTAGGTTGGCAGTATAGTTTTGGAAGAAGAACTAGAATAAGACAGAATGAACCTCTGTGCTTTTCTTGTGTCTATCAAGCTAAATATTTTCAATTTAAAACAGGCTTTACCACTGTACTTATAAACCAGTTATACACATATTGTTTGATATCCTGCTTTGTTTTCCTATGCTTGTATTCTATTATTTAGAAGGGAGCGAGTGTATCTCTCACAGACTGCAGACAGAGACAAAAAAAAAAAACAAAACATGTTTTGTCATAAAAGCCTGCAGGCAATGTTTTGGCAATTTGAAGACAATACAAGCTGCAACCTGCCTCATTCACAGTGCTGGAGGACAGACAAGTCTGGCTCAGTGTCCTTTACCAGGGTCCTCTGCCAAGTCAGACAGTGGGACAAATGGGAGTTTGTTAATAAAACTCCTTCTCTGTTAACAGGCGGAAAGCATATAAATATAGTGCGTCTTCATATTCTGCTGCCCCCAAAGGATAACCTTCATTTTTGAACCTCATCAAGGAATGCTTGTGATTTTATGTGTTGTGTAAGAATTATGTTTGATACTGAGATTTTTTTGAGAAGGCAAAATTAATTAATTGATGAATTCCATCCTAAATGTGTCTGCCAGTAATTTTAGATATCCGGCTCTTAGAGTCTTGGCTGTGTTGGGATGAGGACAGATTAAAGAGCAAAGATTATTTCAAGGTAGATTCATATTCACAGCACCTGCACAGCATTGACCTAAAGAAAGAAATTATACCTGTAGCCATGCAGTCAAAAGCTGCAGGTGCTTCACCTGCTCAATCAGTACACAGTAGGCATTTCCCATATGAGTCTGTTTTACTGGGTCGCGACTGGTTCTGAGAATAAAGGATGAGAAAGTAATGAGCAATGCTACTTCCTACATTGGTGATCTGTGCAAACTCACCTTGGTTAAGTGCACGGCTCACACAGGAGGTCAGACGAGTTAGAGACATGGCTGGTAAGCGACACTAACTTGCACGGAGGAAAAAAGGCCAGAGACCTCTGTTTGCAGGGCCTGGCTAAACTGAAAACAATCCTCTGATGTATGATTGACAGCTGGGACGTCAGGCAGCCATGAGGACTTCATGATGAGTCCTATAGGAGCTGTGCTTGTTGCACTCAGTGAGGTGGTCAACAACACAGAGTTTCAAGGCTTCCTTGACAGACGAACTAAGCTTTGGTAAATGATTCCAAAGACTGCATTCGCTGACCTTGGGGGGGAAAAAAAAGAGAGTTTGCAAAGGCAACCTGCTGAATTGTAATGTGGCTGAGAACACACAACTTATGCCTAACTGCCAATGGGGGGATGTAATTCTTATCCCTGGGTAAAGCAAGAGATGCAAAGCACTATTAAATCAAGAGGGGAGTGACATCAGTAGCAGGGAGACAGTCAGGACATCCTGCACTGAGATTATGGCACAGGCTACAATGAGAATTCTTCACCATGTTAAATAATGCTTTAATTGCGTTCCTGCAAAAGAGATGGGGTGTTCTTGTGAAAAAGAGTATTCCTTGAGTATTTTGTTTATCAATTCAGTATTTCTTTTTTTTTTTCTTCCAGGTGCATATGCATGGATGTTCCCATAACATGCACTTACACACACACACACACACACACACACACACACACATATGACAGTTCACAGCAGTTCCATAATTAAACATTCTGATGTTGTCTCTGTGTTGATGTCAGGTGCTAGGGCTTCAGCCATGGAAAGGACAGATATTGTACCTGATCAAAATACTCCTTCAGTCCACACCTGATTACAGACTGGGGGCTAGACAGCTGGCCTCAGAAATGCAGAGAGCTCCAAATATTACTTAAATGCAAAGAGACAGAAATTGCTAAAAGTGTGCAGATGCACCTCAAGATTTCTTTTTATTTTTCATTTATTTATTTTTTTTCCCCTTTGCCGCCATACTGTAATTTCACAGTTGAGCATTCCAGAGTCGCACTGAGAATACAATAACAGCCTTTTCACTTGTTTCTTCACAGTATTCATTGCAAAAAAAGAAAAGAAAAAAGGAAAGAAAATAAGAAATGGAACATGAATACAATGTCTCCTACACGGCAGGTAAAAATTTATCTTTGGTAAAAAGGACGTGGTGTTTGTTTAAAGTCATTGTATTTACCTTCAAGGGAAGTTAGTCTATTTATTTATTTATTATTTAGCTATTTATACCTTAAAGATCATTAGTATAATGCAAATGTAGTCATTTACATAATTTAAATATTAGTTTAAATATTAGCCCACTATTTGTCAAACTTTTTGCAATTCTATCTAGAAGTCAATGCTTGTGTTCAGCCAGTTGTTTCATTATCTTAGTTCATTTCAACATAAAGTTATTAGTTTTTCTACCACATTAATCTGAACTGTGACAAGTGGCATTGGCTTTTTCAGTATCCTATGTGGATGTGACAGTCTTTCTTAATGGGACTGGAGGGAAGGCGAGACAACTGCAGTTATTTAAAACCAGGGCTAAGAGTGACTACATTAATCATTAAAACAAGGGCAATGCACTGATAGGGGTTACCCTTCCTTGGAATTACCAAAGAAGACTTAAACAAGAACCTAATAGGTTGTTTTATAATTTTGAAAAAGCTACAAATCTATCATTTATAATAAGTCCACTAATTTCCACAAAATAGTGTTCTTTCCATCAGCCAAGACATTTCTCCATTTTAAGATTATAGGAACCTCAGATTGTTAACTGTTGCTAGAAATAACAAAAATATTTGTGTAGGTCCAGTTGGAGGAGTTTTGGGTTCTGTATGTAGAAGGCTTGTGATTGTCTTCGTGGAAAAATGATGAGCACAAATTCAGAGCATAAAATAAAAGAATTAGTAAAAACATTCAAAGGAACTGAATTTCCACAGCTGTTAGTTGTGTCTTTGTTTCTGTGTGCATGTGAGTAAATATCCAGAAAACTCTTATTTTACATCATAAATGTTGAGCAAGAACTAAAAAAAAAAACAGGAAAACATGTAAACAGGAAACTGTAGCCAAGGTCTATCCATCTGAATGCAGTAAAAATTAGGCAAGTCTCCATTTGGATGTTTGGAGAAATCATTCACTTGTTCTTTACTCCTTACATTCTGACCTAGGTTTTTCTATCTGTACACATGCTAATGTTACCACGGATACTAGACACTCGACCATAATTAACGCATCTTGTGTCTGTGCACTGACACAAGGGCTGTATTCCAAACCACTCCATCAGTCCTTGCTGATTTCAGATCATCCAACAGCAATTTAACACTTGCTGTAATGTGCTGAGCAAGGATCTGAGATCAGCAGGGGAAAGGGGAAGAGAGTACTCACCAATTCAGCCTAGACTTCCACTATCTGAGGTCGTTCACAAGGTGGGTAGGAGCCCTTCTAATGGATATTTCCAACCTAGCATGGGCAGTAATGTAGGGAAACAAGGCAGCACTGTTATGCAGTGCTTTACACTTCAAAGGGGTGGAGAATCAATAGCCCTTAGCACTAACCCTCTCCTTAAATTATTCTGATTATCTATCTTTGATGAGGCTGATTATTATTTCATCACCAATGATTCCTAGTCTGACAACAGAGACAATCTCCTCCTACTCTCTCAGCCAGCTCTCCCCCTGCACATTAGGTATAAAAGACCAGAGTTCTAACTGGAAGAACTAATGATGACAAATGTTCAGACATGTGCTTGGTGGACTCCCATATCCAGGACACTTATCTAACAGTTCATTTGCATGAATCATGTAACTATTCATACAGGATTATATATGTAGTTTAGGCTAACTGGGTTAAGTACCTTGCTCAGCATATTACATTCACTTGGGGTGCTGTAACAGTGATCCACCTGAGATTTGAAAGTAGGATCATCTGGTGAAAAGCCCAGTGCTTCAGTCATTAGAAATATCATTGTTCATAGTGCTTTTAGTAGTATGTTTTAATATATTGTTAGCAATGATAATATAAAAGGGATTTCATATGATCATTCGGGTGTAAAGGACCCCTCTGTATAATCCAGTCTCAGCCTAGTAGTCAAATCACAATTAAAAGATAATGTGTAAGGAAATCATTCTGTTGTGACTTATATTACTTGCAGCACCAGTGGTTGTGATCCAATAAGATGTTCAGTCAGGCTTGAGCCAAGGCTTGATATGGCAGAGCACTGTGTGTGAGTGAGTGTGTGTGTGTGTGTGTGTGTGTGTGTGTGTGTGTGTGTGTGTGAGTGTGAGTGTGACAGGTATAACATGGTTGGGCTGATATGGTACAGCAATGCGTCAGTGTGGGACACATATGGTCAGGTTTAAGTTCATTTAGCAGATGGACCAGAAAGAGAACCAGAGTATACAATTTACTTTGAAACAAAGCTTCAACACACTTAATCCTCACATTCTTTCAGAGGGGAGTAGGACATTTCACAGGGAGAGTAGACAACTAGTCTTCTAACTCTCCACACTTCTGCAATCTCTACTTTTGTGATGTCCTTCAGTCACTCCTACGCTAAATACATTTTAAACTGCATTTAAAAGCAGATCTTGTTATGAATGGAGTGAGGGTTTGTATCTGTGGTGAATGTTCTGCTCTTGGTTCCCATATGTACTCTGAGACCCCAGTTCCCACTCCTCGCCCACGCTGTGAAAAGTCTGCACTGGAGGAAGTGGTGTGATTCTGATCTGAGGTACTCCATTTCAGAGAAACACCTACCACTGAGTAGATGGGCTGTGACATGAATTAAAAAAAATAGATATAGGGCCAGCCCCAGTTAATCAAAACTGGAATTTTAATCATAAACAAGGTCTGAGATGAAATAGAGACTATTTTATATTAAAAAAAAGATTATTTTGTATGTAATTGGTATGTACTGTATGATGTTATGATTTTAAGCATTCCTAACACAAGCAATGTACTGTACCAACTACTCCACCCATATTCTTGGATGGTTTTGCATGACATTTTTGTAGAGAAACATTACAGGACTGGAATAAACATTACTTTGTAAATAAGGCATGATCATTTAAAGAATGCTTCATGTCTCCACTACTGTTCTAGCTGTGAAATGCAGTACCATAAGTTGATTGATTTGAGCAAGTCATAGATATATCTCAGTCTCAGTATGGGTGATTTACTTTTCCACTACTCCATAACTCTTAGCTCCTTTCCTCATATGCCCATATATTACTCTGATGGGCATGTTCTGTGACAACAACCTCATTTATCCATTTCTAGGGCAGGATAATCAGCATGTATACGGCACATGTTCATCTGCCCTCTGAGGTGCTAAAGCCAAAACAGGCTTATGTGACTGTGCTGTGTATGAAAGACATTCTAAACCACTGTTGATTGTTCCATAGGACAATACAACTGACTTCCCTGGGTCTTGTTTTGTAAGGTCCCTTACTGACACCCAGCTAAACACTTTCCCTGGGGTTTTCAAGAAGACTTGACAGCTATTACAGCCATCATGATGGAGCAATATTAGCCCATTCCTCCTTGCAAAAATTAATCAAGCTGTACCAGGTTAATTGAGTAGCAGCGGTGGTCAGCAATTTTGAGGTCTTTTGATGTTCCATGGGGTTAAGGTCGGGACTCTGACTGGACCACTCAAGGACGTCAATTTTCGTCATTTTAAGCCAATCCAATGTTGCTGGGTAGGTTTTTACCAAGAATCTCCATGTATTGTGCAGCATTCATCTTCCCATCAATCTTGACCAGATTTCCAGTCCCTGCTGCTGAAAAGCACCCCGTAACATGATGCTACCACCAGCGTATTTCACTGTGGGGATGGTGTTTCCTGGCTGATGTACAGCACATACTGTTTAGTGTTTGAGCCAAAAAGTTCCACTTCAGTCTCATCAGACAACAAGACCTTCTGCCATATCTTTATGGTATCTTCCAAGTGATGTTTTGCAAAGTCTTTATGGGCAAATGTGTGCTTTTTTTCAGCAAGAGCTTCTTCTTTGCCACTCTTCCATAAAGGCCCTTTTTGTGCAATAAGTTGGAGATTGTTGCCTCATGGACATCATTTTTAGTTGCAGCCACTGACTTCTGGAGCTCTGTTAGAGTGACTGTTGACATCACAGTAGCCTCTCTAACAAGTGCCATTTTTGTTCAGTGACTAAGTTAAGGTGGGCGGCCTGCCCTAGGCAGTGTGGCTGTAGTTCCATATTTCTTCCACTTGTGTATGATGGACTGCCATGAGCTCCAAGGTATGTTCAGTACCTTTGAAATGTTCTTGTATGCTTCCCCAGATTTGTGCTTCTCCACAAGTATATCCCTCACTTGTTTTCAATGCTCTTTTCTCTTCATTTTGGTTTGTTCAATGTATAAATCCAACCATACTGTTTGACCTTATAGAGAGGGAAGGTATTTATGCTATGAAGAAAGTCAAAACAGGTGATCCACTAAATTCCTACACAGGTGGAGACAAACAACAAATTGGATGAGTATAAAACAATATCTTGCACCTAAGCAAGGTTAGCCTCATAATTCTGAAGGATATAAATACTCTAATACTCTAAAAATAATCTCAAAGTTTTAGTTTCATTTTTGAAAGGTTTTGGATGTTTCTTTTAATTTGTTACAATACTGTGTAGACCAGCTGGAAAAAAAAAAATGACTTTTATATTTTTTAAATTTGTGATCTGATACGATAAATTGTGGAGACAGTATTGGGGGCTGAACACTTTTTCAAGTCACTGTATATACATACCCCTAAATTCTTTCTGTTTCCAGGGAAATCAGGCCTTCTTATGTTCCATCAGACAATACAATTACAACTTTATTTCCACTAGTTGAAAGTTTTTCAAAATCATGTCAATGGGTGAAATGGTTGAAACTACCAAGAGTCAAAAGTAAACCGAGTCTGCACACAACTCTAATGGTCCCAAAAAACTGCATTAGCAGATAGCCATACCATGGCAATGCATCGACCCCTAGGGATATTAGTCAGGACCTGGACCTTCGTCAGAACCAGAGATCCACCCCCAGAATTGAAATGAGAACATACCCGAGACCACAGAGCCCACATGCTAAACCAAAACACCCTGATGTCTGACTTGATGGTTACATCAGTGGTGACATCATTCTAAGACACTGCTCAGAATGTCAACGTTAGGGTCCAGAGTTTCACAATCACATCAGCTGTGGGGCTTTAAACCTGTATTCCAATAATTATCCTGAAGGCATTCCTGTAGGTATTCCAGTGTTAGCAAACATCTTGGAGCAAACAACATGAAGAATTATGCGATTGTCATTTTATAACTGTGACAACTCAGAGTTCATTGGTGCAAAACAAAAAGGAGGGGTTAAGGAGGAGGAAGTGAAACATGGATGCAAATAAAGTCAAGAACCATTTATTTGCGTTAGCGAGTGCAATAATATCCAGCTGGTACACTGCATACTGTCGGAAGCACTTTATTCTGTACAATTTTCAATATATTATTAAACCACACACTGATAATAAACCATATTTTCCATGGCTGTGATAGAATCCTCTGTCAAAAACACAGGATGTCATTCATGATTTGACAGATGTATTTATCTGCACAAACATTTCCCTTGAAAAAGTGGTTCAGCCAACATTGAAAACATTTGAAAACATGCATGTAATAAACTAATATTCACTCAACTTTGAAAAGCATACCTGCTGCAGACTGCTCACTTGAAAGTCAACCTTTCAATCAAAATGAAAGAACTGATAAAAACATCTTACAGCTTATCTGAACTCACTAATGACTCAACAGATGAGATACTGCGGAATACTGTGACTTGAATTTTTTTTTTTTTTTCAGTTTTACAAGGACAATTAATTACAGCTGATTCAAAAGGTATTCTGAATGATCGTGTTTCTAAATTCTGTGAATTACTCCTCAGTGACAGATGTTACTGTGAAATGTTTGAGTGCTTTTAAAGTCATTTTCAAAAATGTAGCTGTGTTTATGTCAGAAGATGCAAAAGACATGTACAGGGCTTGCAATGACATTCTTACAGAGCTGTTGCCAGAATGATGCCATAATCCACAAAACCTACAATAAACCATGTGTCATAAAGGAGTTGACAAAAGAATATTGAAGACTAGCACTGATGCACTGCACAGAGGGAAAAATATACCACCAATATGTTAAAACATAGGTTGCAGAAAATCTAAGCATGTTGCATCACTGGACTGATATTGATCAGCTGACGGAAATGCATTGCAGTTAACCAGCTCACAAATTTATTAAGGCTATCAAATTTGCAGTGTGATGTGGAAACCCTCATGTTGGATTTTATTCTCAGTTTTGATAAATACCTATGCAAACTGTATGCAAGAGAAAATCAGCAATGCAATGATTTTGGATGAATTTAAGGATAATTAAAAAATACAAAAAAAAAACCTTTCACGGTCTGACAGGGTTAAACAATGCTTGTCAGTCAGTACCAGTTCTGCTAAGAGAAGCGCCTTTGTATGGGCAAATATTCACACAGTATCCTCAATCCATGAAAGCAGAGCCCTACTTACAATGATCAAAATTTAACCACAGAATTTATAATACTAGGCTTGCTTTCTCTAAACTGTATATCTGGTATTTTCATGCTTCTTTTTATTTGTATTATTTATTTTGCATGCGCCTGCTGTGAGCAGTTTTTTTGTTTTATCCTACTTTTATATACTTTCATATAACATATAACATTATGTGTGCAGATGAACATTTGGCTGGATTAATTTTCAGTATATTCGCATCCACTGTTCTGCACATACAGGTGGGGAATTTATTGCTGCATGGTCTGTAGTGTGAAAGACTAAAACTGAATCTGACTTGTGATTGTGTCAATGGGTGTAATCATTGCTGTCAAACATTCATATTTGTGTAATTCATGGTGAATAAATAATATTGAGGTGACTGAGGCAACACAACAGGGTACTTGTTTAACTAGCAGCTTGCAGTGGGGCCATATCCATATCCATATTATGCTGGTGGATTGAAATCCATACATGAGAACAAGCTGAGAAAACCTTTGGCTCCAAGCCATAAATAATTTTACTCGTGACATGGACTGTGACATCCTACCACAGTGTATGTGAATTGATAAGATTTTTTAAGAATATTTGTGTAATGCTTATGAAGGCTTTATTTAGTCCTTATGTAGGACGATGTTTGTCATGAATGTTATATTCTACATATTCTTCAGCAATGCAGCTGGAATTTTACAAATGAATTCCAGTGGCCCAGTGGTGCAATGATGGGATTGTAACTTCTTCTTCTTGCAATCTTCTGATAACAAGTCCAATCCCATAACCACTAAATGAGACTTAGAAAAAATAAAAATGCAAGGTTTTAATCTCTCCATCAGTATTTACATACAGAGATGACTTTCTATGGCCGTATACTGCACTAAAATCCCCATTTGAACATACAGGTGACTGTGAGCCTGGTCATTCAAGGTGTGTGGATATAAACTTTATTACCTTTTTCATTCATGAACAAATTATAGACTGTGGGGCCAATTCAGACTTGAGAATAATGTGTGTAAATCCCGCTGAAATGCTTCCACAGAGAGCTGTGCGCCTCTGTTACCACTAAGCATATTCATAAATGAGCTTAAGCTCTGATGTGGGAGATGTGTATTTGGGGCAGAGTTTTCCCTGTTTCTGAAGTTAGTGAATCTGTTTTACTTAATTACTAACTAGCAAACACAACTAGAAATAATTTTATTGTAACGCACTGCACTATAGCACTGTCATTTGAAAGGGGAGATTGGCATGACAATTCAGTCTCATCTATTTGACAACAACATTACTCATGATTTAAATGGTAGCCAACGCCAGACAGGGCACAATATTATGAAATAGATAATAGAGTTGAAGGCACTGAAATGTGCTTCCAGCCAAGTTGCCTGTTAGATACCTAGCGAGAATGAGGTCTGGAGAGGAAAATATGACAAATCTCCTGTCTGTGGCAGTGGCAAAAGCAGCGGAGATGACGCCGATCTTGATGTTCTTGCACAGAGTATGACACTGAGGAACAAATGAATCCTCAGCCTCAACAAACAGCCAGTGTTTCCAGTGCTTTTGCCTCAATAAAGCAACAATTTATGATGGCTTTTCTTCAAAGACTGAGAATCTGCATTGTAGCCTTGGTTATGCTGGGGGAAAAAATGCTCATGGTCCTGGCCACACAGTCCCAGCTAAAAAATCAGCAAAAACCAACAGTCTTTCCCCTCTTCAAATCACTGCTCAACAGTCTGGTGACTCTGGTTACTCGAAACATGCTGAAGCTCAAACTACCAGGTGCCAGAACGACAGAACGGGATGTGGGCCTGGGAGTGAAACTACAACATCTTTCTTGTAATGTTCTTTTTTTTTTTTTTGGGTGCTTACCATTTCAACTTCAGATTTCCACAATCAGATATGAATAAAATAGGGAAATCAACCTCTCAGTGAACAAACCCCTGTGGGAGTTAAAGGAAACTTCTGCGATATCTGGTATGTATTTTTTTTTCTTTCTCAGGCTTCCAGGAAAGGAAAATAAGTTCATCTTGTTATCTCAACTTGTGAGTTTGCAAAGCATCCTAACATGGTGATGCATTTTTAGCTACATAAGCCTCAAGAGTGGCAAACATCAGCTGCTACTTATTTCCCTTAAAGTGGAATGCAGTCACATTATACTGAATCAAAACATTCAGTGGAATGTTCTTATTTTGCATTCAACTCCAATATTTTCCAAATGGAAATTATAAAAAATAGCATGTCTACATAATATTACCTTGCGACTAATGGTATATAGAAGCAGGTCTCCAATACAACTAACGATTAAATTCCGTTCACATATATGCAATAATAAAGAGTGCATCATGGAAAGCTCACTTTGCAGTTAATCTCGTGCAACATGAACGCTAATTACTCTAATTACCTTCATTCAGTCTGTTTCATTTCACAAGAAAATGGTTATGGCCTGCACAATTTGGCGGTGACCTGACAGGGTATGCTTTAAGGTGAGAGGTGTGTGTGTGCGTGTGTGTGGGTGGGCTGGGGTGGTAAAAGAATCAGTTTGTGTGACACCAACTCAGCGGGACATTGTAAAATCGCAACACATCCATGACATAAAACATTCCACTTAAGCACTCTGTTTCAGCTATTTTAACACTAACAGCTAAACAATTATGGAACTTACTGCCACCTGTAGCTGTCAAGAAGCATAATCTCCCTCTCGCGATACGTATTCCAGAGCTAAGCGTTCTTGTGTTGCCGCGGAAACAGAGAAACCCGGAAAATCCTTCTTCCCTTAAGTTTAAAGGTGAGAGAAGTTTAACTATGTGGGTACATCAGCACTTGGTTATATGTCCGGAACATGTATGCCAGTCTGTCCTTTTGCCAAAAAAATGCAGTTCTGTACAAAAGTTTTATTTTGTTTCAGTTTCGAATGCTCTCTGCGTATCGGTTACAACATACAGCTACAGCAGCTGCCGATTGATATACTATCATCAGGAGTTTGCTATCGGTGCATGTAGGCTGTGTGGTTTTGAAATATAAAGCCAGGTAGGTGCTTGCTGAATGACTTGTTTTCGGGTGCTAGAGACATTTTCGGTGCTAGGTCTTAACTACCTGAACTACATTTAGCAATATATTTTACAGAACGTTGTAAAAAGACACTTTCGCTATCTTAATCCCATTCGCGAGGGAAAAGCTTCACCACAGTTGAGCGTTGTCTTTGCATGCCAACACTCTTAAAAAAAATAAAAAAAAAAGACAAAATCGTTGAATGGCTAACCTTATGAAAGCGACACTAAATGTTTTCATGCGTACGTAATCAGTCCGCGGAGTGCACTTGTTGCATAGCATGCAACGAAACATTCAAACGTTATCTGGTGCAGGATGGTAAGCCTGGTTAGTCAAGAAAATTGCTGCAAGAGGCACCATGTTCGATGTCGGCACTTAAAGTCCGCAATTCCTAAATTTTTCGCAGGGTGGCGATATTGTCTTTAGGCAGTGCCTCTTGAAGCTGTCAGATCCTCTCAGGATTCTGTCATGCATTGGTTCCCTTAATTCATCGTCAGCCTTTCCCGTTTGTTACTTCGTCTGGGAACTTCTTCAAGTTTCTTTTTTTGTCATAGACTCGTTTTACAATGGGAAAACCAACACGACTGACGCTAATGCTGTCTAGTAATAATTAGTAGGTTTTTATGTGTGTGTGTAGGTGTGGGTATGTTTGATAAGCCAAGGCCTGGACTCTCTGATTTTTTTTTTTTTTTTTTTGAAAATTCATTCTGTAACGGAATTCAGTGAATCCACGCTTTAGCTCTTTATAAACCACATATGAGCCAACAAATTGGACTGTCATCTCAGACAATGTCTGAGAGGTTATATTCTACTCTCTTTTCAGAAAGTAAATGCAGATAACCCGCTTCAGTCTGTCTGTCTGTCTGCTTTAAGCAGGAAATGGCTTTTCTCCTGCAAATGGCCCAGGGTTATTTCCAACATTGAGTTTAAAAACATTTCCTGTTTAAAAGTGCAGCGCTGTCACTGGTTGTATTCACTGTTGAGGTTCGCTGTGCACACTAACACGCGGTTTCACCACTGTCCTTCAATCCCCCTACAGGAAGCAGCAGAATTATCCAGCTACAATATTGAAGACGTGGGCGTTCGAAGATCTCTGCCTCTGTGGTTAGACTTTTTCATATATATTTTTTTCCTTTTCGAAAGAGAGTAGACAGGGTTAATGACAATGTATTTGCGGTACAATATTTTAACGTTGTTATGGGGTGGGGGTGGGGGCTCAACAGCGAAGATAACATATTGCCTAATAGAGGATGAGGGCCTTGTGGTTTGGGCTGTTTTTCTAATTAGCGGTTTTGTGACACATTTTTCTGTTTCTGAATTGATGTCATCTTTCAGCATTTCTTTAAGGACAGTTTGCATGACTCCCGAATGGCTCAGACGGGTCAGATGCTCGTTCTAAACATTGACTGGGCCCTGCGCCTGGGGTTCAAAACTGCCCGTGTTAGCTGCCTGCAATAATCAGAAGTAAGCAGCGCTGGCGATAGGTGTTGATTGGTCAGCCAATATCCCCCTTGTCACACTTGCTCTTGGCGTGTCGTAACTCGTTCAAGTGCATACGAGTTCCTGTGACGTCAAGAGATACGCCCATCCTCCAAACGGCGTCTGCTTCCTGGTGCACGGTGGGACTTGTAGTGTAAAATAGTCTCATTGGCATGCTTGTGTATTTGAGGATTGTATTTGCCTCACCCTGCATTCCCACGCAAGTGAATGGGGTTATTGTTGGGAGATGAGTAATGTACAGTCGTTTGTCACAAAAAAAAAGGGGGGGGGGGGGCCATGTATATATCGATTTTCTCTTGTTAAATGTTAGGAACTTGGGGTCTTAGCTTGGTAGTCCAACACTAAAGGAGCATTAAAAATTGACAAAAGAGAATATGGAGACTAAGAAAGTAGACAAAGCAGATCTAGCAGCCCTTTGGGACTAGAGTTGCCCACGCTCAAATCACGCAAACCTCCATGTAGAGGAATCAAACTTCTCCTTCTGATTTCAGTGTGTCAGACTACTGCTGCCTTGGTTGTTACTTCCAATGGAGCTCTGAGTCTTGACCAGTTGTGTGCTTTATTTCACATGGGTTTCCCCCATTTTCGGGACTCCCCTAAGTGTTTCTACAGTAAATCCAAGAAGTAACAATCTGTCATCACATACAGTCATGTTATCAGTCCGGGGTCAGCTGATGAGTCAGTTTAATGTTAATGTTGTGTTAAGTCACACTATGAACAGGTCATGCTGTCATGTGTCAGTAATGTGTATGCATGAGGGGTTTGGTGGTATATGGGAAACTCTGGGAGGTTTTGCACTGAGCATTCTGCACACAGGCAGAGTGTATGTGTGTGTGCAGTTGCCTGTATTCATGTGTGTGGACATGTACTGTAGATGCTCTTTAAGTTCAAAATGGCCCATGACGCATCCTCCAGTCCAGCCTTTCTTATTCCTTGTCCAGGGGACTACTGTCTTTAGTCCCAGATAGATTTAGCTGTAATTGAATAGTGATATACATTTAACATCAGTTGACAGTTCCCTGAATCCAAGTCCACACTGAGAGAAATCTGTAGTCAGAAATGTATCTGAACAAAAGTTAAAACGTAATTGTGTGTCTTACTTTTTAAAGATATGTTGTTGCCACAAATTTAGGACAATGTGGTGCTTGGTTGATGTCAAACCACAATATCGAAAGAGATATATACAAATATATTCAATACACATGTATACAGTAGTATCTTACTGTTACATGTAAATGGATCAATGATACAGGACAGTAGTGGCCATGAAACCTATACATCTTAAAGGAATAAAAAAAGAAAAAAGAAGCAAATAATATCACCTGTAATTGTCTGATGCAGTGGAAATGGTGATCTGAAGTTGTGACGACATCACGAATTTGTTGTAAAAGCATTCATGATTTCAGTGGTCTCGTCAGTTGACGTTTTCCCCTGTGTGGTTCAAATACAGCGCCAGTTATTTTCCTACCAGATGCTGTCAACACTGATGCACCGGGGGTTTCAAAGTCAGGGCTGGGACCTTGAACTGGGTCATCAGATGTCGCTCACAGGGCCGTGCTCGCATAATCTTATGAAACGCTTGATTTTCCAGCATTTTGTTGCCACCATTGTAAAAATGCTCAGTAGTTAAAATGAGAAGGAAGATCGAGCATTACATGCTCATTTTTTCTCTTCATGTCATAGGAAGGAAGCTCAGTGATACTCCATGTCCCATAACTAGGGCAGAGTGCTCTGATTTGACATGAGAAAAACAATGGTCCAGCAGCCACTGAAAATTCAAAGATGGCCCTCAAAGACGAAACATGCTAAGAGTGGTGAATCTATGAACACATCTCACAAAGCATCAGACTCGGCCATCTACGCACTCAAGCTATAGCTTTACTGCTGAGAGTGTGAGCTGACCACTTGCTTGTCTGATCCCACTGATCAATGTAGTCAAAGTGTGTTTTTGACTATGTAATCAGTCTATGGCTGGTTTCAGGGGCCCCTTGAAGTCTGTTCATAGCTGATGTTATCAGTGAGCATGTAACGGATGAGTTCTTTTCAAAGACAGTCTCTCGGTCCACTGACCACTTTTAGGTCAGAGACACCAGAATGATCTTGGATGGAGCAAATTTACTGTAATCGGAACAGAATGACAATGAATACAGTAATTACAGGCTTCACGTCATTAAAATAAATCACATGCTTTTAGTCTTGTTTTAGTCATGACCTTGTTTTAATAATTTTTTTTTTTCTTTTACACATATTTTCACTTACAGCCAGTTTAAACAAATGGCACACTCTCTGCTTACTATCAGGCATTTGGTGAAGACTTTGTACAAAACTTTGTGGTGCGGTTCTGTGAAAACATTTATTTTAAAAAAATTGAAAATGCACCTGAGCATATTGTAACAAAAAAAAAACTTCCAGAATGGCACTAAATCACTAAAGCAGAATCCAATTTTTTGCAAACCATATCTGCGACATTCAGAATTCATATTTGAATTGATCACCAACCAACTTTTCACAGTGATTGCACAGGTTTGGAAAAAAAGCTGAAGAGCACTAAGTGGAGGTTTGGAGTCATAGGGAAATGAAAAGCGTTCAACCACTGTTCCTTTGTAAAAAAAAAAAAAAAAAAAAAAAGAAAGAAAGAAAAGGCAAATTGAAGATCAGTAAAGGTGATTGTCTTTGTCTGAGCTCATACCTGAAAGAATTATACAATTAGAAAACATTATTCCAAGAGGATCAGTGTGCTGCGCAGTTTGCACATGCATGCAAAATGGCTCGCAAATGGCAGTGTGGAGTGGCACAGGATTTCCAGAGAGCATGCTGCAGCAGAAGCCGGTGCCCACTCCATTGCCCCAGGTGGCAGGCACGCTGGGTTAACTGCCCCCAGCAGAGGGTCATGGAAACAAGCCTGCACCGCCTCAGAGAGAGAAGCCGCAGGTGCATCACTGCACATGGCTGTCACTAGTAGTGGAGGCAGAGAGAGGGAAGGGAGGGAAGCAGAGGGAGTGGGAGAGAGAGAGAGAGAGAGAGAGAGAGATGGGGGCTTGTAACGGTTTCCCCCCCACTTCAAACGCAGAAGTGGAAACTTACATGCTTTGGGCCCCAGCAGTGTACCTATGTATAAACAGATTGCCACTGATGAGGACGCCCTTGCAAATCAAAGCCTGCTTGCAGAAAAACAAAGGCTCAAGTAAACACCGCGCAAGAGAGGAAATGTCACCCAGTAGCACTATACTGTAACAAACAAAGATCTCTTCTTCATGCCTGATATACGCGACGACTAGGGCACATCGAGTCCTTGTGCTTTTAGAACTAGAGGGAGACAACGGCCAGGTAGATGCAGGGGTACCTGTTTGATGAGCTTGCTTGATCCTCAGCCAAAGCACTGCCAATGCAGCACAAAAGTGTGGCTGTTCAAAAGGGATTTCCCATGATTTGCTTCCTGGTGTTTCCCGTGCAGCAAGAGGTTTTTCCAGAGAGCCCTAGAGCTCACCCAGGAATGTCCAAAACAAATCCCACCCCCATTGTGACTAATTTGTGGCAGTTGAGTTCGTCCACGTCGTACAAGTATTATCACAGTAGTCAAACTGTTATGTATTTGGATAGGCTGAATTAGAGGAAAATGGTCTGGATTTGCCTTGATACTCTGTTCTAGTGATTTTGTAGTAACATACTTTTTTGTATTCTTGTTTACTTATTCAGCAAAACAATTCTGTAACTGGAACATGATGCACGAAGTTAACGGTAAATAATAGATATCACTAGGGTTTCAAAGCAAGTAAGAGTCAGCCATTTGCATTGGTAAGTATGCTTTATTTATAAATAAGAACACTTTCCTTTTTCATCAGAGGTGTGAATGGCTACTACCCAAGATTAATATCATTGTTAGTGCTTTAGAGAAGTGTTTATGCTTCTTTATTTTCCTTGGTTCAGATGCATATTGATTATTGCTCTTGCATGCACTGTCTTAGCAACATTTTGCTAATAGCCATCTAATAACATTTACTTTGAATGGGGTGTCTTTCATGGTAAAGCCCTTAGACTATGCTTTCAATAATCTTTCACAGTCTTCAATGCCATTGGAGAAGAGGCGATTTTAGAGTGAAGAGAGGTACAGGGAGTACCCAATCTCCATGGTAAGTGTGATTCTTCACTGTCGCTGGACGGATATCGTAGTGACAGCAAAGACTCAGAGCACAAACACAGGGACAGGAACACAGACCCCTCCTAAAGAAAAGTCCCCCTCCTACATACAGTTACTGTGAGATGATGCCGTTTTGTCTCGATGGAGCTCTGCGTTTCCACTCGGTAACTCACGTTTTAAATTGTGGCATCTGCTATGACTCACAATGAAAAGAGATGACAGACACAGGACACACAGTAAAACCTGAAATCATAAAAGACCACACCACTAATGACCGAATTCCCATCTACACTGTCTCTCAACTTCAGACAGCCTGCGATGGCTTTTTGGGGAACGTTACTGGAGTTTGTCAGGACAGATTTCACTTGAGAACATGGATTTTGGTGTGGAATTAAGGAGCAGGTTCTGAGATCAACATTCTGTTTCTGGTCACCAGTTCAGTAACCTGTCAGTAGCTGAGCCTGTCCTCTGCAGACGTTACGTTCCTTGCACCTGTGGTGGAAATGGGACAACAGACATTAACAGATAAACAAACAGGAAGTCTGTTTGGATGCTAAAAGTTCTGAAAGAACTTAAGAACATGTAGGTGAGACAAGGCATACATTGGATATGCACCATTTATTAATAGCCATACCTAATAACAGGTATTCATTAGGCAAATGCTATAAATTAAGGGTAGCATTGTTAGCATTCAGAGCCACTCAAATCTAACACTATGGGCATTTTTGTTGTAATCACTTCCATTGGAGCTATGTGTAATGAGGCTTATTAAGCCACAGTCTTTGAGCTTTAACTGCAGCCAGGCAGTTAACCAGTTCATTCAGCTAGGTATTGTCTTGATTGAACTCCTTATTCTCATTTCAAATTTCTACAATTGTAATTGGTTTATAGATATAAAAGAATGTCTTCCATATTGTAATCTTCAGGACTGAATGTGAGTTGGGATGTGTGATCAATCTACACAAAACTCAGACATACCCTTCAGGGTTGAACATACTGAACACCAGTCGACCCGCTTGAATTATTCCAAGGACTAATGCAGCCTCTTACATCGCACAAAGGTATTGATACTGATGTCGCTGAAAGGATATATTACTACACGTAAGAGCAAGTTCCTGAGATGCTCTGTCTGAAATGTATGTTTTTGAACTGAATTTACTGTTGATCCTGAATGGGTTTATTATAATAATAATAATAATAATAATAATAATAATAATAATTTTCCTTGTTTTTATTAAGTCTAGTGTCAGCCTCCTCGTCAAAGTTGAGGGAAACCCCTGAAACAATCTGATAAAGCATTGTAAATTGTAATATTGCTTTTACTGCTTCTCCAAATAATAATAACAATAACTGTAGTTGCATATGTAGTAATACTACTAAAAATGTGTTATGAAGTCATTTTAAAAGTGAATTATAGATTGAAGCATTAAATCTTTTCTGAAAATGTAGAAATATTTTTAAACACAACAGTCCAGGGCTGTTTTTCTTTTTTCTCTAAACTTGAGATTTTCATTGCGCAGTGTTTGACTAGTGGTCCTCACTGAGTTTACCACTGACTCTATTTTTACTTAGATTAGAGGGTTTTTAAAATAATTTTTAATGAAAAGCAGTTTTAACCTCTCCATGAGTCAATAAGGAAACCGTTATGATGATCTGTCTCTAAATACACACATTAAATTTGCATCTCTGTCATATTTAGATGATTCACAATGTAAACAGATGTGTGTCATACTTTTTTTGGAAATTAGTAATTAGTTATTGAAAAATGGTCATTCGTAATTCATAAATGAATAGAAATAGCATTGAAAAATAAAAAAGGAATCTAAGGAATACTGCAGTGTCAGTAATAGAATAAAATAAGACACGTGGCTATTGGTTCGTTTCATCATTCATTTGACAAAAAAGTTGATGATTATTTTAAATCATAATGAATACCTTGTACCTGCACTGTTATTCACTGAAATACCCTGCACTTGAAAAGTAATAGTACTCAGGTGAAGAAGGTCACTGTGATTTAGCATCTGCAGTTCTTTGTAAATTTGGTAAAACAGTCTGCAAGGACAGGAAGTATTAAACATTAAACGTTAGCCACGTGTCTGCTGACATGTGTTATCTAATTTATATATGAAGTCAAGGCTAGGATCATTCAAATGCTCAAATGTAAACTCGAATAAAAAAAAATGACATTTTAATACATTTTGCAGCACATTTTTGTTTTGCACGATCACAGCACGAGTTTGTGCTGTGATGGGGAAAGCTATGTTCTGATTTGTTGTGTTGAGTTACAAACTTACAGCTGTCATACATTATTATTTACTGAGCTCCGTATTGTCAATGTCATGCATATATCATTTAATACCACATACAGTATATAAGATGAAATGTCATATGATGAAACTGAAATTGTTTTGTGGAAGAAGTGCAGATTCCCTTTATTTGTTGTGTCCAAGTAGATCCTTGAATACATCACTCATAATCACAAGAGGGAGCTAGAGAAAAACTAAAATTTGATACAAATTATTTAGTCATTATAAATTGTCATATTAGGAACGTAAATGGAAAGCCAAGAAGAAAGCAGTCATAATACCAGTTAAACCTCACTTCAATAAAAGTACGCGTTTTTAAAGTGTATTTTGTCATTACCCTCATGTGCCGTTATCTTGTATTCTGGGATACAAACAAGTCAATCAACAAATCACACAAATCAATAAATATCACATAATCTAATCTCATATCTTTGTTATATGGGACCAAAAACATAAGTGAAGAAGAAAAAAATAATGTGGGAGTTTGTTTTGCTCAATTCCTGCTTAACATTGAGAAGTATGATTTCCAATATGTTTTCCAAATGATTGGAAATGATCATAATTATTCATATTAATTATTTCTTGTTCATAACTTATTGGTCATTAATTATTCAACAAGTCCTGCAAAAATATTCCTTTGTCCACAGTATGGTGAACCTTCCAACACCATCACCTGTATGTAACGCTGGTTGTAAAGGGTTGTTACACAAAGAAGCAATCCATTCCTAGCATTCGTATTCAAGGTTACAGATAGTGAGCTTATCTTCAGGTTTATATTCATTTTGTGGGTGTATGTAATATGTATGAGAGAGATAAATACACACACACGCACAGTAATGCATGGGTAAATATGGAGGGCATATTATTTATATAAGGTCAATTAATTTTGTCATGTTGAAAACAACACCAGTTATGATTATGTTTATCTATGTATTCATTTTCTTTGTGCCTTCTGAATTAGTATTAGGGACAGAACAATAAGGACAGGAAGCAAATGCCACAGCAAGAGGTATAAATTTGGCTATTTGGTGGTGTGGGGACACTGTCTATCTTCCATGCTCCATGTTCTATAGCATTTACGTATCGCTTTCCGTCCTTGCGGTTTAAAAAGGTCAGAGTGAAAAAACGTAATGGATAGAGACCTTTTGAGCCGTCTCAGTATTGTATGTTTGTGTTAGTGATGTTTCATAAATTATGTCTAATATATTTGGCCTGCTATCTTATGAAATCTGTTTGTGGAAATAAAAACATGTATTTTTTATAGTCATGATAATATAGCATTTTACAAAGAGCTATTATTTCTAGATGTAAAGGGACTATAGGCAGAACTATATTAACTCACCATTGTCTTATACTTTAACGTTTTATTGTTAAAACAAAATATGCAAATGAGTTGTGTCTTTGAAATATGATAAATACGCGCAGCGACAGTTGTATATTTACCTACATGATCAGTCCTAAAGCAGTTATTTTCTTGAAACGTTCAAAAATGTGTATAGTTATAGGGTACCTACATTGCCTAATTTTGCTTCTTCGCCACCCTCTGTGCAACATTTAGAAACAACTAATTATATTGTGTATATATATATTGATTATAATATATTGTATAGATTTTTAAAACATTTGCAACGCATCTGTAAAGTCCTGTAATCGATTGCCGAGTGCACGACGGCCGCTAGCGCGAGGGATCAGTTTATCTGTGTCAGACCAAGTTCCCAGAATAGCCTCTCGGTCTGCTTGTCTGCGTTTGCTTCGAAGATGGAGGAAGTAAGCTAGGGGATTAACTGTTGCCACGGTTCTGTTACAATAGAATGTAGTTTCATTCCACGAAAAAAATAGGAAGAAAAGACGAAATGCGCGCAATGTGAAGCTCAAAAGCAAAGATGATGGGATAATTTCACCTTCTGTCCTGTTAAGGTAAAATGAAAATAGATGTGAATTAATAACCAACTTCTGTGGCACAATGCGACTACCAGCGAATAACGATAACCACGGAAACGTTACCTATATACACTCACGGCAACGAACATCTGAAACTCAGCGTAGCAAGACGCAACCTGTCGGTTCTGCTTCCGCAGAGACAAGTGCGTCTCAACGGTGGACTAATTTTGTAGAATGACAGGTTGCAAGACGGTGATCGGATCACTTGTTGCAAACTGCATGGCTGCTCCTTGCTAAATTATGCCCCCTCTGATGCGTATGGTGTGTTCGAAGGATTTTCCGAACGCATATAGCCGGCATGATTGTTTAACATTCATTAAGCACTAGCTGTCAGTGATTAATGAATTCATATTCTGTGGCTACCCCAACTGTGGTTCGATGACACACCCCATTTATTTTAAGTTAATTTACTGTAAATACTTCCAACCTTTTTGGTGCTAAATCATCTGTGAACATAATTCACCTTAAATAATTTCACGTTCTCCTTCTCTAAAAAGCATATTAGATAGATTGATGAACAGCGGACTCGTGGCATGCTGGCACAAATGCAAATCATTTTGATAGGTTTGTATTCTCATGCGATAAGTACTCTGGGCGATATGTCGAAGACCAAAGAAATTTGGACTCCTTAGCCCATAGTCTTGGTTGGAGAATTGGTTCTCCCTTTCTCCCTTTTGTGGGCAATTCCTTAGAAACCGGTAAATCCAGTTTTTTTTTTTAAGTTAGCTAACAAGTTAGCTACCGCTTGTGTCAGCGTGCCAATATTTCTTCACAACCTAACTATCCCAAACATAACAACTGTTATACCAAACTCACTTATAATGCATAGCTAACTACCGTTTCTACATCTGTACCATCTTTTATATGTACAATATATATGGGAAGAAAAAATGGCGCTCCACAGGTGTGGGGGGTCTTGTGTTAAGTGGAAAAGTTGACGGGCTAGTTTGGCACAGAGGAAGTAACCCAGCAAATGTGCTTGAGGTACTTTTGTGCTCCTGTACACTTTTAGTTGGGGAACAAGCTGGTTTCCTGTTGCTTCTAGTTTGAACACCCTCCGCCAAGACTTTGAAACCACAAGTTTCTTCAACTTTTTTTGAAGCAGGATAGTTATACATAAGGAGGAGCAGGCAACACATGAAGCCACTGTTTCTTTAGCTCGAGAATTTCCCCCAACTAATTATTTTCTAACGTTTTATTGTGTGTTTTATTTATTTTGAGAAGGTGGGAGTGTGCTGTTGTTTTTCCCTTTGGGGCTGAGAATCGATAAACACTTGTTCGGGGGAAACATCAAAAAGGTAAAACATTTAAGTAATTACATGTTGTTTAACCGCAATGTTGTTCTGCAAAACCATATAATACGTTTTACAACAAACGTTATTCTCAAAACTGTTCAGGATTAGTAGATACTAACCTACATTTGAAAATAGTTTGAAAAAGTTACCTGTCAAAATATCCGCGGCTACAACCTGTTATCCACCTGCAGTCCTGACAGAACGGAGCAGCATGCGGACTGGCTCTATGCATTTAGTAGCGCAAAGCAGAAAGTCTGATGTCCACAGGTTTAAAATAGAAACATTAATGCGTGTGGTGTGCTCTTTAGCGAGTTGAGTTTCATCTAGCTTTTCTTACTTGACAATGGTGTTGATTTGAAACAAGTAATTTACAAGACGGGAATTTAAATTAAACGAATGAAAAGAGACAACGGGTTAGCCGATGTGTAACTGCTAGAAATACCGATATGAGTCAAAGTACTGTCTCTGCAGTTTCTGAAGTCGCAGTGGTGTTTTTTTCACAGCAAGGAGCCCGGACCATTAACTGCGTCTCAGGCTTGCTCCAGAGCAGCGCGCTGTGGGCACAGCTACTCTCTGGGCAGACCGTGAGTTTGCATTAGACGCAGTCTTTGCTTTGTCATTTCGAGTAACTTCCACTTTATATTAAATACTGTGTCTATTTTTTCTGCTCCCCTTATTTTTTTTTTGTTAAGAAGTGTAGAATGCTACCCCTGAAGATATATATATATATATATTATAACAGAACAAGGTTAAATTATTTTACATATTGAATCACATGGTAAAATGAAAGCAACAGTAATCTAGTTCCATTATTATTAAATACTGAAAGAAAATGACAGTGTGAAAGATATACAGATGTTTGACTCCACATGGTCCAGTAGAACATCAATGAGCCATAAATTTGGTCTCTCCTTAAAATATTTCCAAAATCACTGAACAAATATACAGTGAACTTATATATTAAAAATATTTGACTCGGATTGAAGACATGAGCCTTTGACCTCACTTTTTGTTTTGCACAATCGTGTGATCTAAGCGAAATCATTGTTAGTATAATTTCCAAACCATTTTTTTGAAGAGATACTTCATATGCTAGTCATGGTATGTATGTTTTATTGGATTGGATTGCATCACATTTTCCTATAATTAAGAGCTAGACTGGACTGACTCTTAACGAACCTCATGCTGGAGGAGACGTTATTAGTGTGCAGTCATTATACACCTCATACTTTATTCTCCATATGAGATATACAGTTTGTTGACTCATGTGTATTACTTATTGTATGACATGCATTGTTTTTGTGGCCCTGCAAAGAGGAATCCATCTTTCAACTCCCGTAACGTCTTTGTCTTGGTTTTGTAAATGATGTTTGCAAAGGACCAACAGTGTCACAGACCTTTGTGATTTTGATTTTTGGTGGAAACTGTTGGCTGACACGATGTGACTTAAAAGAAAATGATGCTGCCATCACCAAATAAGCATGGACAGTATAGTTGTCAGATGCACAGAGGTATTTGAATTTTATGCTGATAAATATTGTTGTAATGAAACTTAAAGTTTTATTGTTGAATCGAAATATCACTGTTTCGTGTGTGTAGAGTCACACTTTTATCTTTAATTTTACAGCGGGAAGGGTCTCATTGTACACCTTTAAACACATTTTTATCAGATTTATTTATTTTTTATTTTTTTCATTCATTCGTACATCCTATCAGCCGGTCAGTCAGGTGCTGCTCATCCATAAGGATTCATCTGTTGGATTAATGTTATACAAAGGGGAATCTGAAACACAGTAGCAGTGGAGAGGTGCTCTTACTCCTGGATTCCCCAATGACCTCTGTGTATTGAGCAATACAATGGTAAGGAGCTGATTTCTAGCATTATCCATTTTAATAAAAGCATTGGAGAAACCGTAATATATACCTTTTGGAATAAATGAAATTGGAATGAGCAAACAAGACACAAGCAGACAAGGGATGGAGATCGATTTCCTAAATGTTGTGAAAATTGCAAAATGGATGTATGTCATGCCTAAGTTAGTGTGACTTGGCCTGATCGGAGAAGAGCTCAGGACAAACAAGGTAGATCTGGACTTCAGGTAATCTGACCGGTCACTCGTGAACAGGTTCCACTTAACTGTAGACCTTTGACTTTACGGAAATAAAGAAAGGATAATTTACCTGAAAAACAGGAACATGTCAGACTGCCTCTGTTAAACAAGAAAAAAACTCTTCCCATTCATTTTGATCAACTATTTGGTCCTGCTTTTGCAAAGAGAAATGTTATATCCTTTGAATCAGAATAATTGTAATCTTATTCTGTCATGTAAAAGGAAGTTCACTGAGCTTCACAAATGATTTTGGTATAAGCTAAATGTATACTCATAACCATCTGTCCACAAATACATAAAATTGCAGACCTGTAATTAAATGAAGGAAGTTGCTTTTTTCCTGCAGGGGACTGGGTGGTTATATGGGTTAGGTGGTGGATTCTCACCTCAGCTTAGTTCTCTCATAGAGGTTTAATTTTGGCTACAGAGTCTTGAAGTCTGCTCTTGAGAGGACCTGAAACCTTTAGGTGATGGAACATTATCATTCTCTAGTTGTAGCCCCTATGATTCTAAGAATTGACCTGAGGTCATTACGCTACCCAGGAAAAATAGCCGTAGTGTTGCAAACACCCTAAATGCAATGTTTGAAATTATAATAACAATTGGCTTTGTTTGCTCAAAGATCTGTGTATATGTATGAGAGAAGATGTGTCTTCCTCACAAAAATGTAATTTTTCATAGGGTTTAACAATGCAATTAATGTATGAATTGCAATACAAATACACTCAATGTATCAATGTTAATCACTTATAGTCAGTGGTATCTTCGACACCAGCATCACTGTTGCCATGTGACTTTTTCACTTCTTAAATGGTCGATCAGCTCGATTCTGTTTCTGTCTTGTTGCTTGCCAGTTTCTATCCTGTCAGGGTAGGGGTCCGTAGAGCAGTCTGCAGGCTGACCGTGCAACAGACCCGCTCAAAAAACACCACACAGTTCTGGTGTGGAAGCACAAAGCAACCGTTGCAGTTATCACCAATAAAGCACTGCGGTTTGGAGGATTAATGAGGTAATCTCCTCAGACAGGAGGCCCATTTCCCAAAAGGCACATAACCAGACTGATATTTTGAGAGTATTGTATGACTAATGTTTTAAGTGTGAGGTCTTTACATAAGATGTCTGCAGGTTCGATGCAAATTTACAGGTGGTCTGGGGCGCTCGTAGAGCGACGAGACATGATGCTTTGCTGATGTGAAGAAATGCTTTCCGAGCACTCTCTGGTTTCCCATTGAGAAGAATGTCCACAAAACACGGTTTTAAAATCGTTCATAATAAAGGAACCATTTTAGCAAACATAAGTAAAATAATATTTCGGTGAAAATGATTTCATAGACTGAATTGAGGTGATCACAGAATTAACATGTAAAGATTAAATTAAAACAAAAAACGTATCTAGCCAACATACATAAATACATATACATGGTGAGGCAGCATTACACATGTACATAACAACTGCACATACTACCCACACATATACTGACCCTCCTGTGGTCTGCAAACAAGAGCTAAATGTGTTTAAACAGTGTTAAACGAATATGGCACTTATTCATACACTTAACGGAACACCTGAATGGTTGTTCATTGAGATCTTGTGTTGTGTGTGTGCATTTGTGTGTTTTATTTATTTAATTTTTTTGGAAAGTGTGAAAACCTGGTACACACAGCTTTGATCGGTCATGAAATGCTCAATTCAGACTTAAAGGCAGTTACCATTGGGGACAGGGCCCTGTGCATCACTTCTCGTAGTAATGAAGCTGAGCATTAAGCAAGTCATCAAAACAGCGCCTTTCAAGCAAATTGATTTTCAAATTCGAAACATTCCTGAGCTTTCTCTGATTGGCCCAGTTGTGTAAATTACCTAGACATTAATAGTAATTTCAGATAATAAACAGAAAGTGTGATAGCATCAGTAATAAAATAATACAGATCAAAGTCACTACAAAATCCTCAGAGCAGGAAAATCACCCTTTAGCACATACCCAAAAGGACCACTCTTATATGATCAGAAGTGATTTTTCTATTCAAATATATGCAAATGAACCCATATCCCAGGGGTGCTTGTACTATGGTAGTTGTACAGTTGAAATTGTGTAATTGTCAATACTTTATAAATGTATATTATGATGCTGTTTTAAATGTTTTCTGCAGTGTTTCAGACACTCCATTAAGTAGTGTGTTCCGCTCTGAACGTCTAAAGTTATGAATGATTTCAGAATTATGAAAACCTACCTGCTAGTGCAAAACAGCTATATTCAAATCAGTTATTCATTGAGTTTTTAATGTGTGCGTTCCAGTGAAAAGAATTTTCAGTTTTTCTCTGGGGTTTTTTAGTAATTTTGACTAAAAAGTGTGATAATCGTCACCATGTTTTAACTTTAATTCAACATTACATACTGTACATGTAGTTACCGATGGGAGAGTGTCCTGTTGAAGCACAGATGAACAGTTGCAAATTTACTCTCAATATGTTTAATAAAATCTGATGTCTTTTGTCGAAATATAAGTTCATGCTCATCTTGATTTTTTTTTTTTCTTGCATTTCAGCAGACTTAAATTAAAAATGCTTAAATGTATCTCTTAAATCAAAGGACAAAGGGCATCGTGGTTGGATGGAACGTACAGTAGGTCCTAGGGTTTACAAAGCTTCTGTATTTTATTAACTGACAGACCTGCAGAGGTCCAGCTGCACCATACAGTACGTATGTTCTACAGCTTGCTCTCTGTGGCTAAGATGGCTGTGATTGGCTGATGAAATGGCCAATGTTGGGATCCTGCACTGTGAAACCCACCCAACCGCCTCAGATGAATTGTAATTTGCCTTTCTGTGATCTAACATCTTTAACTCTACTTTTGATATTGGTTGCTTTTTATTAGAACACACAGACTTCACTCTGAACACAAGCAGATTAATTAGACCTTTTGTATGAGTTTTCTTGGACCACTGACTTCAATACTGATGGTTTCAAAATTGATGAGGATTTTACCCAATGCACAAACATACAGAGACTGAAGGTATTAATGTCTAGTCTTGTGCACTTTGCATGATATTTCTCTTCTCCCTGTCATTACAGTACCCAGTTCATTGCAATGTGTGTGTGTGTCTGTCTGTGTGTGTGTTTGGGCTGGTGTATGAAGCCACTTTTCTACAGATGCAAAGGTGTCTTTGATAATCGGGTGTTTCTCTTTGATTCCTACAGCCCTGCCCCCTGACTATGGAAACAGAGGTTGCAGATGGCTATCTGGCGAGTAAGTTAAATTTTAAATAATTTCTTATCAGTGTCATTGGCTGGTGCAAAATCTTGAGTAATCGTGATCAGCTAGAAGCAGTTGAAGCCAAAATATTGTTGTGTAGTGTAAGATTAGTTTTTGAATGTGTCACTGTCTTACTACCATACTGTTCTGCAACTCTATGAATTGTTAGATTGTTTTGTCAGAGCAAGGGACAATGGTATGGTTTGAGAAGGTTTCAGAAGCAGTATGCAGGTTTGATCTCTGAGCAAGCCGCACTGTAGGCAGGTTATGAATTGCAACTGTTGGTGGTGGTGTATTGCACTGTGGAGTCTTTGGTCAAAGTTCTCTCACAGATGGATTGAGCGTAGCTGTGTTTTTTCCAGTGGAGGAGGACCAGAAGCATGTAGGGCAGAAATGGTTAAATTATTATTTTTAATTGTTTAATGGTTTGTTGCAATTCGTTGTGGGATGCTACTATAAATCACATGACTTGTTAGTATAGCCTAGTACTCATATTTGTGATCAGTAACCTTTTGTAGGTGTTGTTTTGAAGACATACATGTAAAACTATGTGAGTTTGAATACTGTATGTGTGACCTCTCCTTGCCATAACGTCTCAGCAGTTGTTTATGACGGTGAGGTGCAGTATGACTTTAGCACACATGCTGCGTAATAACAGCTTTTTTCAGTAGTTTGGTAGGAGATGTAGTTGCTGCCTGGCCTTGTGTTAGCATGCAGCTGTGAACTAAGAATAGCTTAATCACCATAATATACTTTTTAAAAGAGGAGCGGAATTCTGTCGTCCTTCAGAAAAGGCCCAAACACATCGGTGCTGGTAGTGCCAAGGCACAGTGATATCACAGTGGTTTTGTATTGGATTAAATATGAGTACTTTATTGTAAAACGTTTAACATGAATTAACAATATGAATGAAATACTCTAATGTAGATATTGCTGTTCCTTTCCCCTTTAAAGTATTCTGCATTCTCTGTTTGAGGTTACTTCTGTGTGCTGTGCTGTGTAATAAAATGGGCAGGGTGAAGACAGGAACTTTAATTTGAATCATTTGAATTATTTTTGACAACCTTAGCTATTCCTGAACAATCTAATAAACTGCAATACCGGGTGTATGTACAAACAGTCTGGGATTTTCCATTAAGTTTGTTTAGCACATAAGTTGCCAAAAATTACTGAGCCAGAAGAGAAAAATCCCCTTTTAGAAACACACAAACCCTGAAGAAGCCATGCTGTTGTCACTCAGCAGTGATTTTCCTAATGTATGCAAGTGAACCTTTGGTCATTATACAGTGACCATGCAACTTATATGGTAATTGTGTAAATGTAAATGATTATATAGTGTTTTTTTTTTTCACGCAAGTAGGCTCGGCCACATCCTGTTCACGTTTCGGATACAGATGCGAATGCTGGATGTGCACCCAGCAATTGCATTTTTTTTCCTCCAGTCAGATGGCAGTGAGGCAGAGAGTGTTGGCTTCTCCACCTTAGAGTACAGTTGATGGTATATAAGCACACAGCCCATCAGATAAGTGTTTGTGAAAACACAGGGGACTTTCTGGTTCCCCAGAGAGGAGGCCTGCAGGAGAACCAGACAGGCGAGGAGGGTGGCTTTTGAATTTTCTGAGAAAAAGAAGTGCTTGGCAACTGTTCCCTGGGGAGGAGTGTGTGTTAATTGAGTAAGAGGATATGGTCATACATTTCTGTTGTCACTAGTGTTAAATTTTGAATTTTTGTATTTATGTTTGGCATGATCCAGGGTAAATAGCAGTATTAGTGAATACAAATGCACTGTGGAGCAAGTCATTGTGGAGCATACTAATTGTAAGTGAAATGCAAAATACAATAACCAATGTGGGTGTGATTCACAAATAATGCCACTCCCTATGCTATTCTATACAGAGAGCAGAAGAGTGGAAAATACAGTTTAGACGCAGTTTGAGTTACAAAATACAGTGAATCGAGGTATAGTATGCAATAATAGGTTCCCTACTACTGTTTATCCCTCCAATCCAGCCTACGTTAATGTCACAAAGCATGTTCAGTGTTCAATACCTGAGTTTAATTTCAGCTCTGTAGGTCCTCATCATACCATTTCATTGGAAATAGGCCTCCAAAACGCTCGCTGTATCACTAACCATAAAATTAGTGCGTGGTGAAATGTCCATACTGTGGAAAGCTTTTGGCCTTGTCTGTTTCCCACCAAGCTGTGTTTTTCATCCTGTCTGTCTGAACATGTAGTGGTGAATGACATTTGGAAAAAAACGAAGATCTGTTGTAGACCTGATAGGAGTAACTTTTTTGCCAAAGCAATCACCTTTGCCTTAGTAACTTCAGGCAAAGCCCATGACATTTCACTTTAACAAGGCTGCGGAGTGGGACTTGCAAGGGAAAGAAGTAGTTGGGGAAGCTTTTAGAGCAGGCTGTGGGATTTTACACCTTGAATCTTTCGTTCACTTATGCAGTTGCCTCCTGCTGAAATGGAGAAACATTTGAGGCCTCTGGGATATACTGACATCCTGATTCAACCCCAGGGCGCACGCAAAGTGACTTCCTGAGGGGGTGGGATGGTGGCACGGCTTCTCTCCTAAGTCACATCCATAATGTTATATCATGCAAGAGGAAGCTTTACCTCCTAAGCCTGTAGCACTGTCAGAATAGAGTAATGTTGTTAGGCGAACAGCAGTGACAAATGTGAAAGTAACAATGAAAAGGTGCAATATACTTGCAGTGTAGAGCTGTAGTGGCACCTCTTGTCTGTCTTCATGCCATTTTGATAATGTGCCTGGCCGACCTGATCAGTGAGAGTGAATTAGTTCTTGCTTTATAAACGACACAAGCGAAGCAGCCTGCCTTAAAGCGTGGTTGTTTCAAATCCACATGTAGAGCGGCACTCTGAATTAGCGCAGGGAGTGGAAAATTTTCGCTCAGCTGAAGATGCCGTTTTTGAAAGGGCCGTTCTGCTTTATGAATCCGATAAGAGAAACTGTATTCGGATCCTTTACGAGTGAACTGCTTTTGGCTCCCCCCTGAGAGTTGTTATCAGGAGGGTGGTACCAGGTGCAGTGTGGTACCTTCTGAATGCCTAAATGCCCCCCCTCACCCAATCCCCCCACACATCCCTCAGATGGAGCAGGCTGATACAGTACCATAAAATGGAAGATTCTTGCAGGTGTTTATAAAACAGTGTTTTGAGGCTGCATTTCATCCTGTCAAGTCCAATGATGTAAGGGTCCATTGTTTTAAATGTCAAAAACTTGTGCAGTTCATTAAATCAAGGATTTTTGTCTGATTGCCAGATTATTTGTCCAAAATTTCACAGTATATTTACTTTTTTATGTTCCTTCAAAATGTGGGTTTGACATATCAGGGTTATTGAGTTTTTCAGAGTAATTTTCAGTGTGAAATGGCTTAATTAGCTGTTAAGGGTACTCACACTTTGTCAAAAACTCCTTTGGGTTTGGCCATTTTTAGCCTTGTGCATTTCACCTTTTGGCTTTGGTGTATTATCTGTTAAATTTTGTCTAATTTGGAAAGTTCTGTGAACTTTGAAAACCCTGGATAGGAGATGTGGAAAAGGCATGATGAATACCATATGTCTTTAATTAGTAAAAGCAAATTCAATGACAGTATTGGTTGTCAGGAAAAAACAAAATGAATGCAGTCACCAATAAGGCATTATGACAAGAATTAATTACAGACATTGCATGGTTCATACCATTGTTTAATGGCTTGCTTCTACTATCCAGGGTTTTGAGTCCATGCATCCAGATATGAGTCCATCTGACTCTGCGTTTCTTTACATTAGCTGAAGGTGTATTTAGCTACAGAGGGACGTCAGATATCTATACCTTTTCACACTTGCCTCTCTCACAGTGGTAAATAACTGCCAAACTGTGCAACTGGTAGCTAGTCAGTGAAAAAAATAATAAATCAGTGGTTTTCCTTTCCTTGCCATTTTCATTCAGCTGTAGCTAAGAAGTAAATATACAAGACTATCTCTGAGGGGAAAAAAAAAACAATTAAAAAGTAATTTGTGTTTTAAGAATAAAACCAGCAACACTAAGAGAAGAATGTCTACCAGCTGCAGAAAAGAACATTGTTTTAATTGTGTTTTAATAACTAAATAAGCTTTTAAAAAACATTAAAAATCATTTCCAGCTTTGTTTTTAAGAAGATATGCATCAAAGAATTTAACCCAATCAATTTCTGAAAAAGACTTAGGTGTCAGCTAAAGCCTTCATGTATCGAGTGACATATGATGCTTTTCAACATATATTCTTAATATGTTGTAAATTCTATCGTATAAGATATGTGCGCTCTGGTCTTGCAGAGTTGTATTGGTAGAAGGGACTGACATGGTGACAGATGGATTTTAAAGGAGCTGTAGCTCAGTGTGGAGGATTTAGCAGGAGACACACGGTCATACAGGAAAAACCAGATCTCCTTAGAGCCCTCGAGAGCGTTCCCTACATGCCTGGTCTGAATGCTCTTTGAATGGGGATGTTTCCCGCACGGCTCTGTTCCTTTGTTCTCAGCCGTTGTGTCATTCTGCCTCTTGCCTATCCTTCCCACCCTTTCTCCACAAGTTAGACTGGCTTCTGTCTCTGTCACGCTACAGTATCTGTTGTGTTACCCTCCAGTGCAAATTATCCATGAAACAGTCCTTCATCATAATGGGGCCGTTGTGGTTTTTTTAGGGTTAGTTCAGCTTGGATTGAAATGGAGTAAAGAAGGTCTTGACCCATCTTTTTATTTTTAATTCTGTCACAGGCACCTGTAAATGAATAGCAACCGTAATTTCTAAGGTTATCGGTACAGCGATACATCACGCTCTGCTTGTGTTTTTGCTAAACGATGGCTCCAGTTTGGACTCGTCTGTGAGTTGCAGATTTCTTCTGGTAGCTCTTTTTACTGCAAAAAGAAAGAAAAAAAAAACTTTGGTTTACACTCAGTCTCCCATTAATTAGTACTGTATTTTTCTATGGTATGTCAAAACCAATAAAAATTCTTCTTGAAAAAATTGTGTTACAGGCTTTGTTAATTTATAAGCTGTCAGGGCAATATCGTGTTTAGGGAACAGAACTATTAATCAGAGGCTTGGAACTATGCATCCTGCTGTTGAGCGAGATACTGAACGTGATTTGCTGAAGTGATAAATCTCCAGCTTTAAAGTGGCTGGTGTATAGGATATGTCAGTGTAAGTCACCGTACATAGGGTCATCATCCAAACAAGTGGAAAATAAAAGAAAAATTATGATGACTTGTCAGAATAAACTCTGACTGCATTCACTCTGTAGTTAATAGTTCATAAAGGAAAGAAAACATTTGTTCAACATTCATGACTATAACTATAGCTATAAGTACCTATGTTTTAACCTCTGAGGGAATTTCTGTTTGTCCTCTCTGTCTACTCCGGACAGAGGGATTTTGAGCTGGTGTCTACCTGACATGTAAAAGTGGCCCCTCTGTCTCTCTTTCTCTCTCTCTGTCTTTGTCTCAGTATTACTCTGTCTTTCTGTCGGCTCACTCTTATCTGTGTGTCCATCAGGATGTGATATCTGTCTGTCCTACCTCTGTCTCGCTCTGTTCTGAGCCTGCATCTGCCATGTTCTCTCTCCACTCATAGCCTCACCAGGGTCACACTGTCTCACCATTGTTCAACATGGTCAGTCGAGGGGTCTCTTTTAATCCACATATGCAGGTGCATATATACTGTATTTTTTTAAGTTCTGAATTCAGCCAGATCCAGGCTCGTGTTCAAGACAATGTCAGTAGAGTCCTCAGCCGACCTGCCTCTGCCCACATGCCCAGGGCCAGCTTGGAAGTCAAGCTGAAGTCCATGCTGTCATGGAAAATCCACCCCACCGCGGTTGCTGAAATCTGGGCTGTGGATGGAACCGGTTGCCAGGGGATTGCTGGTTACCTGAGATTTCCTACAACCCCAGTGTAACTCGAGCAGGGCCCCTGGATGGTGAAACACCATTGTGTCTCCCAGCAGAGCGCTCTCAGTGGCCACCTGCCTGTCACATACTACAATACCAGGCACGCCTGCAGAGGAACGAGCTTCGCATTTGCCATTGCTAGGCGTTCAGACAACTAATGCGTTTCGGATTTAGATGTGCAACAAGAGCGATTGTTATCTCCTTTCTCTTTTCTAGTCTCATTGACTTAGATCGTATGAGGTGAGGCAGATAACCAAAATATTCATTGCTTGTACATAGGGCAATGTTGAACCTGCTTGGCCTGATGAATTTACGTTACCATGATACACGTGTCAGTTTTTCACCCAGACATTTCAGGTTACACTGAACCCTCTCCAGTACTTTATGATTTTGTCCGTGTATAGGATCTTTCAATCCCATGCCATGGTCTGTTTACAGTAATCTGCTCCGAATGAAGATATTGAATACCAGCCTTTGTTAGTGTCTGCCTTATTTGAAGTCCCCAGGGATGTGATACAGTACATCATCATGGTGGGGGGGGGGGGGGGTTGTTGTTGGTCGGGGTGTATTGAACTGATGGCTCCGAAGGGGGTGTAATGAGAGTGCTGATTGAGAAGCATGGGGGCTGAGGGAAGTACTGCAGCACTATCATATCCCCAGCCTTTCAAGGAGAGGTGCTGAGCGATCTAGGAGGGCGGGAGTGAGTCCCGCCCCCTGCAAGGACTAACAACAAACCCTGGGTCCTCATGATTACTGCCCACCACAATGGAAAAGCTTGATCACCAAGGGAGACAGATTCTCGCAATACCAGGAGGGCAGCTCAGAAATGCACCGGTCCAGTCACCAAGATAGCAGCTACTTGTTTTCAGGGAAATTTTGAACAGTGGAGTTGTGTAGGTATGTGAGACAGAGAAGCATGAAAAAAAGCCCATGTTCCCCCTCCCATCACCCGTCTCTGCAGATGACACACTGCAAGTACTGCTGTTATGTGTTTTATCTGGAGTCACAAGGACGTCTGTTCGAGGAGGTGGAGCCGTAAGCCCCCGCATCAGGAAAGAAAACCCTCTTGTTGGCTTCTGTCTCCTAGGTAACGGCGACTGCTCTCCCAGGAAGGAGCACGCAAGGATGCTGGTGGACCTGTCTGCAAACACCCCCAACGGGCAGCACTCGCCCAGAAGTGAGTGCTTGTTCTTTTACACCTGTCTTTCTGTCCTCCTAACATCTATTGCTAAAAGAGGCAGCACATAGGCTGAGTAAGGTTCACTGTTACTTTGTTATCTTTGTTGCAGTGGGGGGTGGGCGAACAACTGCAACTTCAACTGCAGGATTTGTGCTGGTTGCTACCTGTACATTTCTGTTCAGACGCAAAAATGTAAATTGATGTAATTCGTTTTTTGTGAGACTAGTGCATCATAATTACTAATTGGCGGGGAATATCAACCAATTGAGACATAGTAAAGGATTGTTTCTTCCAAGATCTGTATGCAGGAAGAGTTATGCTTGCTTTATTTATAGATGCTGCTTACATGGGGAGTCTCTCTGATGTCCTTAAATACTTATAGATCAGAGCAGGGCATTGTAGATCAGGGCATTTTGTCTCACCTCACCTTTCAAGGTGATGTAAAAGGTGACAGCTGGACTGTGCACTTTAATGGTGGAGAGGGTAGAGGTCATCATTGTTACTGTGGTAGAACGTGGTCTAGTTTAATGAGCCCCTATGGATCCGATCAGAGTTACACAATAGCAGCTACACCGCTGTAGACTGACACTGATGAGAGAATTGCTATCCAAATCAGAAGGAAGTGCCTTTGAGATTAGTTCAGCTGGAAGCTGAAGGGTCATCACTGTGTCTTTAATCTTGCACATATAGATGCATCCAGATGGCCAATATCTCCCTTCCTGTGAAGTCAACAGAAATAGGAAGAGCTGATAGACTATCAATGTGGAGCAAGTCATTGTGGAGAGCAGTGAAGTCCTCTGTCCCCTGTATCTGGTCCTGTGTCTAATTGATAGAGACAAGATGTGTGTGTGTGTGTGTCTGTGTGTGGCTGTGTGTGTGTTTGTATTGGGGTGGGGTTGACGGGGGGTGGGGTCACCTACCTGCTGTGAAGTAATGCATCCTCACCAGTGCATTGCCAGCACCTCTGATATAGCTTCTCAGCTATTCCAAAACCTTTGGGATGATGAAATAGCATGACATCACCACACCATTACAGCAATCCCCACAGGATGTTGCTTGTTTTCTGGAAGCAGATATTGAAGCAGCTAGACTTGATTCTTTAAGGAAACGTAGAGATGGAGACTGATGTCCTGGACAGGGTATTTTACACCCTGGGTATTCTGAGTGAATCAGCCACACCCCTATAGACATGTCACTGTATCCCAAAAGGGGACCAGAGTCCTCAGGCTTTTAGAGGTAGTCTTCAGTTAGCAACAGTTTTAATTCCTAATCACCATACACAGTGACATCATGCAATGGCCTCTTAAATTGTCAACCAACCTTGTGGTCTCAGAAGACTGGAGCTGCCCATCCCAGATCCAGGACTGTCCACATAATGAATGTTTAGCATGACAAAGACCATGTGATTTCACTCATTCAGCCAACTCCTAAGTGGGAAGAGAGCTTGCGTAAACTGTAAACCTGGTGCATCATAAAGTGATTAGTTGAATAGAGTTCCCCTATATAAAGGGCTTTAATAGTAGGCAACATTTTAGGTTTTCAAAGCTTCTACATGCCTGATCTTGCAGTTTTCTACACACACTGGAGAAGAAAAGCGTTTTTAAATCGGTGGATTCACAAAGCTAAAACACACAGCAGTCTGCATGTTTCTTACAGGAGACATTTTGATGTATTTTGCACTCCTAAAGAACAGGGGTTTTGATGAGCAGGAAGTGCTCACCAAGAGTGCTTTTGAGTTGCGCAATGTGGCTCAATCTCCTGGCTGAGGCAGGCACTGCTCTTGCATTCTGCCTTTGATCTTTTGGAGAGGAAAGAGACAGGCTTGGATCCGCCTCACTGTTGTCCCAGCAACCATTACAAGTTCAGCCAGCCCCAGCCACCATAGCCACATGTATTCTTTACAGCAGGAAAGAAAGAACTTCCTAGGTCGGCTGTTATGTTGCCAGGGTACAAAACTGGGATGGTGGGTTGAATTCCATGCACCCAGTGAGGTTGAATCCAGTTCTCACCATGATTTAATGTAAGGTTCACTGAATTAAATTTCCATCTTCCATTTTTACTTCTGTTGTGAGTGTATTGGGCAATTTATACTAGCAGTAACTGCATTAGTGCAATCATTAGTATTCAAGAATATAATTACATACACAGGTTCACAGTATGCATGGTGACATGCTCCCCCTTTGTGGTTTATTTGACATGATATGGAAGACAAACATATGGAGATCAGATCTGCAAGGGCAGGGAATTCCTGGCATAATGAGTTGTGTAAATGTGAGAAGGGCTGGAATGGATTTCCCTGGCTGTTTATAGTTATGCTAATAGTGTGGAATATATGGGTCTCCCCTCTATGGAATAGCACAGACACAGTGGCCTTGTGAACTGAATGGAGCAATGTGAGTGTGTCTAGGACTGCTGCTGGCCTTTAGTCACCTGTGTCTACCTATAGTTTGTTTTGCTTTAAATCTAGAAACAGGCCTGTCTGGATTTCTGTGTTGAGTGGGAGGCTGGCTGGGTTTCGGGATAGAGGGCTGGACTGTAGGGAGGATTGGGTGTGTCTCTCCCTATCTCTGTGACACCGATGATACGTCACTGGACTGAGACTCTGCATTCCTGACACAAAAATGCATCTGTGTCAGAGTCCTGGTGCCTCACCATTTAAATACCCAGTTCCCATCACCATGGGAATATTCACTGACACCATATGAAGACTCTCTGGCCCTCTGCATTTGAATACTCATTTTCACTCTTCTGTCCATACTGTCACTTACCAAGGTAATACTCACTGGTTTCATACCCACCATTTGTATGCCATGTAAACACATACTCCATGTATATAGTTACATATGCTAACTGACCCTCACCATGTAAACGTTCACTAGTACTCATCATATAAAAACAGTATCAGAGAAGTGCTGTCATTTGCTAAATGACTACAAACTTTCCCTCACTGTTGAAATATTTTAAGAAGCAAGAACCTTACTCTGCCAGCATCAAATCTGGTGTAAGTAGCATAAGCTTCCATGTAATGGGTTTCACTCTGCTGTTGTTTATGAATCAATAAAAATGCTTCAGTTGTTTGAAATATGACATACAGAGTCTGCCCACTTTGTGTGCAGTAGGGGCCCACATGTCAGCTATTCTGACAGGATACAGAAGCAGGATATCAGTCGCAAATCTAGTAAAAACAAACATCCCACAGTGATTCATGTCTCCAACAATCATTGTATGTATCGGATCACTGGAAGATAGCATGCATTGTTCCCTCAGACAAGACGTTGACCGCATACCTGTACAGTACTTCCCATTTAAGAAGCCTCAAGTAACTATATAGTCATAACCGTAAAGTAGTGGCTTCTGAAACAGTGCTCCCTCTTTAATGTCCTGACCTGATAAACACTCTCATGGAATACTTTGTACTACTGTTATAAATACGTCTGTAGCTTGTGTTAATACCTAGAATTCAAGAATCAAAGACAGGGTTAAAAAGTCAAAAACTATGTGAATGATGTTTTTACTCAACATCCAAATCACCTGTGCCCCCAAGCTGTTTACTGTATGATTTCAGAAGTGTGTCACTCAGTTGAACCCGAGGTCTGTACCAACCCAGCAAGGGCGCGTGTGGGCAGACCCTCCCAAGCGCTGTCTGGTGACTGACGGATACTGAAAGTGCTGAGGCGACACACCCCAGCCAGTCCCGCTCTTAGTCACTGCAGACGAGGCTCTGTGCAAGCAGCTGTGTCTCCCACCGCTGGCCAAGCGGAAACCCGCCGGTGCCCTGCACCTGCACCCATCCCACCGTCTCCCACAGGACGGGCGTCCAAGATGGGACACTCCCCCCCCTCCCCCCCAGGACCCCCACACTGCCCCCCCACACCGCCCCTCAGGGACCGGAACAAGACTATCCTCTTCTGCTTTTTTCGGTGTGACGAAATGAAAGCTTCATTTTCGTACCAATTCTCGGGAGACCTTTGCTGTCACGTAAACTAATGGCCAGTTTGGGGAGAAGCAGTGGAATAGTAGCCAGTAGCCAGTACAGCCAGTTGAGGACCAACCAAAAGACCAAGAAAAGCACATTTCAATTCATTATGAATGAACATCATTAAGTTTAATGATTAATTTTAATGCATAATTTGAAGCTAATTATGTTTCCTCCTTTGAAATCACTGAGGCTTCGTTTTGATGGTCTTTGACAGCACACACAATCAAGCAAGAGGAAGGAGCCGACGAGGAGGGGGAGAAGAGAGCCCCGGGCCCAGAGGACATGGGCCAAAGTGGGGAGGAAGGCTCTGGATTGGAGGAGCCCATGATTGACAGCCCCAACGACTTACAGGATGGAGGTGCAGGGGTTGACGGACGAGGTGACGCAGGGATCCGACTCCCCAACGGTAACTAGATCTCTAGTGTAACTTCAGTTTTCTGTGGGTAAAATAACACCTTTGCAGCCATTGACGAAACCCTTTCCTTGGCTTACTTATGTCCTTCGTGTCCTTTCCATACCTTTTCTGCAATTATAGCATGTCTTTGTCCATAGTATTTGGTTTTATTTAAGTTGCAAACCATCCACAGGTTTCTGTGTAGTGTGTTGGCTCAACACCTACATATCTTTACATAGTAGACGTGCTACTCTCAAGCCCTTTGTATCTAAGTTCTCACAAATAGTACTAACAGTCACAAAAGCTCAGCATTGCAATAAGGGGCCAAGCATGAATGAATTTATGAATCTGTGAATGAAGTGTGTTCATGTTATGTCCCTTGTTAAAGCAGACGGATATATTATTTAATGGATGAACTTAGGACGTTCACTCATTGATTTTTTTTGACAGCTCTGTATGATGAATCAGTAATATAGTCTGTCTTTTATTTTTACTTTTTCTTTTCTTATCCCATGAAAAGTTGCTCACACACCAAACTACTTAATGGGTGTGGAGAGGGTTGCTATGTGGCAGAATACAATGGCTAAGATCTGGAATCATTCTCAAGGAAAATATCCCAGGAATCTTCCACAACCTGTTCCCTGCCCCAAAACTGACGTTATTACTCCGGTCAGGTCGTCGGTAGGGCCAGATCATATTTCACTTTTCCAAATGGCAGCTGCACAGAGGCTGCTTGCAGTCTGATACACCCTCTGGATCTGAGGGAGGCTGTCTCCCTGTTTGCTGACAGCGTACAGGCAGAGAAAAGAGATGCCTACTTTCAGGTTAACATGAAAGGTATGCAATGTAATGTAATCAGATCACAAGGAAATGTAATTCAAAATGAACTTCACTGACTTTAGTAGACCTCAAGACCCTTACATGTCTGTATTCATCCTTTTAGTTGACGAATTTGCTGGTAGGATCAGAGAAAATCAAATCCTGCCTGACTGTGGTGGTCTGGTGGTACTTGAGTTCTTTTGCTTTTATGATATAGACTACTGGGTAGAAAGACAGTTTGAGGAAAATATACACATGAAACTTGCTAACTCCGTTTATCCTGTCTCATATTTAACTGCAGTTCCTCCAGTAAATTTAGATTCCCATCCCATGGGTCTGTGTGTGGTTGTCACCCATCATCTGACTGTAGGCCCTACATGCGAGTGGAAATACTCCACATGATTGCATTTTGGTCTGACATTAGAGAGAAGAGAGAGCCAGTTTGCCGAGTGCTCTTAGGGTTTTAAGTCCTTCTTCTCATCACTTCAGACAGCATTTCCTGTTAGTCTCATGGTGAGATACCTAAATAAACCCGGGGAAAGCATTTGTAAATCAGCATTGGACAGACTATTTTCCTGAGGTTTTCAAATGAGCACATTTCTTTGGTTTACCTTAAAAGTGTCTAAGCTTTTGCCAGAAAACAATAAAAATCACTGAAATTCTCAATTAGGTTCGATAATTGCCATGTAAGTTGTAAAGAATGTAGTGTACCTTCAAAGGCCACTTGTTGCTGCACGAGAGCTGTTAAGAGTGATGCGTATCTGGTGTGCAGGTGACAGGCCGTTCCAGTGTAACCAGTGCGGCGTGGCCTTCACCCAGAAGGGCAACCTGCTGAGACACATCAAGCTCCACACGGGGGAGAAGCCCTTCAAGTGTCCCTTCTGCAGCTACGCCTGCCGGCGCCGCGATGCTCTAACCGGCCATCTACGCACACACTCAGGTCAGTCAGACTCTTCTCCCACAGTGCCTGTACCCAACAGTGTACACCACACACTTACCACACACTATCCAATGTCCTAATTACCTGCCTGCCCTCAAACAAACACACACATGCGCGCACACATACAAACACACATACATACACACACACATACACACATATATCCCTAGACCTTAGGTGTCTGATCAGCGCATCATACTATGGCAATGCAACACCTTGTATTGCTACCCACTAAAGGAAACCATTGCTAGCATGGCACCTTCTCACTGGTAGCTAATCACGCCCTGCTTCCTCTGCCTGGCTGCACGTCAGTGCAGTGGCATACCCTGCTACAGCTTGCTCAGCTTTGACGCTTCGCTCGGGCCTCGCAGACTCCACTCACCAAACCGCAGCCACTGGAGCCCGTGGGGCCCGGGCAAGCGGCAGGGTTTGGTGAGGACAGACCCGCGAGCGGCCTGGGTGCAGGGGTGCTCTCTGACCCACTTTCACATCGGCAGCTCGGTGTGTCCCCGTTCAGCGCTCGGCAGAACAGCGTGAGTCAGATGGAGCGATAGGCTCCTGCCTGGGCTCCGTGCGGCAGCAGTAGCCGGCCCGAGGCCTGTTCCCAGAAGCGCTGGAAGAGACGCGACATTTAAATACCGCACAAGCTGATCCCCACCCAGGTCACTGCTCTTGCTCTTCCGCTCTTTTTTCTTCACTCTCTCTCTCTCTCTCGCTCTCTCTCTCTCTCTCTCTCTCTCTCTCTCTCGCTCTCTCTCTGTCTCTCTCTCGCTCGATCTCTGTCTTTCTCGCTTGCTTTTTCTCTGATGACCTTTGCATTTGATGTCTCTAATGTCAGAATTTCCTGTTGTAGCATGGTTTCCCAAAGTCAATGCATTATTATTATTATTATTATTATTATTATTATTATTATTATTTAGGTTTTTACTTCATTCATTTATTTTAGCAGGGACTATGCAGGATATATTAATTGCACAGGGTTTATCTATGTATCCCATTTGCATCTCCAGTCCCTCGGACAAGAAGCCCGGTAATCCATTAAATACAATTATTGCAATGAAATACAATATTACTAGTATTTTTAATTTGGAAATTGGTTTCTGGAATACTCAGTGTTGATATTAGAGTCTGTGGAAGGACAGTGTTTTTGTCTTAGGAATTCTATACCACTATTATCTTCAGTAGTCGATTGAATTCAGTATTTTGGTCAGGAGCTTTAATAGCATTTAATAGCCTTTACATTTACATTTACATTTATTCACTTGGCAGACGCTTTTATCCAAAGCGACTTACATAGGTTACAGTTCTTTACAATGTTATCCATTTATACAGCTGGATATTTACTGAGGCAACTGTGGGTTAAGTACCTTGCCCAAGGGTACAGCAGCAGTGTCCCAGCGGGGATCGAACCGGCAACCTTTCGGTTACGAGTCCTGCTCCTTAACCACTATGCTACACTTCCCACCACCTTCCCACCAGAGGAGAAACCATCTGCAGTTTTGCAAAGCAGTGCAACTTTGTTCCAAAGAACACCCATGATACTAAATTGATTTGCTTTTTAGGATATTAAAAAAAAGGATATTACCATTTTTTAGAGAGACCTAGAAAACAAGAGGGAGAGTTGTAGCGATGGTAAGAAGGACAAAGGGAGCAAGGGAGGGAGAGAGCGAGAGCGAGAGAGAGAGATAGAGAAGAACTGATTGGAATGTCAGGAACTTCACAGCCATGAGAGGAACTGGCCAAACTACTGGGCCTCGCAACAGCTAACAAATGAAAGCCATCTCCCTCTCTCCTCCTCTCCCCTTTTCCCTCCCAAAACTCATAACCTGGGCGAAGTTCCCAGAAATCAGGTGTAGTGCAGAGAGCCACGCTCCAAGAAAGGCACACTTCAAAAGTGTGTTAAGCAGTACAGCTGCTTATGATTCACTGAGGTTGATTTCAGTACTACATTACTTCTATATTCTGATAGACTGTGTCACAATAAAGACATTTTGTTAGAGAATGTATTAGGTGGATGTAGTTAGCTATATATAGAGACCTTAAATGACTAATTAATGGGACATAAATACTACAGATGATACAGTTCATACAGTTGTTTTTAGCATTAAATTTATATCTACTTCATCATCCTTTTAGCAGTTAAAGAGAAGCAGTCAAAAAAAACAAACAAAAAAATGGAAAAACAGCTTTATCCCTGGCTACTTTTAGAGATCGCTTTCTTTGATGCTAACTGTTTAATCAGTTATTTAACTACCTGTGATGCTAATTATGTTAGCTATGATGCTAAGTACTTGTGATGCTAACAATGCTAGCTGGTTGTTTAGTGAATTTATTGTGGGTGGAGTGAGCATTACACTGATGGTGCAAGATCTAAAGAGGTGTTCACAATAACAGTTCTTCATGGCAGAAGTACTTTTTTGTGTTACTGTAACTAAAAAAAACATGCATTTTGGAAAAACAGTCTTCCAGTAAAACACAGAAGAAATCCCCGGAATCCCCAGCAACCAGCCAATGCCACTGAAATCGCTGAAGGTCATACAGAATCATACTAGTTAGCAAAGCAGTGTGTCTTGCTAAACCCAATCAGAACTGGTCAAATGAAGGACTGAGGTTATTTACAAAAAGAAAGAGAAAGGATGCCTTTCTTTCCCTTTTCTTTTTTGGCTTTGTCTGCTCATTAAAAATATGGTTCAGTCTAGCCATTTAACCAACCTTTGAACCTGTCCCCAGATGCACTGTACCTTAAGAAATTCATATGGTGGAAAATCTGTCTCACATTATCAAGACAATACAAAGCATGCCATCATTTTGATATCACAAGTTCCCCTTTTCTAGCCTAACTTATCACAGCCGAGCAGACTATTTTGGAATCTCAACTGAAGAACAGTTAATGAAGCAGACTTTTTTTTGTCATGTCTGTCTGTTATTAGCAAAAGGGTTGCAAGGTGGCTTTATCAATGAACAAACAAATCGCGTGTGATGTGCACGCGCGTGTATTTGCTCGTGGGTACGCTTGCATGCCTTTGTGAGCCCGGGGTTGCCCCAAAGCACAGATGACAGTTTGCAGGTGCGATGGCATGTGATCACTGGACCAAACACTTCAGTTTGTTTCACTCACTGTGTAGACTCTGTATGCAGTAGATACAGAATCATTCCATCAGTCTCGTCAATTCATAATGAAACTGTAAAGTATTGAAGATTTTTAACCCGTGATAATTTCCTTTAAATTCAGGGAAGTAAACTAGAGCCTACTCACAAAATAACATATGAACAACTGAAATGAGTGTTCGCAAATCAAAGTCAAGAAATAGGTACACCATGTATTGCACAGATGCATGTTTGTATGTATGCATGTACACTCACATTTTAAATGGTAGATGTATAATAATATAATAGTAATATACCAATAGTATAATGGTAGATAATAGATATTTTACTATCTATTGTTTTGCGATTTTACAGGGAAAGTAAGTAATTTTACCGTGTGTTACACTCTTGGTGTATTTGCTGTTGTCATCACATAGAAGAGAAATCCAATGATCTTTAATTTATAAATACAAAAATGGCGCCTTGTAAAGTGAAATAGAAAGAGACTATGAGATTAGTAATAGTAGTAGTCAGAAAGTACAAGTTGACAGTTCTAGTAAGTGTATGGTGGACGTGGGTGTCTGTTCTCATGACATTATTAGTAACCTTTCACCCTGTGCCTCAGAGTGAAAACAGATTGTGTCTTTGAAGAAGAGGGTGGGAACCCTGGGAGTGTTTTCACACATAACCACATCTGCTTATAGCCTTAATGGGCCTCCTCATGTGTGACATGCGACTGCAACTGCCCGATAAAGAAGCAACCATTTAAAGAAAGCAGCGAGTGAGGCTTTGTGAGCCCCAAAACAAGAGGATATTGCATGTTTAGTAGCTCCCTGATTTGAACCAATCATGCTGTTTTCCGGTGCAGAGCAAAGTTCTGTTATTGGTTCAGACAAGTCAGTGATTGACAGTACATGGTAGCCTCTAACAGGATGCAAGTATTCAGACTAACACCAGCAGTGAATTTCTCATGAGTGACATTTATTCGGTGCTTGTACCTGATTAAAAGAAAGGATAGCAGGCATATTTGGAGAAAGATACTGAGGTCTGATAAGGAGTGGAATCTAATCCTGGCTATATGGTTTGGCCCTCCGCTTTGAATAAAAATGATAAGGTTTATCATTTTTGCTAATTGCAGCTTGAAATAAAAGGGAAAGAATTACTAAGTTAACGAAGGTAACACGACCTGTAGGCATTACATTATGTTAAATTATTTGTAAAGTAACATGAAGTCATTTAGCAGACGCTCTTATCCAGAGCAACTTACATACAATACAATTGTATCTATTTACACAGCTGGATATTTACTATTGCAATTTTGCAATTTTGGGTTAAGTATATTGCCCCAGGGTATAACAGTACTGTCCTAGTGGGCAATTAAACCGGCAACCTTTTGGTTACAAGCCCTGCTTCTTGCCAAAATGCCACATTGCTGTCCTTCCCAAAGACAAGCAGAGTGAATTCCATCCCAGTAGGGTTATTTGTCCTCAGTGCTTCTCTATACACTGCACCTATCCCTGAGTCTGCTGGCACACAGGACTGTCGGAGAGATTTGAGTTTCCCCTGCCTGAATCCAGGAGGAGTTGAGATGTCGTTTCTCTGCAGCCTCCACCACTCACCCTCCTGAATCCCCCATGGGAAACCCATTGGCAAGCTCGCCCGTGTCTCATCCGTCTGGTGCTTCAGAGTCGCCCCGGTGTTGACCCAGTCTCAGTGGAACTGAGAATGAATCACTTAAAACAACCACAGCCATGGCTGAACAGAAGGCACAGGCTGTGCTTTTTTTCCCTCCTGCTTACTATCACAGTTATCATTCGCCTCATCGAGGGGCAGGGTTTTGCACAGCTGTAGTGAACTCGGTTGTACTCTCGGCCGATTCAGGTTTTCCTGAGTGTTTGAGAAACTGGGCTGGAGCAAGCTGCCCACTCCTGCTCAGTCTCATTGGTAGAAACTGTGTGGGAAAACCAGATGGAGACTGCTAACCTCCCACAGCCCTGGTTTTTTTGTCACATCATCTCAAGTAACCATTCACTAATCTCCTTCACACCCGCCACCTATGGTAATGACATTCTACAGTGGGGCGCATTGCTATATTTGGTTTGCGGGGGCTTGTTCTATCAATAAATGAATGAAGTTGAGCTGGGCGTATGGTCTGAATGAGTCGATTGTTTTTTGATGTGCTGTTCTCTCTTTAACAGTGGGCAAACCGCACAAGTGCAACTACTGTGGGCGGAGCTACAAACAGCGTACGTCATTGGAGGAGCACAAAGAGCGCTGTCATAACTACCTGCAGAGTGTCAACATGGACTCCACCCCCAATGCCAGACCATATCAAGGTGGGTAGGCCAGGAAGGGCTTATGCAGACATTGGTTGTGGATGTGGCTTGAAGAAAATGATAGAATGGTTGACTTTCTTGAAGTACATTTGGTTAAGGTCGGCATCTGACAGATTCTTTATTTGAAAAGAAAATGTGCATTTTTGTTACACATTTAAACGGAATTGTTTAAAATGTGATAATACCAAACTAACAAAATTTATAGCACTTTGTCAACTTAGATTTTTATGTACATCCAAAGTTGATTGGCCCATGGATTCTGTTGAAATCAGGATCAATAGTCATACATATTTAAAGTAGTAACTCTCTTATACTACATATTTGTTATTACTGCTGCTACCTTTAGTTTGTTTTGATGGATTCAATATATTTGTATAATCATATAACTTGATATAGTTTCACCAGAACCAAAGTATTCATAAGTTAACTCGACCAGTTAATGGTTACTTTAAAGAACTCTGACCTGAAGTGAATTTGAAAGTTTGATGGTTACTGACATTATCTCTAACATATGTAATCATATATGAGACATTACTGTAAACCAAACAAAATGTTAACAGTGACCGATACCCCTACGGTCCACTGGCACTGTCGGTCAGATGTGTGATGACCGTAGACTGCCTCCTCTTATTGAAAGACACTCACCCCTCATCTCCACCTCAAACTCAGGTGACGTCCCGCAGGATCCGAAGCCCACAATGGACACCATGTCCATGGTGGCGTTCGACCGGCCGCCTGTGATCGAGAGACTGCAGGGGAACGTGGGCAAGAGGAAGAGCACCACACCACAGAAGTTTGTGGGTGAGCGTCACGGTGTCGCTGTGGTGTACAGGCTGGTTTACGTTACATTATATTATTGGCATTTAGCAGACGCTCTTATCCAGCGCTACTTACATAGCTTACAATTTTTTATGTGTTACCAGTTTATACAGCTGGATATTTACTGAACCAATTCTAGGTTAAGTACCCAAGGGTACAGCATCAGTGCCAGTGGTTCAACAGGGAATTGAACCAGCAACCTTTCAGTTACGAGTCCTGTTCCTTACCACTATGCTACACTGCCGCTCCAGTTCAGTGAGTGTTACTGAGTGACCCCCCCCCCCCCCCCCCTCCCCCCAAGGTAGCAGCAAGGCTTCAATCTCACCACCATTAGGCAGAAATGGCACAAAGTATATCCATGGCCCCTGATGCCCCCACAACAGCGCTCACTGTTTGTGCATTGAAAACACGAGTCCCTTTTGCAGTGGCGGTTTCTGTTCTAACTCATGAATCTAAGAGAGCACCTCTATGTTCCCAAGAGAATATTCCACTTAGTATTGATTAAAAAAAATGCTAAAATGGGTTTGACCACAGTACAACGCCTAAACACTTTCTGATGTACAAAACACACACCCGTCAGTTGCAGCTAGCACGGTGACTACTTTGGTGTCCTTGCAATACAGAAAATACGTTTTGTCCAATTCTTGTAAGTGATTCTTGTCAGTGCAGTATTGTATTTGGGTTTTTGTTGGTTTGCCCCCAAAGATTTTGCTCAATCTTTTATCAGTGATTCTCATAAGACGAGATTGCTGTAGGAGGATATATTCACCACAGGCAATGAGTAATCAGAAACTGTGACTTTGAAGCGGCAGGTCGACATTTACTCACTTCCATAGCAATAAGCCAAAGGTTTCATTTGGAGTGTTTTTTTTTTTTTTTTGTGAACCTGTGTTTGGTTTTTTTGGTTTGTTTAAATATTTTGTCAGTAACTTCACAGGCAACAACCTTTAGCCCTGTAAAATCCAGGACAGACATAATAGTCTTTTCAAAACTAATTTTAAAAATTTGAAAGACTGTCATCTACAGGTTAGTTTTTTTGCAGGATGTGAAATATTATAATTCGACTGCACAGTCGCTTTTTTTTTGTATGAAATAGAAATGCAGAATTTCTACATATATTTCTACATACACCTATTTCCACAGGAAAAAAAATTAAGAATAAACGAACTTGAAAACATGCTCACTAACTACATTTCTGCTGCATATGGGACAGGACTCTGCTATTTCAAATGAAAAAGACCTTTCCACCCATAGCTTGGATAGACAGTTTTCCCATGGATCATGCTTCAGTTATTTTCCATTGAATGGTTTCTGATGGTTTTGTTGCTTATTGTTTGGGAAAAAAAATGTTTTTCACGTTGATTATTTTTCCTGATATTTTTGCAGCATAGTTTTGAAACACTGACAGAAAGAGAGAGAGAGAGAGAGTCAAGAAAAAAGTAGATTAGATGAGCAGAAGAAATGTTTTTCACTTTGTGGTTTGGCACACCTGTTGCTCTACCATCGCTCTTATCGAGTGGAAGCGAAGCTACTCACCGCATCCATGTTTTGCAGGGGTTAAACCCTTATTTTGGCTATCATGCCTCAGACGGGGCTTTCCACCATTTAAAAGCCCATCCCCAGAAGTGAAAACACAAGAAAACAGTGCAAGCTGTTCTTCAGCCCCAGAGCATTTTCTGCTGCCTGAATCTTCTTGTAGATGTGATGTGGTGAGAGTAATTGTCATCACATTGTAACGTAGAGTTTGATGTTAGCCCCACTGTTACTGATTTCATTAATAATTACCTGGTGGCTGGTTTGTGGCATAGTAGGAAAAAGACTGATGAAGCTGTACTTGGAACACACATGTTGTACACAGAACACATACCATTCTCTAGAATGGATGACTTGTATAGTAAATTCTTTCATTGCATGTGTTACTCATTTAGTGTAAAGTGTAAATTATAATACAGTACCTTGGGCCTGACTCAAACTTGCCAAAACTGCCATGCATAAGTTCTGAGTAACCCAAAATCTTGGTATACCAAAACGCAAATTTTCATGGAAAGTAAAACTACATTTTACCGTGTTATTCAGAATAAAAGCCACCTACCTTGTGGTTGGGGTGAATCTTTGAATCTCTACAGCAGTGTGTGTCATCATAATGTGCATTGTGACTGGCTACTGATGATTCAGATTCAATTTCAGTTTGTGATGAGAATGTTTTTTCTCTGCAGGTGAGAAGCTGGTACGCTACGGTTACCCGGAGATGGGCTATGAGATTGGGCTGAAGTATGAGAAGGAGGCAGAGCTGATGCAAGCTCACATGATGGACCAGGCCATCAACAACGCTATATCCTACCTGGGTGCTGACTCCCTGCGGTCCCAAATGCCGCACCCGCCGATTTCCATGGCTGAGGTGGTACCCATGATCAACCCCCTCTTCCCCCAGGTCTACCCCATGGGGCCCCGCGTGGACCGGCCCAGCAGCCGGGAAGCCGCACCCCCGCCACTCCCTCCCCCCGAATTCCCCCCCTCTGCTAACGGCCCCCTCTCCCTCGTGCGGCCCCGGAACCTGCAGGCCCACCGGGAGGAGTCGCCCAACAACAGCTGCCTGGACTCCCCCAACTCAGAGCGCAGCAGCCCCCAGGAGAAATTGGGCCCCCCTCCAAACCACGCCCCCGGGGCTGTGTCCAGCCCCGCCTACAGCAGGGAAGATGGGCGGGGAGCAGAGCCAGGCGCCCGGGAGGTGATGGAGGCAGCGGTGGCCAGGGCAAATGCGGCGGCGGCGGCAGCGGCAGCTGCAGCAGAGCGCCCCACCAGCGGGGACGTCTTCCGCGTCTTCAGCAGGGAGGGCCGGGAGCTGAGGGCCTTTCGCTGCGAGCACTGCCGCGTGCTCTTCCTGGACCACGTCATGTACACCATCCACATGGGCTGCCACGGCTACCGGGACCCTCTGGAGTGCAACATCTGCGGCTACCACAGCCGGGACCGCTACGAGTTCTCCTCGCACATCGTCCGCGGGGAACACACCTTCCACTAAGTGGCAGGAAACTGTAGAGCTGTGTACTCCCTGGAGGAGCTGGTCTGCTTCTGTAGTGCAACAGTGCATCTCTGTATATACACATATATATATATAAACATATGTGTGTGAGTGTATATACGTATATATATATATATATATATATATATATATACATGAATGAGTGAATGGCATGAATTAGTATATTGAACAAATACATGAAGGTCTGGGTCCAAGACATATAATTTTTCTTTTTGTCTGAAGGTGGGAAGAATAGAAAAAAGGTGATTGATGAAGTAACAAACAGTGGTTTTATTTGTTTTCTTCCCCATAAAAGAGGTGCACCAGCGAGTGTTCCTTCTCAGGGTAAATCTCTGAAGTCCGAGTCTTTTCAGAGCAGCTATACATGTAAAATGTTATGAAGTCTCATGAGTAACTCTTTTCCTCTAAGAGCATATATATATATTCATTATGTGGCAGATCATTATTACTCTGAAGTTTACATACCACTGTGCTTCTCATTGTGCTTTCATTGTGTCCGTCTTCCATAATTATACCCACCTCAAATTTTCCAACTCTATACACACAACCGGACTGTTTCTACAGACAAGCGTCCAGTGTATTACGTGGTTATAACTATGTAACACATGCAAGATAGAGTTATTGTTCAGTTTTTTTTTTTTTAAATTACTATCTATATGATCACATTTCTACATATTTTTATATTGACATGGATCTTTGTGGCTGTATGCTGTGCCTCAGATGTACCTTGGTGCAATTATGGATCAGTTTATGATGTACACTGTCAAAGAACCTAAGAGTCTGGTTTCTCCCTGTGATTTTAAAGAGCAGTGAGCTATAGGTAAAAGCATGGACTATGAAGAGTACACATTAGACTATGGCTCTGTGTGAAGGGATGTCAAGTTTCTAGGGGTTTTTTATGTGCCCAGGCAGTACGGTAAGTCAGATGTCACTCAATAGAGCAACACTTTCTTTTTGACATCAGCGCTAGGCTGGTTGTGTGGGAACGTGAGGCGACCTGGTTTCATCACCACATGAAAGCTTGAGTTTCACCTGGGCAGACTTTGGAAGATGACATGTATGAGAGTTAAAATCATTCCATGACTGGCACCTTAGCTGGGCTTGCTCGTTGCTTCAGTTGCCCCCCCCCCCCCAACTGAAGAGATTGCACTAGACCAGTGCAGCTAGTAGGGTAATGATTGATCCTAGACACCTTCCTTTGTGAATGTGTCTTTTTTTGTGATGTTGGGGTATGCTTCAATAGGAAATATTCATCAGCCACACCTGAGGGCACAAATATTTCAGTAGCTTTTAATCAGCTTCATAATGGTGGGAGTGATGGCTGAAATATAGTGGTGTCACACTCTGTGTCATACAGGCATTCATCTAGGAATCATAGGTGAGAATTTGTCTTGGTCATCAGCTGTGATTTTTCTTTCCTTTTCTGTTTCTTTTATATAATTTTATTCGCTGAAATGTTGTTTGTTCCACACAGAAGATATGTAAAAGTTTTGTGTCTGTCACTCCTGTTTTTTTGGTTTTTTTTTTAGTTTTTAAAGTTCACTGCTTGTCATCACACAGTTAATCTAGCAAACCCAACTGTGAATGCATAACATTTTGACATTTTTAAGGCAGCAATGTTCTCTGTTGCCGAGGCAAGTCGCAGAAGAAAGCACTCTGAAAAATACCTCCCAAATGTCTGCAGCTGTGCTGGGAGCACAAAAGGCCAGGAGGGTCTGTTCTTGTGCTTGTAACCGTAGCATTTTCAGTATCCAGATTTACTACATTGACAACATCCACATCTCTCCCACACCTGTCCTGTTGCCGCTGCGTAGGCAAAGCTCCTGCTCAGATTGACTGTATAAATGCTCACTTGAAATGAGTAGATAGAAAGCAATGTACAGTATGCACTTTATGCTAAGCACTGAATATGTCTTTTTTTAATGCTGTACAAGTGGTTTACGGTTATATCGCACATCCAGGAGGGGTAGTGGACCACAGTTGTGTTTGTCTGAGCCCAAACTCACACTTAGCTCTTTGCGTCATGTGTTGGTAGCTGTTTATATTCTGCCGTAATCTACGCTACAAATCAGTGTGTGAATTACCTTGCTTTCCAAACACACCTCAGATTCCTACACGATACCAATTCTAAGGCTGGGTGCTGGATTTGCTACTTTACCGAGTTCCACAGTATTTGTAACTGTTACAAATTGTGAGAACCAGTTGCTAGAACAAAGGCTTTAAAAGTGGTTTACATCATCATCTTATACAATATCATGCATATACTTTGCATGAGTGTTTACTTCTCCAAAGCAAAGGAGTGGATAATTTTGTTTGTATTTATTTGTGTTATTTTCTTTTCTAAATGGTATTAAGCAGTCACATAAATGTTTTATTTTTACATGTGTATTATGCAGATTTTGAATATGTAATGTTTTATGATTTTTTTCAGCCTGTATTACTTCCTACTGCTCTCTCTTATTGCTTGCTGTGCATTATGTTGAACATGGTTGAAGCCACAAACTGTTTTCCAGAAGACCTGTGACTTTCCTGTTATGTTTGTGTGTGTGTTTCCATGGCAACCTGTTATTTCTACCTTTTGGGTGGTGATTAATATTCTCTCCTAAATTAGAGTAGTTTTTTCTCATCACTTTTTTTGTCCATATGCAGATATGAGCATCCTATTTTCTGCTATAAACAGGAGAGATGTTTACTCTATATTTAGTATAAGTCTAGGATTTATCTTTCTTCAAAAAGTAACTTAGAATTGGGCAGATATGTTTTTTTGAAGGTCAGTTGAGAATGTCTCAAGGAGTCCATTATGTTACACCATTACTGACGTTTTCATCAATTTTCTTTCTTTCTTTTCCTTTCTTCTTTCTTTAAAGTATCCTCACTATGGTTTAGCAGCATCGCATCAGCAATGGAAGAATTGGCTTCACTCATTAGTGTGGTCATTATGGATGTCTTAAGCTTTAAAGTCCTCAGTAGTGTTTGTTACTTCTTGTTGCAGTCTATATTTTATTGCATGACATGATGCCCTGAAGTCCACTGGTAAGGAAATCATTGTTATAGAAACTGCCCTCGCTTTGAAGATCCCTCTGCAAGAACCGTGAATTTATTGTGAGAAGGCAGAACAATTTGACATGTAGCCCTACAGTAGCTCATAAGGAGTGGAATGCTTTTTCACTACTCTCTTGTACATGGAAAGGAATTTTGTATATCAACATTAATATTTTTTTTGTTTTTAGGCTGGGGTAACTTAAGTGCAAAGAAGTATTAAAATGCACTTGGAGCGCCAAAACAAATGTCACATTGTTATCGACTCAATACTTGTACTGCTTATATTTATTTTATTATATCTCTGGAAAGGTGGGGAAGGCTTTTTTTTTTTTTTTTTAAGTTTTTCTGACTTGAGTTAAGGTTTTTGACTTCACACTCCATACAGACTGGTTGAAGAATGGACAAAATTGAAGAGGAATATGAAGAATCTCTTAATATGGCAGCAGCTTATGAACACATGGGGACAGTTTTGAAAATCATGACAATTGGATATACTTGAAACCATGGAAACGCGGTATAACTTAGAGTGCATTTTACATAGGAAAAGTGCAATAGAGTGCTATTTTTTCAGAGTTATAATGTGTAAATAGTTTCATGAAAAGTGAATAAATTTTTGAAGTCCTCTTTCTGCAAACCAACAAACTGGAAGTGGAAAAGGTTGCAGTTTTGATACATACATATATATATATATATATATATATATACACACACAAGTTGCATATATTTTGGTACTAATTTTGAAATGGGGTTTACTGTGTTTTGTTTGCTATGCTTAGTCAAATAAATGTAGGGAACTCAGGTACTTATGTTTGCTTTGTTGCTTATTTCATATGGCCACCTTTCACATTTGTATTTTAAAATCCAAATTTAGACTTCCTTGTAAATGGGGCTGTTCTGGGGGTGGGGGTGGGGGAGGGGGGGTCCAGTTTTGCTTTTGTTTTCTTTTGTACAATCTGCAAGAGGATTAAAAGATGTTTGTTTATTTAAGTGTGCACTGCCCAGCAATGTTTTTGATGAAGACAGTGTAGTGCAGTGCTGCGTTTCTGAAGCATGGGACATTTCTGCATTAAATACTGATATAACTGTCTGACTTTGTGTGTCTTTTTTCCGATGGGGCGGGGGTGGGGGGGGGGTGAGGGGTGTGGTGTCAGCACGGACATGGAAGTGCAGAGTGTACAAGGTGTACGATGATTCAAACGCTCAGAGAAACAATGAGAGCCGTGCTTCGGAAAGCTCTGATTAGACATTTTTTTGCAGAGTGCAGGCTCTCATGAATTAAAGGTTGTGCATGTATGTGTGAGTCACACTGCATGTGTCATGGTGGCTTGTTGCACTGACACCTTTGCCTGAAACCCTTGTAAACCTGACCCGTGTAAGTGAAAAAGCTTCTGTTTCCATCGTGCTGCACTGTCCCTTTTCCCCTGCAGCCATCACACCTCGCATGTATGTAAACCACAGTCCCTTCACCCCCCACCCCCCCCCCTCCACTGAGCACACCGCTGTGTCAGAGAGCAGGAGCGGCTTTCAGCTCATGACTCTGCCGTAGTTTCAGAGCAGTCTGGGAAAGTTCCTGGTGCCTGAACATTGCTGCTGTTCCTGTTCCAAAGTCCATTTCCTGTTGCTTCTGACTGATCGGTTTATCGTGGGCCTACATTCCGTCCACTCCCACTTAAGCTTTAGCTTTTAGCTTTGTTCCGTTTGCCTTTTGTAATATGCTAGCAACGATATGTTAGTACTACTCTGATAGTCACGGAAATGAACAGAAATTAATGTCGTAACAGTTCAGTTGGATAACTAAATTTGACTTCATGGTGAATTGCTTGGCTGGAGTGTTGTAATTGGTTAGACAGAATCACTGGCCTTATGTCCAAGCCAGGAAAAGTTATGGAAACTTATTACCACAAAAGTCTATGCAATTCAAATCAATAACACTGTCATAGGCTACATATGGCTGAGAGGTGAGATCACTGAAATCTGTACCTGAGGTCTGCTTTTATATACTGTAGCATGTTATCTGTATTTCTGAAGAAAGAACGAAGAAAGCAGTCATCTGTGTAAATGTAAAACTCATGCTGTATTAGGGGGTCAAATAAGCTATGTTTTTAATGCTTTTTGCAGTGACGACTTTATATTTGTCTCCAGATGTTTACCTGTTTGTTGAATAACCTTTGACTGCCGTGTGTCCTCACCTCTGCTCTTTTCCTTTAGAGTACAACCAAAGGGTGGCCCCAGTGATGGCAGCAGAGACGACCTCCACACCTGTGCCTGCCTCTGTCGTTGTTATGCCCTGAATGAATGGGAGGCGAAAAGATGGTATCTCTCAGAAGAGCACGTTAGACAAGCACTACAGTCAAAAAGAGATAAGCACCCTTCCCCAAGTGATGAAACACCCGTAATCAAAGTGTCTTGAGACAATAGCGTTGCCACACAGGCCTTCGCGATCACGCTCGGTGACACAAACGTTACTGTGCTGATTCTGGTTGAGGCGGGGGCTTAAAGACTTTGTTGAAGTGATTGTTCTCAGGCGCGCTTGCGCTTGCTTTTGTATACGCTGTTGCCTCTGTTTCTCAGCTGCTACGCTGATCTTGCCCGAACTTTGTTTCTATCTGCAGTGTGACCTTTCTACCCTCGCCTTCCGCGCTTCTGTCAGCCATAGCTGTCAGATTGAGTCCCCAGAAGGCCACAGCGTCTCATGAGTATCTTCCCCAGTGTCTGAGCTCATTCACTTTGGTCATGTAACCATGATATAAGGGAATATTTTGCAAGAGAAAAAAAACAATATCAGTCGCATTTTGTAATGATGCTCATGACTAAATCATAATTCCTCATGGTAGACTTGTAATAAATGTGCATCTTTGCAAAATGAATTCAAAAGAAATGATTGCTAGAAAGTCGCTAATGAAAAATACATGCTAGCCAGCCTCATGGTTAAGGCTAGTACTAGATGAATGAGATGAATGAGATGTGAAAATTTTGGCTATTTGCAGGCAAGAATTCAGACAGGAAACTGGAAGAGTGCACAAAGGTAATTCTTTGTTTTTACTCAATAAATGAATAAAATCTGTGGTTTTCAGTTGGTTTAAAGTAAAAATGCCCTGTTTTTATCAATGATGAATGCAACAGAGTATGTAGTTGTGTGAACTGAGATCAAATTACTGAGGCAAATTGCCAATAACTGAGTAGTCTCACTTGTAGATATAAGCCATGTTTTCCATAAATAAGATCACCGTATTAAAACAGTAATGTATGAAATAATGAATTTTCCTATTTTCTTTCTTCATGTTTTGTTTATATCATAATTATAGAGCAATAAATTAAAAAAGAAACCCACTCATTAAACTAAGCTCAGTACTTCAAGTACCCATTTGTTAACGAGACCTCTGTTTTATATGCAGAGAGGTCATATTTGGTAATATGGTCATATTGGTTATATTTCGTTTGGCAGGACAGAGAACTGTCTCACTAATTTATATTGGCATGTAGACAATATTCATGTGCTGGGCTGGTGAGTAAAACCATAATAAAAACTACTGAAGGCTGGAGAGAGGCTGCTTCTTCATGTAAGATCCTTATTGAAAACACAAGAATATCTGCTTCCCACTTTGAATGTAACTCCAGTCAGGCTTTGAACCAAAGCCATGGGCAATCGGGACATGGGAATGTTTGGCGGGTCTGGACTCCTGCCATCAGAGTGTGGCCCATGGCTCAGTGCATTTAGGGCCAGCGCCGGGGAAGGCAAAACCATGATCCCAGTGTCAGTGGGTGGGGTTGGGGGGGTTGGGGGGGGGTTTGTCTCGCCCGCAGCGTCCCAGATGGTGCCACTTCTCTAAACCCAGATCCCTATCAGTGTTGGCACAGATAACATGGTGCTGCAGTCCCAACTGTCCGCTGCCTTATCTCACCCACAGCAAAAAGTGGCGCAATGTCACAGGCAGCACAGTTAACCAGCCAGTCCGACATGTGGGGGCGCCAAGGGTGGCTCTAGGAGAAATGAAAACCCAGGGAAAGCTTCTGAATGGACCTGCTAAAAATGTTTTTGATTGTAAGAACCAGGGACGTTTCTAGCTATTGAAAAGATCTGGGGCCAGGCTTAAAATATTTGGGGCTATAGCCCCGAATGATCGGACCTAACGACACCCCTGGTAAGAACCATTAACTTTCTCAGGTCCGGGAGAACACTTTCCCTTTGGTTTAGTCTCGAATGCACAGTCTTCTTTATACTCTTGATAATCTTAAGAGAGATGGTCTTGGCTACTTTAAAGGCAGAAGGTTGTGAGTTTAAATCTCTTTAGTTGGGCACCGCAACAAATGTGTCACTCCTGCTATACAAATAGCAGACATAAATATATTGTTGATAAGCAAATACACTATGGCATGTAATGTGTTTGTGGATTATTCATGCCTGCGTTAATTTCTGCTTGACTCATTCTGTTGCAATGAGGCCATGCAGGTTGCAGTAGTCTGTACACCCTGGTCCATTGTCATATAACACCTTTATATGAGTCATATTTGGGGGTGAGATACTTAACATAGAAAAAAAATCATAGTGGAATTTTCTTTTTATTCTTCAATAGCACTATTGTCTTTGGAATTCAACTGTAACCACATGCTGTCAAAGATCATCTGGGTTTTGTAATACATTTGATAAATTGCCCGGTAGTTTTTTTTTTTTTTATCAATGGCTCCACACTGATATTTCTGTAGCAACAAAGGCAATATCACAAATGAGATGAAACAGACTGATGCTTCAGAATATAAACTGTAACTGTCACAACCTTTCATTATAAAGGTTACCTTTACTCCAGTCTGCTTATGGGTGACACTTACTGAAAGACAGCATTTGGACGACTGTCCTAAAATGGAAACTGTTCTTCAAAGCGAAGCACTCCCTCAGTTTGTTTGTGAGGCTTAGCTGTTGGGGTATGGTGAGCCTATGTTCAGGGAGGGTCATCCGGAGCTGCTAATGTGTCTCCAGAGACGCGTGTCTGTGGTGAGAGAGAGAAAGTGGCCTCTCTGCTCAGCTCTGCAGAGCACACGTTTCCCCAGCCTTCTTCTCACATCGTCACAACCCACAAAGACAACTTTAGCCCGTGAAGTGTCAGCCGAGGGGAAAATATGACACTTCACGTTAAAAGACCAGCTTCTCAACGAAACAAAGCTAAACTGGACCTCCAGTCACTGTATGGGGTCAAATTTAATGGCCCTTGAAACAGGTGGCGTTTAAGATGAGACTTGAATTTGGGGAAGTGACTCCTAAGCTCTTATGATTTAGTGTTAGGGAGTTTCTCTCATAAATTGAATCCCCGTGGATTGTTGTGCAAGCACCTGTGAGTCTCGTTTCTGTTTTTCCTGTCTGACTGTGGAGGATGGAGCAGCTTTTGCTGCCTCAGGACTCTGCTCTTGTTTCTTTGTTCACATTAACACTGTCGCTCCAGGGTTTATTTCAATGGCCTTTTCACCTGTGGCAGGTGTTCTGCTCCTCCTTGATGGGTGTATGATAACTTTTTCGAGGAACAAACGAGATTGCTAGGGTGGGCACGGCTAACCCATAGAACCATAGCATTCTTCTGCTGTAAATTGCTTTTTAGACAAATCGGCTGTATCGAATGAGAAAATGCTCAAAACATGTATGTTAATGTGTGCACAGGATGTACTTACTGTATATGGACACAGGTAGGGATTTCATGGTGCATACAGATTTGTGTTTGAGGCCAAGGATGAGTTTGCTGCACTGATTTAGGGTGTGACTATAGACATTGCACCAGGAAGCAATGTGGATTCAAATAACAAAGGGGGCCAGAGAGTAACCAACAGTGTGGATCAGGGAGCGGTTGGGGCGTTGCACCAGGAAACAGGGAATCCAGCTCTACTGGTGTGGGCAGTTTGGCTCTCCCTACCATGGAATCAGGATAATTAGTGTTTGTTCATTTTTTTTTTTTTTTTTTGGATCAATGCTGTGCAGATACTACAGAGATTATCTGATCTTTAAATCATCTGGACAGCTCATCCAATTCAGAGAGCCCAATATTATTTAGCTGAACCAGGTTCTGTAAAGATCACTGACTTCGTGCAGCATTGATTCAAAATAAAAAGCAAGCCCTGTGTGTCTGAGGACATGTGGGACAGATCGTACAAAGATTCATGACTAGCAATGAGGAACTGTGTTGGGTGCGGCCAGCGAGCTCTTTATTTACCCTTTCATAGCTCACATTTCACATGTCTATCGCTTTATATGGTCAGATATTAACTGCCCTTTATACTGTGTGTGGGCAAGCCTGCAAGCTCCTTGTTGCAAGACTAATAATTCTCTAACCACTACACTGCACTGCCACATATGTATGGACACAAATTCAAAACCTGGGTGAGGCTTTCTTGCTCTAACTTATTGCGTGAATACATTCTGCACTAACTGCACATTTGAAATTTTTTCCTGTAAATGTGCAGAGGATGTCAGATCGACAGTGATAAATGATAACCCCCCCCCCCCCCCCCAGCTAAGTTCAGTCATGCTCCCAAAAGTGTCACGAGCTGGTGATGATTTGTGTGATTACGGCGACGACCCAGAGGAGGTATCAAAGGTGTTATTTCTGTGTTAATTGCGCAACAATAAATGAGTTTAGTAAATGAGTTTATTTGTCGTGTGACCCTGATTGACTCAAACCTTTACAGGTCTGAGGACTGAAGGAGGAGCATCTTATGCAGTTGGAGGTGACAGGTGCCTGCAGAAAAAGTGTTCTCTTGTGCTGGAAGTCACTTTGCATAACAGCGTCTGCTAAATGCATGTAATGTAAGAAGCCCACAGAGAGAGCACGCACTGTTGCAAAGATCGCTGGGTATGGATGGTTTCTGATCACACAAGTCGAGGAGTGGAAGGGTCACTATCAGGTCCTTTTCCGTAAGCAGCGCTTCTGCCACGAGCTCACTCGCTTCCAGTTATCTCTCGCTGATTATTCTGAGCAGATCTCCGAGGCAGAATTTACCTTCATCAGACGATCAGCGAGAACGGTGGGTGGCGGGAAATTCCATTTGCCCTTCTGTCAACCAGGGATTCAGTGCACAGCCCTGTTGAGGAAAGAAAGGGTGAAGCCTGACATTTCCGAGCTCAGGTCACTCCTACACCCTGTGTCAGCTCTAGCACTCCACCAACCTCCTGCTTTTGCAGAGGCGGGTACCCGTCTGTGCTGGACCAACAGTGAAGCTGCTTTTTTTGAATGACTCTCATACAATTGTTGGACTCTGTGTGTCAGCTAAACACTTGACACACAACTTAACACAGACTTACAAATTTTGATATTCCTGAAAGAATAAAATTTCAAGCACAGACAAAAGTGTAGTTGTATAAATGAGGTATCAGTGTCTCCAGGTATGGGTGAACCAAGGGCAAGGAACAAGAACAGCCTGTGTGTTTGCAACAGTACTGGGGGCTGAGCCCCAAGCCAGGGCCCAGGCTTGACACTGGCCGTGTTATCTGTTAACAGTGACTGGGAGCCCATAGCAGCACTTCACCATGGATAGGGGTGGGTGCATGTAGGTCACACCAGGCAGCACACAAGCACATTGGAGGATTGCACTCAGTACACACCGCACAGCGGCCTTTGTGGTAAGACAAGCTTAATGCAGAATTGGTGATTCCAAGTTGGGTGAAAGTACAAAAAAGCCCTCTCTTTAACCTTAATTGAATAAACAGTTTCTAAAACAATTGTAAATGCATATAAAATAATTTAAAAAAGCAAACAAAAGGTCATCAAAAATCTTTTAACCTATTTCTGCCAATTTACTCAGCATGCAGGTATAAATTTGTCTTCCTCATCTGCAACAAAATGACCCCATTTACTGCCCACTGGTGGCAGCCATTCAGTTTAAATACACCAAACCCCTGTTTTACTGAAGAAATGGCCACTATTTTCATCATGGCTATGAAATCAGAAATTCACTGCTGTTTAAGATCTGTATTGTGAGGTAGTGGGCTCACCAAACATGTAATTTGAAAAAGGATAGACAGGGAGGAAAAAAGAAAGGAGGAAAAAGAGAATGAAGGGGGGGGGGGGGGGGGGCTGTAGTATGGGAGAGTTGGTGGAGAGATGGAGAAAGAGAGAAGGGTGAATCTGGATTGCTCGGATCGAAGAGCACCTGTTGAGAGAGTGTGCCTGAGAGAGAGAGGAAGAGAGAGCAGACAGGGGGGCTATCTGGCGGGAAACACACCTGTCAGTTGAGGGAGAAGCTCGCCACACTGGGAAGCGAGAGCTGGTCCTGAGGTCGGGGGAAACTGGGGGAGAGAAGGGGTTTGGAGAAGCAGGAGACAACCTGGGCTGTGGTCGAGCCGAAATGGGCGCGCAGCTGCCAAAGGCTGAATCGAAAAGCCGAAACAAACTGAAAAGGAACACCATCTCAGCTGTTTGACAGTGTCTGACAGCACTCCCCCAATGATGTACTTCAAGAACACTTCATTACAACATAAAGTAATTCCACAATAAGTTTTGTGCTAAAAGAGACTGAAAAAAAACAATAAACAAACAAACTAAAACCACTTGCAACACTTTCTCTGATAAAGACTCACATTCCAGCTTGTGAACACTGTGGCTTATTTCATTTTTAATTTTTCTTCTGTTTTGTAGCCCTTTAATGTGACTTGCTGAAATTCATGCCAAGTGCACTTTCCACGAATAATGTGCTATGAGGTGTTTGGTTCTGTGTGTTTGCAATAGCGTTCCATTGAGCACACCCCGGAGGGACAATGCTCAGCCCAGCAGTAAAGGTCACAACACTTCACCAACATCCTGGCCACAGAGAGCCCAACACCCAACCCCGCCTGGCCTGGCCCGGGCCAGGGACCGGATGTGGCCGCGGTGGGGGTGGGGTAACCCTCCCCTTAACTGCACCTCGTACCCCTTGAGGTCTTCAAGAGTTTAGTAATACAAATATCAAAAAAACACAATGCTTTCTTGAGGAGAAGAGGATCTGCATTGTGCTGGCAGTGTAATATACAACTCTGTTGTATGTCACAGCCTGAGACATCAGGATCACTGCTGCACAAGCTGAAGGAATCCCTTCAATAAAAAATGACAGGGATAAGCAGGTTTTTATATTCTACCCCTTGAAATAAACTTTATTTTGGTTCATGCTCCAGCCAAAGTTCATTTTATTTTATGATTTTTTTTTTTTCATTGCAAATTGTCAATGCTTCTGTAATATTTGCTGTATCGTATTTCAGGCAAATAAAGCATTTTCAATTCGACTGAACTGAAGAGAGCGAAAAAGAGAGAGAGGGAGAGAGAAAGAGTGAGAGAACGAGCAGCAAGCAGCGTAGCAGCTGAAGCACTTGTGAAAGAAACGTGCCTTCTACAGTTCTCCGCCTCACTTCTGTCCCCTTTGAAATGTCAGCAGTTTCATTTTCCTTCACCTCACCAGCACATAGTGTTTTTTTTTTTTTTTCTGTTGGTTGATTTTAAGAGCGTCCAGGGTCTGAAATCATTTTCAGCAACTGCCTTCAGAAGAAAACAAAAAGCATGTTGTAGTGGCATGCATTGTATACTGAAATAGATGCTTTTTCATTTCACTGGTTCGGTAGTTCAAAATGTCAAGCTCAAAGCAAATGCGCCTGAATTCAGATCCAAAAATAACTTAAAATGAACAGCAACCTTTTAAAAAGATGTTCAGAATTGAATGGTGAAGGGTCATTGTGTGTCTGCATTCTGGCGCCGTACACTGGCCACATTGTGCACCTGCACTCTGAAGCATGTTGCCTGGAGACACACCTGGATACAATACGAGGATCTGCCAGGCAGCCTGGAATTGAGCATGGCATTTGTGAAGTATCTTCAGGGAAAAGAAGGCATGAAAATGTATGGTTGGTTAAAGATTTACATTCACATTTATTTATTTGGCACACACTTTTATCCAAAGCGACTTACGAGTGAGGCAGAGTACAACACAAGCAAAAAAACATAAGGAGTCAACAATGTTAGAAGCGCTGCATGACCTGGTTTCAATGGTTGGTCAGACAAGGTACAAGCTAGCTGGTAGAGAAAACAAGCGTGTTAAACCATTAGATTACATTTTTTAGATGTATATACATGGATACTTACAACTTCTGAAAATATTCTTTTGTATGAGACTTTGGATTTTGCCTGCTCTGTAACACTAGCTGCTCAGGAAATTGACCTGCTTTCTTTTCCCTTCACATTGATCTTTCACAACAGGGGGTGGACTCCAGCAGAAATGAAAGGTGATGCATAAAGCTTCTTTTAGCAAGTGAGTGATTATTCCTTTCACTTCACAAATCTGGATTTCAAACCCCTAGATCACCTCTCTGAATCTGTTCTGGAGGTTGGCTGACAGCAGACTCTTTTCACCATCTTATGAGCCATATCAAATCCAAGGTAAAATTCAAATTCATTGATGCCTTATGGGTTGGGACAATATTTGCTATTTTAGCCAAAAGCAGTTGCAAAATGTTTGTAAAAATATTATAGATAAAGGAATAAGAGGAATGGTGTGTCTCTGTAGTATGAATTAATATAAATGCTAAAATAAACCATGATGTTATTTTTCAAATGAAGATAAATTATAAATGCAGTTTGGAGATTTGTGATAAGCAAGTGAACTTATAAACCATAACGTGCATTTGAGTATTTGTGTGTCCCAGTGATTGTGTACAGTCTTGGATTAGTTTTCAGTGTCATCCTCTTAGCGTCATAGGACTACATTGCACTGATTGTGATTACAGCACAAAAATGAGTGGATATATTATAAATACAAAATGATCGGAATGTGTTCATGTTTGCTGTCTGTAAACTCTATAAACTTTGCAAAGTATATCAACTTTGCAAAGTTGCTTAAGTATCCAGGATCTTCAACAGTAAGAGAGGCAGGGCCTCTGAAAAAATAACGTGCTGCTAAATGTTTGACAGCCTCTCAGAACTTGGGGGACCTAGGAGCTACAGTACATCAAAGGGAATTAGTTGAAAACCACACAAGAAAAACTGACAGCTAATGGCTACATGAGTGCTCTAACTACTGTAAGGTTCACTCTATCATGAGTCCGATCTCTCACCAGCCCCTCTTACCAGTCAAACTCTTACCAGACTTAATTTATTCAAAGAGGTCAACACCAATCATGTTTGCAATTGATGATACTTACTATAGGCACAATGAAGCAATGTATCTCATTGTTTGTAGGTAATATGAGTTGTCTTTAGATTATGTATTGTAGTTAAAATAAAAATGCTTTAAATTTAGTGATGTGGAAAAAGGAAACAATTTGAATTGGGTGTAGTGCCCGTATTTGGTAACACACCGAAACCCAACGTCACACCGCAACATTTTGGTTCCTTCAAAGTTGAAATTATGAAAACGTAGCCTTGCCCTACATCTGTTATTGAAAGCTGATCACTGCGCATGCGTCAGCTCTGTTGAGATTTCAGGTTTTTTTACATATTCAACCCAAAATAAACAAGTTCTTGTCAAATACGTATTCTTCATCAAAGCTTGGCACGGCATCAGGGACCAGAATGGGTCATGTTTTCAGTCTGCGTCAGATCGTATGGGACGGTTTTTGTTTGCTTTGTTTATGTATATCTCGCACGTCTTGTCAGTTAAACCACTGCGCCTGGTACAATTTCTATAATGCCCTTTGTGGTGGCAGAGAACAGAGTGAACAAACAAGACAGGTACAAAGCACTCGTGGTGTCATGTGATATAGATTCTGTTCAACAGCATGAGAATTCAGACAGAACACTGGATCAGTACCATAAGACGATCAGTTTAACATGCCAAGGACATAATATTAACCTCTAGCCTATCCACATTGATCTGTGAAGACTGGTAAGTTCAGATGCATACTTCTGATGCCACAGAGCACTTCTGTCATAATGGTAATATTCAGTAATCACAGTTCTTCTTGTTGGCCTTTTAGCTATAATGTAACCCCGCCGTGTCATTGCACCAATCCAGCCGTGGGATTTCATTCAATTGTGAAAAATCTCCGACCCCCCCCCCCCCCCCCCCCCCCACTCTGAGCTTGGGTTTTTGTGCTATTTAAAACACTGACTCTGCAGATGAGATCAGTAGCCTACCACAAACACTCAACCCTTTTCCCTCCCTTTTGGTTACTTGTGAAGGCAAGCATTACTAAGAGGTAGGTGTATTCCTGCTGTGGTGATTTTACCACGAGGTTTCGGCCTGGCGTGTTCTTTCCAAGAGGCTGTGGTGCTACTCAGAAGAAGTGGGTTGTGTGAAAATGAGGGGAGATGGGTGAGGGTGAGGGTTAGAAAAGGGTTAAAAGCTGTCAGCCCGCCCTCAGTGGAGGTGAAAGTGGAAAGAGACAGTTGTAGTGGAATCTACATTCGCCTCACCTCCACACCAGGAACACACCACCTACACTGTGCTATACTGTACTGCCTCTGTGGAGGGAAGACAATCAGAGGTATAAAGCACCCCCCCACACACTCCCACACACGCACACACACTCTCTTGTGCATGCACCACACACACATATCCTTGTACACAGGGCAACACATACAGTGCACTGCACATGGTCATTTGCAAAATGTACTGTACACACACGTGATGATGGGCAATGAAGCAAATGTGGAAGTCTTTTTTGCGTCATTCTCTCCCTTCAGCGTGAAGCAAGTGGTGTGTGCATGCATGTGTGTGATTGTGCTTTTGTGTGTGTGTGTGTGTGTGTGTGTGTGTGTGTGAGCATGCAATTTCCTTATCTGCATTACCACAAGTAACAGGGGCCTTTGTCACCCACAGCGATACTCTGTGTTTAATAACAGATACACTTTTATCTGCGGGAAACAATTGCCAAGCAGAGAGAAGTCTTACACGCAGGCGAGCTTGTGCAAGAGCACAAACCCAAACGTCTTCAAAGCAGATTAGATTGACTGTTACTACTGCTGAGGGACGGCAGGACTCAAACGCATCCTAATGCAATGCCCAAACAAAAGTATCAACAGTTAATTTACAAAATCATTTAGTCACAGTGTGATATTCAGAAATGTACAATTTAAAGACTCTATAAATATTAAACACATACCACAGCTGTTTCGTCAGATAGTTTTGTTGGATGATAGAGGGAGAGAATAGTTTTTGCTGCCATGTATAACTCTTCTCACAAATAGATTCTCAGGTTTGTTTATATCCCTTAATCCAGACTATAACTATTTCCTTAAAATGTATGTTAATTCTCTGAACAAACGCTTCATACACAGTAGGATACAAAACTGGCCAATTTTGCCAGCAAGTACTAGGAGCGGACCGGCTTGACAGACAGTTTCAGACTAAACAAAAAAAAAAGTCATAATTCTTGACCTTATCCTGCCATCTAGTGGTAGGTTGATGTAAGGTCATGAATTTTCTTCAACTCTGCCCCTCCTGCGCACTGAATTTAATTCATGCAATCTGAATAATAGCTGAGGCCTGGAAACAGGTAAACTAGCATTTATTTTACTCATATGCCAGAATTTCATCTGAAACGATAAATCCCCTTGGCTCTTAGAACCAGACTGGTTCTGAGACGCAGTTATGTAACTTTTTAAAATACTGCATTTGTCTGAACAATTTAGTGCACTTCTGTCCAATTGTTTCTCTGTTCTTTTTTCTCTTCCTTCACTCTTAAGATGCACATCAGTGTTTCTCGTATATGGCAATGCAGTATTTTTCCCAGTCGCGGGAGATTAAATTTGAATGTTTAATTGTTTGTCTGTCGTCTCCTTGTCCTGTCGCGAGTTTTACACTAGATGGCAGCAACACAAAAGTAAAGGCGACAATAGCCTGTCGATCCGCTTCACTCGCTGTGTCGTATGGGATGATTCTGAATTACGGTTTAATGCGGGGAGACAACCAGCTCGGGGTAGTATACTAGAAATTAATGAAAAAAATTCCCTAAAACATTACCAAAAGAGATTACTGAAAACATTTTAAGTCAGTAATTAAATGGCGTCCAACCGGTGCCGCAAATATCATTATCCAAGCGTTAATTTTGAAGAAGAAACACCTGAGCAGCTGCGCTGAACTACCAAACACAGTGGTTTCCCTTCCTGAAAGGGCAAACCCTTCTACCTGTCTTCCCCTCCCATTTTCTCCATGGTCAACATGTGCAAGTAAAACGAGAATGTCGCTGTCTTAGATAATACTGTACAATGGTAAAATACTGTTCCTGCCCTGCCAGCTGGTTGAATGGTAAGCGATTCATACCCCTTATCCACTAGTGTTGTGGCAGACCCAGTTAATTTCAAGGTGAATGAGAACGGCAAAGCTTTCCATTTTCTCGTGACACGATGAAGATGGCATTTTTGCACTTTCAGAAAGTTGCATAAAACTGTTTGTACTTCTGCACATCAATGCGGGTATTGTTTCTGACTTGCATAAGGAAAGGGGGGGAAGGGAAATCTTCGTACGCATCACTTCATTCGAGTAAACGTCAACTATTGTGTTGTGGAAAGATCTGAAAACAAAATAAGACCGTTTTAAGACGCAGTTTTAGAGTATTTTATCCAGATTATCCTGTCCTTTTACAAAACCCGTATTGATCGTATTCATGCGTGCAATGAAATGTATTTTGTAATTTATTAAAAACAAGAGGAGAAAAAATATTTGGATGCGTAGTCATGGACAATCATAGATAATCCACCCATTCCGATGTGAAAGAGGGTGCGATTTCATGCGAATACGCGTGAATGGTATATCTTCATATTTGCGTGAGAGATGCGATAGTGACCTCAGCATATGTGATTATGTGCCATTTAACAAAGAACGGCCCACTCCAACTGTGATGGCGGTGTTGGCCCTCGTGAAGTGGCACCAGATGCATCAGAGGTTGGCATTTGTCTATTCGGTCCGTTTACAGCAGATTTAGTCCTATTGCACCGAATGACCCCTATAAGTATCATTTTACAGAAATTGCTTTGTGACAAGTTGAGCCTGGCAGTATAGGATGGTGGTATGGAGCAGCACTGGTAACCGGGAGCTTGCTGGTACAAGGCATGGGCAAGGCTGGGCCATTGCTGTTGTGCCAGTGGACAAGGCACAGAGCAGTAAATATTCAGCTGTACACCATGACTGTCACACCCGCTCCCAGTCAGCTAGCTCAGCCACGCCCAGTTCAACCCGCTCCAGCCAGACTAGCCACGCCCAGTTCAGCCTAGCTCAACCACTCATCAAGCACACCTGTAACCATTCCTCAATCAAGCCCTGGCAATTTAAGGACTCAGTTCAGTTGCCCCATTGTGAGGTATTGCTCCTGTGACTCCACCAAGCCTGCGCTCTTGTGCGATTCCTGTGTTTTGACCCTTTGCCTGTTCTTTGGACCATGCTTGTGTTTTTGGATTTGGATTGGCGTACTGCTGTTTTCCGTTGCCGACCTGTTTTGTCCCTGACCAGTTTTTGGATTCTGTTACTAAAGACCCTTAACTGCACTTGGATACCAGTCTGTTTCTTTATAATGTCAAAATAGTAAGATGTGCAAGTCCCTCCAGATAAGGGTGTCTGCTAAGCAAAAAAAAAAAAAGTAATTGCAAAATTGTAAAGGCAATTATTAATTGCACTGGTATGTTCAAGACGAATGCACTTTCTCCGGCTTCAGTATAAAGCATTATGTTGCAATATATTTTGTTGTTCAATGCAGATAGTGTTATTTCTCTAAACCTTAGATCAGCATTTCCCAAACCTCTCCTGGAGGACCCCTTGTCCTGCATGTTTTAGATCTCTCCCTTCTCCAACACAGCTGATTTAAATGATCAGTTTATTAAGCAGCTTCAGGAGTTCATAACGAGTTGATCATTTGAATCAGCTGTGTTGGAGCAGGGAGAGATCTAAAACATGCAGGACAAGGGGTCCCCCAGGAGAGGTTTGGGAAACACTGCCTTAGATCATATTTCTCTTAAACTTGCTTTCTCATTCAAATATGGACCATGATTGACTACAGAGTTAAAAAATTCATTATACCTAGATAGATACAGCAGTGTACAGCCTTCTTTACCGTAACAGTGCTTGCTGTTTGACCCACTTTTGGTTTAAAAAAGTGATTTTTTTATGCTTTTCCCTCCTTATGCAACCTTATTTTGGAATTGGCAGTTGTTTACTAGGTTTGTCTCACTGGCACAACTTCTGCACTCACTCAGAACAAATACAATCCTCTGATATACTTGCACACAGCCAACAGCAATTGTTGAATGGCAAGTGTACAGTGGGCCATAGTGGAGTGGGTGCTCATTGGAGGATAGGTGCTATTGCAGCGACATCAAGCCAACTTGCAGGTACCTGGTGAATTGCAGGGTGCCTTAGAGTGTTGAGGCGAGATGACCCTGGCAGACATACTTGCTCCTATCCCCAGCATAACGAAACCAATTTATTCCTCTACTGTGGGCTTCCAGACAACGTCAGCTGACTGTTCTGAAGGGAGAGGCAGATCCACTGTTTCCCTGCCATCACCACAGAGACAGAGACCCAGGAGAAAGCTGATCAGACGGCGCTCAGAACTTATAACCTAGGTGTGCATTTGCAGCCGGTCAAGTCTGAGAGATCGCAGTCACATTTACAAACCAGTACCTCTATCAAACTGCATTTTGTTGAATGACCACCCCTTGCACATGAGTCAGTTTAATGTTGGGTACATTTTTTTTCCCTGAAGCCAACAATTACAGACCCAGTGGGGCAGCTGAAACAACCTTAGTAACCTTAGTAAACCTTAGTAAACTTGTAGACCACTGCAGCAACAATACAGTTCTAAGACCTTTATGGTCTAGTGTTCTATATTCTCAGGGCTATTTACTCCATAAATAGTAGATCACATGCAGGTTTTGAAGCCCTTCAGCCTCCAATTCATTGACACATGTAGAAACATGTGATTCCAGTACATCTTAAGCCAATGTCTCCAATTAAAGAAATAAGGCCAGGATCATAATAAAGACCTGAAACCTGATAAAACCATCAAGTTACTCTAATTGTTGTTTAATCAGTTTTTTTTATTGAAACATGTCCCTGACAACACTTTGAGATAATTCTTTTGGATGATGGAAAACATGTGCACACACACACACCATGACAAAGAGTTAATTCACCCTTTAATGACCAGTACATCTCTGGATCTATGAAAGGGCATCCCTTACAGAACGTACTACGACTGATAAGTGATAATGTTTGTAATTACTATTATTGAAAAATAATCATACATGAAAAACATTAGAAGGTGTAGAGAACCCATCATGAAATATACTGCTTCAATTGGACCGCTTGTCACACTCAAAAGACTCTAGCAAGCAATTGTTAAAGAGGTGGGTGTGGCCAGGTGAGGGTTATGTTTTTATTATCACATGATCCATATCCTCATACAGTCATAGACCGGTGCATCTAATATGGAAGCATTATGTTTGTGCACTTTAAATGAAGCCGGTTTAATTGAACAGGTCATATGGAATTAATTTTGAGTTTTTCTGAATTACAATTAATATTAAGCATATTAAGCATTGCGTGCATGCAGTTAATGCTACAACAGAAGGAGTTAAGTAAAAAGGAATCTGCTGCTGGGGGAAGATCCTTAATTAAACTGGCAAGGTTGTTCATGAGAAAAAAATAACCAAAACAGGGTACCATCCATGTGATGTAGATAATCAGGACAAATCAGTTTAAAGTTTCTTTTTCTCCTCAATTTAGTGTTATTTGGCTGCTGCAGGTCTGAGGTGACCAGTGAGCTCATGCAGAGGATGGGAGATCATGTGGGCCCCTTCAGGACAGGTAGTGGTATGTCTTGTTCTTTCTGCTCATCTGTCCCCAGGGTGCAAGCCTCAAAAGTAAGTCAAGGCCTGCAACCATTGGATAGAAATGTTTTTGATATGGACAAGCATGGTTAGGGGTTACAGTTAGAGTTGACGGTCCTTACATTATAACCATAAGCAGGGCATGATTACAGCTGTCTGGAATTACCTTACCTGTCTTTTCAAAATCTCCATCTTCCACTATTCTAACTAAGATGTTTCCAAGACATACACTTAAAATTTGTATGCTACTCCTCTAAAAATCATTAGATTAAAGAAGAACAGTATGTTCCTGCTGTAGCCATTGCATTTTTGTGCCAGAAAATGATACGCCACAGAGTTTAAATTTAATTTCCAAAGCCTTTTCAAAAATTGACCCCAACCCTTCAAGGCAGGGGTTTTGAAATTTTAATTAAGGATGGATTTCAGATGAATCTGAAATGCAGTTATGGATTGTGCAAGCTGTAACGCACTAAGAACGTTTAACATTTCCTGAATGCATTTTGCAAATGTAATTTCCCACTTTCCTGCCTTTTATCCTGCTATGTCATTGGATTTTCAAGCATTCAAAACCAAATGACGATAAATTGCATTATAAGAAATATATTTCACTTTACACCATGTTCGCCTTGAGGCACAGCTGACGGTGTTGTCAGTGCTCATAAGGTTGTGTGGGAGTTTCAAAAAATGGTTGGAGTTTGGTAAATTACATGGTTTTAAGATATGTAATGTTCAAAATAAAACGTAACTATTGGATTATATGTTATTTTAGATACTGATCTAAAACTGATACCTTTGTTGCATTACATTATAGTGACTCATTGAAATTTGGTCTTTCTAAGGTGTCTTGCCATGCATGAGGGTACTGTCTCTATGTGTTGGTTGCACATGTGCCTGTTCATTCTGTACATTTATTATTTTCTCAGTGTTACTTTAAACAGCCACATGGCTGAATGCATGAAAAACACTTCTGTTTTACCAGGGTGTGAAATAACTGTCATAATATTGTATGGTTGGGGACATATATAGATCTTAATATGGCAGCTGCTCGGCCAAACCTGAAATAGTGAGGGTCATCAACCAAGCGCACACCAGATACAAAACAGATACAATTGTCCAGTCTGTAGCAGAACATAGTGCAAAGAAAATGATTGCGTGATTGCGAAAACTTACAAACGAGCCTTTATGCCATCTGCACTTTTCATTCTTAGCAAGGATGTGAAAATACAGTGTATAGTGTGTGTGTGTGTGTGTGTTTACACAACAAATACATGAATAAAACACACAGGTGTGCTAACAGATGCTGGAAAGAGATTTTTTGGAACAGGAATTGTTCAGTGATTTATTTTAATTAACATCACTCATCATTTAGTCCCACCTCTGTAAGTATGCTAGTTATTATGCAAAGACACAAAACACAGACACATAGAAAATACTATATGTATATATGTAATATTTAGAGTTAGATATCAGGTGCTATGATAGGACTTACTGTAGCTCAGACAGCTGAAATGGAAATATCTCCACGTTTGAGCACGACTGTGCTCAATGTGAAATCTTTGCCTGCATTTTTATTAAATTTGTGATGCACGTGTCACAGTGATGTCTGAAGTCTGCATCCTTGTAGACAACCAAGGCCTCATAAGCAGTTAATGGCCAATATCATTAAAAGCAGACATCCAGACACTTCATGCACCCTCTGCAGTTTCTTTAGTCCATGTTTTTCATTGACTGTCTGAAAACCCATCTGTTTATTTCATCTATTTAATTCACCTTGAGCACAAAATACATCTATTAACAACCGATGTTCAAGTGTGCATTCAGCTACAAAATAAACCCATGTTCATTCTTTTGTCTGAATAGTTGCATGCCAACTGGAAACACAAATACTTTTGCCTGTTCAACTTCAAACTAAAGGCCCCAGAAGTGTTCAGCTTGTTGATTGGTGGATCAACCAGGGCTCAATTATACGGTGCCTTTGTAATACCTTTGCTCAGAATGTTCTTTTGTTTCCTCTATATCCCCTTCTGCCTGGCAGCGGTTCTTGGCTAGAAGCTCTTGACCTCAGTGTATGATCTTACAGAATGCTGCAGAGTGCAGAAGGGGTGGAAATAATTGCTGCAAGATGTAATAAAAACGCACTGAAATTTGCATCATGCATTTGGATATGTTATGATGGGCCAGGATCCTAATAGTCTCTTCATAACGGTCATCATATAGCAAAATCTCACCCATTAAATCTCACCCAATAATTCAATTTTATATTAAATGATAAATATAGCCAGATTTCCTGCATTGTATAAACTCACAGATGCCTTTGTGTGGTTCATGTTATAATCCCAATAATGAATTCTGCAATTGGCAGAGTACAGAAGATACTGTCAAGGAGCGTGCTATTGAAATTATTAAAACATTGCAGCAAAATTACATTTTGGTTTATGTTAATAAATGGTGGGTATTTTAGATTTTTTTGACAATTGGCCTATTAAATATTATTTCTTATTTTAATATGTTTAATCCCCTGTGTGTCACTGATATTAAACGCTTGTCACATTGAGCCTTGTTTAATAATGTGTCCTAATAATGATGCCAAAGTCAAATTAAGAGTTAGGATACTTGCGAGTAACAGCTTGAGTCTCCTTGCCGTGAAATGCTTTCCATGACCCAAGAAGTGCGAAATTGACTCCCTCCTCTGGTGAGAGGTCAGTATTACAGCGACACTGAGGAGGCAAGCCACAGTTCAATGCGTTTTCAGCTGCCACTCGGTTAGAAAACCTTGATTAGTTCCTGCAAAGTGAAAAGCGCGTGTATGTGTGTCGCAGGACGGTATGGGCCAGATGTTTCATTATACTGCAACTCCAGGAAGTGCTCAGCCCGTCTAGCAAGTGTGAAAGGGTAGTGTAATTGGAAGGACAGGCATCTTAATTGAAGGGTAATGGAGCCGCATGCGGACTTTTGCTTTGGCACTTTAAAAACGCACCGCTTGAAACTTTCTATGTAGCGGTCATCAAAAGGTAATACGAAGCCTACTGATGAACATCGCGCGCTGTCACATGCAACAAATTACATGCTTTGTAATTTTCATTACACTTCCCATTAAACATGACAAACTATTTACAACCGACAAGTTTGTAAAAATGCGTTAGACGTGGTTAATCGATATCCAAATCACATGCTTATTGCAATGTTCGGGAGGAAAGGAGCTGCAGTAATTTTGACAGTCCTTAACTCGCCTGGTTACACAGAGTCCGAGACAGGTGTCTCCAACGCAACAAATGCATCTTTTTGGCAGCGCCAACGAGCCAATAGGCGCAATCGAGGGCGTGGCAAAAGGCGGGGTTTTAATGTGACAGCCGTAAGAAGGACCAATCCGCCGGGCGGGGGAGGGACATCCCTGTCAGTGGGAGTGTCTCCGGTTCCCGAGCCGTGTCTGTGCACCCAACTCAAAGGAGAGTAATGGCATGAGCATAGCATTGCAATCTGGACAAGCCATAGCGCGCCGTGGAAACTACGCTACTACAGTTGTGTTACAAGTTGTATTATTCTCTACGAGGCAAAAACTGGACGAAGACACTCAGAGGAAACATTATAACATTGTATACAGACTGAAAAAAAACAGTCAAAAGCGGACGTTTCTTCTTTTTCCCCGCAAAAACGAGGATATGTTGCTGGACATGTGAATTAGGAGTTACTACCAGTACCCCCCAAAATGAAGCTCGCCTCTTCACAGTATTTCTTCGGCTTTCTCTTCACTTCGGTTGTGGTTCGGGTGAGCTCGTCACAGTCAGGTGAGTGACAGTTACCCTAATATCTGGTGCGCAAAGTGCTTGTTTACTTGTCGTGACTGCGTGTTTGTTTCATTCGGTTACACGCAGGGTCAGCGCTGTGTTGATGAGACCAGTATTATGTGGTTTACAGACTAAATCTGGAGGACATTTTACGGTTAAATATACATTGTTGGATGCTTTTTTTTTTTTTTTTTTTTACAGATTTCCCTCGAAATCTTTGCATTGAAGTCTTTACTAGTCTGACAAATGAAGTGATCTCACACGGAAAAAAGGTAGCCAGGTTGTTGATGGGTTTATTTACTGAACCAGCGATTCGAATTCGTTTTCTCTGTGCAACTGTGTGAAAAGTAAAAGTTTTTCCCCAGCCTTTTTGCTCAGTTAACCTTAGGTATCATGCAAGTCTGTGCTGTCTTCGCTTTGATAAATTTGCGTGTATTGTGCGTTGTAAGCAATCTCAGATGAAGCAGCCTACTGCTTTCAGCTCCGCACACAGAATGGCACTGTTGAATTCGCATAGAACAGATCATTGAATAATCATTACACGTGTCCCTTGGACACAGAAGAAGCTAGCCCAATTCCTTTTCTGTTTTTCCTTTCTTTATTTCTTCTTCTCATTCTCTTCCTTGTGGGGAAAAGGGGTTTAACCAGTCTGCTTGTTTTTCTTATCATTGCATTGCCGAGTGAACAATCGCTCCTGTCAGAACTACAATTATTATTGTCAGCCCTGTCTATAATAACTTGGCTCAGCTCTGCAGTACTGTATCTTCACACCATGAGTTATTGTCATATTTGACATATCGGTGATAGAGCAGATTTTCTACAATCAGTGCTACAAGAAGACCGTCGGCTATATGATTGCATGTAGTTAATACGGCTTTCATAAGATGTCGTTCTTGCGCCACTCATACAATTATTATTATTATTATTATTAGGGTTACACAATGAACGAGTCGTTAATAGGCTGGTCGAAAAAAACGTGTTCTTTCGTTTGGAATGCTGTCTGTATTCTGGGACACACATTCAAAAAGTATGAAAAGTATGATCCAGTGATCTACTTTACACAGCATGCCATATTAACGTTTTAATTTCAACGACGAATAAGAAATGAAACGTAATTTGTCATTAACAAACAAATGTGTATATTATGGGGAATGCAATCTTCTCTTGAGAGTAGAAAGTCATGATGCGTAGTGCATCACCACTGTTTGGTTTCTAAGTAGTAGTAGTGGAAGTAGAATAATAATAACAATAATAATAATAATTAATAATACTATGTTATCTGCAAGGAAGACTTACAAAACAGAGAATGACCTTTCTTTACCCGGTTTTAGAGCACATCATGATTGCCAGTGAGTTTCTGTTCTTTTTTCCTGTTGGTGTTAATTTTTTGAGATGCCAGTGAAGAAACAGTCACTCAGGTGGGTTATATATGAACCATAAGCGCGTGTTCAGTCGTTCTTGATAACTTGTGATGAGATAATTCCTCCGTTTTATCGCTGAACAAGTTAAGTGGGTTGTTTATTGTATGAAAGAGCGCGCGTCTCCACACGGTGGTGGTATGAACCGGAGGCGCAGAATGTAGCGCTTTCTCCCTGTGCTTCTCCATTTGGATGCGACGACTGAGTGGAGAGCCCCGTTTGTTGCCTACGTCTCGTATGTGGTTGATTGTTGATATTGGCGCTGAATGAAACGCAGCAGGCACTGTACGTTTATGTGCAGAATTTCTCCGATATGTCTTCTCAGGGGGGTGTGTGGAAGCGTGTGTGCGTGCGAGCGCGTTGAAGCTGACAGCAGCAAGACGCCGCTGTCTCATACGCAGCCCGAAACTTGTGCCGCTGAACCGTTAATAATGAGTCTCCGGTCCCACGAGTGCAATTCTGCTGTGGACCAAGTGAATGTTGTATAGGCTTACAGATCGCCTCGAAATACATTCTAGTAAATGTTTTCCAGTCCGTCTGCCGCAGTCAAATCGTTAAAAAAATAAAATGAATTTCTTTATTTGTTAATGGCAATCATTCGGCACACATTCGATTCAGTTTAACTGATTGTTTAGTCAATTGGTAATCATTGGACTAAACATTGTTTTACATTTCATAGCCGTGATTTACGTAAAAAAGCAAAAGATCATGATCTCCAGTGATACCCTCGTCAGCCCATCAGCTCACAACTGCAGGTGATGCGCTTGGACTGCACGTTTCTTTTGCCTGTGATCAGGCGCAGGTCTCTTTGTCCCAAATATATGATGTGTATAAATGCGTGTACCATTGCCCTTTTGCACGTCTATGCGCGGAACACTTCACAACACTGTGAAAGAAACGAACAATACACGACAACGAATGAATGAAAATTAGAGAAATTACCTTTCTTTTCCCCTCTAATAATAATAATAATAATAATAATAATAATAATAATAATAATATGCAAACGTAATAGTTAACAGTTTTATAGTAACAACCGTGGTAGTTTACAGTTTTATTTAATGCTACTGAAGGATTTGTCCGTGTTTCAGGTTTCTCTCTGGCTAACTTTCTATATGCAACACCAAGGTTCCACATATTGCCGTATTCCCCCTTTTTTCTGTAGACATTACGCTGCAGCCTGCATGTCCTTGTGACAACATGGCAAGGAAAGTAAACAGTCTCGTTAACGATTTTGACTGGCGTAGAAGCCTCTACTGCATTATCAGGGATGTTACAGGTGACGTATCTTTTTGACTGGGCCTCCGGAGCCCATTTCGCGTGAAACAATATCAGAAAATCGTATCCAATTCTGAAGTCTGTGAAACAAAGGGACTTGAAAACTGAACGCATGCACGGCGCATTTGCCTGCTCGGCTCATTTAAATTTCGGGATTGTTAAGGAAAATTAGTGGCGGGGAAAATATTACTCGTGTTAAACCGAAAAATTCTGCATAGGCCTACATACGCGTTTTACTCGAAATAATCCACATTTAAGGGAAAGTGGACTAGACGCAGCATGCTAGACAGTCAGTAGAAGGCCGTGGTCCTTAAAATTGGGCTGTCTTTACTTTGTTGGTGATTTCATTGCGGAATTGATTAAAGCAGTATATGTATCCCGGATAATTATCCCCTCCCCTTGTTTTATATAGGTTCGGTGTATTATGGTTAATGGTAATAAATTCAATCTACATGCGACTAAAAATGCTGATTTTCTAGTCCGTAAAATATAGTTGTTAAAAGCAAACGGGTCCTGTCATGGCTTATAAAACCCGAAGAAAACTGATAGGCACATGCAATGCGTTTTTCCACGTTCCCATCATAAGATAATTGGAATAAATGGCAAAGGCTTTATATCACTGTCAAGACTTTCGACATGGGGATGACCAATTCATTCCCGTTCCTTGTTTCTAAGGTGGCAATTTCATACTAATCCACCTGAACCGTGAAAATGACTTGTCTAGCAACCGCCGCATCTCCGGTAGTAATTGACTGCGCCGAACTTCACTGTCATTAAATGAAGCCGACAGTCGGTTTGGCAGCCGACATATACACGACCAAACACGGGGGTCTTTAGTGTCGGAAGTGAAGTGAGAGAAAACCAATTTGTTTCATCTCCTTGTTATCTGACTGCTACGAGTGGGCCTCCATTACAAAGGCTAATTAATGAATAGATTAAAAAAGCTGTCAATCGGTCGTACACCTGCACTTCCCGGTAGAGGTACGATCCTGACTGGCTCGGAGGTGTGAGTGGTTTGTTCGAACCCTAATGGGAAATGAAGTGCAGAGAAGCCAACCCGAGGCTGCCAGAGGGCGACAAGACGTTGATTGAATTGCTTTTTGATGAAACAAATTAAGCGATGTGGGGGTGGGACACAGGGAGAGGGAGGTGTGTGTGTGTGTGTGTGTGTGTGTGTGTGTGTGTGTGTCTGTCTGTCGGGTGGTGGGCGGGGGCGGCAGAGGCAGTCGTCCGCTCAGGTTATTAGACATAGTTTCAGCTAAAGAATCATATTTGCGATGTAGAATCCGAGCTACGTGGCTCATTTGGTGAGTTGCTGTGTGTGCAGAATAGAAATTAGGTGCTCGTCTCCATCTCCCCCCTTCTTCATGATCCCTTCCTAATCTCTGAATTTCCCTTCAAGGATCAGTCTTTGTGGCTGAGCTCCACTACATACGTAGAAAAGCATATACAATATGCATACATAGTGTTTAGTGTTCAGTGCTGTCTCAGATGCTTTACCCTTGATCTGATTTGAATTGAATGCCTTTGGTTCTGTTGAATGTTGATAATTAGTGTAATTTGTAAATGGTGCCATAAAGCTGTAGCAGCTTCAGTATTTAGATCATTTATAAACATTTTGCAAGGAAATGTGGCAAGTGTAAAGGTGATATAGAGGTTTGCATTTTATCATAAGTGGATTAAATGGAGAATGAGGATAATGATGGTGACAGGTTTCTAACAGCATTTGTGTATATAAAGAACAACATGTCTTCACACTATTTGCACCTGAAAATGATTTATTTTGGAGGTGCACATAAAGCAATGCAAACATAGGTATGCAGACATTGGTTTCTTTGTTATACTTGTCTCTGGCCAGCACCTAAAAAATGGGATGTGCATTTGTTTTCTTCATATTGCTGGATGTCACTGTTTGTAACAATGTGCTCAAGGCACAGAGATCTTCTTCCTCCAGTTCTTTTCTTTTTCCCACTGTGTGATATGCATCCACTAATAAGGAAATGATAAGACTGTCCATCCAGTCTAGTGCGAGATAACAGTATATTTTCATCAGGCTACAGCTTGACATTTACAGTTTAACTTCTCATGAAAAACACCAGTGGACGATTCTATAGAATACAAATATCAAAACATCAGAAAGATAATCTGCTTTTGCTCGGCTTAAGCCGCTTGGGTGAGTTGTCAGAATCACAAAAAGTAAGAATTAATCACGAGTAATTAAGCTTGTTTTCTCTTGACAAGACCATGATTTTGTGTTTCCTATGAACAGGGTATTTTGAAACATATACAGGCGTGAATTTTCTGAAATGATTTTCTTGCTGCAAGAAGTCACCACAAAATAAGTAATTACAGATGCATCCTATTGCATCAAGACACTGAATTCTTTGATAAAGACCTCATTTTGAGCTCTCATTCTGGGGTTTTTGTCAGTTTGTCTCCAGCGCTAGATGCACTCTGAACATTAGTCATGGGTCTTTAGAGCAAAGGATTTTTTTTTTTTTTTTTGCTCATTGCAGCATTATTTGATTACTTTTTAGAGCTGATGCAGCTGGTGGTTACAGTTTTACTAACAAAAGTGGCAGACACTTTTGTAGTCTTGGTGAAATGTGTGTGATATTTATTTATTCATTTTCAATGTATTTGTTTATTTATGTGTAGACACTCTTTTCCAGATTTTAAAAGGCATATCACAGAACAACAAGAAGATGGGTACAAAACAGCCTGTAACACAAAAAATGAGTAAGCAGCACAGTAAATAAATTATAAGGACACGACAGTAATTGTATTAATATAAACACTCAACCTAATGTTTATACTTGGGGGCAGCCTGCCTACTTTATACGTATATGCACCTAAAGCCTAATAATGATCTCTTAAATCAACATTACCTTACATAATAGTATTCAAATGCTGCCAGCGATGATTCATGAGAGTAGGACTACCTTACCCATAGTGACTGACAGTGATCTGTGCCAAAAAATTACATCACACATATCAAATTTCAGTTAGGGTTTTTGCATGATCTGATAGTGGACACTAGGCCTAAGAAATGCATCTGGGTGCAATCCAGTGAACATGGGGCTCGGAGTCAGGATGGTCAGATATGAACATAGCAAAGGAGAGAGGGTGATGGTAGCATTTTGCTCCGGCTGTTTATTTGGATTATCTCCACTGCCTGATTGTCTCATTGATCAGAATGGAATAGGAATATTTTGGATATCATCATCTTGTTCATTCCTATTTTGTGGTGCCCATGGTCATTTGTATTGCCTCTTTATAGAAATATAGACAATAAAGTAGCATAAAGTCCTGGAATGGTATAATGGTATATATACTGCCTATTCATATCTGTGATATTTACTGTTCAAATGTCAAGAGATCTGAACAGCGCCTTCGTCAGATATTTTTGCCATAGTTTTTTTTCTTTTTTTATTTATATAAAAATTTACATAAAATAGCTTTTAATTAAGCTTATTTTTTTTTCTCTTCTCCTGGTGCCGTACATACTTCAGTTTACATTAACTTTAAAACATTAACATGTTTTGACATGTCACTCATGAACAGTATGTATTAAGGTTTCAGTTCCTGGAGTTCACAACTCATCTTTCTAGATCCTGTCAAGTAGGACCACATTCCTTCTTCGAAGCAGGAAGTAGAAGGGGGTCAGAATCACTACCCACACAGTAATAGCAGCCATTTCATGAAGCTTTTTTCCTTTCTTTCTTTCTTTATTTTTTTTGTCGTTTGGGCATGAAATGAGGTTTGACCTCCTTGTCTTTTGTTCTTATTGGGAGGAATAGCGGGCTTTGATTCCGGAGGGAGCTGCTTTGCCAAGTCCCGCTGGGTATATGAGAGACTCGTACACGGTGTGGATATGTTGTTCAAAAGCATGCGGCGCTCGGTGCTCCCCTCCTCTCTTCTCTTTAAATCTGAGACACCCGGCGGCACCTTCCGCCGTCCGATCGGAGGAGAAAGCAATATACTGCGGCCGTAATCTGTCAGGACCCCTCTTTGACGGAATGCGGCGTGGAAGCGAGAGGCGGGAGGGTTCTTTTCAGAGACTGGAGGGTTTGTTTTCTTTGCCACTTGTAATTCCTCCCAGAAGCACTTGCCCGTGGGCACAAGGCACTGACCCCCTCCTCTCCACCCAGTCCTGGTCCCAATCCTTGCTTTAACTCCTCCTTGCCCCCCCCACCCCAGCTACAGTCACTGTGTACAGAAAACTTTCTCGCGATACATTGTGTCAGTGTTAAAGTAACGTTCCATGGTGGCTGCAAATGAGTTGCTCTCTTTGGGCTTATAGCACTCCTGATTTTCAGCTGTTTTTTTCAAGATTTTCAGTCTGTCCGGGTCAAATGGAAAAATATGTCTGTGTTGTGAACCAATCACAGGCAAGCATTGAAAAGAGGAAAGAGGCCTTGAGTACATTACCTATTACTGCATGTTTGTGATTCATATTAATGCATGTCAGGCATTCATTAGGTAAATGCTACTGGGTACGGAATATTGTGTGATGTTGCATATTGTGATTTGATATTTTGCTTGGTCTTTTGCTGCCCTTGCATCAGTCTAATACACAATATACCAGAAGGCGTTAAACATAACACTGTTTTGTCAAGTTGCAAATATATGTGAAACATTACTGTCAGTGGAGAGACAGTACTCACAGAAATATGATCATGAATATAGCAGGCGTCATTGCCATTCTTCAAAATGTTCCTGCATTAGAATATCTTAATCAAATTGTGAAATACCAGCATGGTGCAAGCTATATTTGGATGGTAATTTATAACATTCATGAATTACAAATTGCATAATTGTACTTGACCCTAAGTCTGGTACATATGAGACAATATGAACACTGTGATTCTCATTAGAGTTACACATGAATGCCTGCAGGAATGAATTGTCCCTCCCTCACTCCCCCACTCTATCTCCTCTCGCTCATTTTCTCTCTCCTCTGCACACTTTCTCCATCTCTTTCTCCTTCCTTTCAGTCATTCAACCTTTCTTTCTCTCTTACTCTCCCTTTCTCCTCCCCTTATTCTGTCAGTGACTCTCAAATTCAAATTCAAATTTAAATCAGCTTTATTGGCATGCCAAACACAGGGCACTGTGTTCCCAAAGCATATAAATAATGAAAACACAATAACGGGAGGAAAGGGAAAAAAAAAACCCTGCCCCCTACCTCCATTAATATAATAATATGCCTTTTGTTGCTCTTAGTTCACATGTGTAGCATTGGCTTTGCAAGTGAAACCGATTTTAGCAATATATTCAAAGCCATATGTGCCCATGCGTCCCTTTTGTATATAGCGGGAGCGTTAGCGAAGCTGTGTTATAGAGCTTCGCTTCTTGTTGGGGCGGGGAAGGCCGCGATTTGAGGAACAGCGGCCTGCCATTACTACCTCTCTCAGGATCTCCGTCATCTCCTTTTGTCTGAGGGTGCTGCCGAAATTAATGCAGGATTCAGTTTCCACGGCGGGATCGTTTTTCTCTCTTTAATTATGACATCCAATTTATTAAGAGGAAAGCTTAGCCGCCGAGCGCTCACCACTGAATTGAACACCAGTGACAAATCGCATCGCTCTCCCCTCTGCTGTCTGCGAGGAAGTGGCTGGGAGGAAAAGTGTGAAGGCAGCGGAGGGTGTATGAATAAGCAGACATGTTGTAAAGAGGCAGCAAGTGGATATATGCATGAGTATGGGAGTAGTAGAGGGGTAGTCAAGAGGGTTTTTGGGTGAGTCTAATGGTAGTAAAGAGGTAGTAGGAGAGATTATGGGTGAGGAGAGGGATAGCGTATGGGTAGCAGATAGGTAGTAGAAACATTTATGAGTGAGTAGAGGGGTAGTAAATAGACAGTAGCAGGGTTTATGGGGGAGTAGAAGGGTAGTAAATAAGAAATAGGAGGGGAGGTATGGGAGAAGGCTAGTGGGGTGGCTTTAGGCAGCATTTGAGCAACAATGGCGGGGTCCAGAGTGGGCTGAGTGGGCAGGAGAGAGTGGGGTAGGGGTGGTGTTGGCACAGTCAGAGTTTGAGGGTGGCTGGAGGAGAATGAAACCCCCGCCACGTTGGGGAACACTTTAATCCCATGCAAGCATCAGCGTGTCCCCTGAGGTGCCACCACATTTGATCCTGCTCGTGCTGGGTGCGATGACACCGACTCCCCCCCCCCCCCCCTCCCCCCTTAGCGTGCGGGAGTCGTGCCAGTGTGGAGGGGATTGGGGGCTGGCGGGGGGTGGGAGGGGGGCTTCAGCCCTACCTCTTTGATGATGCTCCAGGTGTTCACCAAGGGCGGCCGTCACCCCTCCGGAATGCCATCCAGCGGGTGTAATTGGGCGTAATCCACCGCTGCACACCCCCACCGCAGCTTTGCCACACTTTATTCCTGTGTGCATTTCTAAACACTGCCTCCCCTCCCTCTCTCCAATCCAATTTTCAGGGTAATTTCCTGATTAACCGATGTTCCGTCCTTTCCCGCTTTGAGATCATTTGAAAGGACTAAAATAGGAAATATGCAGGGGGAAAAATACAGAGCCCGAATTTGGGACATACGAGCATCTGTTTGTGATTCTAGCTGTAACGGTAAAAAAAGCGTCTGGCTTAGAGTAATAGCGTGTGCTGTAAATAATGTATTAAGTAGGTTGATTCAAATTTCAGTAAAAATGATTTCCATAAAAAGACTTCAAAATTGATTAGGCCAATTACTTTTTTTGTTGATTACAGTACGCTTTATATCTTGAAAAGCCACAATTAAGTTTTATCGGCATCTGTTACTCAGCAAATCAAGACCAATATCCTTTCAGCTGTTAATGTTGATTAACTGAACTTGAACCCTTGAGGTCTGAAAGTGTTTTTAATTAGTGTTCTTTTGTAATTATTATTCCCTGCTGTGGACAACATATTGATCTGCCTTGCTTTACGATTGATTCCTTTAAAACCTCAAGACAATAACAGCTCCATCATGGTAAAAATGCATATTTTATTTCCCTTAAACCTGAAATACTGAAGTTCAGGCTCGAACTGCACACAATGTATCACTCACTGGATCAACACAAAGTCCCGGTAAGCATGCTTAACCTGCAGCAGGCATTAAAGTGGTTTGTTCGTTAAGCTTTTGGTGATAAGACATATACTGCAGTGGGCCTGAGACAGATGTATTCACAGATCATCTCCTCTCTTTGTACCATTCCTGGCCTCTGACAGTGTGTGGCAACTAGCCCTGCCTAGATCAGAACCATATATATCTATGGAATCAGTGTGCAATGTGTCTGTGGCCATTTTTAGACTGAAACGATTGAAGCGCTTTAAGATCAAAAAAGTGATTTTGAATTTGAACCTCTCTACTCCCGCTTCAAGATCTGCACGTAAGTGGGTGGGAAACACATAATAGCGATTCATGTCTTGCCAGACTTAAGCTGTTACGTTGTAAGGAAATTATGCTGCAGATATTATCCTGGGGCAGCTACCTCTGCAGTCTTTTAGCGGTCTTTTGCATGGTGTTCATTTTGATTCCTTCGTTTTTTTTTCCTCCGGTAGAGAGGAGGGTCACACTGTCAACTGCAATAATGAGAGCTACTCTGGGGGGCTGCCTGTTGTCTGCCCTTGGCTGTGTGTTCAGGTGCTGTTTCTTTTTTGTGTAAGTGCATGAGTTTGTGTGTGAGTGTGCGTGTGTGTGTGTGTGTGTGTGTGTGCGTGCGTGCGTTTGGTGTGTGCATGTGCATTTGTGTGTGTGTGCGTGTGCATTTGTGTGTGTGTGTGTGTGTGTGCGTGTTTGTGTGTGCACTTGTGTGTGTGCATGTCTGTGTCTGTATTTGTGTCTGTGGGTGTGCATGCGTGCGTGTGTGTGTGTGTGTGTGTGTGTGTATGTGTGTGTGTGTGTGTGTGTATATATACGCATGTCTGTACATGCATGGGTATTTGTTCGGGCAGTTCAGATTTATTAGCGTGTGTGTGAGAGCTGCTCCGGCCTTGATTACCTCCTCTACGTGTCTGTACACTCTGCAGATAAGGCCACTCCGAGGGCCTGATGTATGACCATGGGCTGCTGGGAGATCAAGCTCTATCTGCTCCCGTTTGAATGGCTCATTATCACCTCTACTGGAGAGCCAGGCAGGAAGGTGGAGAATGCACCACCCTTCCCTTCCTGTATTCCCATTACCCCAAACCCCCTTCTGATATCTGCACATTTCACCTGCTGCTCAGGTCGCTAAATAGTGGCCTCTCTTCAGTGAGAGCCCCAGAAGGCTGTGGCTTTAAAAAGCGTTAAGTCACGTCTAGGATTTATGTCCACTATGGAGTACCTGAACGTCTTCATCCCCTCCCCTGTTTCCTATTCAATGTCATAAATAAGAGCCGGGGAGAAAGGTTACCATGTTGGAGCCGGATTGTAAACAGGTCTGTCAGCGCAGCAGGCAATTATTACCCTAAGAGGAGCCTGGTGGGGCGTAAATCGCAGATTCAGGGAACGCGCTGGGTGGGGTGTGTGCTTGCCTGGAGTGTGCGGAGTGTGTTAGTGTGTGGAGTGTGTGTGTGTGAGCTTCATGGAGAGTGAGCTGGATAGAATGTGTGTTCTGGGTGTAGAGTTTATGTGTGTATGTATGTGTGTTGTATGAGCTGGGTGAAGTGTGTGAGTGTGTGTGTGTGTGTGTGTGTGTGTGTATGTGTATGTGTGCTGGATGGATGTCTGTCATCATTAAACTCTTTCTTTAATTCTTGTTTCGTTAGCATGCTGTCAATACCAGGCATTTAATGTAGAGTGCAATGTTGTACATACACAATTAAAATGCTACATACAAGCAAGATGATTTCATAAATTAACAAAAGCACAAGTAATCACAATAAAGCAAAAATGCGTTTTGAAGGACATTGTAAATCTAAGCCGAGGATAGACCAAGCAAGCCAAATGATACATTCTTATACAATATGTGCTTTGTGTGCACAGACTGCCTGTGCAAAATATCAGTAGCAATAATGCATGGCGCTAAATGCACAGGGCCTAAGGGCAGCCAGCTGCTCTGTATACAGCTGATTCTGGAGTTGTCGGGCGAGGGCCTTGTGCCGTCCCATTCTCTTTGGCCTGGCAGGCGTCCAGCAAGAGTCTGTCAGTCACCGGGCGTCCCTGAGGGCCTGCTCGGTGAGGGGTCAGTCTGTGGGAATGAGCTGAGACTGCAGCCGCAATCACAAGTTTTAGACCCTCATTGTTCGGTCACTATAAGAACTCCACAACGGCAAGCATAGTTTTTAAATTGCTGTGGAAGTACAGTTACACACAGCTCAGTACAAACGTTGGGTTGGATTTGGGGTAGGATGCTGGGGTTAGAGGAAGGGGTGACGTTATTAACATAATCTATAAGCCTTTGCTTTCAAACCTCTTTTCTGCAACATTTACTGTATTGTTACATATGTGACTTATGTTATTGCCCTGCAATTACACAAGTATATTGACAACTTATTAAGTGGAAATGAAGCTTCTCTCTCTCTCCTTTTGTAATGAAAAGCATTTGTCTGACAGTTCGTTAATGAAGGCAGAATCCATTTTTTCACTGAGGCACCAGCTCCTCTTAGCAGTGGAGAAGGCGGAGGTGGATCAGGCCTTTTTTTCTGTCCTTAATAACCATTTAATACCGCACTCCTGCCAAATGTCAGCCATTATACAGATGCAGAGGTTATTGTTATTCATTCGCTCAGCCAATATCCTTATCCAAGCATCTTTCATACAATGTCTTGAGTTTTTCTTCCATGTTATCAATTTTTACGAAGAAATTCAGGTTAGGTATCCATACGGTAAAACCCTAAATACCCTGTCGAGGATTGGAACAACCACCACAGTCCCCAGCCAGTCCCGTGACCCATTCTCTAGCTTCTGTGTTGCTCCGCTGCCATGAGGATATACCTTTGTGTCATTTTGGAAGCTTGTTTGTGAGTGTGTGTATATGCCTCTGTGTAACAGCTGGGTCCTTTGCCAGTTTGGCCAGGCTCATGTCTGGGTCATTGCCTGGGAAATTCAGGCAGAGAATATTCCAGGGCTGGACTGGGAACTCCATGAGCTCCGCCGTCCACAGAATCAAGGAATCTCTCTTGATTCACAAGGAGTCGAAAGGACCCTTTTGTGAGTATATCACAGTTTTTTTTTTTTTTTACTGCACATCATACGGCATCTTTTCAGAACTGTGATTGTCAGTGTACAATTAGGGATGACAGAAGGCCTTTTTACAAGTGTTGCTTCAGAGGATTTACCAAAGGCTGTTCTCCTCAGCAAGTGGAAAAAAAGGGATAGAGGAGTCCGCCTTTTGATTGACAACGCCACTCCGGTAATCCAGAACATAGCGGTTTAAAGAGTTACCGCCTCGGAATGTTGCGCTTTTTTTATTTTCCGTGCTTTTCTTCTTTTCCTTTGTGTGTCCCACAAAAGAATGGATTAGAATGACAATAAAATTTGTCTAATCTCCACAAAGGCGCACTCATTACCACAATGTAAAGAATTAAAAGCAATATAATTGTGTCTCCATAATTCCCGGTCTTTGCCTGTTATTTTCCCAGAAGTGGCTGACAACTGAGTGATTTGTTTTATTTTTTCCCCCATGCTCCCCTGAATAATCAAATGAACAAATAAAGAGTAATAATAGGTTGGCAAACCTGAGGGTGGAGGGTGGGGGGGCACGTCACTTTCAAAGAGCTTTTCATGTGCTTTGTGTAAGATGTGCTTAAGGGCTAATTTCTTTTTTTTCTGCTTTTTGTAATCCATTTTAAAATATTCATAGCTAATCTGCATTTACAATGTAATTACAGCAGGCCCATGAGTGATATTGACTGCTTCAAGACAACACATTCCCACCTCGCATTTTATCTTGATTTGTCCATTTAAGCATGTAGGAAGAAACAGAAAACAAGCTAAATGCATTGCTTTTTTGCACCGTTTAGATTAAACCGTTCTGAATGGCCTTAAACCGTCATTACAAAATGAAAGGCGTGCTTTTTCTTCTCAGTACAAATGAAGGACGGTCTGCGTCGCCTTTTCACAGGTGCGTTGGTTTGCTTTTCGTTCCACATATTTGCGGAGGAACCCGCCTGCAGTTTTAATGGATGCTGCGTTTATGGCCGCCGAAATGTTTTTCCCCCAGTTAAACTGATTGGATGAAAGCGTTGAGGTGATCAGTAACGATGATGATTATAAAGTGCCTCTGCATAAATAATTTCAATATTGGTACAAGGAGGAAACAGGAAGGAAGGAAAAAAATCTGTAAAAGTAATAAATGCTTCGGTGTGAATCGGAGTAATTTCCGAGCCGTAGAGAACGCAGCGGGAGGCTGCATTGTGGAGGTCGGCGGGCCGGCGTGGGGCCGGCGTGGGGCCTGCGCGGAGCTGCGGCGATTTGTCCTTTTAAACGCTCCTTTTGCGTTAGTGACCTGTAATAAATGAGTGTGCAGTGAGAAGTGGCAGCTGAGAGGAGGCACCGGGGAGTGTGGGAATTTAGAGAGAGAAAGAAAGAAGCAGGGGGTGGGGAGGGGGGAGCGTTTCCTCTTTCAGTGTGTGCGTGTGAGAGAGCATAGGTATGTGTCCCAGCGTGACAGGGGAGAGGGTGAGCTGGAGGGGAGATGTTTAATGTGCCGTGGTACTACGTTCGCACACCCCCCCCAATTCTGGGAGGGCCTGTAATTGGTGTCTGTCTCCATAGTGATGTCTCTTGAATGCCTGCCCCCTTGGGCATGTGGGCAGTCACCTTGCGGGCGGGCAGAAATAACAGTACTCCTTCCCTGGGATGTGCAGGTACATAAAACCCACGTGAGAAAATACAGGGAAGGAGGCAGTTGACCTTCGGATGCGGCAGGACTGCATGCAGGAAAAGGCCCATTGTTCAGATGATAGAGCAGAGTGTTCAGTATGGGAGACTCAGGGAGTTGGGCATGGTGTTCAGTATGAGAGGGGAGCACAGTGTTCAGTGCTGCTCACACGAGTGGGTGTTCTGTGTGTCTGACACAAGTATGAGCAGCAGCCAGCCCAACTCAGCATACCCCCCCCTACTCCACACCAGTCATTACAGCTTAGTCCTTTTAGAGAGCGAGGAGAGCGGGGCTCAACAGAGAACAAACCATCACGGGATCCCCGCTGCTCCTGTACCACAAAGCCCCAAACAGCGGGAACCCCCCCACCCCCTTTTTTCCCAGAAAGATGAGGAAGCACAGAGGTGAGGAAAATAATAATGAAGATCAAGAAATGAAATGGACTCAGACTGCTTTGATGTGACGGAACTTTCTTCTGGATTTGCTGTGTTAGAGTATAAAGGCATTTAAAGCGTAGAATGATTCCAGCCCCAGACCGGGTTGAAGGCAGGCGTTAATATTAAAGATGTAAAGATGTACACTTCAAGCAGTGTGTTTTTTTTTTTTTTGGTTCTCTCTGCCTTTTAAGTACATGACAGCTATATAAGAATGGCGTCCACGTCCGTGGCTGAAGGAAAGGCGCAGAGGAAGAGAGAGATAGAGAGACAGAGAGAGGGAGAAAGAGAGAGAAACAGGAAAAAACGACACCACAGGTCCAATGTCAGCGTGGCCATGTTTTCCCCACTGTGGCTGTTTACCCGTGACAGTGGCACTCAATCTTAAACACTGGCCGCCGCTCTGTGCCCCTTCTGTTGGCACGAGGAGGGGGGGGGAAAAAAAAAATAGGACAACACACAGTTACCTGCGCCACTCAGGGAGAAAAATGGAGACTGCCAGCGCGCTCGAACAGCATGTTTAATCATTATTGTGTCTTTGAGACAACAGGTGGGGACTGCATGTGCAAGTACCTTCCGCCTCCCCCCCGCCCCGACACCCCAAACAAGCTTCTGCACCTCTCCCCTGTGAAGAAACAGTATCCCCCTTGGCAAGGTGAAGCAATGCTGATGCAGGATCATTTGCACGGGAGAGAGAGGGAGTGAGGGAGAGAGAGAGGGAGGGAGGGAGGGAGAAAGCCTCTAATTTTAGCTGTAAAGACTGTGAGGCGATTTGGAGAGTGTCGTGTGGCGGGGTGGGAGGTGGAGATTCCCAGGATTGTGGGTACGGTAGCTGTGATCACATGACCTGGTAGGTCCAATTAATCACTGTTGCCCAGGGAGCGTCTGTGCCGGGGATGCTTGCCTCTGCTGTAGGATGCTGCTTTCCCGATGCTGAGACTGTAGGCGAACCTGCAGCTTCCAGGAGGTAGAGGAATGGATGCCCCTTCCGCCTGGTTCATCACAGCCCTGGTTTATTGTCTGCCTTATGAACACCTAGAGCACAACCAGCTCCTCCTTTTCATCAAATTGTTTTCTCAAGTGTAGAGCAGGAGGCTGTATAGGAATAAGGAATAAGAGGAGCAGTTCAGTTCTGTAGCTCCGGAAAGAAGGGCTTCCAAGCCACCCGGTTCCCTTCTTCTCCTCTCTGAAAACAGACAGGTAGATCTCCGCAATGTCCTGGGCTTCCCAGCGGGGGGCTGATTGATTCAAAGCTGACACGCCCGGGTTCACAGGGGGGCAGAGCAAGGACAGCGCTGAAATTTATGAGCGTGGCCGGCCTGGCCCGGTCCGGGAGGGAGGGAGGGAGGGAGGGAGAGGGTTGGGATGTTTGACGTCGCCCGGATGTGATGGACCGTGCTGCAGTGTGCTGAGGCTCCCAGGCTCAGGCGCTCGGAAGATCGAGTGTGTCGGAAGGGGCTCTGTCTCCTCGGTGCCTCAATGTCAGGAGCGGGGCCCAGACCTCAGAGCGAGCTCTCTGAGCAGGGCGGCGCATTTAACAATGTGGCTACCAGTCTACCTGCATCACGCATCCGGATTTGCCCGTTAACTGCGGCAAGAACCTCTGTATACTGCATTGAATTTAGTTATGCAGATACTGTCTCCCTCAATACGTGGATCTCTGAGCTTCACAGCTTACTTGATGGGTTACTTGATAAGTCTGTTTGGGGGTGAAATAAAAGCCTTAATGACACACAGTAGTGAGGTTGTCTGTGATTTATATTTTTGTTCATTGAAGAGCCTCATGCAGGACATGAAAAACAGCACATGCAGGGAACTTATTGCTGATAAGATGCTGGTATGTGTCCCACACACACGTCTGTACGCAGGCTGTCAGTGCCAGCTGTCACAGAGGACGGCGTCTCTGTGATAAATAGCGCCATGCCAAGTGTGGGCCATCTTGCCCCTCATTCCACTACAGAGCCGGAACAAGGCTGGCCTGCTTTGCTCCTTTCCGCGGGGACTTCCCTCATCCTTTTTTGTTGCGCTGACCCGTGTCACCTCAGCCCACCACCGTTCCTGCTGCTGGCAACCTCACAAGCAGCTGCGGGGAGCGTCGGCAATCTGCGCAGCCGTAAAACTGGGTTGCGGCAGGGCTGAAAGTGTGGAGGTAAACACAGGTGGGAGGCAGGGGTAAGCCACTCATGCTGATCACAGCCGTATAACAGCCAGGTGGCTCTGCTGTGGAGAAGGGCCATCAGAGGACAGCGCAAGTCCCTGCTTTTAGATGTAGCAGGGACTCTATTGTGTTTTGTTTTTAGCGGGCTGTGTCTGTTATGGTCCCGATATTCAGTGGAGGCTTCTCCCCAACGCCTGGGTCAGGGTGTGTTGAGCAGCATGTTATATTGAAAATTTCCAGGTTCCTATTTTTGAAAGGTTTCCCTGACACACTTGTCCACGTCTGGTCTCTCCCGGCAGCGCGCGTAACATAATGAAGTCAGCCGTACAAGTACCACATTCCTCTATCAGACATCATCTCTCAGAGTAAATGTCAGAACTGTCAGTCCGCTTAGTGGACAGCGCAAGCTGTCGTATTTGATGAAAGCCTCAGATTTCAATTCCAGCGCCTCGGCGTCAGAGCCGGTGGTCTTTTTCGAAATGCTGCTCTCTTTTGCTACGCCAGAGAGGGGTTATGCTGGAACACAGGGCTCAAGCGGTCCACCTGCAATACGGGACATTTACTCCTTTTCATCCTCTCCCTTGCCTCTCTGCTGGTATGCACAGATGTGCGGCTTTCCACCTCACTGTCACGCCCAGGAGCAAAATGCACGTCGAGGCTTAGGCGTAATTAGGATAGACGCTTATGTGATCATAACTATCCAAACTCCTTTGTGTTTGTAGCTTGACAGATTGCTGGCCATATTTGTGCAGCGAGAAGGCTAGACCCAGAGCCAGCCCCAATGTCCTGAACCCTTTCCCCCCCGCCATCCCAGGCCCCCTCCCCCCTTCCTGTCACTCCTTTTCCTCTCATTAGCATGCAATTAGCCCACCTCTTCAGTTACAGAGGCCGGGATTCTTTTAATTAGCGTGGTGCTCAGAAGGACTGGGTGCTAAAGGAGCCGGGCCCGGCTGCCGTCTCCCATCAGGCTAATGGGGGCTCACGCGTGTGCCCTCAGGGAGGCTGGCAGACGTTGCTGCTGTGCCCACTGGCAGGGTGAGATGTGCCAGGCCTGCTCCACACTGATGGGCATCAGAGGATGCTAGTGTGTGCACCTTCAGTGTGCATGTGCTTGGTTCAGTTGGCAGTAACAAAAAGCAGAGCTTTTCATTGGAGGGTCAGTGATGGATCTCAGGGACAGAGACAATCAGAGCTCTGGTTTATCTGCATCTTTGCCCACTTACCCCCAGCTTCAGAGCCCCCTCCTATTATAGGGGTGGGCACATGCCAACCTTTATACAGGTATCAGCATGCATACGTGCACACACACGCTCACACACACATTCTAGCAAACTCGCATGCCATTTATTTCAAGTTTCATCCAAAGCCATCTAAACCTTTTTTTTCAGTTATTCTGAAGCACACGGGAGATCAGATAACCTGGTGACAGAGCTAAATGTTTTGACAGTGAGAAAGAACACAGGATATATTTAGATAAGTGAGAATAAGCCTTGTGGGCAATGTGATGAGTCTGAGCTGGTGCTGAATGATACCCCAGCTCACCTGTTGGGTTGGGATTAAAGCATGGATGACTAATACCTCTGACAGTGACAGCTGATGTTCGCCGAGGTGCCACACAGCAAAAATGACAGGAGATGCATGCCAGGGATGGCATTGTCAAAAACATGCCGTCCATCTGTCTCAAACAATAAGACGTTTGCCACGTGGACACGTCGGTGCTTTCCCTGCCTGTCAGATCCCGGGCTTCTTGGATCGCCACGCCACCCGTCGGCTTTTGTTCCCGACGAGGTCGCGGCACGGAGATCGTACCCTGCTGGCTTTTCCCCCCGCAGGCTCTGGCTGTCAGGGAGAAGGTCGGGGGTGCTGCCGACAGGCTCCGGCGAGATGGTGCTTCCTGGGTAAATGTTGGGGGGGAAAAGGGCAGCCCGGGCTCGGCTCTCCCCCGCTCCACGAAGCGGAAAGGTCACGTTGGCACAATGGCAGGCATGCCAGCGCAGCAGGAAGTGGATGGTGGTGGTGGTGGTGTTTCTGGGGGGGTATGAATTTATCGGTCGCCCCCTCCACAATGACAGCAATTTCCTCTAACGGGTTCTGCTGCTCCCCCAATTCGCCTGGGCCTCCTCTCTTCCATCTCCGGTCACAGAGAATTTCATCCATTCCTCCATTCCACACTCTTCTCCCTGCTGAGACATCAGAGGCTCACGACCATCCCCCACTTCCCCGGGGGGTGGAGGGGGGGTGGAGTAAATATTAATGTAGTGTCATGAAGTCTGTACGATCCCAGCTCCAGGGCTGGGCAGGCTGCAGATCGTGGGGACGCATAATCAATCTGAATAAGCTCTGCAGAGAATGTAATCTGCCGGGGTAAAAGAACCGGACCCTTTGGTCCTGTGCGTCGCCGTGCCAACCGAGGAGCTGGCTCTGCCGTGGTGACGCATGGAGAGAGAGACCCGCCGGAGATCAGGAGGTGAAGGCACGGCTTGCCCCGCCTCCGGTTTCATGACACCGCCGCTCAACCAATGGCAATTCAGGACATTGGCTCTGCGTCAGGGTAATTAGCTGTGGGTTTTGTCAACTCATCTGCCACCAATTACTCAGGCTGAGAATACTGTCACACTGAAAAGGCTTTTTTAGAACGGAGATTCAACGGCCGCTGTACTCTCCATTCCTTAAGTTCTGCAGGAGAGAATCAAATCCTCTAGGGCCATAGACAAGAGTTGCCCGGAAACGAACGCAGCTACACTGCCTGTCCAGACATGCTGGCATCCATTATAAGGAAAGCAGAGGAGTTTTCCAAACAGCATTTATAATGGACCTTTTGCTCCCCTGCAGGGTAGTTTATTCCAGATCCTTATTTAGGCTCCCCAAAAGCATTTCTGGATGGTACTGTGCCATTTACCATGTCCCCGTGTGTGTGTGTGTGTGTGTGTGTGCATGTGTGTGTGTGTGTGTTTGTTTGTGTCTGTGCACGCACACAGATGTCCAGCGAGCTACAAACAGAAGGTGAAGTGTGGTGAGGTCAGGTGGTACACGGCTGCGGGTGCCTGGTCGTGCTGTGCATTTTCACCCTACAGCCCACATCTGTGGCAGGGAGCTCTGGAATGTTCTGGAGGGGTGTGTGTGTGTGTGTATGTGTGTGTGTGTTTGTAGGGTGGGGGGAGAAGGAAGCGCGGTCGTTTCCCCTCTCACTGTCACCATCTGCCTCTGCATTTCCCTAATTGACTTAATTAGAACAACAAACCTGGCGAAGCACCCGTTAGGCCCACTCTCCAGCTTGCCATTAGGGAGCTGAGATGAGGTGGCTGGATGCCGCGGGCCCCCATGTGTTCTCTAACGTGGCTCCAGTGTTTCTTTCTCCTCACTGCAGAAACTGCTGACCGCAATGATGTCCGCCACACCCTCACACTCATCCCGTTTAAATTTTGGTAGACATTTTTTTGTTTGTTTTTTAAGAGCAGCAGACCAATACGTTATATTTTAAAAGAACACTTCTGGAGAATTCCATAGCAGTCAACTGCCTTCGTTGGATTTCTGTAGAGGAAAGGTTGTGATGTAAATGATGGAGTGAAGTGGCCCTCAGAATACCTGGGGCTGTAGTGTTCCCATTAACACAGCAAGCTTCGCTTTACAGGCCTGGCAAATCATGATTGTGGAGTTGGGGTGATTGAGATCTCCCTGACCAGTACTGCTTCCACTTCCTTTCTCCTGTGCGCAAATCGGCTGGCCGGGCTGACCTGGCAGTTTCTGCAGCCCGTTGCTTAGTGAACAGTGCCACTGGGTAACCTCTGTCTCCTCTGGGCGGTGCTGATCTTGTGGTAACCACCTCCTGCACTGAGGACATTTCACAATACATTCACTCTTTAGGGTATAAATTGTCCTAAAGCTCTTGCAGCACTACTGAAGATCTGTGACTACCCAAACTGAGTGTGTTTGTGAAATAAACAAACAAGCAAAAAAAAAAATGAAACTTCAATGAAATCCAGTCCTCTTCCTCCACATGCCACCCAATTTCTAGCCAACAGAGCCTGCTGTTACAGTGCAGGTGGAAGCCAGTGGAAAAAAAGGCATGAGTTTTAGCTGATGTTCCAAACAGAGCCTGTAACTGCCTTTGTCCTTTGACCACCATACTGACACTGGAACAGTTTTGTATTTTTTTTTCCACGTGGTGGCTTGGCTCAGGGTCAAGGTTGTTTAAGCCAATCCAGAATAAATGTTTGGAGACTGTAAATACGTTATACATACGTCACACAGTCTTCATGCATTGATTAAACTGAAAAGAATCAGAATTTGTGTATTAGATTCCCATGTGACTGAATATGCCTTATTGTGACAGGACTGAATGTACCTGTCCAGCTAATGGGTAACTGAAAAACAAATGCTAATGCTATGGGGTGCGACTCTATTGATAGTGGGAATGAATAAGTAAGAGCCTCATTGTGTCCAGGGGGGGCAGCAGGAAAGCCATGGGCCGCGGCTCACGCCGGTGGAAAACTGAACAATGGGCAGTGCCAAATTGGCTTCACTGTTTTACCATCAAAGCTCTCCTCCCTCCCTCTCCTCCGTCCACGCACGGGAGAAATGTCACTGGGGTTTGCATCGCCCGTCAAACTGGCATCTCTGACAGCATCTACCACTAAAAGGCCATGCTCCGATTGGCATGGGATCCTTTGACTGTACAGTGTCAGTCAGTATCTTCACCCCCCGTACCCCCTCCCCCCCTTCGGCTATTATAATCCATGGTTTGGAAGGATGTCAGTTTTGCTTTCCTTTTTGCTTTGTCTCCTGTCTGAAGTGTTTTTGGTTTGCTTTTCTTCTGTATGTGTACATTTCGAAAGGATTATAGCAGAATTTAAAGGTTTTATGATTTCTGAGGTGATCTGCACAATGTAAATGCATTTCTAGAAAATGAAAGCTTTTTTAATTTGTGTGCATCTGTATACATGAGGGACTAAATTGAATCCTATAACAAGTGGGTTTACATCCTGTGAATAGTGAGAGTGATACAATGAGAAAAAGATGACTGTTTTCAGCGGAAGGTTAACTATTCTTCCCTTCTGGTAAATTATATCTAGAGTTACTTTTAATTCAGTTTGATTCGAATCAGTTGCGATTGATACCAGTCAAGTAACAGCTGGCTAAATTGCCTCAACCGTCTCTTTAGCACTTTATTACAGCGATTTGTATTGATTTGTGTAAACCCTTCAGCTATGTCCCTTTGCTTTTTAAGATGCCAGAGAGCCTGGATTTGTTTTCGATGAAGTTTTTTTTTGCATAAGTACAAACTGCTCAGTTTAGTGTAATGTTAGTTTATCTCAGGCAAAGAATAATTAAAGGGCTTATTTTTTATCAGTTAATGTTTTCTGCTTTTGTAAGAACCTCTGAAGATTGCTCCCTCGTGGGTCGTATTAGTGTTTAAACATGATTTGTCTGCTGGAAAAATGTGTTCAGGTAACAAAGATTTGAAAATAAAAAATATTGCCTCATTAAAAAACATTGAATGTTACATTTTCAGTCCTCAAAATAATCAATTTTATTAATGTGTTTAAGCAGAAATGAGTGGCAACAGTTTTGATTTATTGCTTTTAAGAGTTACGTCTAAGGTTTTACCCCTGGTATTTGTTGTTTTGCAGGTGAATTCCAGTCTATCCAGTTACCTTGCTTAGAAGCCTGCAGAGTTCATTATTGTTGGGTGGACAGATCTGGTGAACCATAGATTTAACTGTGTCTCTACATATTTTGTTCTGTTCAAGTGAAAACTATGATTATTTTTTGCAACTTTACAAATGAAACAGAACAGAGCAAAGTTCTATTTTACTGGCAGTTCCGGAGCTATCTTGTTTTTTTTTTTTTTGGGGGGGGGTTTGGGGGCTGGGATGGATTTGTAACATGAGGCTCCTGCTGAGACATCTTGGCCCTCTGGAAAATTGCAGGTTGCACTTCAGTAGTGGAGATCTCTGTCTCTCGATTGCATCCTTTAAGATGGCGTCCTGGAAGTACGTTGAAGGCTGACGGACTATCTTGTCAAATGACAACCTTCAACTTGTTTCCAACCCGGACTGTTCCTGAACTGCCAATTGTAAATGATCATCTCCATCAACCTGTTATTCTGGTCTGACAGCAGTGATGCAGGTCATCGCCAACCGTGAAACCGGTGGTGCTTCCTGTACACAAGCCTCTGTACGGCGTGACAGAACCTTCCAGCATGCTGATTACGGAGACCTGCCATTTTGTTTGTTTTGTTTGCATGTTTTTGCCACACTCCCAGAAAGGCACCAATCTGTCTTGTGTAGGGACCTCCTAGCACGCCCCCATGCAACTTGAGAAATTTGTCAATGGCCTTTTTGGTGGGAGTCTTAATATGCAAACATGTAACATAATCAGAGAAGACTTCCCTTTACAAATCGAATGCTTCATTTTTTCCCTGGATAACTCTCTGGCCAACCGCCAAGCTCTGCTCATTATAGACGTATGAATATGGATTTTGATATCGGGGTATTTCCATTTTAATTCTAGTGTAGGGCCACGCTGTAGCAGGCAGTGCAATTTCCATAAACAGATCTGCGCAGGGACGATGCTCGGGGCCGAGATGGAGCTAATATATGAGCAGTCACTCCCAGCGTAGTGAATGGCGGGCGGAGATGGCAGGTGACTTAGTGAGGCTTTAGGGACGTAGCTGAATCGCATCAGACAGAAATATGATGTGGAATAGTGCATTGCTGCTGTTTGGTAATGCAATCCAGAACAGGGTAGAGTAAAGCATCCAGCAGGAGGTCCCTACTTAAGAACCTAGCCTGGGGACTGAGAGAACCCAGGGGAGCAGCAATACAGGGATAATAATAGGCCCAGTGCTGTGTGTGTGTGTGTGTGTGTGTGTGTGTGTGTGTGTGTGTGTGTGTGTGTGTGTTGTGCAGGCCCGCATGTGGAGCAGCGGGAGGTTGCGCGGTATAGTGGAGGATATGAATGGAAGAGAGTGCCTGTATATGTATATTCAAAATTGCTCCTCCAAGATGTCGTACAAAGAGGTTCAGGATCTCACCCTTGCCCTGCTTTTTTAGAGTAATGAACATGGATTTTAAGGTCTCAGTATATTACTGAGCATAATATGTATATATATATATATATATATATATATATATATATATATATATATATATATATATATATATAGAAATGTATATATTGTATATTATATAATGTATAAAATTATTCTGTCATTTAACAGTAATTAGTATTATATAGTTCTTAACAATGCTATAGAATATCATTAATAATATTGCTGAATGATAAAAAACTGAATATAAATAGTTTCCCATATGTATGTATATGTGTGTGTGTGTGTGTGTGTGTGTGTGTGTGCTTTGTGAGGCACAGTTCAGCATCTGTGCTTATCCGTGCAGGATGATTATTCATGACTATGTGCATCTGTCTATTATCTGTGTGTACAGATGAGTGAGTGTGTTTGCGGAACATGTGGCGGAACTGCTTTTATATTCTCCCTCAAACCCAATCAGTCACTGTTTATCAGGGCAGAGATGGTGGTTAGTTAACAGGGGAGAAAAAGAAAGCAAAACGTTCAACTTTGAAAGTTGGCTCCTAATTAGTGGAATTAGCCCCAGATCAAAGAAGACAATTAAGGGTGGTGTTTTGCGGTTGGGCAGGCGAGACAGAGGCCTCATTTGCATCACAACACATGTGGGCAGCGGCCGGCACGGCGGCGAGCGCCTCATTACGGGGAGGCAGAACAATGTGACGGGGCGAGATTGGCCAGATTGGGGCGCCGGGCGGGCCTGGCCTGCGCCGGTCCGCCCGGGAGGGAGCACGGAGGCCCCGCTCGCCCCGTGTTTACCCCCATGCTGGGAAGCAAAACAAAAAAACAGCCCCACGCCACTTCCTCTTTAAAATCTCTGCCTAATTAAGACGGGAGAGAATTGCGCTGCTATGCACAGGGGCCTGTGCTGGACTAGGCCAGCTCATCCAGGCACCCAGGTCTCTCACCCGGGCACCCGGTGCACTCCCAGGGAAGGAGCGTCATGGATCCCAGAGATCAGCAGACAGGCAGTAGTGCATAGTGGGTAGCTTATCTCATCTGCCACTACCTTCCTCTCACCTGATCTTTTTCAGTGATACCTTTTGGTCCAGTACAGTAATATACCCTTGTGTGGCTCCAGCTACTGTAGAATGACATTGATGATAGATTTCCCATTTTCCTCTGTTTAGTACTTTAACTCAAATCTCATGGAACTTCCTTCAACTCGCCGCAAAATGCCTCAACACAGGCAGGCTAATGTATCCTTACAAAACATGAGTTTGCTGGTTGCAAAGTATGCAAACAAACTTTTCATGAGTGTCTAGCTAGATCAAGAGAGGTTTCTCGTGGCATATTTAGCCGGGGGCTCCAAAGTGGCGGTTTACAGCAACAACTAAAGCCATAACTGAGGAAGATGGAGCTCTTCTTATTCCAAAACTCATACACTGCCTCTACTAGAATTTTAAATAGTGCTTGTCAATTAGACAAATGTCTTTGGATTTAATATTTTTTTAGTCCATTTCCAGATTATGTTTTTTCCACTGTTTGGGTAGGTTGCCAAGGTCACAAGCACTGGTTCATTTAAATTAAATGTGTGAATGATTATTTTTACAACCAGCTGACCTGCCAAACTGAATACACTATGCAGGAGTTGAGCCGTGCTTCCCCTGCATAGAGAGAGCTGCCCTGCGGTTCATGTTCTTTAATTACATAATCAGATCCTTTATTAGCTGAGTGTGTGAACAGCCATTTGCGTTAATTAATAATCAATGATCCTGGGAGATTTCTGCAAGATAATGCTTCTCTTGGTGTCACTGGGTCATCACATTAAGAACCTGGTTTGTTTAAATGTGTTGAATGCTGACTTGCTAAAGGACTTACGTAACCGTCGCAGTAAAAATACCCAATGCCAATGCATGCGGATGAATTTTTCCTGCTTTACTACCAGTGGAATTCCCTTGTTTTCTGTAAATTCAGGAGTGATAATGTGGTTCAGAAAACTGAGGGAAAAAAATCAGATGATGCAGCCAGTTCAGGTGCTTCAGTCAAGGATAAATACCCCTCCATCACACAAAAACGCAAACGTTAAACATAGGACTCAACGGAGCACATTCTTTCCTCTTCAAATCAATCAAGAGGCAGTGATCATCTCTTCAGCTCCCACCACCAGAGACTCTGTCGCTGCTGGACATAGGAAAGGAGAGCTGAGGCGTTTGATAAATGGCATCTCTGTAGCCACGAATGACCTCCGTTTGTCTTTTTTTTTTTGCTGAAGTGCCATTCTTTTGTGCCGGGCGGCACCCTCCTTTGGTACAGGAGGAGGACGCTGGGAGCAGGTGAGTGCACTGTGCAGTCATTGTGCCAGAGGGAGGTGCGATTAGCTGGACTCACCTTGATGATGTCACAAAGGTGAATGTGACCTCTGCTAGCCTTCAGAGATGGACTCGCCGTGGACAGCGGAGCGTTTTCGGTTTGTGCTCGGTTGTGGTGTCTATGTCAGGAAGAGGGGACTTGAGCGTAGTGGTTGAGTTTGAGTTTAATGGAGCCCCATTTTCAATTTGTCTAACAAGAGAGCGTGTCCCTCTCTCTCTCTGTTTTTCTCTCACACAGATTTGGGGTCAGAAATCAGAGGTTAGGGACATGTTTGTGGTGGGCTCAAATTGCAAGTTATTAGATATGACCCCTCTGTGCCCTTGAATTTAGTACCTCAGTCACAAATTCAATGGTTAGGGAAACAGGTTACAGAAAGTGAAAAATAAATAAAGTCATAATAGAAAAGATGAAAAGAAGTTGTAGCTCTCAAAATGTTTCTAGTTATTAATGCATCTTCAAGAGGAGAAAGGCAGATACATAGTCTTCCTCCGGTGAAAAGCGAGCCTGCAGGAAAATCTATATGAATTAAGCAATAGCGTTTCTAAGCTCAATTTACTGCTAAAGCTGGTCCACTGAGTTCATACTATTAAACCATGCAGCAGCCACTCTGTCCACACTGTTTTGTGTGAACGTAACACTGAATACTAAGCACATGGTGAGGATCAACAAGGTCTTCTCTTTCTTGGGCTCGGAGACTGATGGTGTGTGTAACAGAGGTGGAGAGGTGATACTTGGTCATTAGTCACTATTGGCAGCAATGGAAAATGCCTCCCCTAAAAGACATGCTTTGTAAATGCCTTCTATTATGCCAGGTTGTTAGGCAGAAATAAGGTGCAAGCTGCCTACCTGCTCTGCTATTGTCTTCCCTTCATAATCGGCTTAGTCTCGCCCTCCACACGCGTTCCAGCGTCTGATTGTGGCTGAGAGTGGAGCACGCGAGGCATACAGAGATGTTTACAGTTATGAATAGAAAAGCAAATGCACACCATACCATGTAATACATACTGCTTATTGTGACTTCTGCAAGCTAGATAACTTACTACTAAGTTGTTAACCAAAAATACCTTACATAGCTGACCTTACATAGCTAGCTGGCTTGCACACTTAACAACATTCAATGGGGTGATCTCTTAGTATTGATTATTGTAATTTTTAGCTGTGAAATTAATGACAATTAAATTAAATCACTAACTGGTTGTTATACCCTTAACAGCAATGAATGTCTACCTTCTAAATTGTTTTGTTTTATTTTGTCTTGACACCACCTAATTCAAATGCTGTAAATGAACAATGTCTTCACTCTAAACCACACATCGTACTTCGATTAGTCTGAGGGGAAGAACAGGGCATTGGAGAGACCTGAGGAAGGAGAAGAGTCCATCCAGTAGAAATATTGGCACTATATCTTGTTGGGAGAGGAGGAACTGAAGGAATGATCTAGGTTGAGTATCATCTCCAGGTGAAGAAGCACTCTCTCTTGCTTACTCTCATTGCGGTGCGCTCTAATTATCTGCCAGCAGGGCCCCTTGGGACAAGTGGCTGATTGACACCAGTTATAATGAAGGTAATGGCTGCCGGAGCACGGGACTTTCCAGCTGTTTCTGGTCCAGCAAAGCTTTGGGCCTGTTTCATGAGTGACAGCGCCATCTCAGGAGTTTCCCCCATCCAACCGTCCGTGTGGGTCCTTCCTTGTGTTTCGGAAAGCACCCACATTCCACCACATCCCTCCAAACCAATTACCACGAGAGCCACCGGAGCACTAGTTCATTATCACTGAGCTGAAATCCATTCATCGTAAGAATCAAATGTTAGGATCTTGCCCTTGTGGTCCCTCTCAATTATCGAGCTTAGGCTTACAATACACATGTTAATATGAATCATGGGATAGGTGATAGAAGGGGAGAAACATTCATTTGAGATAAGCTTTCAGGCCAACACGTAATCATTGATCTGAATGCTTTTTCCCACCGAAATGTCCTGCTGAAGGGGAGGGCACTTCAGTTTAAAGAACCCTTGCCAGTTTGTCTGCCGTGTGAGTAAATATCAATATCCTTCTTTTATTCTCTGGCCTCGCAGCTGAAGTCACGAAGATAGGATCATCGTGGGAAATGGTTTGTCTTGCGGCCCGACACTGGCGGTTTTATTGCACCGGTCCATGTGATTAGGAAAGAGGGCGGTATCGTCACTCTGCTGGCCTGGGCTGGTAGTGGGGGGGGGGGGGGGCAGATTTCGCAGCCTGGCACTGAAACCATGCCTGCTCATCACACCAAACACACGGCACTGCAGACTGGGTCGGCACCAAACTGGACCCTTTCCTCCATCTGCTACCATCTGCTGGGATGGGGCAGGATCATGAGAAGGACATGCAGGAAAGGCCGAGTCCATTGGTACTGACTGCTGCAGTGATTTCTTTCTTTCCGTTTTGTTCCTTTTAACATTCTCCCGTGTCCTCGATTCCCTTTTTCTTTCCTGGAACTTTTCATTTTCTCTTCCCCTTTCCATCATCCTCCTGTCTTTCTCTTCTCTAGATACTCCTGGTTTGTGTTCTCTCTTTGCTTTATGTTTTTTTCGTTCATTACCAAGGATAAAAAAAAAATAAAAAATACAATTCATCGAGTCCTGTCCCTGCTATTCATGTTATCTTTAAAGGGCCAGCTGCTGCAGCACAGATAGCAGCACATAGCAGTTTGGCTCATTAGCAGCACACCTGAAATGAGCTGTGAACCTCAAGCAGGGATAATCTCCCAGCTTTTTCTGCCCTGCAGTTTGATCAGCTCATTTTAAAAAAAAAAGAAAAAAAAGAAGAAGCGCTTTCTCTAAAACGCACTTATACGGCGCCAACAATGAAGCCCGGCCGCAGCGGGAACACCGGACAGGTCAGAATTAACCCGACACTGACCGCATGATTGGGCCGAACGAGACTCGCCTGTGATGTCAGTCTGAAGTGCACGTGCATGCACACGCAGAAAAAAAAGCATTGACTCGAGGGCCTTTCTTTTCTGTCAGTGCAGCCACTTAATGAGGCCCCGCATCGGCTAATTGTTCCTCTGACGTAGAGGCGTCTCTGGGGAACGAGGGCTGCTCATTGCAATAAGGGTAAACAAGTGTGGGCTCTTTGTCGCGGGCCACGTGAGAGGGAAGGCAGGAAATCAAACTTTACAGGAGACCATCTGAGAGATCACAGTGAGCCCGAGAGCCTGGTATCTGTGTGTTATTTTTATTAAGCATAAATCAGGTAAGAGCAGGGTCTCATCTGTGTACAAGAGGAATCCCGCGTTGGTCTTTTCAGTTCATCTACTGCAGTGATAAATAAGCCTCCCCACTTGAACACAGACCAACTGTAGCAAAGGTGAAGTCAAGACATTGCTTTCAATCTTAATCCTGGTATTCGTTTAAAGAAGCACATGGCTGTAACGCAAGAGGAGGTTGACAGCGTTCCCAAAGTTTCCCACCGTCTCATTATGTTTCTTTAATGTTTTCGGTAACCGAATGTGCATTAGAAGCATGGACCATTATTCTACCGTCCTTCCGTTTGATTCATTAATTGTCACTAAAAATTGAACTCGCAACGGCTGAATTCCCATAGCAGGAGAGCAGGGGGGAACAGTGGATGGTTAATCAATGGCATCTACAGTAAGCGTGGAAGGCTGTATTGAATTCTCCTGACCGTTGAATCCGCTGCACTCCCCTTATCTACTACAGCGGTGATGTATTCTCCTCCACCACAGCAAGTGAGGTCTGATTGAACACGGTTTTTGAAACCATCCGCCCCCCCCCAAATCCCCACCCCAGCGGCACCTGGCAGCGTGACAACTCCCGCTTTTATGGACACGGCGGCACTGCACCGCGACTCGGGTTAATTCCACGGGTTATAATCCATATCTTTGACTGTCATTTAATTAAAGCGGTAACAGCCTTTTTATTGTTCCTGGCCCGCGCCCGACCCGCGGACCCGCCGGTCTCTGAATTGGCTATTAACCGCGGTATTCGCGGCTGGGAGAGGGTGGCCAGGCCGTAAATCTCCGCCCCTCTGAAGGGTGCCCTCCTCTCCCGGAAGATGAATGGATTAATGGCATTTCATTAGGCCCCATTGTCGCCCTCTGTGCCTGCCCGCGCTTGCGGGTCAGAGCTGCCCAGATTGCACTGTCGGGTTTTAGTTTTTGGCGTTATTTAATGTACAATGAGAAGCACAGCGCAGTTTTTAAAATTTTTCTTCTTACTTTGACTCCTGTGTCTTTATCACAATGGATTTGGCTTTGTTGTTTGTCAAAAGTGAATCCTTAAGTGTCCATCCGGTAAGTCTGACTGAACAGGATCATCACTGAGGGCTCAGTGCACCCGCTGGAGTCTGGATTCATCAACAGGATTTATGAGAGTAATAACCCAGTGCCGGGCCATCTACTGTAACACAGTGATGTGCTATCTCTGTCACTTTGCAGAGCCTAATACTAGCTACAATATGATGTTCTGTGTGTTCTTTTACCCCTCTGATGCCCTCCGTGTGGTTCTTTAGATGAGAGTGGCTCTCCAGTCTTTAATCTTCCTACCCTAAAACCTTTCTGTTGTGTGAATTTTCATTACCCTCAGCATCACTCCACAACAAACTCTCACACCCTTACATTGAGAAATGTGTGTGTGTGTGTGTGTGTGTGTGTGTGTGTGTGTGTGTGTCTGCGTGCGTGTGTGTCTGTGTGTGTGTGTCTGTCTGTGTCTGTCTGTTTGTGTGTGTGTGTGTGTGTGTGTGTGTGTGTGTATGTGCGTTTGTGTGTGTGCGCTCATGTTTGTGTTTGTTTGTGTGCGTGTGTGTGTGTGTGTGTGTGTGTGTGTGTGTGTGTGTGTGTGTGTGTGTGTGTATGTGCGTTTGTGTGTGTGCGCTCATGTTTGTGTTTGTTTGTGTGCGTGTGTGTGTGTGCGTGTGTGTGTGTGTGTGTGTGTGTGTGTGTGTATGTGTGTGTTGGTGTCCGCAGATGAGCTATGGGCTTTGGTTGCTTTTGCACTAGAAAGGGTGGGGAAGAGGAGAGGGACGAGACTCTGTCTCCTGTGCCTCTTTTTTATCCCTCAGTCCTCTGCACATCAAAGTTGTCTCTTAAGCGCTGGTCTCAGTGAAGGATGAGGGCTGTTTTTCCTTTCCTACCTGCCTGTTCTCTGGGCCCCGACTGTCTGTCAGTGCTGCCACCATTCCTCTCTGTCTCTCTTTCCCTTTCTTTTCTGTCTCTTTCTCCTGCTCTCTTTAGCTACGTTTCTTTCTCTCCAGCTCCCGTCTGCTGTTCTGTCAATAGTTCTATTCACTCAGTGCACATCGTATACTGGCTGCATAATCCAGTGGCAGCCAGTGCTGTCTCCACCCACCCTCTGTCTCTCTCTCTCTCTCTCTCTCTCTGTCTGTTTCACTCTCCCTCTCTCCCATTCTATTTCTCTCTCTCCATCTCTCGCTGCCCCTCACTGCTGCATAAGCAGAATCCTTTCTTGGCCAAACCCCTCTTTCCCTTTTCTCCCTTGGTTTCCATTCAGAAAAAAATAGCCCCTTGTTTTTGTTCTGTTTCACTTCCACCTCTCTTTCAAACTTTTTTTTTTCTTCCTCCTCCAAAAGCAATTAGCCCATCCAAATAGCTGAAATTACTGATTTGTATAAAAACCTGTTAAATATTTACCACCAGCTGGAGCAGATGCTCAAATTAACCAGGATGCCTAGAACTTGGAAAGGTGGGGGGGGGGGGGGGGGGGGTTAGAACAGAACGAAAGGGGAGACCATGAAAAAGGTGCCTGGGAAAACAGGCAAAATGGGCTTGTTGGCTTAAAAGCAGAGGGAAAGGGATGGGGGGAGGAGAGAGGGAAGGAAGAATTTCAAGTTTCAGCCAATTAGGCAGGGTAGCCACTGGTAATTAACTCTCCCAGGGTGCAGAGGACAGGTCACACGCCTTATTTACATAATTTGTAGGAGAAGCTGAGTGCAACTTTTTTTTTCCCCATTTTGGCTGTGGACAGAGGAAGGATGGGGGGGGGGGGGTCCTGCTGATTCCTCAAACTAATGAAAATATACAGTCCTTTAATTTATACACGAATTGAACAGGCATGGAACGCCAGCCTTTGCGTAGTAAATGAGTTGAGCTCAGAAAGAAGGAGAAACAAGAAAACGGCTGCTCAGTTTCAGTTCAGATTGACTCTGTTTCTTTGGGGGCACTGAGGGGGACCCTGAGTGGAAACGCTGAGGTCCGGCAAATTGGATGCAGCGGTTAATTAGAAGATATTTGATGAGTGAAATAATTTGAAGGTATTGTTCAGATATGGTTGTTTTGATATGAAGAACTGCCTTTTACGTTAAATGGAGCAGTAATATGAAAACAAGTTGAAGACAAGCCATTATAGAGTAGCGTTGCCTTTTCATCTGATTGGTTCTTTCGGGGAAATTTATGGTAATCCTCGGCTATTATGTTTTCTCCTCACATACAAGTCACCGTACCACATCCCACACCATAGAAATTTAGATTTTTTGGGATGTTTGGAAACATATGACCCCCCTTTATAATGGTGGATTTATCGCTGAGCGGTTCAGCTGATGTCGGTAGTGTTAAAGGGCATATTTTAAACAAGATAGATTTAGTGTTTGGAGATGACATTAGAAAGGCCAGAGTGTGCTGAGATCAGAGGAAAACGTGTCAGAACAGAAGCAGGTGCTCTGGGAGTAATGATAAAAAAGTTTGCAAAACGGACAGTTTTGTTTGAGCTGAAGTTAGCCTGTTATTACTCCCGAAAACAATTTTCATGATTGCTGCAACGGACTGCAAAAAAAAAAAAAAGCTGCGATGTACAGAAACTTATAACTGGGGGATGTGTGTTTTTTTTTTTTTCCATTTCCTTTGATGGCGAAGTTGGGATTAAAGAATTAAGATCACTTCCTCTTTTATTAAAGGAGGCTTAATTTAATTAGCTGCCACAGCAAGCCTGAATCAGGCCCTCTCTGTTCCCACATAAAGGTTCCAGTGCTCCAGGGAAAAGCCGTCTCCAGGTCTCCAAGGATGCAGTGTCCTTTTTGTATCAGTCTTCCACTTCCATTAGCATTCCTGAACACTGAAGTATATTCATGTTTAAGCAATGTGAGTCTGCCATATTTTTTTTTTTTTTTTAGAAAAGCTCCACGTGGCCTTTCTGTGTAATACAAGAGCAGCTCTTCTCTATTTCTACAGTAGTACCATTGGAGCCCAGATCCTCTTATGTGTCAGTGAATGTTGAGTCAGGTTCAGCCTCATACTGTACACTGCCCTGAACTATATGAGATTTTTACACTGGACAGATGGTGCAATTACCATCCAGACCAGTGTGAGGATAAACTTTTCAGATGAAGGAACTTTCAGCAAACATATAATCAGTGTCAACTTGGAAGGGCCTTGTTTTGCTTGATTGTTTGTTCTTCCTTTTAGCTTGTTTTGCCTTTTAGCTAGGCACTTTACCTTTGCTTTAATCAAGCTGTATGAATGATTGATAAAAACATCTAAGTGATGGAATTTGCTGTGGACAGATGGGGCTGTTAAGCAAATAGTTATTAATGTTTCACTGAAATCACCTCTGTCTCCTGTACTTTCTCACTCCCTCTGTCCCAGACAGGAACAGCAGATGCATATGCCAGAAAGCCAACCTCATTGTGTCAAATAACAGAGATTTTTGAAAGGAGTGTTGAAAAAAATGACATATTGGGATCATATCAAAATTCTCAAGTAAATAGCCCTTCCATACCCTGACTTGGGAGAGGTTTTTATCTTTAGTGGGCAAGATTCTTTCTGAATGCCCCCTCTACCGGGTATGAGCTTGTAGTGGGTTAGGATGTTTCTAACTTACTGACTACCATATTCCTATCTTCCAAGTTTTGCTTAAGCATGTCCCCTATCAGTCTCACCCAATCAGCATTGTTTGACTGGTGCAAGAGTTGCATCTACCCATAAGTGTAATGACTCCTTGCAAACTGTCATTCCCACCTGGTCACCCCATTCACCCATTTAGGCCCATTTAGGCCCTTCACCCATTTAGGCCTCATCCACCATTGCCAGCAGACAGGAGTTAGTGTAAATTCGCACTGTTAGAAAACTCCACCTGAGGACACCAACTCTAAGCTTGCTGACACTGTTGGCTCTCAGCCACCCTCATTTCTCACAAGTGTACAGCCGGGGGCTTGTGAGGTCACACTGTTGAGCTGTGAGCTCTGGTGTGGGCTAGCAGCAGGCTTATTGTGCTCAAGCCCTTGTGTTGAAGGGGGTCCCCTATGATGGGGGGCCTCTGGGATTGATCCAAGGGCTGAACCCTGACGCGGTGGGGGCCCCTGACCCATTCTTCAAGAGGTAGGGAGCCCTGGGGGAGAAGAGAATGTGTGTATGCGGGGATGAAAGGGGGGGGGGGGGGTTGGGGGAATACAAGGGCCCTATTAATCGTCCTGCAGACAGGCGCAGAGAAGGGGGTGATGGGCCGTGAGGGGGCGCAATCGAAGCAGAGTGCACGAGAAGGAGGGACCCCGCTGGCGGTGACTACATACACCCCACGGAGGCTCCAGTTAGAGGTGTGTGGGCCCTCCATTAAAGGGACAACCCCCCCCCCCCCCCCCACCCCCACCCCAACACAAAAGAGCGTTTGTGGCACAGTGTCGATCGCTGTGGGGCAAAGTCCTAGGACCACGCTGGTTTTATAGAAAGAAGAGCTCATTGAAGAATGTGTTTGAATGTTTAACAAAGGCTCAAGATATGAAGTAAAGAGTCTGGAGTACGCAAAGGAGTGCTATCTGTAAAACATTGCCAGAACAGACGGGGCGAGAGCTTAGTGAAACACACATTGATAATGAGATCCGCTGCCATTATTTTTTGAAGCACGCAAATGAAACGTCAAGTCGCTCTCACTGACTGCTCAATTGCCTCACAGTGAAAGTGTGATAAAAACAGCGTAAAGCTCTTGAAAAGAACTCAAATGTACCCGGAGAGAAGGTCTGCTCTCCCCTCAGCTGCAAGGTTTAAGGGCACATTACTTCAAAAATGTGTTTCTCACAGAGACCTGACCTCCCCTTAGCAAACCTGGTTATGGAAGATACTTCAAAATGTTGACTAGAACATAGTATAAGAAAGGAAAATGTCTGGAACCATTGCTTTGCCTTCCAGCCTTCAACATTCCAGTTCTATTAGAGTGTGCTTTTATCTGAGCCAATCATTATGGCCGGTTTATTTGGTCATTTCTCATGGCGGACATCTCTTTGCTTTATTCTGCTCACACCCTGGTTTCACTTTGAACAGAGGCTTCCTAATGCAGGATTAGATCTCCCTCGGTCTGTCTGCTGTTGGTTGTCATTGTTAATAGTGCCATTTGCTCTTGAGGCAATGCTTTGTAGATCTAAAGTACCTCTTAACTGCCCCTGAGGTCACAGGTCGGATCCATGAAGACTCTGCCTTTGGATGTATAGGGTGGCAAGTCATATTGGGTAGGCCCTTTTTTCTGTTGTTAGAAGTCAGTACTCATTGGCCTCTGGGTGCACAACATGAAATGATTGTTGTAACTGATTGTTGTGCTATCGTATGTATTTGTAGATCTTTTATCCTTAGTAAGGTGTTAAAAAGCTCATTTAGGAATTTTATTTTAATCATGTTTCTACATTATAAAGTAGTTTATTATTGTAATATATAATAGAGAATTATTGTGTACATAAACTGACTGCATTTTTTGTTTATTTTTTATGTTTTAAAAATAAGGCTACCAAGCAGCTATTGCCTCTTCAGAACCGCCTATGAAAAGGATGAATGTTTCGTATTCATTTTTCATTTGGGATTTTTGGATCCTGTGAAACACCTCTGCTGCTTCAGGGCCCCAGTATCAAGCCTGGAGGCATAGACCATCCATGGCATTTTGGTGGCCAGAGGCCCAGAATGGAAGGTATTGTCAGAGAGTCGGTTCCGTATGCCCATTGTCACAGCTGGGTCTGCCCACAAGCAGCATTATATAGTTCTACCGCAAGGTGTCATCTCAGAGGAACCGCACAGTGTCACCCCTTTTTGAAGCAGCTCAATCGATGATCACGATGGAGAGACATGGCGCCACCGTTTACTGAAACGACAAGGTGCTTCATCCCACGGGAACAGACTCCCAATTGTCTGCCATCGGGGATTGCAGCATTGATCCTCCAGCCCTCGGAAGCTGTAGTGCGTATATAAGCTCTCGGTCTTCTCAAGCAAAGCTAATGATCATCACTCATCAGAGGTGCAGCAGTGCAATGGGTGCCGTCGGTAGATCTCACCTGTTTGCACATCCCCGGCAGACCCTGCTGATCTTTCGTCTGTCTCCCTCTCTTTCTCTGCTGAGAAGCTACCGCTGGCCGCCAGCCAGCTCGCTGTTCAGTGCCTCTGTCTCCCCGGCCCGTCCTTTGTTTAAGCATTACTCAACACAGTATCTGGCTGGGCCGGTCACAGCGATGAGAAGATTCCTTGCCGTGCTTTGATAGTTAATCATGCCTTTTCAACCCCGGTTGCACCACAAGGAATTTTGCAGCATAAAGCACAAATGGTATCAGTTGTTGTCCGATGATGAATTGGATCTCTATGTGAGATCCCTGACAGGTGGAAAATGGGCCAGTTACACGGTTTGTTATTTGTTATATCGCTTGCAAAGAACCCCCATTGTCTCTTTGTCAATTTTCGCCGTATCTAGGTATTTGAATTTTTTTCTCGTACTTTGTCACATCGTTGAATACAATAACGCTTTCACGTCTCTTTCTCTCTTTCTCTCTTTCTCTCTCTCTCTCTCACACACACACACACTCAGATGATCTCACAGTCCATCTCACTCTCCTAGGCAGCGCACAAGAATGCTATGTTCCCCTGTTTACACAGAACAGGCTGCCAGTATACACACCTCCCACGCAATACTACCACTCAGACTGTGTGCGAGTCTCTGTGTCTGCCTGTGTGTGCTTGATTGTTTGCGTGTTTGTATTTGCATGTATGCGCAAGTGTGTATATGAATGTTGTTTGCATATATGTATGTAGCTGTGTGCATGCATTTACGTGTGTGTGTGTGTGTGTATGTGTGTGTGTGTGTGTGCTTATGTTTTGTTTAGAGCATGTATGTGTCTGGTCATGTGTGCACCTACATACATACAGAGACTTGATTGCTGACACAAAATAATATCCAAAAATCATAATAGCAGTGATGATGGCGAAGCTGTTTCTGCTAAACCCGTGCGCAATAAATAAAAGCTTTGTAGATGGAGCTGTTGTTTGTGATCCTCTCACTATGGCCATTGCATTAGCGTGTGAAAGGCCCAGACGTGCGGTGGACAAAGTGCCATTTCTCACAGGGACTCCTGTGAAGAGTTAATGTTTAGCCCTCTTTCTTTCAGCAATGTTTGCCATGAAAGATAACAACAAGGTCATTGTTGCTGTGTTTACCGAAGCAGTACAAGTAACAACAACAGTGTAATCACTGTGAAGAGGATGGTAAAATCACTGTTTCTGCCTCGTAATTCAGTTAATCTCTCTGGAAATGCAGCATATTAAGTACATACACAGGTACTGACAAACCTGACAAACTGACCACCTTTCTTTCAAACGTCCTAGCAGGTGAGCATGTGCCGCATGCACACATGAACCTTTTATCAGGGAATGTTGGGGTTACATAGCAGGAGTACACATTTTTCGAACCAAAAGGCTAATACTGTTATAATCTTTGCCCAATAGGAGGCAGGAGAATGAAAGGGCCTTGGCGTGTAGATGGACATCTGAATCTACTGTGGCCAAGGCCGTGACACTTAGTCTTCATTGTCCCAGGAAACTGAGAAATGGGTCAGGGTGGGCCGTGCCTTTGCTTCGGCAGACTGACAGAGCAGTGAGTTTCTCTGTTGGCAGCGTTCGGTATCGATCGTCTCCAGCACGCTGATTTTTCCACCCCCTTTTCTCAGTAATGGAGTTACCCTCCTAAGGCCAGACGCTGGGTCAGAGGTCCCAGAGCACCGGCCTCTCACTTTGTTTAGTTTTCAGAATTGATCACCTGGGTTCGATCTCCACAAAGGTCCACAGCCATGAAAAAATGGGTGAAAAAAAGAGAGAGAGAGCGAAATACAAAAAAAAAAAAGAAAGTTTGCCCGTTTTGTAAGCACAAAACTGCATTTTGTTTCAAAGTCCTTGAGGGTGTCATGAATCTTGCTGTCAGTGAACTTGCTGTGAGAGAGAACGAGCCGGGAGGACTGCAGCTCGGCTTGCACTGCGGCTCTATTTAAACGGCTAACACTCACAGCTGGGGAGAGCAGTCAAGCTGACTTAATCATTATTATTTATTCGACACCCTTGTACTACTGATATAGTTTGCAACTCACTCGTACAAAGAGATTCTTTTTAATGGAGGCAGTTTAGTAAATGTACTTCTCTTTCACTGTCCAATTCGGGATCGGAACCCTTGACTCTTAGGTCCAGAAACCAGCGCTCTAACCGGAATAAGAGTGTCTGCTAAATGACCAAATGTAATACAAATGTAGCCACTACATCACAGTTAAATGGACACAGTGGCCTTCCAGTTGGGTGTTAGGTTCAGTAGCTCAGGGATTTGGGTTATATGACAGCAGACTTTCTGTGTCCTTTATGGGACCATTTGAACACATTCAAAAGGGAAGCACTCATCTGAGTGTGTTTGGATGGGCGGAACAGTAAACAGAATCAGAGCTTGGCTCATTACCTGGCTGTCTGCAATTTGGGTCCACACTAAAACGAAATGCTCCCATATTTTTCCCCTTGATTGCAGCTCCATCAGTGGAGGTTGCGTGCAATCGGGCGAGTCGATTCTCTGTGAGACTGTGGGCTGCGTTTGACTGAAGCAATTTCCCATCTGGCCCCTGGTTTCAGTATTGACCAGAGGAGAGAATTTATTTCAACCCAGGATTATTTAGGATTATTTGACGCAGCAGGACCATGCATACATACACATATTAATTATCTTCACACAGGTGTGTAACTTCAACAAGTATAAGGTACGTGATCTGTGGAAAAACTGGAATAAGTCAAGTTTTAATTCAAAAGCCCTATTGCGTGTCAGAGCATTTCTCAGTTGGTCAGAGCATTTCATGCCAAGGTCTGTAGGTACGCAGTGAAGCTGCGGTGTTTGCACACCCGCTTTCTCTCCCACACCGACAATGAGAGCTGACTGACATTTATAAGCAGACGGGCAAAGAGGGACTGAATCTCGCCAGACTTACATAAACAGATTTGGGGGTTTTTGCTACTCCCTCTCTCCCTCCTAATAAAAGTAACTCTATTCAGATTCCTGTGTTCTTTGTGCGGGTGTCACCAGTATGCCGGTTTGCTCTCCCTGGCACTACCAGCTGCCTCCCTGTATTGTCCCATATCTCCATATCACAGCTGCTGTACAGTACTCCCCATCTCTGCCTTTTGTAACTGCAGAATAAGGTGCTGTTAGTATCCTGCTGGTATATATTTTATTATTTATTTTGCATTTCCTTTTTGCGACACTAATACCTGTATTTCAGTCACATAGTCAAACCCTTATCAGTACAAGTTGGACTGTATTCATAAAATACTTTTTTAATGAGCAGATCAGGGGATTATTATGAGTTTATGTTCCTGGTGTTGACTATATACAGGAGGTGTTATAGTATGATGACATTAAGCGCAGTGATACAGTCCTTTCCCTGCAGGGTGGCTGTGCTGGTGTTTATACCTTCACTGCTTCTTGGCAGATGAGAAGAGTCAGGTCAGCATATTCACCCTGGCAGGGGAGAGGGGGCAAAGGAGGGCACAGAACAGAGTGGCCGAATGGGCAGGGATCTGGTCCAAGCTGGAGGGGGGGGGGTAGCTCCGAAAAAGCTTCCTGGCATCCCACAGGACGGGCCAGAAACCCTCTCCTCTGAGTCGGCCCCGGTGAGTTCTCAAGCCAGTGTGAGACGAGAGGCCGGGCTTGGCCGCAGTCGACGGAGGGCTCTTTCAATGCACGGCTGACAATGGAGGCATTGAGCAGAGAGCAGCGGAGCTGAACGCAGCGCTGGAGTGGCGGGACCCGGAGCTCCGCCCTGCCGCTCCTCCCGAGGGGAGCACTGGCCTGGAGGGTACAGCTGCCAGCTTACAGGCTGACTTTACAGGGCTTTATCCGGGTATATGAGGGGTTTTCAGCCTGTTCTCCTCTGACGGGGGCCAGGGCTCCTTTGCTCCTTGTCACTTCATCTGCAATCAACAACAAGTCAACAACTTGTCATTTCTGTAACAAGAAGAGGTACAACTCCCCCTTAAGCACAGATATGCTGCTTATTTTTATATGAACTTAGATGGCAACAGTCCACTTGAAGTCCCTGTTTGGATGTCAGTTAATTTACCAGCACTTAACTTCTGTGAGTTCTACTCTACAGATGACAGTAATTACCAGAATTGTTCTGACCACATGGAGGACAGGAGACACTTATACTCCCCAGCAGATAGAGCTGTAAGAGTCATGGTGTGTGCCTGACAAGTGGTCAGACTCTCTCTTAGAGGAGAGGAGGGGAGAGGAGACGGGGGGGGGGGGGGGTGTTGGGAGAGATGGGGTGCAGGGATCAGGGGTATTTGGGTACAGGCCCTCAAGGCACACACACAGTCCTGGCTCAGCTCACTGTCACCCACGGACCCCCTCTCCCCAGCTGTTCTGCTCGTTACAGTACACCCCCCCCCCACCTCCCCGAGAGACCCAGCATGCGCTCCGCCAGCCCAGCGAGGCAAGGAATCTGCCACCCGCCCACCTCGAAATAGCATCAGACCTTTGTTGATTAATGCACACAGAGGGCCTGAAATAGCTACTCCGACAGAGAGGGATGCGTATGATAAGTTCTCAGCTGGTGGGCCTTCAGAAACAGCAGCCCTCCAAATGAAAAGCTATGCTCCGGTTTATTTCTTTCTCTTTTTTTTGTGTATGTGTGCACAAAGGATTCCAGTGTGAATACTGTTTCCTCATCTCTGTGCCTCTGTGGCACATGGACACTATCGCCCTGTTGATTGGGTTTTCTCTTGCCAGGTCTAAACTATCAACAACACGTTCAGCCTCCCCTGGTCTCCCATCATGGATCTGTTCGTCTCAATAACGCGCAGCCAATAGAAACAAGAGCAGCAAAATGATAGCAGCGTGTATTGTTGTGACAAGCAAGCTATGCATTGCATAGGAGCAGCTCTAGGGGCAGCAGCAATGACATTTCAGCGTACAGGCTCGGGATGCTCAGCGGACCGTCACGGCAATTTGTCACCGAGTGGGGACGGCAAGTTCGTGCAGTTTGGAAAACCCGTGAATCCCATGCAGCTGCTCCTCAGAAAACTCATTATCCCCAGCTCCTGTCCCCCTCACAGAAACGCAGGGAATGTGAACGCCAGTCCCGCAGTTAATTAGATCGGCCTGCTGGCGACGGCAAACAAACACGAGCCCGTAAGACGCTTCTCGGAGCAATTACCGGCGAGTGTGACATTTTTATTTTGCGTTTAGGTAAAAACGGGGAACCTCAAAAGAGCGTCCGTAATTTCCCCCGATGCGACAGAGATTCCGCTGTCCGCTGGCCTACGGGCTGTCTCAACTGTTGCCGTAAACCATAAAGCATGAAAGACAAGTTCTCTGATTTACCAAGATCCCGCCGTTGGTCTCCGTTCTCAGCCACAACGCAGGCAGCCCCTCCCCCCCCCCCCCCCCCCCAGACGGGCATCCAGCATTCATTCTCCTTTACGTGGGATGTTGCTGTATTTTATCTCATTATGAGCTGTGACTGGGCCATTAAGAAGACGGATGGCCACTGGCCCTTGGCCCGCTCTCTGCTTTGTTCCGAGGCAGGATCATAACAATGGAGGGCCCACGGAAGACCCCAGGATGGGATTATTGACTCGGGGGCAGAGATTTACACCCTGTCCGTGAGATAGGGCGGCCTGGGTGAGACAAATGCATGAGGTAATTGAGTTTGGTCAGTGACTCGTTCTCAGGCATCCTGGCTTGTGAAGGTGGTTGGACGTAGGGGTGGTGATTTGACCAGGGGAGGGGGAGGGGGAGTGCAGATATGTCAGGGGTCATTTCATACAGATGGCTTTCAATTTATTTTGTGTCTCCACCTCCAAGTTCCTCAGATGGGGGGGTCACCTTGGAGGGTGCGGTTGAGAAGCTGGCTCAGGTGCTTTGGGAGGCCAGAGCTGTCCCGATCGATGGCCATCATCGGGGATAAACGACGGCCACCTCCCCAGGTGTGCTGTTGCCGTGGTAAAAAATGCCCTGGCTGTGACTCGACCTTAATAGGGTGTCCCTCTGGTCTGTTTGCTTGGCCAGTGTGCATTCAGGACGGCTGACCCGCAGCATCTAAATGAGCCTCCTCTCCTCAGTCTCCTCCCATTTTCCTCATGGGAAAAGTGTGCTGCTTTGTGTGAGGTTCACTCGGACTGCTCTGTGGTGGATTTCTCCCCTTACCCCCAGGTGGAACTGAGGCACAGATGATGCCGTGTGAGTGAAATAAACAGTAGTCTCTTTGTAGGCGGATCGACAGACCTGCTTGTGGATTAACTGGAAACGGGTCTGTAAACTCCCACCTGTGGACTGTGCGGGCGTACACAGCCGTCGCGTGGCTTCCTGCGTGTCGCCGTGTTACCAATCCCCTCAATCGCAGAAGGTGCGGTGCGAGAGCATGTGTGCGGCACATGCGGAATCCGTGTCGCAGAGCGGATCAGGTTTCATCCCGACCTGGGCCCCCCCCCCCCCCCCCCCCGCGAGTGTGGCAGCGCGTCCCGCATCCAGGTGGATCGGGGGGTGGGGGGGCAGCGCCTCCCATGGCTCGGAGAGCCAGCGCAATCTGTCACATGGGGAGGGCGTCCCTCTCTCTCGGCGGGACACGGCAGGCGCTGAGGAGGCTGGCATGCTGGCTCCGACGTGCAGCACTCTCTGCCTCCGCTTGCCGCTACGTTTATCTCCTCTTACACGTCCACGCTGCGCGTGCGACCTTCAGGTGTCGGGTTTCAGAAGACGGGGCGGGGACCGCGCCGACTGCATGCCAGCGGGCCTTCAGCGCTGACATTGAAACGGAGTGGCAGGTGAACATCTCAGCTTCAGAGGCGAGGTTTTAACAAGAGACCGTAAACACGATCGATGCTGGAAAAATGAGGAGAAGGAAGGAACGGCCGACGCCGTAAACCCAGGAGATATCGGGAGCGACAACAAAGAGGCTCATTTATGGAACGCCCAGTGTTCTTTGCTCTGAAAATGTCTTTCATTTAGCTGAGAGGAGGCTCTAAGTCTGGGCAGCTGTAGGAAAATGTCATGCACGTTATTACTCACCTTGTTCACAATGCATTCACTGTTGTGCACAAAAGACTATATATTATTGGAGGCTCCCTAAGTCTGCTATGAGAGAGGAAGGAGATGTGAGAGGTCACCATGAAGATGTGGTGCACGCCACTCATCCACAAGCTACTGAGATAGTCATTTCCTCTCTGTCACCGCCTGTCCTTTTCCCACAATTCCATCAAAAAACAGCCCACAACTAGGCCACATCTTGGAAGCGTTTATAATTCTCCATCATCCTCAAGAGTGCACTAAACAGCTGACTGGTGATTCCAAAAAAAAACACAACAGTTGCCCTTGGGCATCAGCGTTACTAACCACTCGAGGGGATTCCTCTCTTCCACAGCCCGCAGGAGGTCTTAAGGGAAAGAAAGCAACGTCTTTATACCTAAAACCCGTAATGCCTCGCACTCCTGCAGTGGAGATCTTGGGCCAGCGTTGTAATCGTGCGTGGAGCTCGTTTCCTGTTTTTTGTTTCTCTGGTCCCCCCTGCGTGTACCACCTGTCACAGATGAGAGAGGACGGCAGGGATCTGATGGGAGAGGGGAGCGGGAAATCCGCTTTTGGCTGCCAGGCTCCAGCCCCACCTGGCCTAGGCCCGGATCTGTGGCCTGCGCTTCCTTAACACAATTCTGTCTTTCTTTAGTAGCTTTTAGCATACAGCTAAGCAGTATATGACGTGGCCATGCCTGTAAATGCGACCCTTCTCTTACCTATCATGCAAATGGCCACAGGACTAATTTCTGGTTTGCTGGTAGTTTGTGAATGGACAGGCACAAGCTAATATTGCAGACGGCATTTGGGACATGTGTTTGGCCTGTAGATGTGTTTAGCCTGTTTGGCATGGCATTAATGGTAGGTAGTAAATTATTTTGTTTTAACCCTGCAGTCTCTGCAGCAATTGATTAAAGTATGTTCCTCCTTGTATTTTTTTTCCCTTTTAGATTATAAAACAAGGGGTGGGGTTGGGGGGTGGGGGTGCAATATTGTCACCACTATACCCTGCTAAACTAAATGGGCCATCATGAAGTTGCTGAGGTGGCAAGCAAGTGTTCTGTGGAGGTCATTTGTTAAATATATTGACCAATTTCAAACTCTACTGGGTTTTAATGAACTGCGAACCAGCACGCAGAAATGGAAGTCAATACAGGGAAATAAATAATTATAAGCAATGAGATTTTTATTATTGAATTTTGCACCAAATTGCATTGGAGAGATGTGGAGGGCTAGGGGAATGGGGGGGGGGGGGGGGGGGTAGCAGGCGGGCGTGAGGTTCACAGAAAATAGGTTTGCTTTGTCAGGCTTATGTTCAGGGTGAGCTGTGTGTAGTATTGCGTGGTGTGTTTTTTTTTTTTTTAGCTGTAAATTCTAACACAAACCTGGCAGTAATTGAACAATAGCAATAAGGCAGCCGGTAATAAACACACATATCTGCATGCTGACAGTACATGGGCTGAGTTTATGATTTCCTTCAGCTGCAGTCATTGAAATGAATAAATGTGCCCAATACAACCTCTGTGTCACCAATGGACAACAGTGGCATCAGTACCAAACTGAAGAAACACAGACAAACTATAATAATAATTACTTTAAAATAAAAAAGAAAGACCTGATCTTCAACAGCTTTATAGAATGGTTCTGAATAGTGCAAACTGAAGCAATGTCTGTTCTCACCTATCTTTTGTCCCCTTGTCCCCTGATGTGCACTTGTAAAGGAAAGCACATTCCCACAGTGACGAGATAAACTTGGAAAAATCAGTTATTTGTCTGCGTTGTGTCCTGCCATGGACAAAAACATAAATGAGTGAATGACAATTCAGTGGCATCCAGGCATAAACAACCTCAGGAAAATTTTTTGACCTTAATGAAAATGCTGAATTGTAAAAGTAGTCACATGGAAAAAAATAAAATAAATAAATAAGAAAAGAAGGAAAGTAATAGTTAATCAAAAGTGGCAATATTGATGAACAGTACTCCCTGTGAAGCACAGAAAAAGACCTCGCAAGCAGATTCTCCAAAGAGGGTCGCCAAAGCAAAGAGAGTGCTCATATTCTCTATGAGCTGTTCATTAAACTGATATTAGGATCCTTTGAATCATTTAGCGATTTGCTTCTGCCACAAAGGAAGCACTCCACTCTCTCTCGGCATGCCGGAGCAGAGATGCAGCTCGGCTTTGATTGTCTCTGATGGATTTACTGCAAAGAGAAGCGACCCAAACGTTACTCCCTCCGTCTCTTCCTTAACGCAATCTCTTTCATCCTCAATCAAGTGGAAGAGAACTCATTTGTGGCAGAGGAGCGCCTGCCTGTTAGCCCCACACGGCGGAACGGCGGAGTTCAGGTGCTCTTTCGGGGTAGAATCGCATCTGAAGTCTCAGCTAAATTGCAGCTTAAACTCATGACCGGCTAATCTTACATCACCCTCTCATTTTATACTTGTCCTGTTTCATCTTTTTTGTTTGAAAGTCAATAATCTGAATAGTCTCTCCGCCCTATTAAAGTGACACAATACGTCAAGTGAGTTTATACTTATTTATTTAAGGCAGCATGGAGTAATATTTAGGATGAAGGGTGCAAATTCCAGAGTTCCAAATTTTGAACAGGGCACAGCCCTTGGACCCTGGATTGTAGTACTTATTCTCAGTTACTTACATAAATATCTAAGTGTATTTTTCCATTTTTCAAGACTATCAAATGTAAGCTATATAAATCACCCTTGCGTCAGAGCATCTGCTAAGTAAAATAATGTTATAAAGAAAGTTTATAAAAAGAAAGTGTTTTTTTCAAATGCTGGTAGTTAATTTTCCTTGGCAAGACTCTTGCCTTTTATGTAGTGACTGAGCTGAAAGAGGGGATTATGTGGAAGTGGCTTAGAAAAGAGGGCAGGCCGTTTAGACTCACAGTGAAACAAGGGCCTCTGACATCAGTGATTAGGGCACACTCAAAGCCCCCAGGCAACCGCGTTTGTGTTCCTATAAACAACACCTGATGCTTGTGGACCAGGCTGGAAAGTTCTCGGTTAATTTAGGAAGCCGCACTGACAGTTTAACGTGCTATCTTTGCTGTTCTGCGGGTGCGGGGGCGTTTGGGCCGCAATAAGCTGGCCACTTTAAACGCTTGAAGGAGCTATATTTAGTGCAGTCTATTTAAAAGATAGGGGGGTTTTCTTTCTGCATCTCCGTGGCTTACAAAAGGATAACTCTGTGAGAATGACTTTCACATTGCATCTCAGGTAATGTATATTTCTCTGACATAATGGTGAGGTGAGTCATCATCTCAAACAGGCAGCGAAGGTCACCTCTGACACATTGCTGTATTATTCTACCTGTGAGAACACATTTTGTTCTGATGTCAAGGTTGTGTGTTATCACATCCGTATAAATATTCAGCTGTATGTCCTGCCCGAGTCCGCCCAGCGTGATCACTGCAAAGCCCCATGGAAATATTATTGTGTATAACAGTAGTTGACACCGGCAGGAAATGCCAAGCAAAAAGAAAAATGTATGAATTGACGATGAAGAGTACGCACCTTCAGAATGCATGATGTGATAACCAGTAGCATTTCTCTAAAGGGTTGCAACTCCTCACCTTTATTAGCATACTGGCAGATACTGTATTTGGACCTCTAACTCCCAGCCTCTTAACCCATGGGTCAGAAAATGGCTGCACAGGCTGTGCCACCTCCCAGTTTTGGACATGCCCTGTAAATAGCTGTGTGCATTAACAACCCCCAGGTCTGAATATATTTGTTTCCATACCATGGGCATTGAGTGTCTGCTCAGTGCATCCTGCCACTGTGGAGGGGAACTGAAGAGTGTTGTGGCAAAGATATAACCATAATGAGAAATCAGAGGCAAGGCTGAGACTCGCTCTCTCTTAACTTGCTCCAGTGGTGTGATACAGACACAGACGTGGATGCTCACCGCCTCAATCAAGAACATTGCAGTGAAAGTGCCTTACATTAGTGTTGGGACCAGGTAAATATCTATAACACCAGATGACTATAGTTTGGGTAAAATGGCACCAACAATATACCAGAGTGCAAACTGCTCTGATTGTGCTGATCAAGCCCAGCTGTGCAGATCTAAAAGTGTGAAAGGGTTTTTTTTTGAGTGTGGAATTATTGACAATAAATTATTTAAAGGCAACCAGATTAGATGTCACACACATTAGTTGGGGAGTGTCAGTTCCTGCCAGTTTGTCTGTTTCATCGTCAGCTACAGTGTAGCTCCTGTGAATGTTGGACAGTCCCTTAATGAGGTGAAGGATACTTGCTTATTTAAACTGTGACTGCTCAGTGGACAAATGAGGATAGGTGTATGTGTGTATATGTGTGTGCGTGTGTGTGTGTGTGCACGCGTGTGTGTGTGTGTGTGAGACATTAGGAGCCAAATTGCTAGGCCATATTACTTCCTGATTAGACTTTGTGTTTAGTACTTCTAGACTGATAATGTTACGCTGTTGGTCTTATGAGTAGCATCTCTGAAATCTGCGTTTTTCCTGTCTGTGGCAAAGATATGTCATTAAGAAGTATAAGCTGTCCTTGAAAGGTCAAGGCCAGAAAAACAAGGCACTGGTGCCGCTTTATGCATCGACAGGGTCTGGTGTTTTGTGTGTGAGAGGGAGAGAGAGAGAGGGAGAGGTTCTGGTCGCTCCGCATTTGAAAACTTTCTCTGCATGACATTTCTGTAGCAGCCAGTGCAGAAAGATTTATTGGAGGGAAAAACAAAACAAAAACATTGTAATATATCAGTGTGTAGTAAGATAATTTAACAACGAAACGCCAAACCAAACAAATAAACTTGTCAATTGTGAATATAACTTGGAACAATGCGATGGAGCTTGTGGACGACAGCTTGTCGTCCTCAGCTGCCAAGATGCTTGGATTTGGAGTCGATTAAATTGTAAGGGGAGAAGATGTGATGTTGGGTTTCAAATTTGGAAGAAAGGGAGGGGGGGGGGGGGGGGGTGAGGGGGAGGGTATACTCATTCCAAGCTCAATCCTCCTCTCTCTAGAAGGGTTTTGCTGCGGCGCTTAGTGCATGTCTATATTTAAACCCGACAGCACCTGCTCAGTGGCTGACGCTGTCGCGCTTCAGAGATAACAATGGCTGCATGCGGACATCTGGGCCCCAGCCATGCCACTCTGAACGGCTGGCTCCTCACAGAGGCCTCCCAGACCGGAGCCCCGCTCCTTCAGGGCCGGTGCCTGGTAAGGGGTCGCTTCCTGGAATGGATAGAAAAGGTCTCAGATTTCCAGCGGGAACAAGGTGTCGCTGGAGAGGGGAGGAGAGCAGAGGGTCAAATGTATGGATTTTGTGTCTATTTTTCTCTCCCGTTTGGAATCATTTTGGCTCCCAAAGTGCAGCAGACTGAGTCTTACTGCTTGCTTCCAGGCTTGTTTACAGCAGATGGAGTTTGTAGTGAGAGAATGAGTGGGAGGTCGTTTCTGGCCATACAGACGCCTCGCACTTGCGAAAATGGCATATAACACGGTTTTTAATGAGATGCCCCCCTTGGGACCTGGCGCCCTGGCACAAGGCGGCCTCACAGGGGTATGTTCGGGGTGAGAGGGCAAGGCAGACGGGCAACACAATGTGCCCGAGACACAGTATCAGACAGTGACTTAGCCAATCACTCTCGCTGCGTGCATCTTTCCTAACCTTTCCCTGAAATGAAAAGCATTGTTAATGAACCTTGTAATCTCTTCATGGGAAATAACCCAAGAGAGGTTCAAACTACATGTGTTTGATAACAGTGAACCTTGATGAATTCGATTTTGCTTCCTACTTATGCAAAACAGGCTTGTCTGCTGCTCCACGATGCATGCATTTTTGTTATCTAGACACAACGATTCAGACCCTGTCTGTCACCATCTCTCAAGAAACAGTGAACAGATTAATAGACAGGTCTTTCATGTCCACCTGATGTCCGAGAAAAAAACAGGCTCTTCAGTACCATCATGCAGTATAACAGATTTCCCTTGTTCATGTAAACATTTGGCTCAAATGCTGACAACTTGAGGTTTTTTAGTTGTTAACTGAGACATATATAATATGCTTCTTATCTTCTTCAACAGCAGCTCCCAGGGGGTTCAGCCTGTATGTTATTTTTATTTGTCTGCTCGAATGTGAATTTATTCTGGTGATCTTTTGATATGTTGAATTCAACTCTATAGGTAGGGAAAATGATATTGAAATGAAGTGTGACACTGGAAGAAAGAAAACCTCAGTGAGATGAAATATCATTGCTGCAGTTTCTTAAGGTTGTAAGTTGAGCGGTTGAATATTTCATCGTTCAGTTGGGAATTTTTGTGTTTTAGCTTTGGTAATAGGACCTGTCACTCTCCCGCCCCACCCTCTAGTAACGATGCAGTTGGAACCACCTAGAATCCCCTCCCCGGTAGAGGTTCCCGTCGACACAAACCTGTCCGCACCAGGCTTTGCGCCGATCTTCGGTTGCCATGGTTTTGGAGAGCTGGGGAAAACAACGCGGGCCTGACTCGGTGCCAGCGGAGTAGAGGCCTAATGGAGTGGTGTTGTAGCTGTATTCAGAGCGCCATGTCTCTCTCGTCTAATTTAGCCGCGCCGCTAATCAAGAGATAATCGCCAGCAGCGCGGCACTTCACATCCTACGGAGTACGAGAGACAGGGCTGCGGCGGTCCTGAGAACACGGCATATCAGATCTGGGGTTCGCCGTTGTGCGCGCCTTCAAGTCAGCTGCGATAAGATCGGCCCTGATCTCCCATCTCACCCCCATTCGTGCAAGCTCTCTACACCAGGTTCCGTGTTTGCGTGTCGGTCGTGCGCACGCACAGCGTTTCCAACTGGATCCGCAGTGGCTCGCACCATCCCTTCTCAGCGGGAGGCCCCAACTCAGAGGCTGGGCCGGGGGGAGGGTGGTGGGGAGGAGAGGGGGGGGTACAGGCTGAAGATGGAGAAAGGAGAGAGGGTAAACGGGAGAAAAAAAACTTTTGAGAAGTTGCCGGAAAATCCCCAGACAAGCAGGGCTTGGGTCTGAGGAACGCGGGCGCTGTTTACTGATACTTCAAACGGCCGCAAGAAAATCCGCAGAGCCGGGCCCGCTCAAGCAGCAGCGTCTCCCACCCCTTCCATAGGAGAGCTTTGATTTCTCCTCCCAGAACCCTCTGCAACGAGCAGCTTTGATTGCTCCCTCTCCCGGGTCCTCAGAGACGGGCCCGAGCTATAGAAGGAGATATCTGATCTTGGTTTCACATACCGAATGGATGGGCCCCGCTTTATTTATCCACTTTCGACAAACTGTAAATGCTTTACCCAAACCTGGGATTCAAAGCGTGTGCTGTTTGGAGAGGGCTTCTGCCGAGCCAGTCGATGTGAAGCTGGTGCTTTGGCCTATTGTTGGCCTCCTTGAGAAGTAGGGACTTGGCCCCATGCCCACTAGGTTGTTCAGAGCCCCCCCCCAAATGGACACACACACACACACACACACACACACACACACACAGAGCAGCACACCCTCTCTGACAGAAGAGCCACAGCATCATGTAGAGGAGCTGTTACGCATCACAGAAACCGACGGAGCAGCATGCCGGATATGCAGGCGAGCGAGCCGGCAGATGAGAAAAACAAACAAGCAAAAACATTTCTTTCATCAAGAGCTAAACAGGTGTGACGGTGTTGTGAGCAGTCCTGAGCAGGCTTTTGAGTGCAGGGTTGCGAGCGTGTGTGTGTGTGTGTGTGTGTGTGTGTGTGTTTGTGAGTCTAAGTAAGAGCAGGAAAGAGAGAGAGATGGTGAGAGAGAGAGAGAGAGAGAGAGAGAGAGAGAGAGGGTGAGAGAGATGGTGAGAGAGAGAGAGAGAGAGAGAGAGAGAGAGGGTGAGAGAGAGATGCATGGTGCTTCTACTCTGTCACTCAGGGTCATGGATGTGCTGGCGTGAGACGGGGCCTGTGACGGCAGCGCAGGGCCTGGTGACAGAGCGCTGAGGAGGAACCTAGATTGGAGGTGAAGGCTGGATGTATTGCTTTTTGCATTCTGACAGCCACATACCAGACATGCCACAGCAGAACTCCTTCTTCATGCGTCTCCGTCTGAAAAAATAACAGCAGTAAGCGCGCTCTAAGCTGTAAACTCCAGTCTTGGGAGATCCATTAAAATCCAGATAAATCAAGCATGCCGCCTCCCTTCTGCCATCCCCACTTTGTGTTCCTGGTGTGTGTGGCAGCCCCCTAGGATGCTATTGTGGCAGTGCGCTCAGAGACGCTGCCGACGGTTTCGGCGGTGTAAATGGCCTCGCTTGTTTGGAAATTGAGATCTGAATTCCTCCAAGAGGCCTGTGGTGCCGCTTGCCGGACCAGAGCAGGTGAAAGACGACCAGCCTGTCTGTTCGCCAGACCCGGTGCCAGAACCCGGCCTGCCCGACGCGGGAACCTCGAGTGACTCAGCCCTGAGCTGAGCCGGGCCCGGTCAGAGGCGTAACATCGCTAATCCAAAGAGTGGAAGAATTTAACCGCGGTCGAGATTTTCCATCTGAACTCCCCCCCCCCCCAGTCTTGTGGCTGGGAATGACCAGGCACATGCCTGTTGTTGTGTGTGCAGGAGTTTTTGGGGGTGGGGGAGACCACGGCTGGCCGCCCCGTCATGCCAGCAGCACAAGGTCTGGTGTCACGGTCGGGTATTTTTAGCTGCGTGGAGCGCTAAGCCCGTGTGTCATGTGACACCTGCTGGAGCCCGTCAGCTGCAGTCACCAGGACCATGGCCAAGATGGAGAAAGTGGCCACTGGCCATGTATTTTTCCCCCCGGACACTCTCAGCACTGCTCTGAATCATCTGTAGTTTGGAAATGCTGTTTTTTGCAGGTTATCTTTGCTTGTTTGACATGCGTACAGAGATTCTGTGTGTAAAGTTGTAAGTTTACCTGTGTAATTTCTTTTAGTTTCCGTATTTCTTTCTGCTGGTCTGCCTCAGAGGTTGAAGTAGTGTTGTACCCAGGGCATGTCATCCTAAAAATGACTGGGAGAATGTTACCATGGAATATATCAACATGTCATTATAATTATCATGGAGCATATCATCCAGCAAACATTTTGCAAAAATAACTTTCTGTTGTCATCAGCCTGTCTGGTAACAGTCTGTTGACGGAGATGGCCATTTCCTCTGTGGTGTCCTCAGCAGTATGATTGACAGGCTGTTTTAGTGTCTGGTAACAGCACTGTTGAATGTGAGGTTTGGCCCGTGATGAATGAGTCTCACATCAGGCCATGTAGGTTGGTGTGTCAGTGGAGCACAAGTCACTGCTGCCTTCCTGATATGCACCTTCCCCTCGGAATGATATGTCACTAGGATGTCAGAGAAATGGTGGAAGGACGTTAAACTCTAGGCAAGGAGAGACGCAGGTCATGCTTCATGATGATGTACATTCCTCAAACACAGCAGGTGGAGCCTACCAATGCTTCCTGACCTCAGTCCTTATTGGGCTCCCTCGTGTCACTTGGATTGTGTTTGCAGAATGTCACCTTGAGTGCCTTCACATGGTTAACCTCATAAATGATCATTGCCGTTACCAGCATAGGAGATGCCTGCTGTCACTATATTCACCCTAACCAGCCGACATACAATAATCTGCCAATGAATCACTGACATTGTTGCTGCATGTTGTCGTGGCTAAAATTTTGCAGCAAGGTTGTGATAGCGTTGTGTGTCAGTTAGGTTGCAATGACCGATGATTGCATCATAGTATGGCTCTAGCTTACCAGTGCTGTGGACGCTGGTGTTAATTTGGGTCCGGCACTCCTGAGCCAGTTCTCTGAAGCTTTCCGTTCCCGACAGCTGTGACTTTATTAAGGCTGACTATGAGAATGGACTTTACAGAATAGCTTGTGTGTTTGAGTGCAATTATATTTTTGTCAGTCTGTTTCTGCCCACAGCCTGGATAATGACTCACCATTTCCCTGTAGCCATTGAAGCAGCATTTTTTAAAAGCACTTAATCAAAGGGAAGAACAGCAGTTAGGATCTAATTTTTATCACAGCCTTCCTGATTGTCCTTAGACGGATTGCGTAAGCCGGGGGAACGGAGGCACCTGTTCAGCGGAACAGTCACACCTGGCTGAGGAGGCGTTCTAACGCCCAGCTGTAGGATTAACTCTCCTATCTGCTGAGGACAAAGAAAAAAAAAAACAAAGGTTTGCTCAAGGAAACAACTCGAAGTTTCACATTTCTGAATTAATAATGAGCGTTGCACAGTGATTGCCTTTAATTGCTTTCCTTCTGATGAAACAGGGAGTAAGGATCAGAAGAGAGTGCTCATTTTTTAACCGAAACCGCAGATTTTTATCTATTTTATTTAATTTATTTATATATCTGACAGATTACTTTATTTCTTTGGTGTCCCTTTACAATAAGGAATGCGTGTGACATGAATTTATGTTACATAATACTACATTGTATAAATTTGTATTTTATCTATTTGACACTACATGTTTTCTGAGAAAAGACAAACACATTGTGTGTCTGCTAATGTATTTAGTTTAGGAGAATGCATATTTAATGTCTTGCGTTGATGACATTTTCATGAGGACTGTCACCAGAGAGCAGCAGAGGAGACCAGCATTCCAGCACACTGATGGAGAGGGAGTGGGGTTTTAACCTCCATTTGATCATTACTCCAGACCGATGGCAGACTGTCTCGTGGACAAAGGTTCTCTCTGGTGGCTGGCTGCTCTGTGAACCTTTCGTCCTCGGCTCACCCAGACTCCTCTGGGGGGCCCTCCGATGTGCACAGCCATTTTCAAAGAGTTACTGCCACTCACAGCCCCCCCCCCCGCCCCCCCGGCATCCCGCAACCCCTCGGCCTCTATAGCGAAGCGCTTTTGTTGTTTTTGTCCTTTTTTTTGCCCCTCTCCCTCCATCTCTCCTCTCTTTCTGTATCGCCCCGGCTCTCTCTTCTTGAGAATTGAAAGGAGCGGACTCCCGCCAGGAATTCAAATTTACTCTCTGCTCCCCTCTCTGTTAAAGCACCGCTGCTGGGGAGGGCCCCGGCCTAAAACTGTGGTGCAGAGCACGTCGAAAAAAAGCCCCGGCAGCTCAGCGCCACGGCGTCCACCCCAACCCCCACCCCCCCCCGCCCAGCTGTCACCATGTCTGTCCTACACACATCCCCCTGCTGTAGGAGGCAAAGCTGAGCACCGAGACTGCTGGGGCTCTCCTCTGTGCTGTCCCTTCCGTCCGTCAAACAGACACGCTGGTGTTTGACTCCAAACTGGGGCTGTTTGTTTGATTAGTGTTCGGGGTGCTTCCTCCTCCTTCCTCACCTGTGCCAAATGCTTTGGCCATCACATAACACGTCCTACTACTTCTAGGACAGATGGTTATCACATCGGAATCACTGTCATGACTGGTCGTTATTGAGGTGATGCTTCCTGCTTGAGTTGTAAATGGTTACAGAGGGGGTGTCATGTATAAAATGGTCATTTCCACAGCATTCAATTCTCTGCGATTTTCGTGGGTGACTGCCACATTGTCGCTCATTAGCTAAATATTAAAAACAATGTATAGATAAATTTAAAGCTTTGACTCTGATTAGTATCTTATGTGGTTTCCTCTTTCATGCAGACTAACACATAATAATTTGAAGGATGCAATGTCAGAGTCAAGAGGACCTTCACAGAAATGACCTCGGCAGCAGGACAGGTGAAAGGATCAAGCTGATCCGATGTAGGGTTTGGAATGATCCCTATTGTCTTTATGAGGGAGAGAATAAGGACAACAGAGAGGAGAAAACAAGGGGTCAAAAATCAACAAGAGCCAGTCAAGTTGTTTTCAACAAACACCAGTCAGTTTGTTTTCTGAGAGTGTCCTCCTGGGTGAGAGGGCCAGAGAAACCGCTCCTATCTGAGTACGGTGGGGGGGGGGGGGGTGGCGAAGTGTGGCCACTACAGTTGTGCGTAAAAGGCCCCGCGCCTTCCCTCCTGAGCCGTCCTGGTCGCCTGTCGACCGACAGGAATGCGCAGCTGGGGAATTCTCCCCCACCTGTTTCCCTCTGCGGCAATGGCCTGCTACCGCTAAGACCCCCCCCCCCCCATCCCATCCCATCCCCAGCTCTAGTGGGAGCCCGCTGTGCCGAAAACAAGCCAGGGCTAAAAATACAGCTCCGATGGAGAAGGGAATGCTGGAGGTGCGTTTAAATAAAGATGGGGGGCAGCCGCAGAGGGCGAGAGGGCCGTGGACTCGCTCACACTATCTAATGTCCCCTCTGCCAGGAAATGCCCTCCTCTCTCGGCCTTCTGACGATAACTAGGATTCATTTCCTGCTCCCCTCGTCATCATGAGAGATAAATATATATGATGTCTGTGTGGTTACTAGGTGCTTTAAATATAGTCTTCTGCAGTCCTGCTGGTACTATGAAATGACTTAACTGTTATTTGGGACAGCTGCAGCCCTTATTGGTTCCAGTCTGATTTATGCTGTAGGTGGTTTCATTATTCTTGCACAGAAAGTGTTTCACATGGTGAGTGGACCGTGGGCGTGTAATGGGTTTTGATGTGAAAGCTGGCGGTGCCACGCTATGACAGTCCTGGTTTGTGGCACTTGGGGGTGTTAACTGATGCTCAGCTGTGAGATTCCATCGCCGCCCGGTGCACCAAGGAGAGAGCCGCGCCGCCCGTGAAAACCACACCTGATTTATTCCATGAACTTAGTGGACTTCTCACCTTCATCTTGAGCATACTCTGATCCTCCATCTCTCTTACTCATGCTCACATGGGTGTGTCGGACTCTGGACCAACGGAGCAACAATCTGACCTGGGTCTGCTTGCATCTTGGTCTCAGCTCAAAAGAAGTGCTGACCCCAGCCAATCACACACTTGTAAAACTTCATTTTTAGGAGTTGCTGTTTAGGAGAGACTGAAATCACGCACCGTCCATGACTTCATGACCTGAAGCCTAAAATACCAAATGAAAAGGGAGGAAAATTGAAACAATAAGAATAAGAAACAAAAATGTATGTGATGTGTGAGTATATCTGTAGAGACTTGATTTGCTAGTAAAATTTTGCTGAGGTGAAGTGCCCGGTCCAACCACCTAATACAGTCTACCACTATGTGGGGCACAGTGCTGCTGTCTGAGGGTGTGGCGGATGCCTTTCCCTTCTCTCAAGCTGGTTGAAGCTGTGAGCGCCCTTGCATTCCTGCTGACCGCTCTCAACGATCCGCCTGGAGGGACCCGGATCATGCACTCCCCAGCCGATGGCGGGAGGTTATTTACAAACATGGCCCCATGCCTGCAGACTGCCAACCTCGCCAGGTAGCTAGGCTCCAGAGACAAACAAACACACAGCACAGCACCTCCCCGAGAGGATCTTGTTTTTCTCCATTTCCTGCACCCAGAGGAATTTCACACGCAGAGTCATTTGACCACTTTTGCAAAAGAGAACAAATGGTACCTTTTATTTTTGCAACTTCCAAACCTGGCATACGCAGTGCTTTTTTTTTTTCTTCTTCTTTTTTTTTTTTAAAGATGCACCTCACAAATTCTAGGCTGTCCAAATGCAGTGGCTTCAAAGTTTCTTGAGATCCTTGTCTTTCAGCTGGATGACTTTATTATTATTCATTTCCTCTTTGAGTTGTCAGAAGGTGCCATGTCAGCACATTGGAGGTTCTGACGCCTCAGCATCTCAGAGGTGAAGAACTTCCTTCTTTTTTCTTTCTTTTTTTTGCCTTTGCTTTGTACAGCTCGGCTGCCGGAGTGCATTCGGGAAAAAGGGGTTCCATCTAAATATGTGCTCTCCTGCTAATTCCCGCCAACAGGTCTCTTTGACAATGACGTAAACAGGCACCGGGGACTTGAGATTCGCCGGGGGTTTGAATGTCAATTCATCCTCAGCGCGTTAAGTCTTACTTTAAATATACATCAACAGCTAAGAAGCATCTTGGTGCTTCTGGATCTTTAGAAAGTCATTATGTTGGAGTATATGTCTATATATGCATTTCGTGGCAGGGAATATGGTGCCAATAATGATTCAAATTGTTACTGTATGAAAATGACTCTTTTGGGACCTTATTGATTTGTACATTTCTTGTTTTTTTTTTTTTGTTTGTTTTTTTGTTTATCAAGGTGCTGTTCAATGACTATTTTTTTTTTCTTAGCCTGTGCATATTCCTGCATTACAGAGACACAATACTCATAGATCAGACAAGGAATAATCAAGAGATAGCACAAGCAAGAAATTATCATCTATTGATCTAGTGGGCTTTTGTTGCTGATAGGTATTGTTGTCATTTCCAAGAAATGGAACCCCTACATGATGGAGCCTAGCATCTACATGTATTGTATTTTATACATTTGTACTGTACGCATTCAGATGCTGTATTTTTGCTCTGCATGTGATGCATGTCACTGTTTGTTCTCAATGGGATGTCCTGCTGGGGCTGTAAAACTTGAAATATATCTTCAGCACACAGTCCTATGGTAGGTATCTGAGTGCCGTGGAGGCTTTTAGAAGCAGATTACTTGTGTTTGCAATAGCGTAGCCGAGCAAGATGTTATCTGTAATTGCTATTGTCTTGTGCCTGCCCTACTTGTGTACTGCACAGGGCCGACTCTAGTGGATATGCCACCCACACTCCAGAACTCCACTACACACACTCATGCACACTCATATACACACACACACGCACACACGCATACACACACACACGCACACACGCGTACTCACACACACACACACACACACACACACTCACATACATACATAAAGACAAGCAGATGATGTACAGTTACACACACATACATGTATGCATGCAGACACACAGATACACAAATGCACACATACATACAAATACATACACATATGCATACGCACACATACCCACCTACCTACACACATGTACATGCGGAGACACAGACACTGTATTCTCTAACTCTACCATTGTTAAATTAGGTTTACCTCTGTGAAAAGCTTTCGGAGAGCGTTGACTCCCCTGAGATGGGTCAGCTGTCTGCTGTGGGTGCAAGCAACAGTGCAACAGCCGGAAACATTAACTCACGTAACACACTGTGAGACTTCCAAGAAGCATAAAGTCCTTTACAGCAGGTTAAAAAATATTTTTTCCTGACTTCACAACCTGTTTCATGTACATGAGAATAAAGAAATAAATACGTAAAAAAACAAATTTGGCTGACAGTGGTAGGACATCACTAATATAAAAAAAATTTTGAGAGCATGTTGAATATGTATGCGTGTGTGTGTGTGTGTGTGCGTGTGTGTGTGCGTGTGTGTGTGCATGTGTGCGTGTGTATACCTGTGCATGTTTGTCTTATTTAGCCAGTAGCCAGTTAGTCAGTATTACTTTTCGTTTTAAGTTATATGTGTACAAAAATATACTGAGTTTCTCTGTCACATTTAAAGTAATTACAAACAATTAGTCTTTCATCTGTGGACCAAAGGCAGGCAGCTTCATGGTTCAACAGTTCAATCAGGTACCTGCCGTTTAGAAATAAGAGGCAGTGTTGTATTACACAGATAAGGAAAAGTACAAGATAACGTGATGGAGGACAAGCGTGTGGTCTTCCTATTTTCTGCAGGGGCAGCTGGGTAACAGAGGGGGAAGAGATAGAGGGATGGAAATGCCTCTTCTTCACAAAAGCTGCCATGCGACCTGTCGAGGCACAGCAGAGTCAAGAGAAATAGTTAACCACCCCTGCGCTGAAAAATAGACAAACCTGGGGCTGAGATTATACGTCCATTTCCTTCACCAATGAGAAACGGGGGGGGAAAAAATATGAAAACATTAACACAACATCTGTCCTTTGTGCCTCGCAGGCCACCATTATCCTGTCCCTGTCACACATTCTTGTAAATGTGCTCTCTTGGTATCATTACATCGTACACAAAAGTGTCCGCCAAGGCAAAGTAGACGTCAGGATCATGAGCGCAGCTTGGGAGGCTGGCCATGAATTGTGAGCTTTTTCTAGTTTGCCAGCTGCAGGATATTGAGCCGTGACACTGGAACTTCTCTTTTCTGTGGGCATCTTTCGACTTTTTTTTCAGCTGATAATTATTTAGATATTGTCCAGTATTTTGCCGTCAGATCCTCACCTCCGTCGATTATGACGGAGATTTAATCAGAACGGAGTAGCCTTTGGGGTGCTCTTGAAGGAAAGATAAGAAATGTGCTCATATTTCCGAGATTTATTTACGTGCTGAGCGGCTGCCAGGATACAACAAAAAGCAATAAACCCTTTTTACGTGGAGCTCTTCGATTACAGCTGCTCATAACTCCTGCTCTGTCTATCAGATCAATGGGCAGGGCATTGAATGGTGATATAGTGGGGTAATTAGAGGTGTTAATTGTTTTCATTACTCAGTGCCCTGTGATGTATGCCTGTGGAATTAGCAGCAGCTGTGACTTAGTGTTTTCCTGCTGCTGGAGGGGACGCAGAGATATTGCACTCCTGTGTCTCCGTAGCTCCGGAGACCAACAATTTAGAATCACATTGGCTTTTAAACGCAGGTCGTTTAAAGACGAAATCACAAGAGTTTGAACAGGCTCTGGCCAGATCCCATCAAATATGCTGGTCTATCTCATTTACTCATCTATCGCTTTTAACAGGAGTAATCATGCTGATGTTTCTGTGTACGTAAGTGTAGTTCCGCCTTCTTCGTGGGTTCTTTTTGAGTAAAACAGCAGATCTTGCAGAAATCAATGCACTGTGTGACTGCGCAGGCGCCATCTGTAGAAAGGATGTGCGAATGTAATGATCGAGGCATTCGGCAGCCATTAAATCAGACACGCAGGCCTGGCGACCGCCAGCACCGACATGCAAATTAATTGTCTTGAGCCTCTGGGGGGGGGGGGTCGGGGTCTCGCAGAGCGCTGAAAGTGACCGCTATTACTCTCCATTAAGGCTGGTGCGCCGGGCTCCCCCGGGGGAGGCTGAGTTATGGCCGGGGGTGGACAGTGCCGTTCGCGAGGAGACCCCACCCGCAGCCGGCGGCGTCATTTCACGGCTGGACGCCTCGAGCGGGACTAATGGGGGTCACATTGAGCCCCCCTCGCCTCCCGCCTGCACCCGGCACACAGAGTCCCTGCCCCTTTCTGTAACAGCGAGGCCAATCCCATCACCGTCTTTGCCAATTTTTTTATCATTATATTCACTGTTATCTATTATACTTTCCTTGTAAATGCCCCCCCCCCCCCCCCCCCCAAAAAAAAGAACTATGTCCTCTTTTGCATTTTGACAGCATAGCATTTGAAGGATAAGAGGCAGCACTCATCATAGGGCTGTAAGCGACGTCTCTATCAAAACCTCATCATGAGAAATCAGAACCTTTTTTCCCCTTAATTTTTTTTTTTTCCCGGGATTCCTGCGGTGATGAAACGGACTTAACTTCCATGGGGAGAGCCCACTGCGGAAGATGAAGGAGATTCCAGTTGCGCAGTTAAGGGCCTTGTGTTTTTTCGGCAGAAATATGCAGCCCAGTGTCTGTGTTGTGTAGGGCGATGTCCCGAGATGCACCAGCATCACTTGTACGTTTCCAGCACTTGGGCAGGGCCTCCCCCTTCTTCGGCATGTGTCTCAAGCCCTTCCCACAATGCAATGCTTCAGCCCCCCTCTGATTGGCCAGCTCAGCACAATGACATTTAAAGAAAGTCTCCTTAAACAAGTGTGGCTGCTGTGGCTGAACTCCGTCTCCTAATTAAGCATTTGGGAAGCAAGGGTCCATACAAAGCGGCGGCTGGAAATAGTTCCGATGCAGCCCTGAATCATTCAATTAATCTCTTTTTTTCCCTTAGAAAAAGACCGGTGCTGAAGGGCGAGGGGATGAAGGACAGATAAATAATTCAGAGTGGTGGGAGTCGGGGAGAGTCTCAGACCTGATGAGAAGTGGACAAAATGAGAGCGGAGAGAAAAAGATCATCAAGGCCGGTTTATATGTCTGAGCTGGCGGCTTTGAAAACCGGAGAGAAGGAAGGAAGAAGAAGAAGGGAAAAAAAAAAAATCTTCAAAAGTTTCTCGATCTGAGGCTGAGACTGCTGGGAAACCGGCTGAAGGATGCCAGTTCCGTCATACGTCAAGGTTCAGAATCCTGGTTTTGTGAGCTGAAGTGAAACTGCCGTGTCGCATGCGGCCCAGTCTGTTTTTACATTGCTGCCTGTGAGCAGCGGTCAGCTGCAGACAGATGGTCAGGCTGTCAGTAGTGTCTTGGTCAGTGGAGTAGTCGCTACTCTCCAAGGGCATGGCTTTACTGACCGCGAAGCCCACTGCTCTTGAAGATAGCGACACATTTCCATATCATAAACACTGAATTTCTGTCTCTGCAAGCCATGCATCCCACTGAAAATAAATAAAAAGTTCCTTTGTGCATTTCTCTGGGATGCTGCAGCAGACAGCTTGGGTGACAGTGTTTATGTTTACTGCACTAAGTGCTGGAACAAATTAATGAGGGTGATCCCTAAGCAGGCGCCTGCCAGCCTGTCTGTGGAACCTGTCATACCCCCCCAGCCGCTCTGCCGACTCAGCAGAATGCAGAGAACTCCGGCGACGAATCCCAACCTGCCTGTGCCACCGTTGTAGCTCTGCTGCTCTGACTTTAGCCTGGCACGGTGTCCAGAGCGGGAATATCCAGCCCTGGCTCTGTGATGACCGTCACATTACTGCATTTTCATTCCAGCCAGACGCCTAACTGCGTGACCCAATGTATGTAATTTAACCAAGTCAGCTTCTCTCACTTGCAGTCTTCAGAGTGCTGGCAGCTTTTAAAATGGCTGCAGATTCCTGTGGGAGTCTTGCCCACCAAGGCTGGCTCAGATTAGTTGTCGTGAAAAGTTTTTGAGTAGTTGTTTAATTTACGGCATCGTTTAGAGAAGAAATCACCCCAGAAATCCTACTTCTTGCCAACTGAAAGGTTATTAAAAAAAAAAAAAAGATTCGGCGTACTTTGTCCCATTGTCTCGATTGTTAAGCTGTACCCCACTTCACAGTCGGTATGATTACGTAAACCGCAATGCTCGTAAACCGATCTGAACTGTAAGAGCGAGCGCGTGTGCAAGGGTGTGCGTCAGTCACACGGCACTCAAAGGCGAAACCTGTTTTCCCGCTTCTAATAACAGAGCTAGTTAACTCGGCCCGGTCGGCATGCCGACGAGAGAGGCTTCATGGGCAATAAACCCAGGGGTTAGATGGGGGACAGAGCGATCCGAGTATCTCGGTTTTCTACCAGACTGCTCTTCACTGCCATTATGTGCACTGCACAAATAATTACTAACCATTTTGAATCAGCTTCTTATGCTGCTGAAAAGCATTTTTTCATGAAAAATGATAGGGGAAGAAAAAAAGCAATTGTTAGACTCAAAGTTCATGATAGGTTTAAAGCACCTCTCTCTATAAGCCCTGGTGCTAACAATATCACGCTAATCTCCCAATGCGAAATCACTCCCTTTATAATTGCTTTCATCAGATCAGTCCATAATGATCAACACTGCCTTATTAGGCTCTAATCTCCTTATTTGATGTGTTCATATGTTCCTGATGAAAAGCATCAAACCTTCTTCAGTTTAAGTGGTCAGACTCACTAGATCAGACACACTGCATGTAAGACAATCCTCTGTCTGGTTTAATTTCCTTGTGAGATTTGTCATCTCTGTAGTAACTTATTTTTTTAAGGGCAGCACACTGCAGTAACGATATTCAGCTTTATTCCTCCATTTAAAAAAAAAAAAAAAAACATGCCAATGATAATTCTTCTTCTTCCTCCTCTTCTTCTTTTTCTTCTTCTTCTTATTATTAGTATTAGTAGTAGTAGTAATAACAGTAGTTTCAGTAGTATTAGTAGAAGTAATAGTGGTATTTGTAGCAGTAGTACTAGTAGTACTGTTTATGTATTTGATGGCTACTCTCATCAAGGACAATTTACAAGATCATCAAATGTCTTAAAATGTAAGACTAATTTCATCATATATGCACAATACCTGACAATTATCCTTAACTGGAACATACCTCATACTAGTGCGTAAATAGATTCTAACAATGATCAGTGTAAGAGAAACAGGAAAACAGAGAGTGGAGAAACATTTGTCCTTGTCATGCCAACTGTGACCTTTTGCCCAGCATAACTTGGACAAAATGAGGCAATATTTGGCTCTCAGGAGAGCTGGAGTTGCTTCACATAGCCCCGGGACTGAAGTGTCTCTGAAGGGGATGCGGGGCTGTACTTGGCAGCCCAGAGCTCCCCTTTTAATTTCTGAGCGTTGCAGTGGCTTGCCTCATTAAGATTGATGAGAGCTCGACGCCATGCCTGGGTTATCTGCCTAGTGCCAACCAGGAAGAGCGAAGCCGTGCGTCTCGACACGTAATTACCTGGTTAAATGTCTAATGAATGAGCTAATTTATTCATTTATTCATTAATTCATTTATTGGGGCAGATTGAAATATTTTGAGGCAGCCTTTGGGGATGTAGATTGGCATGGAGAGTTTGTAGTGAGTTCCTCGTTTGCTTGGCACAGGATGGAAGAGGGGTTTTGTGAGAAATGGTGTAATGTATATTTTGTGTGTGTGTGTGTGTGTGTGTGTGTGTGTGTATGCACATGCATGTATGCATGCCAATTTATGATTAAAACTTGGGGATGCAATTTGGAGTTTTGCTCATGCACCCTTTTAACTGTGAAAAAACAATCTATTTAGCATTATGAGAAAGAAGCATCGAAGCACATTTTGACCAGTTTTGGTGAGGTGTATGGTAATCATTTCACATTTCCAGAATTAAGTAATTACACACACATTTAATGGAATGCATTATAAAACTTGGGGTGGAGAGAGACAATTTGGTAATCATCAGAGCTGCTGTGCTGGATAGAGAACATAACTGTGAACCTCATAGTGGTAGGCTCAAATGCCATATCGGACACAGCTTTGCCTTTAACAAAATCAAGATTTTAAAAAAAGCTGTAAAAAAATAATTATGAAAGATGATACAACATGGATTTCCTGAGGCTGTCTCCTATGCAAATGATACAATTAAGATAAGCTTCACATATTTAACTACTTCACTAACCAAGGGAATATGTCAAACCGAAATGCAATGTCATGTGATGATCCAAGTTACTGCCTTTATATTTCCCTTCTCCCTTGTTTTCTCTGTGACTGATGAACTGGGCTGAAATGCGGCCCCACTGATTGAACTGTGTTTTGTTGGTGAAGCTGTATACTGTTTCCAGACCCTGAAAAAAAAGTATTATTCTGAGTTAGACTATTTTTATTAATTGTGGCATGGTTATATAGACATTTTTACCCTGGTTATATTTAATTTGGAACAGTTACAAAGGCATAAAATGGCCTATAATCTGTTAAATATGAGAGCTTAATGATTCATTAGACACCTTACCCACCCACATATGTTACCTTCAACTAAGGAAAAGCAAACTGCATCCAAAAGTCATAAACACAGCATGACGGTGCATATTTTAGTTCTCACTGTTGCTGCTCATTTAGCATGAAGCATTAGATGAGTAATGCACATAGCGTGGCACATGCAGTGGGAACGTGATACATAATGAGAAACCAGAACCCCATGTGTCCCAGAACCCCATGTGCCATCCTTGCTACAGTGCACCCCCAAAAACAGCCAGCTGTAATCACGTGGAGCTGGAGCTCACTTCAGATGTTCCAGCAAGAGAAGCAGAGGAGGTAAATCCTCAGGTAGCCTGGCAAACAGCGCAGGAGGCCCTGAGGCCTGAGGCCTGCCCCTATGCGCTCACATGAAAATGGAAGAGGCAGCTCTGGGAGGGTGCGGGCGAGGGGCAGGAGACAGACATGAAAGCGCTGAGTATTCCTCCCCTGACTGTGCCCTTGTGGCCAGGGGCAGGGGGGAGTGGTGAGAACACCGAGGGCGCTCTCACACAGACTCCTCGGCGAGCACCTTCACAGCTCCGCCACGGTAATGAACGTCGGGGAGAGAGCCGAGAGCCGAGAGCCGAGAGAGGGAGTCTGCACCATTAGACGGCGGGCTGGAAAGATTCGAGGAGACTTTTACAAAAATGTTTGACAACGCGGTGTAAATTATTCATGGGAGGGAACGCTTTCCAAAACGAGCGGAGACGGACGTGGAATACTGATCACCAGCAGACTGGCTGGAGCATGAGACGACCTCCGTCAGCCCCTCAGAGGCTCCTTTGTCTGGGAGAGATTTCTCAGCGCACGGGTTCTGATGGGCGGCCAATCAGAGAGGACCCTTCCAGGCTACATTCATCAAATGGTTGTCTTAGGAGTCCCATGTACATACAGGACTCCTTTACATTCACCAGCCTTTTCTCACTCTCATGCTTACCTGTGTGATTCTCTCTCTCTCTCTCTCTCTCTCTCTCTCTCGCTCTGTCTCCCTGCTGGCGGAGATTGGAATTCATTTCAAGTGTGCCTTCCCTGCACCCCGCAGTTATTTGGATAAGAACATCATTACAGCGCTCCGCAGCCGCCTCTCCTTGTAGCTTTCAGTGGAGATTTAGATAGAAACATACGTTAATCCTATTCCTCGACTAAGACCACACGCGCCGTACCGATGCGCGGTTTCCCGAAGCGGTGTGGTGGAACTGGAGATGAGCCCGCTTTGATCCGTCCCGTCACGCGCCTGCGAGCAAGCTGGTAAAGAGGCACGTTTTTAGGGGAAGGGGGTTGTTGGCTTGTCCCAGAGGGAGATGCTGTCAGCATAGCACTGAGGCAGAGTAAATAACGTGGTCTCTGTAGGCCCGTGATAACACCAATAGCCCCCCCCCCCCCCCCCCCACCCCCCCGCACACACACACACACACACAATACCTGCCTGGTCCCAGCATATGTCCACATGCTGTAAAAAAAAGAATCCCGCAATATCACCATATTTGTGTCAAAGGTGAGGGAGGGCTGACTGATTGCCTATCCCTTCCCAGCTGCCCGTTGAGAATTCTGAAGTAACGGTTAGGACCTGATCAGCTGATTACATGCTCTGTGTCTGCCCGTCTGTGTATGCGAAAATGGGCTTTTTCACTTCAGTGGCGAGCGGGCTCAGAACATAAAGATGAAATACAGTACCGCCGCTCCCTTGAATGAACATTGAGAGTGTGAAAACAGCATTAGTGACACTGCAGATCAAACGGCCAGTAAGAACCCTCGGGGGGAATGGCCTTTTGTCCTAAAATGCCTTCTCCTAGCTCCCCGGCTCTAACACATCGGCGATTTCACCATAAACGTGATGAAAGAGCATGCATTTGAAAAAAGTCATAGAACCCTTAAAGCGCCCCGCTCAGACTTCAATCAAAGCTGGCTCTTTATGGTAACGGTTATGGCATCAGCCAGACGCGCTGAGGAAGACGCCTCCATTTCCAGTGTTGCCGTTTTGCTGATCTCAGCTTTCACAATTAGACTAACTCTGTGATAGCGTGTGGTGCTGCTGAGATACATAGTAATTATGCTTAGAGGGCATTTCGGCTTTTCTTCAGATTAATCACAAAGCGGCAGTGGCCGCCACCTCCGGGAGGAAGAGAGAGACGGAGCCCGGGGCCCCCCAGGAGAGGAGTCTGAAGGACGACGGGACATCTGCAGAGATGCCCAGTGTCCTTGGTCTTGTGTCCTTTTCACTTCTTTGCCATGCGGTGGGCACCAGAGCACTTTGACTGAGGAAGCATCCCACACTGACAGCTGTATTATAATAGCAGGCTTGTGTTCATAATTGTGATTACTGTATGCGGTAAAACCCACCATAAAGAAATGTACCCTGGGTATGTCCTACAGACATTGCAAGTATTCCGGTGCTGGAAGCAGCGCACCAAAGGTGTCCCTGATCAGTGCCCCCCCCCCCCTAGTTCCATCAGCTTGTTGCATCTCCTCACTCAGGGTGGTTTGTGTGGGAATGAGGCACCGTGGTGTGAAAGAGTTGCCAAGCATAACCGTTCGGCACCAACAACAACCTTGCACAGCGCTCTGGGATTTTTGCAGAAACCCCTGGAAGGCAGAGATCTAATCACCTGGAAGGAGCCTTCAGGGAGGCACAGAGGGCCGTGGGAATCGTGAAAGAGCGTGACGGGCTGGCGCGCTTATCTGTCGCCTTCTCACCTGCAGCCCTGCCTCCCGCGTCCGTGGGCGCCATCGGAACCCAACAGGTTAAAGTCGTAATACAGATGACCTGGGTGTAGCTGGGGTTCATGGCCAGAAATGTCAGAATCAGAATCAGAATCAGAATCTAAATGTGTACTTGTTTTTGAGTTTGACAGCACAGATTGTCTGATCACCCTCCCCCCTCCTTCTGTGTCAGGCGGGGTATATGCGTCATGAGAGAAGGGTGGTCTGATATCCATCTCCTCATGAGGTATTTGCGTGCTGGATCCCATCACACATCCTGGAGTGATGCGTGGCAGAGGAGGTCAAAGGTCGCTCCGGCGAGAATCAAACTTCATTGAAGCGGCCTCATCTGAGGGCCCGATGCTCTCTCTTGGCACATGCGGTTTTCAAATTTGGCAAGCTGACGCTCCTTCTATTTTCGCAACGGCTTTTGGCAACAGCGCACCAGGCCCATTTGCATTCATAATTCTCTGGCATGCAGTTGTACCGTAGCACTTCTGAGTGCAATCCCACATGTACTTATTCCTACGCAGTGGTTCGTTTGGGAAGCTGAGCTAATTAGCGCCAATGTGTGCACCACATTGCCAGCTGTATGCGTGTGTGTGCGCGCGCGTGTGTGTGTGTGTGTGTGTGTGTGTGTGTGTGTGTGTGTGTGTTTGTGTTTGTGTTTGTGTGCCTTGTTTCTATTGTAGTGTGTCTAATAAGTAAAGTCCCAGGGCACAGGCTTCTGAGTGTTGTGCAGTGCTGTCTCCAAACATTGTGTTCTCAAAGAGATCACTAACTGATCTGTAGCTTCTACCATCCACATACACTGTGTATTTCTGGCATCACTGAGATACACTTCATGGTCTCAGACCATTTCTATGTGCTGTAAACAGTACGATAATCTTTTGGAATACACAATGAATATGGTGCTAGCACTCATAAAATAAGGCTCAGTTTAGTTTTAACTCAATATTTTGTAGCATTAGTAAATATCAAGGATGCATTTCAGCAACACTACCTTTGTCAGCTTATCCTCTGAGGAAACAGGCTTAAAATACAAATCAGGATTTTATAATACTCGAGTGCCTGATACAGAACCAGCTCTACCCCTCCACCTGTTCTTCTGGACTCTAGATAGGCCTGTATTCAGTAATGTGCTGAAAGGCCCCTAGTTTTCTTACTGTCACATGTGCTTTACTGGCATCATCATAAACATAAAATGTCAAAGCAGTGGTTTTTGCAGTTGATGTAAATACCAACTACAACAGCAAAATGCCACTATCAATTGTCACTAAAAGATGATGTACATTTAATAAGAATGATCAGGAAAAAAGATCTGATCAGTTTCTGTCTACAGACAGAGACAGGATGTTGACCCCCTGCCCCACAGAATGCGGCAGGTCATGTGACACACCTGGCCTGCTACTCTCCTGATACAATCAAGATTTTATGCCAGTTTGGGATTGAACTGAAGGTTTTTTTTCCCATCTATGTGTCTCATATTAATTTATATTTTGTGCAGGAGAGTAGGAAGTTGATCTCGGTCTTCTGCAGTTCACAATGACTGTCTAATGTTTTTTGGGGACACTGCATTTATTAAGGCTGTGGTTTTGGAACCAATACTTTCTTAAGAAAGCTTCAGCTTTTTAAGATCATATTTAGTTATTCTGCCAATTTCAAGTGTCTGTTTAGGGCCCATTAGCATTCAAATTCTTTGCAGTATTATGTAATTTGGATCATTCTCAGTATATCTGTCTTTTATGAAAAGGTCTGTTTTGATTCTGTCTTTTGCTCCCTCTCTCTCTCTCTCTCTGTCGCTCATGGACCAACCATCCTGCTGTTGCTGCTGTAAAGTCAGTCTATGTGTTGGAGCGTTTTAAGAGCCACTGGCGGGAACTGAGCTGTTAATTGGCTACTGAGCATACTACTGTTATGGAAGGCCAAGTCTTTTGACTGCTTCATTTGAGTCAGTGATTGACAACGTATGATAACTCCACCCATTATGGGGTTCATGAAGCTTCACTGCAAAGCATGGGAGATTAACCAGCGAAGCTTCCACCGGCAGTTACACCTGCAGCCAGTTCTCTACTCTGTCAGCTGTATTTACTTATTGCTTACCTCATCATGACATTGGCATTATTTTCCCCTCCAGAGCAGCTGCATCGGACATGTATGGTGATATTGACATAATGTCAAGATGTTTTGCTGTCACAGACAGATCTGTGATCTGCCTTTCTAATATATTCTGTGCGCATGATGAGAAACATGCTTTCACAAACAAGTGATCAGGGATACTAGTTAGCCAAGCTCTCAGCAAAATGAGTTCTTCTGAGCAGTCAGCCAGCAGTGACAGTGACAGCTTTATTGTTTCAACAACTACATTTACATGTTTGCTCTCAGGGGCTTTTTTTGCCCATCAGTTGCCACCTTTGTGATAAGCCTCTGGTTTATCTGAGGCTGTTTTAGAGCTGTTTCCTCATACTATGAGGACAAGTAGGATTTTCACTTCATGCTGTTGAATATTTGCACACCATCTAAAAGGAAAGTTGACATCCTTTCCAGGTTTTCAAGCTGTTTTGGTAGTCGTTTAATAGACAGACGCTCACAGAATCATTAAATGTTCATACATCTCATAGAGTGGTTCAGCTTACCCTGGCTAAACTAGCTGAACCACAAGTCTCTTCTTAAGTGTGGAAATATTGTCAAAACATTTCTGCCAGCCTGAAAGCAGGAAATATACCAACACAAATGGGAAGATGTGTGGTGTTAAGGGGACAAACTCTAAATGCTAAGAGCAAAGAGCTGCTGCCGGTGTCTGGAGAGATGGGATGGCCGAAAAACTCAGTGCCATCTAGGAGCTGTCTTGAAAGGGCTGGACTTGCAGATGGTCACTGTTGTTGAGATCATGACTGTCCAAGTGGAGCATCTGCACTTCTGATGTGGACATGTAGGAAATTGCTCTGCAAGACCAGCAGAAAAGTATCTTGCTCCCTGGGGTCCTGCCTAATACCTTGTTTGCAGCCACTAAAAAGCATAAGTGTGACTCTACTATTTTGCTTGACGACTCCCAAGAAGCTTTCCACAAACAGTACCCCTGGACCAGGAGAATGAAAGCCAGCATTTGATATTATCCTACCAACAACAGATCAATAGGGCCTGAACCATGAATCCATCAATCAGGACATGCCATTGCTAATTTATCCCTGGTTTTGGCTGATTCGTCTAGGCTGAGTGCTGGGGTATGAAATTCAAATTGCCATCAAAACTTGACTGTTTCTTTAGCCAGGGAGACAAGTGCGCCACACTGTGTTATTGGCTCATCTGCTCGTGAGGGGGAAAGACTTACTAGACTGCACAGCTGAGACTATTATTCTGTTTTATTAACCAAGTTAACCCCTATCATTCTGACCTCAAGGACAGCATCTAGGCAGCCTGTCAGTGTCCAACATAGGGCAAAGACAACCCAAACTACGCCATGGCTGTTAGGGAGGGAATCGGATCTATATATACAGTTGCATATTTTGAAATAAAAATGTTTCTACTTGCTGAATATTACAGATCTGAAATGATCATGCAGGTATCTTGCAATGGACTGTGCATCACCTCTCCCAGGTATTGAATTCTACAACAGAATTAAGTCTGAGCTAAGCTTCTTGTAAAATTATGCTCTCAGCCTTCAGCTTTGCTAGGTGCATTTCAGAGTGAAGGTGACAGTGCCTCTCTTGGTCACTGTTTTTATGATGCTTGTTACATCATTAATTTAGTATTGAACCCTGTCACTTTTCAGACGATTTCACTGTGAAGTCATTTCACCTCTTGCAAAAAAGACAGGATCAATATGGAGGGCGTCAGGCCCGCAGGCTGGTCTCTGAGCAGGAGCAAGGCACCGTGGTGTCAGAGACCCCCGTGCGTCAGCTCTGGCAGGCCCACTATGCTGTGGCAGGGTCCTTAAATGGCTGACCTTTCTGCCTCTGTCACGCTCCTGCTCTGAGTGCCACTTTGGGAGTGCTCACTGTGTGCGGGGATGTCTTGCTAAGGGGTGACTATTGGAGACGTGTCAAAGAGCCGCACTGAAGGAAAGGAGTGGTAATCGTTAGCGCAGCGTGTCACTGCTGGGTGTAATGACAGCAAATGCGAGCGTCAGATTTTCCATCCCCTCCCACTAAAGGATGAATCAGGCTGATTCCTATTAAATCTAATTTCCAAGAAATCCAAGGTAATGTTCAAGAAAATATCTCTCGATGATTTCCATGAAGGTTGTTAATCCGGAAGTGTACACTGTGCACAGTCCTTAAGTAATTAAGCTTACAGTAGCATGCATTTGTTTGTCATTTTACAGGTTTAGTCAGTGGCCTTCAATTAAAGTATAGGGCCTATGGGGGGAAAGGTCTGACAGGTGAGCAGAACAGCATGCGAACCCGAGAGAGGAAAGGAAGAATTGAATTCTAAAACTGGAGATTGGAGAGCAATTAACTGCAGATGGTGAAACTGAGAGGAATTTTGTTTCCTGGCCTTGAGTGAGAATTAATTAAGATTATATAGTCTGCTTCTGAGCAGCTGATGTAACCAAGGTCTAAATCCTTTAATGGAAAAATCGATGGCTGTTGTAGCAGATCGCCGTGGGTCATCGCAAGTGTTTGTCACTGTGGTTTCATTTCACACCTCTTTTTCACTCCATTGGAATTTGATGTATTTGCTCTTTTGTTAAATCACCACCAGACACATTTTCTATTTAATATGGCAGGGTCAAAGAAGAAAGTATTTTTGGGGGACAAAGCAGAAACTTCTGCAGGTACAGAGGCCTGTTTCAGTGATGTGAATATTGCTGGGGTTGCGTTTGGTGTTTACGTAAATATGAATTTTGTATGGATGGCAATGAGTCATGAAGGCCACAGGCTGTTGCAGTAATTCAAAATGAAGGCCCATTAAAAGAGAGACAGACATGCCCTTTGTTAATTGAAAAGAAAGGATGAAGGAAATTCATAAACAAGATGAGAACTGTTGGGTTAAAATCACATAATTTTTATGTGTATAAAAGCACAGCACTAAAGTCTACTGTGGCAAAAGCACATGTGGATCTACCAGAATTACTGTTGCAACAAAATGAACAGTGTACACAATATGTGAATAAATGTGTCTGGCCCTCATTTGACATTATGTGTTCAGGAGGCTTTGCACATAGAACTTGTGGGTACAACATTTTCCCCTGACTTCCCTCCCATCCACTCCTCAGCTTCTGTTGGATTGGTCCATGACTGTGGCTAGATGCCGGTCATGCAGGAGGTATCAGGTATGGCACTGGAAAATTACAGCACTGCACTGTGGGTACCAGTGTAGCATAGTGGTAAGGAGCTGGGCTCCTGCAACTGCAAGTTTGTTGGCTTGATTCCCTGTTGGGGCACTGCTGCTGTACCCCTGGGCAAGGTACTTAACCCAGTATTAGAACTCAGTAAATGTCCAGCTGTATAAATGATATGTAAAAATCGTGACCTATATAAGTCGCTCTGGATAAGAGCTAAATGACAATAATGTAATGTAGTAATGGTCTCAAAGTGGGTCTCCCTAAGTAATTGTAGTAACAACTTTGTAAACCCTCTGCTGGGGTAATGGTACAAATTCCATTGTGGCTTTTTCTGCCACTTTCATTTGTCTACAAAATGTACGTTTTGTGATGTGATTGAGGATTTCCCCTCCCAGGGGCGACAGTACTTGATTGGCATCATGCAGGGGCATGTTTGGCTTTGTCATATGTTAATAACGGAACATTCCTCCCCACCCCCAGGGAGGGCTGGCACAAGCGTCATTGGCTTTGTGTCAAGCTGAGGACTGCATCGATGGAAAGCCCTGTTTGTGTAAGAGGGATATACCTGTGAGAGGCACAATCTACGCAACAGTGGGAGAAGCAGTTATGTGTTCTCCTCCTGTGTGGGGCTCTTTAATTCAAAGCATTCTATAAATGACTGTTAGAATTTCTGAGCCAGTATTACATGCATTATGCTTGTCAATGGCACATTAGGCCTTGACTTTTATTTTACCCTTGGCGCATAATGACCCTTGACCTTTATGCATATTTCTGGGGTTGCTTACGTCAGTACTGCAGCTAAAAACTGTTGTGTGCTCATTTTCCCCATTTTTCTGCCAGCTGCAACTGTGTGTTTCCCACATGCACGTGTAGGAAATCCAGGCCCGGCACACATTGATGGGAGAGAGCAGGCCGGGCATAGGTTAGGGGAACTGTGTGGGGAATGTCTGGGATTTCCTTCCTCACTCCCACCCTTTTCATCCACCCAGAAGCTGCCTGTCACACATGACAGCAAAGACAGTGCAGAATTGAAGGGAATATTAAGTTAATTTGAATCAATACTCCCCAATACTCTGGAGCACAAAGGCTTCCCAAGAATTGATGGACAAACGCAACCCACACCCACTCACCCCTGATCACCGTTCCCTTCGGAGGTAAATTAGTGTTGACTCGGCTAAACTGTGCATTGAAACGAGATTAAGGGGTGTGTGGAGTGTGTGTGGGGGAGGTATCTCAGTGATGAGGAGCCGATGGAAGTATACTCACAAACGAGCTTGTACACACACACGCTCGCTGTGAGCTCTTTGCCGCTTGGCAGGTGAAGCCTGTGTACGGCCAGCTTTACAATAGGAGCATGCTTGGTCCATCAAGGCCCGTGCACCAACATGCCATTTAACCGTACGTGTTAGTGTCAAATGCATGTACGAAAACAGCATTTCCAAAAGAAAAACAGTTTTCGGTCGATATGTCTGGCACATGTACAGCTACACACATCCAGGAGGCTTTGCATGCAGACTTTGCTGTCTGCTCCTCAGTCTGATGGTCAGGCTGTCTGTTTATAGCTAAGAGGGCTAGAAGTGTTTTTTTTTTTTTTTTTTGTACCTGTGATTGATTCTTTCTCCCCCCCCCGCCAAAGAGTTAAACACTCTGGCCCCATCGACACAACCCCACATAGTCAGATTGCATTTAGTCGTCACTGCCAAGTCAAATATGCAACCTGTCTGTCTTGTAAAGGGAGGAGAAAAAATAGAAACAAGAGATTGCCTTTGGGAAGGAAGCCAATCAGATGTTTAACCCTCTCAGGTCACCTGCGTAGAGACACCGTTGCTGAGATATATATGTGGCTCAGCCTGTTTTGTAAAAGGCAACAATTGGCGTCCTTGGTATGGAAGGAGTTATGTTGCATCTACACAAAATCAAGCCATTCTGTCCTTCACACCCTGAGTGCAATAAACAAGTGCCATCATAATTGTCATGCATTAGTTTTATTGTAAACACTGGGACAGGCTTGCAATATAAAGCTGAATAATTAATACTGAGTTGGAATGTCTCTGTTGGGATATGTGAAAAAAAATAGACACTCATACTGTCTTTCTGTCTCTTTCTTCCAGGTAATGTTGTACATCTTTCTTCCATCTTTCCTCCCGCCTGCCCGCCCGCCCATCCACCCACACTGTCCTGTGAGAGCACGCCTTGACTGGCGTGGATGAAAACAGCCAATCAGAGCGCCTCCTGGGTTCTCAGAGTGAGGGTTCACCATGCAGGTTGAGTGTTCACTAGTGCAGTTTGTAATGACCACCCCCAGGTCGGTTACCGCCTGTTGTTTGTTCAGATCAGTGGTGCACATTATCAGGAGGCAGGTGGCGCTACAACGAGGGAATAAGGCCTGTATTACTCTCTTTGCACATTAGACATCTCTGTGAAAATCTGAACGTGAAAGTGTTTTTTCTGGAGCTAAAAGCTTCAGATATGCATACGCTGAAAGAGTAGAATTAAGAATCACAGCAGTCGCACTGCACCTGTGTGTGAGGGCTGTTCACTACTCTGTCATCACATGACAGGTGCACCTCCCCCATCCCACACACCTACCTGCAGCTGCCCCGCCCACACTCATATCAGTGCCAGAGATAAAGGTGTGTACATAGTAACACATATACACACACACACACACACATACACACACACACACATACAGCACACATACAGACACGTACAATGCCACTCACATATAGGCACACACACCCAAGCACACCCATGCAAAAATAGCATATACATATCATACAGACACACACACACACACACACACGTACCCAGACAAATTCTTGCAAACACATTCAAAGGTGCACGTACACAGATAAACACATACATAAACACATACATGTGCAATCACACATGAACACACACACACACAAATAAGTATGTGCACACACAGACAAACATGCGCTTTGCAAACACACACATACACACACACACAGAAATGCACATGTGCTTACACACACACAAGCATGCTATCTGATGTAAACAAAAGCTGGCAATCTCTGACAGTTTGCCTCATGAACAAGGTTAAGAAAATAATGGGTCCATGGGTCATTCAAACTAAGTAAACAGAGGAATTAATTAATAAACCCGTAGAAGTGTTATTCATCTTGAAACATTTATATAATTTCTATTTATTTCTATTTATAGCCATATATTAGTGGAGCAATGTTGCATGTAGTTTTCAACTTCTTTTAGAACCAGTATTACCACTCAGTTGCTGTATTGGGGTGTTACTCTGTGAATTGGGTTGCAACCCTGCAGTTGTGCAATGTGGACTAACCTGTTCAGTGTTCATGTGTATCTGTCATTGATTATTAACATTTACATCATTTGTCATCAGGGTGAAGCATTTAGAAAATATGGCAAGTGTGAATGCCAAATTTAACATAACAGTAATGTTTGTCTCCATCCCTATTCAAGGGCACAAAGCTGAAGCATAACATTTAGAATAGCATAACTGGTCCTCCAAGTGAGTGGTCTAGAGGCATGGAAAAACATTTCACAGTCACAGCAGTACAGGGAAGCTTGTAGGGCAGCTGTAGTTTCTCAGGGATTTTAGCCATTACATTCACAGTTAGTATTGTAGAACCTAAGCAGATTCTCACAGTAATACATGTTGAGGTTGATTTACCTGCAAGTCCCTGTGTTTCTGATACCATTTTAATGACTGTGAAGCAACCACAGTATATTTCAGTAGAGTAAATAAAAATCTTGACCGTGTGGTCATTCTGAAATTAATTTGTGAGGGACAGCTCTGTTCACAGCCCAGGTTTACTCAGCAGGGCGTACCCAAGCCTTAATGACCATGCCAGCTCCACGCTTGTACTGATCAGAGATCTGTCCCAACGCAACCTCTAAGCGTGCGTCAGCTGCGCTGCTGTGATTGCGAACTTCCCAGTTCTCCAAGGACCTGTTAGTCAAGTTAAATATTGAAGCAAAGGAATCAGTCTGGGCTTGAAATGCCATAAAAAATGTCAGCCCAACACTCCGGCTTTGTCGTGGGTCACCACGGATACCTGGCACTCGCTCAGCGATCGTTGTAAACCTAAATAAGTACACAGGTATTTAAAGTAGAAAACAGAGTAAGACAAACGGGTGGGGGCGCTGTTATTGCCTTAGGGCTGTAAGGTGTAGGATGACAAAAATCAGTACAGTTTATCTGGAAGGCGTTTGCTGCGAAGATCGAAGGTTCTGCTATTTTTGTTGCATTTGAAGAATGCTTAAATTCTAATCCCAGTATTATCCTGTGCTCCAGAACCACACAGAATCAATTTAGCTCAGACCTGTGTCTCTGTGGGTGCTTGAAAAAGTTGAAAAAGATGTTTACTTGCAAAATGACGTGGTGCTTGATTTACTATTGTACAATTGTACTTGAAATTAATACTTGCGTCATCCATTTATGTGTTATTAATGCTGTCTCCCCATCTCTCTCTCTCTCTCTCTCTATATATATATATATATATATATATATAGATAGGTATATGGAAAGACAGAGAAACAGAATATGGCAAATTGATTTTTTTTCTCACCTCCGCCAACTCTTAGCATATGTTTCACAGATCTCGGAATCATCTATCAACACTTCTATAAAAGTCTATAAACAACAAGGAGGAACTGTGTGTATGTAGAACAGCGCTTAATATGCTGTCCCAGAATTCGGTATTTCATTGCCTCGAATGGCTTCACGCCATTAGCCGAGAAAGCCGAATAGCTACAGAATGGTGAAGGCACTACCTAATGGGTGGTGTGTTTCGCTAGCACGAATCCCCTGGGGGAGAGACAGCATTAGTTGGGTTAGGAAGTCACCTGCTCCTAGGCAGTGCTGGATGGGAGAACTATCGAGCACAAATTGTGTGCTAGGGGGTGAGCCTACCCCGGAAAAATAATATATTTATGTTAACAGATATTTGGTTTACACTCTGTTTTACAATATATTTCTGCATTGCATCAATATATTGTAAATGTATTTGCAGTATATTCTTGGGCTCAATAACATATTTCTCAATATATTACAATATGATACATTTTTGTATATGAGGGGTGACTGAGACCAGGGCGGCAGTCCAGTCGCATGTCTTGACTGGTTCGTGATTCACTGGGTCACAGGATATTGTGTCACATAGTATATACCAGTACTCTTTCACATACAGCTCCCCCTGTTGGGTGACATGTTATACAAGGAGAAAGACTATTCTGTCAAATTTAAAAGGACTGTTAAATATTTCAAAAGCTGAGCATATCCAGAAAGATCATTACATTTTCTTAAGTGGCCTAGCATTGGGTTGGATGGTGTCAATTTTGACTTCAAGGGCTTTTTTGACTTCGCTTCATTTCAACACTTGAATTACAATCAATTTCATTTCCTGCATTTTTTTACTCTCTTCTGGACTGGCTGCCAGTGTGTTCAAAGGAGAGACAGCCCAAAACATCTACCTCTTTACGAATTCTGAGCATCAGCAGCATAAATCATGGCCCATTGGCTAAAAGGGTGAAGCAGAATTGCATTGTAACAGTGGTATCACCTCCTACAGTAAAAGGCTTCACGCACTCTGTCAGGGGTGTGATGAGCAGCACAGCGGCCCTAATAATAAAAGTACACACAGAAGTCAGCGCACAGCAGTGGTTAATGTCACAGTGTTAATAGTTAATGGTAATGGCTCTGCAGCGTCGCCTCACTAAAGCATCGGCCAGGGAACCGTTTGCCCCTAGTAGCGCTATCAAAACAGAACAGTCATAGCCAGCTCCAGCCTGCCATTCCAGACGTTTTATTAGTTATCTAAAGCTAATTAGGAGAGATCAGTTTTTAACCTCTACCACACGCTCCGTATCTTACCTTTCTTCTTTTTTAATTGGATGAATCCACACGGTGTATAGAACTGTCTGAATTCCTTGCTGATGATGGGGCCGGTCCGAAGTCTTGACCTGGGAGGAGGACAATTCGATCAGAGGAGTTTTTGGAAGACCTGGTGCTAATTAATGTCCTCGCAGCCCTGCCCTTTCCTGCAAACTGTCTGCTGTAATCAGTGGCGTATGGCCTCCCTCTGTCTGCCTCCACATTTTTAATGTTAACACATCAAAAGACTGGGCTCACAGACGTGGAGATAAGCAGCGATCCTCAGCTGGAGTCCAGGTCATCTGCATTAACACAGGGTCATGGTTATCGGAGGGTATGAACTCACCATCCAGACAGCCGTGTTTTTTTTTTAATAAATGGTTTCAAAATAGGGGCAAGGACATGTTGCATTCCAAAGTAGGAATGGAATGATCCAACAGGGCCCTTACTCTCTAACCACACACAACCAGTCTCAAACACAAATTCAGCCTTCATATAGGGTGTATGCGTTTGTGTTTAAAATGATTTCGTGAATCTCCCCACATGAACTGCATTTGGAATGTGTGCATTGGCTCGCATCATGGAATTGAGCAGAAAAGTAGGAGAGGATTGTTAAAAGCAGGTACACACAATAACTGTCAATTAACGTTCATGCATTTTATTGATATGACCGCACACTGATTAGGGATATCGTTATCATTATTTAATTGTATGAAGGGAAATGCCCCAGATTAGTAGAATTGTGCATGTCTTTATGGCTAGCTTTCATGCCATTGGTACATTGAGCAGGGCATAATGCTTAACTAGGCATGTGCCTAGGTCCTTGTCTGAGTACATCATACATTTCTTTTTGCAAATGAAAGTCTCCTTCATTTCGAGAGCGTGATCAGTTTGGGAAACATGTGCATTCCTGGTCACTGGAGGGATTTAATGAGAGAGGAGTAGGCCTGAATGCTGTTACTCTGGTGCGGCTTGCGTAGATAGTATAAAGGAACTTTCGGCCCACAGGGACGCAGGATGGTTTCCCCCGTAGTGAGAGTCCCACGTGAAGTGAATGCTGCACCCACAGTCTGGTCTCCTGAGACATACTGCCAGGCCCACAGGGGACAGGGGAGATGGGCCTTGCAGAGAACTCAACACAAAGGGAAACAACCTTGAAAACCTCATTAATTAATCGCGCAAAGCGACACTCGTTATCGCACAGTGAACACATTTGTGTATAAACTTTACTCCGAACGGTTTGGACTGCATCGCCCTTTGTGATTTGCTGAGGTTCAGGCTTATCTTTGCTGTGAGGCTCATCAATGTGGCAGCTCTCTGCCACGGCTCTGTGTGTCGGTTTCATTTATTTTATGTCTGCTCTTTATGTAGGGAACGGGACTTGTAACCACAGGGCTGCAGGTTCCAAACCCAGATGGGCCGCTGTTGCATTTCTGTCATTTAGCAGATGGTCTTATCCTGGGCTACTTACTCAGTGCATCTGATGGTGTCCCCTTAAATAAGGCACTTCATCCTAATTGCTTCAGTAAATATCCAACTGTATAACCTGACAACTTGTAAAATGTAAGCAATAGGAATTGCAGAATTGCTGAAGTTAGATGAATCGCTGACTGCCACTTACGTCCAACACTAACATATTTATAGCTAATGACACCATATGCTACGGATAACTGCTGCATCATCAGAAAATTCACACTCACACCTACGGGATCTGTCTTGTATGCAAAAGCACTAACATTGTAGCTGTGTCTGTGCAATCATTTTTATTCTCATTCAGTGAAACTGAAATAAAGTAAGTGAAGAAAATACCATGATGTGTTTAGATCTCCTGCGATTACCCCCTCTGACTGAAGTCAGCTGTGTGACCATTCCTTAGCCAAGGCTCCATGCCTACCAGGTAGTGTCCTGTATTCTGTGGCTACTTCTTTTTATGGCTGTGATCAAAGTGCAGGGCTCTACCCACAACATTTCTCAGAGTAAAAATGAACTGTAGTCCTGAGTTGAGAAGTAGTCTTTGACAGCAGTAGAAAGAATAGCATGTAGGTGAATTGGGGGTGACTTTCAGTATGTTCAGAATACATCCACGTTAAGCCTCCAGCTTCAGCTCGCCACAAATTGCGGACAAATTGTCCACCTTTATTTTGATGCTACTTGATCCTGTTGGTTGTCCACTACAAAGTACAATCTATGGCTTTGATATCAGCACTATATCCAGGATCATATTACCCACCTCCAACCTTAACCCCAATCATTTTGTGTAAAAGCCTGATACTGATCCTGGATCAGTGTTGGGGGAGGAGGGGGGGGGGGGGGGGGGGGGGGGGGGGTCAGAGTCTGTCTACACCAGCAAATAATTGTGGTTGCTTCCATCTATTGACTGCTCCAGTATTTAGAATCAGGGTTAGTATCTTAGTACTGTTATCTCTGCTGGTTCTGCATTATTTGACTTCCACCTTTTTATGATCCAGTAGAGAATGCCTAGTATGCCACTGAGAATCACACATTGTTTTTGACATGAGAGGCTCATATGGCAAATGTCAACTCAGATAAGTAATACAAGACAGTACCTTTTATATTTTCTTTCCTTAAAGGCCTTCTTCTGCTAAGTGCTTAATTGAAGCTGAGGGGGCTTTTGTGACGGGCTTTAAAGGAATAAAAAGAACTAGGCAGCATCTTCTTCCAGTGTCTTTAATCTGGAGTACTGTATCACTTCATCCTTTTAAAATGCAACGGCGATGTGATATGTTAATGTCAGTAAAACCTTCAGATCAAATACAGCAAATTTCTTTCCCCAGGGGAGTGTAATGCAGATTGCTTGGTAATCACTGTCTTTATTGTCCTCTCTCTTCTTGAGGGGAAGCGAACCTGCTGTTGCCAAATGGCATTGTATTTGATAACAGCAGGGATTCTCTCTCACGGTTTACGTTTTATACTTTATATACGATGCAGCTACAACACAAACCAGTTTCTCTCAGTGTGCATAAATGTCTGGCCTTGGGCACGAGCAGACGTTGATTCAGGACAATATGTAAAGGCGGTGTCTGCGCTATGCTTCCAGCAACAGTTTGCAGTCTGCAGGTTGAGTTTTCATCAGTAGAGGTGTCCAAGGGCTATCACTGGATAAATCAGCTGTTGGATGGGATAGCACTCTTCACAGTTGGATTTGAGTGAGCAGATTCAGTGAAACAGCTTGACGCCTGATAGATAAACAGTGGGTAGACAATGTACAGCCCACTCCTACAGAACTCAGAGTTATTGGCAGGTCTCGTGTGTCTACACTGTGGCTGAGAACCCTTTTTACTACCCTTCCACAACTGTTGTGTGTCATGCCCGGCGACTGTGTGCTAAACTGAGGTACTATATGCACAACAATCAAACAATAGCAAGCAAGCAGCATTTGACTCACCTGCCGAGATAACTTTCTCTAGTACACGAGGGTCGACTGACAAAGAGCAATGCATCTCCATGCAACGAGAGGCAGTCTGTCTATAACTACTTCAGTTAAGGTAAGTACACAGATGTCATCAGATGTATGTAAGGCTGGTTGAACAAGGCAAGCCTGACATAGCTGTTAAAGGGATGCCACACTACTCCTAGGCTTGTACGCAGCGAGAAGGAGGCAGTGTGGTGTTCTGAGTGTGAATAAGCAGCTGAGAGACACAGTGAAGTCTGTGCATATACGTACAGCACTGACAGAAGCAGGCTTTATTCACTCTCAGCATTCCAGTGTGCTCCTATTATTCATTTGCCTTGCAGAATCCCTTATACAGGGTGACTTACATAGCTTGCATTTGACACATTATCCTCTTATATTCCATAGCAGGACCTTTATTGCAAGAATTTCAGGGGAATTTAACTTGCAGCCTAGCGATTATAGGGCCTTGTCCTTAAACACCATGCCAGTTTCACGTTTATTATTATCCCGAAGGAGCTCAGATGTCCACCTGTTGCCTTGTGTGTGATAAGAGGATTAAGAGGCCAAGGGCTGGCTTGAGCACATCTGTGGTGAGCTGTGCAGGTGGGTCCGTGATATTTAGGTGCACAAGTCTGCGTAGGCCTGTGTAGTTATCTGCAGATCTGCATAAGCCAGTCCTCTGAGCCCCATAATGCCGTAATCACACGGGCTGGGCTGCAGGTGGATGGCAGAGTTCCTTTAGGTTCTTCGGTTAGCACGTGCTTGTTGGGCTGTGCCGCTGTGCCCAAGAAAGAAAGGTGGGGGATAGGAGAGCACTAAATAAAAGAAAAGGCCCCGAGGATAGAGCGAGTGGAGAGGAAGAAATGAAAGGGAAGAAAAAAAAAAAGCAAATCAGTGATTGTTAGGAAATCTTTTACATTGCTCTTATTTTCTCCTAATGAAGGCCTCCCATCGCGGCTGTGAGAACGTGCCTGGAATCGCAGATGAGCGTCGTTGCCGTGACATTGCCACACCGTTAGCAGCATTCCGGAATGTTGCGCCTTCGCAGCAGCGCTGTGTCGGGGGTTTCTGCAGGGGGGCTGGCGCTTTTCGAAATGCCCACCGATTGTTCCACGTCACCAAGTCCCTAATGGCCGCCTCGAGGAAATTTTCACAGGGCATTCCCCCGGGGGGGGAGAGTTTGAACACGTGTGCCCTCTGTGCCGGCTGGGTGCCTCTGTCCACTCTTGGCTCCTTCGCTGACCACAGCCGCAGGGGTGCGGGGCCTCGGTGCCAGGGCCAGCTGTCTGAGCGCAGTGCTGTTGGTCTTCATTTGCGAGCGGCGCCCGCGATCAAGCGGTGCGAAGCTCCCACTCTCCCCGCTTTAAATGTCAGTGAGCGTGAGAGAGTCTCAATGGAGCATTTTGGCATTGTGGAGCTGTTTCACCCCCCCTCCCCCTCCCTTCCCAGCCCGCAGCGGGGAATGTTTAATGAAATGGCAAAGAGCAGCAGGAACGGGTCCCAGTGGTGAGGGAGGAATATGACAGGCACGCAGTGATGCTTCAGCGTGCTCTTGTCCACTGCAGATGGCTGATTCATAGCAGTATGATAACTGCTCGTTTCGCTGTTCCGGTGCATTTCATGTGCCGAGACTTGGGCTCCCTGCTTAAACTGGGTCATTCTTTTCTGCTGTAGCACTACGCTGTTCATTTCCTGGCCTCTCACTGGGTCTTTACCTTCTTTATCTGCAAAATGTTGTTTCAGGCCTCAAAGATCTCCCATGGGGCTTTATATTAAAGGGTCGTGGTCAGCGCTGACCAATGACTCAAGTAGTTCTCAAGCAGAGTAAGCTCAAGCAGCCTCTGTGCTTGTATGTGGACTTGTAGAGGGGCACTGCTTTGCTTTGAAGATTGAGGTGGGAGGTTTGTTGTTGGTGTGATCCATTGGATTGGATTCAGGAACACCGGGAGACTGAGGGTGTGTATTTCCATGCATACATACATTTGCATTAACGTAAGCCTCAAAGAGAAAGCAAATTTACTATATAACTAAGCTGCAATCATAAAGACTTATCCTCACATCTTCACTGCTCTCGTATACAATGACTATATTGCTCTCAGCTGGAATGGGTTTTCTAAGGCCGTTTGTAGTTTGTGTTGCTGATTACATCTATTCATGTGCACACAGATACACTCCCTGCTATTTTCCCCCACTTTTTCCACATTGTCAATCAAGTGTAGGTTGCGGGGAGGGGGGGGTTAAGGGGCATTCCCTCAGCTGCGCAGCCTATGGAAAGGTGAACGAGTGTGACTATTGCTCTGGGAAGCCTGTCCAGTGAGGAAGATTGATTAGCGGAGGAGAGGGAGGTGTTAAGGAGGCTGCCGCCAGGCACGCTCCTCTCCCTCCTCTCCCCCTCGTTTGTCCCGGAGGGCCTGCCCCCCGGGCCGCCACCGGACCCTCGAGGGGGGAGACGCTCAATAACGAAACGGAAGGAGAGTGGTCTTTTCGTTGCCTGCAGATACGGAAAACACACCTTCGCAGCATAATACTCACGCCTTTGCAGCTGCTAATGCCTCCAAACCCAGAGCATGGATGGGGCTTGTTCAAAGTCAGCAGAGGCTCTGAAATTCCATTTTACTCGCACAAGGACGGATCTTAAGTGGACTTGCGTTTTATATATATACGTCAGGTTACCGCCAATTCATTGGAGGCCTGTTATAAAGCCATCTTGTGGACGGCTCTCAAATGAGTATGAATGCACTCACTGTGCTGTTTGTACAGTAGATGTTGTCCCTGTCCTTAGGGACAAAGACAGCTGCTGATGGAGAGGGAAGTGTAAGCTTGTTTAGGCTATCTACCCAGCAGCTTGCACTGAGCCACGGTGGGGGGGGCTTCAATGGGTCATTAAAGCCCTGCACAACGCACTGGTGGCCCATTTATGCTGGAGACAAGTCTTTTCTCTCCTGTATAAGGGAACGTTTCTGCAGCCTCTTCACCCAGGGGGCTGGAGCGTACACCAGCCCATTGCGGCCCATTCCATTGTCTCTGAAACACTTTCCAAAGGCGCATTCAGCTGCACACTGTGCTGTTGTAGTCGTACAAGTCTGTGTGTAGTGAGGATCTTTGTTTCATCGTAATGGACTTTACTGTAAAACTTCAGAGCATTTGGGAGACCTTCAGAAACGCCATGTGAATGGCGGCCATCACAAACTCAATTCAGCAGTCTCTTTATTCCATATATAACTTCACTGAGTTATCTCTGAATCATACTGAAAGCAGTAAACATATTTCCTTTTCCTATGCACTGTCACTGGTGTATGCCTCTACTAATACAGTGCACACTAGAGAGCCCTGTAGTGTTTAGGTTTCCTTACCCGATTTGTAAGGAGCAGCTAAATTGGTTATTCAGTGATAGTGAGACTCTTGATCTGGGAAACTGAGCTTATACAGACACAATCATTTTAGCAAAGCACTTCCTTTCTTTATGGTGAACGAGAAAAGAAACAGTCCGATCATATATCAACAGCCTCCTTGGTTCTGTGCATACACACACTGACTCTCATACACATGTGCACACACTCTCATAAGAAGGCAGGCATACACACACATATGTATATACATACACATGCACTCATGCATACGCATACACATACACATACACAAACAGCAATTAACCTGTTTTTGATTCAGTGTGCACTTTCCAACATGACCACTGCCATATATGACCACTACCATATATGCTAAGGATGGTGCACGTGTGTGAATGTGTCTGTGTGTGTGGCAGTGGGGGATGTGTGTGTGTGTGTGTGTTGGGGGGTGGTGGGTTCGTGGTGGAGAAATTTTCCAAAATACTGGCACCAGGCAGCCAGGACTAATCCTCAAAGCAATTAGCAGGGTTTTAGAGGGGAGCTGAAAAAGAGGAGCATTTGGAGAGCTGGGGATGCGCATCCAAGCTCGTCCCCCGGTGGAGGATCGAGCGGCCTGGTGAGGTGCTGGATTAGCCCTCTCCTGACAGGCCTGGGGAGGCTGGGATTGACTGACAGGTGACACGCTGATCTCTGAGGCGGGGCCGTTGGTGTGGACTCACCCATAACATCCTCCTCATTAATCAGGATGCTCACAGACCTGGCACTCCTGAGGCCAGCTAACCAGAAGGCCACATGATACTCTACTCATTAGCCGAACAGTCTCTTTCACATTACAGTACTACCGGGGTTGTGTTGCGTTATGATGGAAGGCAGAAATAAATCAAATACTTCAGCCCTTCAATGGTCAGAAAGTATACGCCCATCATACGTTGTGGCTGTGCTTTTTGTGTCACCACAAATACCTTTTTTGGTAACTGACTCGCAGTTTGAACTTTGCATTTTGAACAAATTGGAAAGTAAATCAAAAAAGCTGTACCGTTGCTATAATTATCCTAAACAATATTCTAGAAGAATGTGAGATATATAGATTGCAGTGTGAGTAGTATGGTTGAACATGGACGAATATGCCCTAGCGACACAGACATAATTAAACTGAATTTGTACAATGACGCTCCAGTGTTTTCATCGAGGCTTAATTTTAGTTTGTCTCCAAAATGCCCCGGTGTCTCCCTCTCCGTCATTTCCCCCCTGCTAAATTGCCCCCGATGGGATCGCTTTATTGACTACAGAGATGACAGTGCAAACGGCGTCTGCCAGAACGTGGCTTTCCTTCCGATCCCCCTTCTCCGAAACCTGTCGCGGCAGGGGTGATTGATACAGCGCCCAGCTGTTTGGAAATGTGCCCCCCCCCTCCCCCCCACCCCCACACCCCCCTGTCGCCAACAGCCACAAGGCGCATCGGCGGGCGCAGAGGGGGAAATTGACACTAATTTATCAGTCGAATTGAATTGCTTGTATCACAGTTCAGTTTGACTGGACCGCCCCAGTCGCTTGCATTACAATGCGCCGTGACTATAAAGTGCCCGGGCTATGGTATTCAAATCACATGGGAAGAAATAGCACGGATGATATTTCAAATGGGGGTTTGTTTTTCTGTAATGACATTGGGCTGGAATTTATCAAAAGCATAGGGTTATCAATTCATGGAACAGCACACACCCATGCCATGCGGCCGCCATGTTTTATGTATTTTATTTTGCAGAAAAGTCATATGCTGTGTTCAGCTCTCGGCTAAGAGCAGTCTGAGCTCATTAATGGCAGTGCATTTCTCTCTCTCTCAAAGCTGTAGTTGACTTCTGATCTGGTTTGGACTACCTTCAGCATTTAGATCAGCTGGAAGGAAGAACAAGAAGCCGTGCTGTTTCTCTCTTTCTCCCCTTTCCCTCCCCCCTTCTCTGTCCTTCAGAGGCTCACAGAATAGGCCTGTAATAAACTTTGAATGGCACTGTGAGTTTGATGAACTTCGGGCCACAATTAGAGCAATCTATTTCACATTAGTGTAGCAAGCCATAAATGAAGCTGGCTATAGATGACTCTGCTGCGTTATTGTGTAGTGGGAAAGCTTGGCCAAAGTGTGTGTGTGCGCGCATGTGTGTGAGACAGAGAGAGGAGGGAGGGAGAGCGAGAGAGCGCACGCATGCATTTATCTTTGTGGGTGTGCATGTCTGTCTTTGTGTATTTATGTGGGTGTATCTTTGTGTTGAGTTCAGACTGAAGCAGTGTATGCATGATGTATGAGTTTGTGTGCAGAGTCCTGTATACAGAATTTATATAGTGCATGTTTAAGCTGCAGAGCATACGTTTTGCTCTCTGTTGTGTTTCAGTGTGAGAATTTGTATATGTGAGTCACTGAAAGGTGTGGATCATTCAGTTATTTGTCAAATGGGTCACCTCAACAGCAATTAGCTCTAAATGGAATGGAGAAAAATGTAGCAGAGATTTATTCAGATAAATATACACGTGTTTACCTTAGAATTTACATTTGCAAGCAATTAGCAATTGCAAGAATATATGTCAACACTTAAAAGAAAACACATCAGTATTCAACCAAAAACATCAGTTGTGCTATTCAGTGAGTGACTTTACTCCAAGTCCAGGTGTTGATTGAAAGTGCATTATTGGTGTAATTGGCTAGGCTGTTTTCTGGACTGAGTGAAGAGAACAGGCTGGATTCATCGATGGACAGGTACGCCCCCATTGTGAGTGTTTGTACCGAGGGATCCACCGGGCTCCATTGCATGTTATTTACAAAGTGAAGCCGGTCTGTTTGCAAAGCTCTGTGGTGCCTTGAACCCTGGGTAAATTATCATTGCAATTAGAGATGGCCCTGGCAGCTGGTTTATTAGAGTAGATATAAAAACAAGATGTTCCCGTTCGCTCAGAGAAATCGTCCGCACTGCTCAATAACTGCTGCTCCTATCTGTCAGCCAGCTCCCTTTCTATTTGCCCACTTGATGGAGCAGGCAGATATCATTAATAAATCACAGTGGATTTCTGTGTGTGTGTTTTTTTTTAATCATTTGTGTTTCTGTTTACTGTTTGATGTTCCTGTGTCCAATACTAACTAAGTATTGCTCAGTTCCTTGTTGTCAGCATTTTGTGTCTAATCCTATTAGAAAAGGAGCAGCATTTGCAGATCTGAGAACGAGAATTTCAGCAGTGTTTTTACACAAGAGAAGACACAAGCACCAATGGGAAAAGGTGTCTAAGCTGGGAAATGTCAAATGTATGTCTGATTTACAACCAAGTTTACATCTGATCGCTGTTTTATTTCCATCTAACAGGTTTTCAATTTATGACCAATGTGATTTACATGACATATAACTTCTATTTTCATGTATAACATACACATTCGTATAAATCACCAAAACAGCTATGTACAAATTAGCTGGGAGTACTACAGAGTGACATTAAAACCATAAAAAATACAACTGGAGGGGGAATACATTAAGACATATGAAAAAAATATGCTTCCCCAAACCTGTAGGTGTTAGATCAGGTCCATCCTTTCCCAGATCACAGACATAGGTGAAGTTGAGGACATGCTTCAAATAAATTAGTCATAAAACATCATACTATCCTTTTACTGTCAGAAACCCATTACACCATATCGTATGTGGGCGATTCTGAATGACAAAATCTTGCAGGCAGATACAATGACATTGCAGGTACAACAAGAGAGAGGACCAAGGGGCTCTCCGTAGGTGTCCTTCAGGTTCTGGAAGCTGTGCAAACCTTGATTATTGAATATATCATTTAGGGTATAAACACTTTCACCTCCTGACAATAACAGCTGTTCCAAAAGGAGGGTGTCAGTTACGAAATGATGGTATTTAAATCATAGTTTCTTCAGGTCTCCATACAGTTGATGAATGTGTTATTATTAGGCCCTGACGTAATGGCAAAGGTCTTAATTTTATGAACCACATAATGAATATCCCATAAATGAGATGGGTAAGCTAAAGGTGAGTCAATATTAATTGAGAAATAAATCTTGATGTTACCCAGTCAATCTGTTTTAAATAATCACCAGGTGGAGGTACTGAAGTAATTGGATCCAATTTTACTCATCCAAATCTCTGCATTTTTGTTGAATTAAACAAATATCAACTCAGAAATTTTGCCAGGATAGATCAAGCAATCTTGGATGGAGTGGTTCTTCAGTTTTCTTTGGTTCTGATATTCAAAAATTCTACTTGAATTATATACATCGGATTTACACATGATCTACAGCTGATTTACAGCTCATTTTATATAGCAGGTAGCACAGAACTGCCTGGCAGTGCTGCCCTCTGCAGAACAGGCAGCAGAAAGGGCGGCAAAATGGCCTGTCAGTGGGCCTGGCAAGGGGGAGGGCATCGGTTGGACGGCCTGTGTCCGCAGATGGCCGGACCTCCATTGGGAGGGGAGGGGCGATGGCGGTGCCAGCCAAAGGGGGAAGGGGTCCCATGGCCCTCAGAGGGGCCTGTGCAAAGATGTGGAGAATCACAGAGTGATGCCCTGTGCTGCTGGGAGAAGCACAGCCTGGAAGCGCACAGTGCGTGTTGGGTGACAGAACAGGACACCTTGCTGTCGTGTGCTGTCAACAGCCATTTAGGAGTCAGTGAGGTGAAATTAAGGGCAGAAGTAGTTGAATTTTCTATTTTAAAAAAATCCCCAGGTTTATTGATGATAAAAAAAATGAACAGTCACACTTTTTATACCTTGTTAGTATGTAACATTTTATCATGTTTTTACCTTCAGTGGATCTTTTTAAAGCAATGTTTTTGCCAAGGGCAAAAGGATGTACTTGCACAAGAAAGACACCCTCAGTGCTGAGACAAATTCAGAACAGGGCCTGAGAGGGCTAGGGCAGAGTGGTGCACCAACTGAGGTGGTAGATGTAGCATGTTAGCAGGCGGACACGTGTTGGAACCAGCACGACCGAACTTGGCACGCATCAGTTGGGGGGGGGGGGGGGGGGGGGGGGGGGGGGGGGGGGGTTGTTGACGGGAGGCTCCCACTGTCCTCCAAGCTGCTCCCACTGCAGCCCTGAATCGGTCGGACACACACACAGAGGCAGGGGGTTATTGTAGGAAGCAGAGCGGTCTGGGTCAGGTAGACTTTGTGTACGCTGTTGGGGTGTGATCAGGGTTTCCATATGGTTACCAGAGCGAGGCCGTTGCTTGTTTACCATTTTCCCTCCCCGTGAAATGTTCCTGTGTGCAATCACTCATTACTCAATACAGCTGTGGATTCCCATGGCCAGACATGGGAGAGGGGAAGTCCAAGCCTATCTCTGTGATTTACGGCAAGGGCCAGTGTGAGAGAGGTTAAAACATTGGCTAACTAATTGGAAATAAACTTGATAACCTGAGTGGGAACAAGCCGGTACCTGCGCCTAGTGCCCTGGGTGCCTGTCCTTTCTCCACCGGCTTACCTTGAGCCAGAGTTAGCAGACAAGTGGAGATGGCTTCACAGGGTGTCCTAATTCTCACCAGGAAACAGATGGGCAAATCCAATGATAGCGCAATCACTCTTCATCAAGCACCCATAAAAGTGACAGTGTCACGGTTTGGCGAGGATGATTTATCACCAGCAATATCGTCGGAGGCCTTGGATGGGGAGACTTTTATTTTTATTATGATCATTTTTTTTTTCCACACCGGTTGTCTGTAGTAGCTGCGAACACCAGACGAGGGCTTAGAGCTACTGTTGTTTTGGCTTTTGTTTGCCCGGTAGACATGCGGGTTTCAAGGACCATTGGAGGACGCGGAACCTTGAGATTCCCGTTTTCCTCAGTGTGAGCCGGATTGCTGCACCTGCCCTGCTTAGCTGGAGGTAGCCCGCTCCTCAAGAGGACCGCAGCTTTCTGCCCCATGCCTCTGACTCTGAAGACGAGACCCCTCTGAAGAGCCTACTCCCTGTTCTTCGTTGGCTTGTTTGTTGCAATGCACCGGCGTCTGCTTTTGTTTTTCCCTCTGGTTTGCAGCAACGAGGAAGACTTAATTTCTCCTTAAGCAGGTCTCTTCATGCACAGCCACAGAGCAGGGCATAGAGCCAAGCCAGGGTTTTGCATACATTTGCGCCTGAAGGTTACAGTGACAGTGCGATCGGAAAGACTGAGAGTGGTGTGACATGTGCAGTTGGCTGCCTCTTCCTATCTATGCTGGAACCTGGTCTGGGGCCAAGTCAGACAGAATTAACTCTGTACAGAGTTCTGGACAGGTGTGTCTATGTGGGGAGAGTGTCAGGGCTGCTGTTAGCAGGGGTTTTGTGGGTTCTGGCTCATCAGTGAAAACAGGGCTCATCAGTCATCGAGACTGGGCTGCTCTCTTGCTCCTGTGGATTCCTCTCATCCACAATGGAGACTTTGTGCTCGCGAGTTTCCTTCCTTATAAAGGACCTCATTAGGAGCTGGGAGTCTTCCCCCACAACTGTTTGAGCTCTTCCCTTTAGATCTATGATCACTCTGTCGCCAGCCCTTCAGCTGTGTGCCGGGGGGGGACGGGGGGACGGTGGGAGGTTTCCTGAATAATCACACCAACCACTGTGAAACTACACACAAGAAGAAAGAGATATAGCAAGGTGTTGATTGACTTAATGAAATGGTACAGCTCTCAGAACTGGTTATCCTAGGCTCACATCGGCAACATTGTGCTTCAGACCCCATCGGGAGAGTTTGCGCATAACATCAGGCAGGCATTTGCGAAGCTGCCAGGTTTAGCACTCAGCGCTCATATTTAGAATTCTTTCACCTGAAGATTACCCACAATCCATTCCTGGCTGGCTTCCCTGTCATACAGCCCTCAGCTACTTCCTTAAGAGTCAGTGCTAACCTTATCCATGGACTGACTGTCCAACATCTACTGTACCCCAGCCGTAACCCACTCCACGTCTCTACTTCAAGTGCAAAGACCCGGCCCAGGTCATGCCTGCAAGAAATGGCCCAGCATGCTTTTACATCTCAGCTCAGAACCTACCCCTGTGATGGGCCCATATCTCATCCCCACAACAGTGTTCAGGCCATGCCCTCAGGACCCTTCCCAGATACTGACCACACCACATACTGTGACAGCAGCTTTTCAGGATGCCATAAGGATGTGCCACGAGGCTTCAAAGGCCCACGGCACTGGACGCAACAGGAGCTGTTTGGCTGGAGTGGGGGTGACTGCTCAAGCACAGGGAAGTTGTAAATTATGTTTGCTAGGCAATTGATTTGTTTATAAGCAGGATCCACTGCCTCGCAGACCTTGCTACCAGTTGGAGTGGAGCGCATTTAGCGAGCTGTCGGCTGCCAAATTAGAGCTGGTTAAGAGCTACGGACAGGACCATCTTTGGGGGCGCGGGCGGGGGGGATTGTGGACAGACAGCCCCATCTCAAATCAAAGCAGTATAGTACATCAGTTACATCAACTGGGTATGATAGGTTTTATTAAATACGATGTTTTTTTATTTTATTTTAATTTGTTTTCAGGGTTCTATTTATGTTTTACAGTGCATGCATTTTTCTCTGTCATTTAGTTTCTAATCAAATGGCATACATTACTAATGCACTATTAACATACTCACACATGACATTATTATTCATTATTTTCACTCTTGGTAAAGCCTTGGTCATTTGGTAAGGGATGAAAGCAAGCAGAATGTTAATTCAGGAACAGTTTTGGACATAATATAAATAATATAAAATATAATAATTTAAATAATATGAAAGATCTCTTTCTTTAGTCACCTGTCTAATCCAGGGATTTTCTTTTCTTTACAGGATTCTGAATCTGAGAGGGGTTTTTTTTTTAGCTTTCCGTTTTGGTGTTATTTTGAGCAAAAAGATGAAAAACAATTCAACAATTCAAGTAAATATTTCATTAGTTCTACATTCTATATTGTCCAATCATACTGGGGTATATAAGTTAAGGAAGCATACCATACCTGTAGTCTGAGTTTATTTTTTTTTCCAAGAAAGTATGTGAGATGTGGGTAATTTGGTAAGCGTAAACTGGGTGCCTGTCCTTTTGGCATTCAGAGCAATGAAAAGATCAGAGGATAATTGACATGGTCAGGTAGAGCAGTGATGGATTGCCTGATTAGCATCCTGGCTGGGGCGATCTGGACAGATGGCACATTAGCTGTGGACAGCTGCCCCCCCCCCCCCCCCCCCCCCCACCAGCCATCCTCTGCCTCCCCCTCGTCTTCCCTATCTTCTTCTCTCCATCTACCAAGGCTCTATCCACTCATACCCGTTCTCCATCACACCTTACCCCTCATCTGTCCATCCCTTTCCCCCTCTCTTTCCATCTTTCTGGCTCCTGTCTCTGCCACATCTCTGCCTCTTGTCTGTCTCCATCTCTCTCTCTCTCTTTCCATCTCCTAACCCCCTCCTCTCAGTTTTAATTTGATTCAAGCGACTTTATGGCTTTAGGGTGTTGCCCACGCACGCATGCTCACAGTCACAACAAACATTGCAAATCTGATTTAAAAATACAGTTCAAATGCAAATTAACATGTTGGAAAATACAAATACAAGATAAAAATGTCAAATAGGTTATTAATTAAATTGACGGTGAACAATAAAGCTATCAAAATGGTTAATGTAGTAAAACCCCTCTTTAATAAACCCTCTTTCCCCCACTCTCTCTTCTCTACATCACATTTCTCCTTGTTTGTCTACTTCTGTCTCTTTCTTTTGACCCCCCCATTTTCTTCTGTCTCTTTCTTTTGACCCCCCCCCCCCCATTTTCTCTCCACCAATACTTTTCTCTTCCCTCCATTTAGCCTTTCCCCATATCCGTCTGTCTGTACCTACCCTTCTCCATCTTGCTCTCATCACTGTTTTTTTTTTCTCTTGGTATCACTCCTCTGCCTCTCTCTCTCTCTCTCTCTCTCTCTCCCCTCCTGGTGCAGGCCTCCTGCTCGTTAGTCAGTGTAATTACTGGGGAAGGGAAACAGATTAGGACGTTTACAGGCTGCCTTGTTTACACGGTGTGGACATGCGTGCAACCTGCAGCAGCACGCAGGGACTGCGCTCTCAGAGGTGAGAGCCAAACACCTACCGAGAGAGCGCAACACCAGGGCCACAGGAAACAATCATTAGCATTTACATATGCAAATGATCATTCATCTCCATAAATCCGTATTGGTGCACACTGTAATCTGTATGCCTCTTGTTTGTTGCTTCTTGTAATGCATAGCTAGGTTTTGCTTTCCACAACAGAGGTATTTTCACTTCTTTTATATGCTAAGTGTATTTATAACCCGCAATTAAGTGTTTATGCATTGGAGGTCTGTCTCAATTAGTGCAGAGCATGAGGCATAGGCTTGTGTTTGTTGTGGGTAACACTTAAGGTATTAGTATAAAACATTATCTTAGGTGCTGGAGGTGGTGAATTTGTAATGAATTTTGCAATCAAATCATTTTGCACACAAATACACACACGCATACACACACACAGACACACACATACACACACACGCACGCGCACACACACACACACACACATAAAGCTCAAGAGCTATAAGCTCAAAAATTCAGATTTCATCATGTAAAGATTATCATTGCAGTGATCTCACTGGCCACATTCCAGTGCACCTAGCCCCTTTTCCTGTTATTTCAAAACCATTCAAAATGGTAATAATTTGCATGGAATTTTCCATGGACCCAGAATACCTGGGACAGAGGTCAGCTGTCTCTTACTCCATCTCTATATGCTAATAGTTACACAGTGGCCATTGTGCTTCCCCGTTTCTTTTTTGTGCCTGCATATTGTTTACAGATGTATGTGTGTAAGTTAGGTGTCGCTCCATCATTTATATACTACACCAGCAGCCCCAAAATGCAGGGGTATAAAGGTGGAACTGAGCGTGATGAGTGATCACTTTGACATGCAGCTGAATCCCGGCTAGTATAGATAGGTCATGTGTAACTGCATTTGGATTTGTGTGTCTGGCAGTGATAAACCTGCGTTGTTGTGTGTAAGTCTCTGTCTCCGTGTGTGTGCATGTGTGGTGTTCGATTCTCTGTTCCTCTTGGTGGGGTTGCTCACATTAGGACTGCCCTGGCAGGACCCAGACAGGGGTGAGACAGTCTGAGAGCCGCACCTCACACTCTCCTCACCACCTGCTCCCCAAATTGCTGGCAGCATGCGCCAGGCAGCACCATGGTCTGTTAACCGAACGCTCACAAGGACACCGCGATCCAAGTGGAGCCGGTGTTTGCGAGCTGAAGGTCGCCGTGTCCTCAACGGTTAATGTGCTTGAAATGCAGAAAGCTAATCGTGCCGCAAACCTAATTGCTTTACCTCTGTCGCCAGCCTGAGGACTAAAAGGCCACAACTGGTCAATGAACTGGACGTTGTAAAGTTCAGCACACAAAGCAAAATGTATGCAAATGGCAGCTTCTGTGTCTTTTGGGTTCTCGGTGGTGCTCTTTTGAAATGGCAGCATTAATAGAGCTAGTAATAACACTGGAAGATTGCTGACATTGCGGTTTGGAGTTGCATGTCCTCTGTGTCCTTTCAGACATGCACCCTGTGGTAAATCTGTTGTAATTTAGATCACTGCCATCTGACCCTTCCCTTCAACCAAGAGAACGGAAAGGTTTTTGTTCTTTCAAACTCGGACCCCTGTGGAAAAAAAAGCGGATCCACTTTAATGCTCGGTTTGATTGGCCTACCAGCTTCAGCCACCCTGTGAATGAGCTTACTGTAATGTCATTACCTCCTCATCTTCCATTAGTGTAATCACAGCGCACAATGCCAGCCCGGAGATGAACAGAGGAAAGCTAGCAGCTCAGGGAAGAGTGCGTTTACATCACTTCCCTCCTATTCCTTCCTGATGGCGCCTCTCACTACAAACACCTGGTTAATGCTAATAAATCAGGTTCACCTGGTTAATTGAACTAACAAGCAAAATATCTGTAATCTCATACCTCATGCCCAACAAAATCTGATCACACCGTGCTGTGCTCCCTATTTTCGTCTCGCCGTGTGTCTGTCTTTGTGCTTCATATTTGTGCTTAATTAGGGATCCATGTTGTCCAGGTTTTCGGTGAAAAAGGTACAGTTTACAGCATAAGGTGCCTTAATGAGTGCAGGATGTGTGCCACAGAGTGACTGGGCTTCTTAACTCTGTTGTGCATGCTGCTGCCAAATTGTAATGGGACACACATGGCCAATAAAGGTGGTAGAAAGTTACAGGACACTTGATATCAAGTGAAGGCGGTGGTTTATTACAGCAGGTGCAAAACAAAATGTGATGGGGAAAAAAGTATTTAAAGTGCAAATATTTAAATAAAACAAGAATATAAGTAACAATGCTAATGCTGGACAAACACCTCTCAGGCTCTTATCTGAAACCCAGGCAACTGAGTATACAGCTCTGTCAACAGATTTCAGTTACAACCACTCACAGAAGTCAAATCCATCTCACCATCTCAGCAGACTAGGCTCAACAGACACAGGCTTTTTTAAAAAATCAAGCAGGGTATACGGATCTCCCAGGCTGAAACCATCGCTTCTCAAAAAGAGAGTATTAAAATCGGACAGTTTAAGTAAACGTTTTCATAGAAAAGGACCCAGCTGAAAAAAAGCCCCCTAGTGGGTGTGGAGGAGTACCAGTTTTTGTAGGCGGCAGAGATGCGAGGTAGTGCGTATGTATTCGAACGACAGGCGAACAGCAGCATGACGTCAGAAAACCACCTTTGAATGTTCCGCGGCCTTCGTATTCAGACAAAGTCGATTTTAGATTGTCCCCTAATTGTTTTGAACTTTAGCTAAAATGTAGACAAGTAAATCGACACGTAATGTCTCCAGTGCATTAAAAGAGTACACAGACGATACGTTTGGAAATAGAAATGATAAAACGAACGTAAATGTGCATTATAAAATACAAGATTGGCGTTTTACAAGCAAGCAGAGACTTGCGTTATCGATGAACTCGGGCTATTATAGAATACAATACGGAGGACAATGAGGAGTTAATGCGTAAGTGAGAAACCCACGGGATTAAACAGCGGCGTTAGAGGTAAGCAATGGCGTTTCTGTAATGCCGAATTAATTTCTGGTGCACTGGAGGGGAAAAGTGGCGTTAAAAAGTTCAGTTCGTCAGGTTGACGGCAGATAGCCATGTCGAGGCAATGTGGAACGCTAGAATGAAATTGGAAGAAACATTGTTGATCTGGTTCATTAAACTGGGGGGAAAAAAAACCCTGAAATCGCATGCCCAGCAAAATGTTAATGCACTGTGCTCCGGTGCGTTTCTGCTGTCTCGCAGCGTGTCTGCCTTATTGCTTCATATTTGAAACAATATTAATGTTTTGGGTTTTTTTTTTTTGGAATTCGTAATTAGGGTTGCATGTTGTCCAGGTTTGGGAAAGGTGCATTTTATAGCACAGGCGGCCTTAATGAGTGGAGGTGTGTATAGAAAGACTGCCGCGCTTGTGGAGTGCATCTCCTTGCCTGTGTAGACCATCTGCTCTCTGTGCATCTGTGCACACTACCTCAGAGTCCTGTGCTACTTGTGCCCAGACATTGCCCTGATATGACTGTGCAGTCTGTGTAATGAATTCTGCCAGCAGGCACAGAGGCTGCACAGGGCTGTGTCGTGGATGACAGTGACCAGAGGAGATATAATGACATGCTCTGGAGCACATGCGTGGATGTACAGTGTCCCCTTGTCTCCCTCAGGTTAAATTTATTGTGGTACTGCTGCTCAGATAAATCTTTTAAGGGTTTAGAGAGGAGGATGTGATTGTCAGTATTAAAAAATGACACAGTCATATATATAAATAAGAACGCTCTCTTTCTCTCTGTTACTAAGCTCTTCTCTTGGCCACCTTCATATTTGCTTGCCATACTCACTCTCTCCAAGTTACCATCACCACCACCACCACACACACACCTCCTTCCAATCACAGGGGGCCTAATTTCAGTTACAGAGCTCAGTGCTTCTCTCTAAGCTTGGATAGTTAACATACCATCTGCTGCAAAGCCAAGATTGCTGAACATTCCCCAAGTGTGGGGTGGAATGGGAGTCTACTGTCAGAATTAGAGCCAGGAGGGTGGGGTGATGGGTGTGCTCGTCATCCTCTCAATCTTCCACCCTTCTTATGACCTGCTGTCACTGCTTTTTATTGCTTGTGCTTCACACCATTGTCCTCTTTCCTTTTCCTCTACACTCACTCACAACCTGTTTCTCCTCCACCCCCTAATTTTTTTTCTGTTAGTATCTCTTTGTCTCTCTCGTGTTTGTTGTCCTCTCTACCCTGGTTTTTTTCACTCTTTCTCCCTCTTATTTGCTGTCCCTGTCTTTTTGCCTCTTTCTGCCATCTTCCTTGCTTTTATTTCTCCTCTTTATTTCTCCTTTTCACCTCTTTCCTCCTCCCTGTTTTCTCTTTATTTATCTATCTCTATCCTTCCCTCTCTCACTGTTGGTGAGCCAGGACAGCGCATGTAGATGTGAAGCCAGGATTGATTTGGAAGTTAATCTTGATCCCTGTCGACAGGTGTGTTGGCGTGAGTCTGCCATTTTACCCTCAGAGTACGGGGAGCAAATCCGAGCCAGGCGAAGCACCAAACTGCACAGAGTCCTGGGCACTTCTGTCCTGGGGTCTGCCGGCTGCTCACTGTCTGTGCCTCCATCCAACATCACTCTGCACCCTTCCTGCAGATACCCCTTTCATCAGTCCAAGTGTTTCCCTTTTAAAGCTTCTTTTTTGATTGTCATAGCTGTTTAAGAGGGAGTTGTATTCCAAGATGTCATGTAATGGTGCCAGGGCGTTTAGTAGCACAGCTGTGCTGGAGTGCTGGGTCTCTCGTGGGAGTTCAAGAGCTGAAATGTGAGGCATGGAGAACTACTGTGGCACATTGACTGCTAAAATGCACATCCCTTGATGACAGCTAAGTAGTCTTCAGTGTAAGCAAAGCTTTAAAACATCGTGAACACTGTGCTCTGTGTGTGTTTATGTCTCCGAAGTCCATAAACTTGCTAGGCTCAGTGATGAAGATAACTGTCTGACCCTATTGAGCTTCTCATTAAGACTGTTGGAGAAAATGAAAATGGCTCAAGCTAATGCATATTCATTCCCTCTCTCTCACTTAATGTCTGACTCACTTGTTGGCTCATGCATTTACCAAAACTCACTCATTCACCTTTTTACTCAAACCCAGTTACTCCTGTTCATTCAAGCAAGTGCCTATGTACCAGTTCCAGAGTGGATAAAAGAAAAATCCAGGGCATTGTGGCATGTCATGAATGAAGAGAGGAATCTTTTGGTGGGATTACTGTGTATCAAGACGCATCTGTTGCCTGTAAAAGACTGCCATTCAATGCCCCCCATACACACACACACACACACACACACACACACACGCGTGCGTGCACCTCCCTATCTCCGCCTCCCTCTGTTGAAGGCAGAAGTGGCTCTTCAAGGTCACTAGTGGGGCCCCACTTTATATCAGCCATAAATTTAGCCCAGCTGCCAGCAGTGGGAGATTAATGGAATGGCACAGTGGTGGGCACTCAGCCTTGTCTTAATTATGCTAAGGTGGCCCACTCTGCGGTCCTCTCCATCTCTTTCTTTATCTCTCACCCTCTCCCTTTCTTTCCCCCTCTCTCTCTGTCCTTCCTCTCTGCCTCTCCCGCTCTCCCTTCCCCCTTCTCCTTGATTCTATTTCTCGGTCTTTTTTGTCTGTTTTTCTACTTCTTTGTACCCTCTCCTCTCTCTCCCCCCTTCTCCTCTGCTGATTTTGCAGTAGTTTCGCTACTCCGTTCTGTCACGGCGGGCAGTCAGCAGACGCTTTCTCCCTCAAAGCCTGGCAGTTGGCACCGCGCTATGGGCAGGTCGAGAGGGGAGAGGAGGGGAGGTGCTTCAAGGCTGTGTGTCTGTTGGCTTCCCAAGGCCTCTGTGAGTTGCTCTGAGAGAGACCAGCTAACCTTGCCCCCCCCCCGGACTCTTGAGTGCGTGTGTGTTTTGGCACATGTCAGTGTCTGGTGGTGTGTGTGTGTGTTTGTTTGTTTGTTTGTGTGTGTGTGTGTGTGTGTGTGTGTGTGTGCGCGCATACATGCTTGTTTTTGAGCTTTTCATATTTCTCCATAGTATTTCTTGAAATAATACCCCTCTGGTCAAACCAGCTAAACTGTGACAGCATCATCAAGCATCTTTGTTATCACTGTGCTATGTTGTAACACCAGTGTAAGCGCTTGTGAGCATGGAGAAGGTTATATAAAGAGAAGGTAGGGTGTCGAAAAACATTAGTCTTAAGCCAGTTTCTAGACAGTCTGTGGAACTGCTTTTTCGTGTTTTTTTTTGCAGCCACCTCTAACTGGTTTAAAGCAGCACCTTTTCACTTTCAGCATGGAGATTGGCATCGTTCTTTTTGTTTGGTAGTTTTTTAGAAAGGAGGAGGGGTGGGTCACGTTATTAAAGGGAAAGAATGTGTGTTAGAGAGACAGCGCATGAGTGAAAGGTTAAACTCCTCAGAGACATGTATGATATGTTTTGTAAAAACCCACGCACTTGCCTCCCTGCCTCCCAAGCAGATCCCATCAGAGACCGGTTGTGTCTGGCTATCTGTTCAGGACTGTGTTTTTTGGATATTTGGATCTGTTAGCAACTTTTCTTTCTTGTTGCTCCAGGGAATTGATTTTTGCCCCCTGTTTGTTGTCTTCCTTGAGTGCCTTTTTTCATAAAGGCCTTATTTCCAGAGGAAAAATAACACATCACGCTCTATTGTGCATTTTGAAATAGCAGGTATAAATCCTAACTTGATTCCTTGACACCATCAGAAAGCCAGCCATCAAAAGCTGAGTCTTTGTGGAGAGGTGAACAAGGTTACGTAGGTCCCTGTTTCAAAGAAAAGCACCACTGCCAAAATAGATCAATGATGTATGCTTTCACATTGAAAAATAAGACCTTATGTACCAGAGTATATGCACTGCCAAATGCCATAGGCTTTGCTAAAGCGAGCCTGGGAAACCTGTACGGTTCCTGACGCCAAAGTTTAAGGGCAGTTTTTCAGTTGGAGCTTCTGTGATGAATGATACTTGTTTTTTTGTACTCTCTCTCCTTCTCTCTCTCTCTCTCTCTCTTTCTCTCTCTCCCTCTCCCTCCTGGATTCCTGTATCATTGCTCGAGTTTTTCCCCAGCAGAGATTGCTTGAAGGGTCGGATCATGCTATTTTTGTTTTCGACGCACGCCGGAGCAAACGGTGCCTATGCTTTCTGCCTCGTTGCACTTGAGGCCAGCGCTCTGACACCTTGTTTAGCGTTTCCACCTGCACAGGGGAGCGGAGTTGCCTGCGTCTGTGTGCGTGCGCGCGCTCCTCTGACAGGTGCTTTCAGGTGTGCTGTGTCACCGGCTCCACAGCTCTATCCGCGCGCTCGCTCTCGATCCGGCACCGGCAGCTTCTCCCAGCTCTTTCGTAATCTTTCCCTCTGGTTTTGTCTCTTCTTCTGCTTCCCTCCTCTCTCTCTTTCCGCCGCTACCCTGCTGCGTTTTAGCGATAGCCCCGGCTCCGCGGCAGCCACATGCATTATTAAAAGGAACTTTGAATACAACTTCAGCTGCTATGTTTTTTTTTTTTTTTTTTGCCAGCAGTGTGCTTTCAGTTTCTGTTTCATGTGAGTTACACAACTCTGGAGCCCCCACTCCACCCCTGCTGTCTCCAGCCTCTTTAGACAGCCGCTGCCTTCAGTGGTAGGATTTTTCAATGCTCATCGGTTTAGTAACGGAACCCGATGACATCAGCAACTGGTCATAGAATCGGTGCATCATTGTCAGTCTCCCTTCATCAATCGGGGGGGGGGGGGGGTTGGGGGGGGGCTAGCAGGGTCACCGTTTCTGCTCCGTTTCCCCAGCCAATTAGAGGAGGCAGCACTGAGCTCATGAAATGGGCCCCTCTTAGTATGCATAAAACAGCCAGTCCTCTCACAAAGGTCTTACTCTTTGTGGCGCATCCATTTAGTAATAATTTAAAGGGGCTGTAATGTGCTCTCTGGCGTGTTTTGTGCGGCCGTGTTTGTCATTGTGTGAAGGTACGCTCAGGCCTGTAGAAAAGGAGCTTTCTTTGGACTTTGGTTGGCATGTTTGCTTTAGTGAGACTCTTCGCCTCCCCAAGGCCAGACAAACAGAAGAAGCATGCCCTTGCCTGGTGGGCATTGATTTGGTGTTTTGTCCTGTGGCTTTGTTGTTAAATTTCAACTGAAATACTGTGGCATGTCCCTTTTTTAAGGTTCATTTCAGGGCTCAGTTTGAAATGAGGGGGAAGGGAAACATGCCCTTAGTTTGCTGAGCAGGAGAAAGGTGAAATCTTTGTCCGGCCAAATGAATTGGATCCAAATTACGGCCTCATGGCCACCTAGTAACTCTCCTCCAAGGAGAGGCGTAACAGGAGAAGGCCAGGAAGTCCATTGAATATGATGGAAGCTTGCGGTCCAGTGAAAGAGTGCACACACGGGAGTGCCAGCACTGCAGGTCTGAAGGTAAATCTGCACAACCCAGCGCAGCACGATGACGCTTGTAAATACTCACCTGTTCTTGACTCCTGTATCAGTCCTCTGAATGTACCGCTTGGGTCCCCTCGTAATTCCTCCAGGGTCAGGTTGACATAGAGCGGTGGAGAGAGGAATCAGAGGGTCTCGGGGGGGGGGGGGGGGGGGGGGGGGAGGGGTGTTGTAAACCAGGGTGAGGGCTGTAGGAGAGATCGTGTGTGAATGAATGGTGAATGAATGGTGTGATATTGTGGACCTAAACCAAATCATTAATTTGGCTGCCACCACACAAAATCAAGTTTTAGGCCTCTGCCACCACACAAAATCAAGTTTTAGGCCTCTGTCAGTGATAGCAATCTTGCGTGTCACCTGCATGTAGCTGTGTGTTTTATATTCATTATTGTCATTGTTTAAAGTTTGCACTGAAGTTCATTTTGACTTCGTTTGAGCACACCATCCAATACAGAACTAATAAGCACACATGTTCCACTTCTTTTTTAAAAATTAATTTATTATTCATTTTTGATGCACTACTTTTAAGTTGGAATTAACATTTTCTCATATACTGCCACATATTTTTTCATAGCGGTAAAAGAAGGCCTTTGGACTTCTCTAAGGCTGGCAGTGAGCGGAGGGTTTGCAGCTGTATGTTTTCATGTCAGCGGCAGTATGGAGGGGCAGTTGGGTGGGACGAGCGTGGACCGGAATGAGAAATGAAGAGAGCCCCACACTGTACGCTTCCTTAAATCTATAACTGACAGAATCCAGTAATGAGAAACTCTGTCTCTGGTTCTGACATCCATCTCCGGGCTGACATGTATACATATTCAGAAGCGGCCCGGGTCTCATTGTCTTTATTATGATGTTGATGCTGCGGCTGACAGACAGCACAGAGTTCAGTGGAGACGTGGTGTGTCAGACTTGTCTGTAGGACTCAGCCAAACTCCAAAGTCATTTTGCCTAAAAGGTCCCACACGCTGTTTCTGGCCATGCAGCAGTTTCAACTGCTGTGACAACTAAAGTTAACATAGCCAGGGAATTAAAGCAACAGTAGTCTCAAGGAAGATCTGGAATTTGTAACAATTGCCTACTGACCTGTTTTTGTGTAATTTTTAATTATGTTATTGTGTTCAGTCATACATGCAGGACATCTGTCTGTTCACACGGTGTTAATACATCAAACAGATGATCAAAAGAGCCACAGACTGGCAGTGGCCTGTCGTCTTCCCTTTCATCCATGGTGACCGTGTGACTTCTGCTCCTGGCATCCCCCAGCAGTGAATATTTCATCAGTGTGCGACTTGGTGAGGTGCATGGGTAGAATATCGGTGAGACACAGGAGCAGAAAGGGGACCTCTCTCGGTGCAGCTTACTCTCAGAAACTGTCACTGAGTTATGTTCCTTGTCCTCTGTTGACCCCCGGGACTGTTGCTTTGCTAACTTTATGGACTAAGTTCCTAGCCAAGTTAGGGTGGGAATATGTTTTCTCACAGGTTCCAGTATGCACAAAATGCTTTCAGCCCACATGCAGTAAAAGAGAGTCTGTGTTAGTTTTAGCAAGGCAATTGCGATTCTTATTCTTCCTCCTCCTCATCTTGTATTCCGAGCACAATTGACATATCATCAAAGCCTTCCCATCTTTTTTTTTTTTTTTTTTGTCTAAGGGAAACCCACTCCAGCATGAATGCTGTTTTATGAGAGGCCTGGGATGTGAGGGAGGGCCTCATCGGTCCAGTGGTGTGTCACGGTCTGGCTGTGCTGAGTTCTCAGCCTGGCTGTGGATGAGAAGTTCTTACTCTGTGCTGCAGGGTTCTCCCTCACCATGGGGAGAGTGGAGCAGCATGTTACTGCAGAGTTTTGCTAAACATCGTACACACATAGGATGTCTGCAGCGTTGCTCAATGAGGGCAACTTAGTCAGTGGGGATATATTGCATTGGGCCGCTGTGAACCTTATTTAATCTTACCTGATTTAAATTAGCATGGGCTCCGGGTTGAGACCGTTGTAGTTGCGAGTCTAATGAGCAATTGTTTACAATTTAGTGGTCAGACTCTGTGAGATGGTTCACTGAAGCAACTTCCCTAATAAAGGATAATGGAAGCAGGTGGAAGCACAATAAATAGCGGACAGAGGAAAAGCTTGGCGTACAAAAGTTTGCTTTGATATCTCTGTCAGTGGCAGTGATGGCCTGGGCACTGTGCCTTTGAGGGAAAGGGGGTTGCAGTGCATTTAACAGGGTTTGTGATGTGTGGGGGTAGCAATGCTACAGGTATCTGAATTCGTGAGGAAAAAAAAAAAATTTGGGTCAGCGGCGTCGCTGTCTGTGTCTGTAAAGCGTGTGGGGTCAAAACTACAGGGCTGTGTGTCGGTGTCTGCGATACTGCTGCCACAGCGGTTCCCTTGCAGCACCGTCTATAATGTAACAGGAGCTTGATACTGTGACTTAATGGCTGGAACAGGATTAGCCGTACTGCAGCCCGGGGGGGCCTGGAACAGCGGTGGACACAATAGGCAATAATCCACTATACCGCAAGCCGCGTTAATATCACTCCATCCCTGTCTCGGGCTACATGTCCTGTCCTTTCAGCCCTGTTTTGCCGAAAATCCCCTCCTCCTTGTTCAGAGAAGGCAAATTTGCTGAAAATTCTGTCCTTGCTCCCTAAGAAAGACCAGTGAACGACTCCAGTTTTAGAAGGTTTCTTCATTCTGTGGGACAGCCGTCTTTGCATCCCGGCATGCAGGAGAGCTGTGACACTCTCAGTTCTGTCGTACTTAGCGGTTCAGAGATTTACATTGAAATCCTTGAGGCTGTAACAATGTTATACATTCATACTCACAAATATGTGTATTTTTCACAGGTATTAGCACATTCTCATCTCCTCACAATACAGTATTTGAGTGATGGTGCCAGTCATTAATAATCACTAATGTATCTCACTTTTTTCTTTTTTGGGTCCTGTTCCATCCTGATTGGCTGCTGTGGATGTGGACGTCATCATGCAGGTAGTATTATTTCTAGTATCTCATTTCTAGTATGTCAGTGTAGTATTATTTCTAGTATCATTCTGATCCTAATCTGGTTCTGATGAGCGTTCTGATCATATGTGAGGTCACTGTCACCTTTACTGTCATTCACACTGATCTCCAAAATATTGTTGTTTATGGGGTGTGTGTGTGTGTGTGTGTGTGTAATTGTGTTTGTGTGTCAGGCAGACAAATAAGCATGAGTTTACTGCAGTTAGTGGAAAAAAGCATGGGCTCTATTAACTTTCAGAACAGAGGATACAAAATTTGGAATATAATTAGTCCCTAATTGGAGGAGACTTTTTATTAGGTAACTATATTCAGTTTTCTCACTGTTTTATAGTCTCCCTGCGTGTTAAATCGGTGTGTCTTATCCAGGGGAGTGTTCAATTTAACAGAACACTTCAAAACCAGACGCAGCTCTTCAGACGAAGTGAAATGTTCCAGGCTTGTGCTGATGCATAGAATACTCGAAGATTTTCTGAGACTGTAATAGCATGACTGCCACATCAATAAGGACAGCCTCCCCATGCTGACAAGGCCAACAAAGCTATGGAATGTGTGTGCATGTGTGGAATAGCGCAGAGCAAATCAAACAGTTGTAAGCAAACGGCTATTCAAAAACTAACCTGTTACAGTGTCACCAGTTAAACACAGTTGCCCTTAAAAAAATGTTTGGCCAAAACATGAGAGCTTTGCACAATCCTTTTCTTTAAATGTCAAGATGTCTTTGTGGTAGGTTACAGATAGTTTATAGTAAGTGTCATGCATGCAAAAAAGAAAACAGCCACATTTCGAAAGCTGGAGCCGCTGCCAAAGTGCACAGCATAGCAGGGTAAAAAGTGAGGGAGATCTGTGGGGCTGTTCTGTGCAGAGCCCTTTTACTTTCACAGTTGAAAGTGGGTCTCTGCCGCATTTCACCACACAGCTGCAGGCAGTCACAGCTGTTTTGGTATAGTGTGGTATGGTCTCGTTAATACCGCTGCAGTTCTGCTCTAAGACCCCTCACTGCAAGACACTGTGAAATGCTATTACACAGCCATTCCAGTAAACTGCAGCTCTTTAAGATGGAGTTGGGAAAGGGTCAAAATAGTGTTACCAACTGCTATATTATGTAGTGACTCTTAAAAATAGACCTGCAGCGTGATATGAAGACGGTCTGTTTTTTTGTAGATTTCGGTTCAGAAGCCTTTTGTTCCATCTTGATGTGAGGCATCTCTTTTCCTCAGAGTGGTCCCCTTGATGCTAGCTTTTTCACCTATTCTTTTCTTTCATTCTCTTTATGCCGCCCCCTCCCTGCCCTCCTCCAGTGACTCCTGCCCTCTCTCTCTGCCTGTCTCTGCCCCTGCAGCTGTGACTGGTTTCTCCTGCCTTTCTCTGCTTAAAGTATGTGTGTGAGGATGTGTTTGTATGCAGCTGTGTGTGTGTGTGTGTGTGTGTGTGTATGTGAGGTGCATGTGTGTGGGGTTTTCTTAAAATGCAGTGCTTGTGTGTGTGTGTGTGTGGTTTTGTTAATATGTAGTTCATTTGTGTGTGTGTGTGTGTGTGTGTGTGTGTGTGTTTGTATGCAGGGCTTGTGTGTGCGCGTGGCTGTGTGTGGTTGTGTGTATAGACAGGGCTTGTTTGCGTTTCTGTGTGTATGTGTTTCTGAGCTTCGGTGTTCCTGTGCTCCCTCCACTCTATAATGACACAGGGTGCAGGAGTGAGTGATATTCCTCTGAGCTAACTGTATGTGGCTGTGGGCCAGTACCATGGCTGTACATCCCTGGGTGTCTGGCCCAGAGTGTTCTCCACTAAAACTCTTCTTTTTCCCCTACTGATGCAAACTCTTACCAGCACTTCTATTTAGCTCTGCCCAAATCTAGAGCATATATGGCCAACTCTTCTTTTTTTACATGCATGCCTCGTGGTTTTTTATTCACTCCATCCTGCTTCCATCCTAAAAAGGGATGCCAGTGTTGGTATCAAGCTAAATAAAAATATTTCACATCCAAGTTACTATATATGGTAGTTTGGACTGCAGCCTCTATGCCTTTGCAATTTCCTTTCCTTTAGCCACTATTTCAAATATATTTCTGTCACTTCCAGTCCAGCCTGATCAGTCATTAGTCTGTAGTCTTCAGGGTATCTAGAATACAATACAGGAGCAGAGAGAAACTCCACTTACTGTACAGTTGAGAAGCTGGCTGGACTTGCCAGTGTAATGGGTTTTGACCGCCTGCGCCAGTCTGCAGAGAGCGGCGGGAGTGTGATTACAGGCAGAATTACTGTGTGTCGGCCTTGCCAGTCTCAGTGCTGAGTGGCTGGGGGATCTGGGAGGCTGAGCGCTGTGTTGATACTGCTCTGTGGTACCAGTCTGTGGGCAGGGAGAGAGGCACGCCTGGGTACAGATGGAACCTAAATCTTACTGCATCTGATGATGGTGAAAATGATCTCTGAGCTCAGACTGCTTATATTGCATCTTTCTGTCTCTTTGTCTGACTTCAGATGCGTTGATAGATTGGAGGCTGTTTTTTTTTTTTTTTTGGATGGTTTGGTTTTTACTCTCTTCCCAGTAATAAACAATGCAGAAAAGAATTTGCTACAAAATGGAGGGAATTCAGTGCAGAACAGCTATTTTTATTTGCTCATGACTGCTTAAGTATGAAAAGAGCTCCCTAATAGCCACATTCAGTGGATGTGCTGATTAAATCATGCTCTCTGGAAGTTCTGCTTGGTTTACACACACATAGTAGTATCCATTAGTTGGTTGTGTGTATGTGATGCCTGCATGCATTTTCATTTGGGTTATAAATGTATTGTGATTAAAAATAAAACATGTCCTCCTGTGACAGTGCTCATGCAGATGCTGTCAGGGATGCGTGTCTTATATTTAACTATTTGCATTAATATACTTTTGTGGTAGCTCTCTTTCCAGTGTTCCCAATGGAGACTATGTATGAAACCTGGCTCTTTATTCAGTGTAATGATTCTACTCTGTCCTTACTTTTGAATAACACAGATAAACAATTGCCACATTTTTGCTTATGCAACATTTTTGCAAATTTCACAAAACTCATATTATGACGGGAAGTAAGCTGAGTAAAGCTTGCTTAAAATACTTACAATTAATGTCAAACTTCAATGCAATTATTTTTAGTGGAGGCCCTGATTAATGTGTCTGCAACCTGGAATGAATGCATTACCTTTAAGCATCTGTGAACTTACTTGCCCACACATACATGCACACACGCACCCTCTGTTTCTCTCTCTCTCTCTCTCTTACTCACACACACGCACACGCACAAACACACACACACATGCACACACAGACACACTGCTTCATAGAACAAGCATGTGAAGAAAATAAAATTACCCAGAATCCCCTGGCAGCACATTTCAGCTCCACACGTGTCACTCATGACTATATCAGTGCATGAGAGAAAGCTGAAAGGGATGACAGCCTATCCCTTTAACATTGTAGAGTATTTCTTCTAGTTCTGTCCATGTTATTTCCCCCTATAAAGTGTTTCTTGGGCTCAGAACTGGCAAACACAAATTATGTTTTTTTTTTTTATTCAACTTCTCCACTTCTGTATCAGATGCAAGACTATCAGTCAAGCATGGCTTTCAAAGTGGAGCAGATGTAATCTCTGTGATTAGGAATGCAGACTCTGTTGTCTTTGACCTGTCATCGCTCAAAGGATAGAGGAACTTTGTTAGAGAGCGAAAATGGGAATGGGACAAATAGCACAGCTAATGGGGAGTGTCTTGATACGGTCTCCCACGTGTCCACAGACTCGCGTGCACACACACACACAAACACACACACACACATTTGATTCATACAGCGCACATGCGTGCAGTTTCTTCAAAATACATTCATAGATGCCATATTCAGATAGGCACTAATTTGTCCACATTTACACTATGAACATGCACAGGACATGAACATGCACAAATCCATATATTGGTATTTTGTAATTTCTTCTTCCCATACACACAGCACTTTGTGGTAATAAAGTCTTTTGGGGGGGATGGGGGGGGTGAGATGGCAACAATATTTTCATTGAGTAAATTCTCAATTGCATTAAGACCACAAAAGCCATCTCTTTGTATAGTGACAGAGTCATTGGGTAACCGTAACATCGATCTTCTCCTAATCAATGGAGCTGCTGATCCTAGACCTCATAGCAGTGTGTTTATGTCCCCATGCTGAACGTGAGAGAGACACAGATCTCTGCTGAAATCGAGGTCTGTCTGTGACAAACGAATTTCTGGCGAAAGGATTCAGTTAGCACGGGCGTTGAATGGGAGAGGGGGAGGTGCTGTGAAGACGCTCCCCTCACCATCTGGACGGGGAAGAGGAGAAGTGGGACGGGTGCTGGGACCGTCAGCTGTGGCTTATGAGAGCTGACATTTGGAGCGACGCTCAGAGTCTGCAGCCCGGGTCCCCTCTGTGTAAATATTTACCCAGAAGGCCAGGTGACAGGAACACAAGCCTGGCAAGGCGAGGGCCTTCCTGCTTCCCTCTTTCACACTTGCGTCTTTTTTGTGTGCTCCTCCATGTTCACGTCTCCCTTCTGTCCACGCCTCCACCCCCCACCCATCCATTTGTCCCTCCAGGTGGCCATTGGTGCCAGGTGTCACCTTGAACAGTGATGCGGAGGTGGTGGTGTCTGAGAGAGCTCATTTCGTCTCTCTCTGACTGAGGGAGAGGGTACAAGGATGGAGCCAGCGCCCTCGTTCCCCTCTGCCAGGACAGGGCAGCCCTGCGACTTCAATCTGCTGAGCTGCTGCATGGCCTAATTCCTCCCCAGGTGGGGTTGGAGAGGGGCAGAGTGCCCAGATAGGAATGTCACGCAGCCTGTTTTCTCACCAGGCCGAGAGCAGAGGGCTGGAGCGCGATGGCTTGGCACTCCCAAGAGTACACAGCCTGTCCTCTCACGCTGTGCGTCAGAGAGAGAGAAAGAGAGAGAGATTGGACCGGGCAGCAGGGGCCCAGCGCCTCGCCAGGCCGTTTCACGTCCTCATCGTAGCGTGGAGGCTGCAAGGCCAGGGCCTGGGGATAAAGGGCCTTGTGCTTTGCCCCATTTGGCCCACTTCCAGCTTTCTCACCTTGTCGCAGCAGAAGGAGGCCCTATCGGTCAGCGTACGCCCGGCTCTGGCTGCTCTCCGCTGTCCCCCTTTCGCGGTGTCAGATGGAACAATGCTGGCTGAGGGCAGGAGCTGCCAAACTGGCTGTCTGTCTCTCTGCAGAAGTCCTGCGCCCCTCGCAGTGCCTGAGAGGTCACCTCCCGAACGCCAGATCCCCCCCCCTCCGGTTGTCCACTTCCTAATCTGCCACCTCTGCACTGCCTCATTCACACAGCCACTGCCACTGATGCCATCTTCACTTGTTATTTGTACTTACACCAAAACTGGCATGGAGTCCCAAGGTTGCCCGGACAAACACTCTGTTTCCATCCTCCACTGGCAGACTGTATGAGAGGGAAATTCTGCCAATCAGCTCACTGGCCTGATCGTATCTTTCTTAAGAGAGTGAAACATGCCATAAGTAACAGCTTGTAATCATTAAACTTTCATTAATTTTTTTCTTCTATTTAGCAATTGAAATAAAGAGCATTTGAAAACTGAGCTCTAAATTCTGAATTTTCACTTTTTATTTGTTTTCTTGCCTGTTCTAAGGTGTGTTTTTTTGTGAGTATGCAAGGGAGTACATTTGTGTTTACAGCACAAATACCCAACGGATATTTCCCACAGTCAGCAAATTGGAGGGTTTTAGCAGTAACACTTTGATTAACGCGCACCTGGGGTCTGGTGTGGTGTGCACCTCCCCTTGCTTAATAAGGGCTCCGATTGCCGTTTCATTAGTTTAAATAAAAAAAAAAACATGCAACCCTGCAAGACTTCACGGAGATGGAAGGTTACAAAAGCACAGTTGGCGAACTGTTGAAATATGGGATGCAGCGTGCAGAAGGAAAAGACATCGTCATTGTCAGGGTTTGTCAGTGTGTTCTGAGGGGTCAGTTCACGGTCAGTCGGTGTGAGAGCCTTTGTGGTGGAAGGAGAGGAGACACTCACAGCAGCCCCTGATGGTACTGCCATGTTCATTTCTGGCCACACAATGGGAAAGGACACCCAGCGCTGGACGAATGGGAGGATCTTCGCCGTTGCAGCTGTGGCCGCAGATGTGCACTGGTACTCGTTCTGTGCACTTTATGTGTTACGTGATATGTGACCACTCTTCAGCCAGTTTGTTTTGAGCATTTCAGGTGAACATTCGCAGGGCCCCAATGCAGAATGGGCTTCAGGCAGGAAGTTGCGGAAAAGGCCCGTCACCCACATTAACGTGTCGGTGGTGGAGCCGGGCAGGAGACCGTGATGATCAGAAGCGCATTCAGTTTCCCTTGTGTCTTCTCTACTCTCATCCCCGCTGCAGTCTCCCTGTACACCCTAGAGGACCTGAGGGATCCGTCTGTTGTGTTTCTGCATGACCCTCTCTTGATGAATGACCCTCTAGCTACAGTTAACAGTTCGCAGTCAGATGCCCTCTGACCATTCACTTTCCGTTCCATCTGTGCACCCATTCTGTTGTAGCTTGACACTTTCTCCATGGGTCTCATGATGGGGGAGCTGTATTATTAAATGAAGATCACAGGTACACTTAGTAGGGGATGTTGGACAAGGAGGTCTTGATCCACAGGCTAATCCAGGTGTTAATCCGGAGTTGAATGCGGGGTCAGGTGGTCCAGAGGTGATGTGCGCAGGTGATCCAGATTTTGATGTGATCAGGTCATCCTGATGCTGAGTTCTCCCAGGTGACCAGCCACCTGCCGTCACTGCCGGCCCCAGCCGAAGCGGTGGAAGGCGCTGTCCTCCCCGAGGGTCTGTCCCGCTACCCCTGTCCCCCCGGAGTCTCAGAATGCCCAGCCTTGACCTCACATCCCATCTGTGGGAGCAGGAAGCGCTCAGAGCAATTACATTTCCTGCTGACTTTGCCCTGAAAGTGTAATTGAGGCGGGTGCTGTTTTATTCTTTTGGGCCAGTATGTAAGATTTAAAAATTATTGTGCCAAGCAGGAGACAAGGTGTGTGTGTGCCTTTGTGTGTGTGTGTGTGTGTGTGTGTGTGTGTGTGTGTGTGTGTGTGTGTGTGTGTGTGTGTGTGTGTGTGTGTGTGGGGTGGGGTGGGGTGGGGGTTATTACAATGTTCTGGACCCACGGAGCAGATGCTTCACCTCTATATATGGGTACTGCTGAGAAAGCCTGCCCAGTCCTGCTCTTGGATGGTCATGGTATCCACGCAGTGCTTCCACACAAGTGGAATATATATATGGAATATATATATATATATATATATATATATATATATAAACACATGAGCAGGGGTAGCCCCTCTCTCTGCCACCCAATGCCCAGATTATTAAAAATAAATAGATAAAGTGCATTTTTATTTACTTATTTTTGTTTGTTTATCACCCCATAAAAAACACAAACACAATAGCATTCACTGGGGTGGGGAATCTTAGTATAAAGGATGTCAGCAATATGTTAGAGCTTGTGTTTGTAATTCAGTAGCAAGGTTTGGAATCAAATGTGCCACCAAAACTGTTTACACATTTTGTGAAAACAAAAATTACATTTTCCTTATCAGTTTTCAAAAAAAAAAAGTGCTGTGACATTTGTCAAAACAATGTCAGTGTCTCTCAGCTGGGTAAGAAAAGAAATGGGAAAAAAACAGCACTTTGACTCATAGGTGACTAGCATTATCAACAAAAAGGAAATGGACATCAGGATTGTCACACTCTGTCCACTGGTGTCGCTTTGGTCAGCGGCCCCACCTTTTGCTGTTTAGCAGTAGCTGTAGTGTTTGCGATTTTGTGAATATGTCTCTTAAATTTGGGAGTGTCTCAGTTGAATAGTGCACTGTGTTTCAGAAATATCCATAACTTTGGGTGTGAAAACATCTAACTAATGATGTAATTAAGCCAACTGGGCCAGTTTATGGAACAAAAACTAGAATACAAACAGCTTGCCAGGAACTTAGTTTGACACCATGGTGTAGAATAAAAGACTGGCAGTCTAACCTTTTAATTAGCAACTGATTTAGACTTGTAACAATGGTGAGGGGATGTCCTACCTAATAATCTCAATTTAACAATTAAGAGCTGAAGTGTAAGAAGAACACCAAACCCTGCAGCCTTACAGGTCTGCAGGAGCGCTCTCCTTTCGCCTAAGGGCTACACTGGATGAGGTATTTCAGGTAACAACTGTGACTGAAAGGAAGAGGATTTGAAAATGGCATTAAATCGACCATGTTCCTCTCCACCCTCCTTTTGATCATTCCGCCCCTGACAATTAATTTGCCCTGCATGTTTTCTCTTTCCTTTGAAACAGGGTGTCTGAAGGTCCTTCAATCTCTGTCTCTCCCCCCCCGCCAGGGTTGCTGTCGGAGGCTGAGAGGCTGTTTGATTGCGTGAAGCGAATTCGGCGCCATTTCAAAATTCCCCCCTGTATCTGTTTTCATTAGACTCTAACCAGGCAGAGAGCAGGGCCGCCAGGGGCTCTGTCAGTCAGTGTGGGCATGCAGACAGGTGATTGAAGCTGGAGCGCCCATTTTGTTTACAAAGTACTGAAACCGGGGCTGGAGGGGCTTTGTTTGTGTGTGTTTGTGTGTGTGTGTGTGTGTGTGTGTGTGTGTGTGTGTGTGTGTGTGTGTGTGTGTGTGTGTGCGCGTGCGTGCGTGCGTGCGTGTGTGTGTGCGTGTGTGTGTGTGTGTCTGTCTGTGTGTGTGTGTCTGTCTGTGTGTGTGTGTATACATCTACCCACAGGCACATGTACTCAGATGCATGTGCATTCTAAAACACTTTGCAAAAATATGGAAACCATGCAAATGAAAAAAAAAAATGCAGAACATTTGCTGGCTGTTTAGCGATATGGTGAAAATGTACAGCACACAGTAAGCAGTACATGTCCGAAAGAGTGGCTTTGATTAAATGTTATTGGGGAAAGTGCTCTCATAGCCTCCTATAAGGGCACATTATGATACATGATCATCTGCGCATGGTTCACTGTGGATTCAGTGTTGATCTAATCAGGCTGGGAAATTGGACATGAGGCATCATGGTTTGGATTCTGGGGCCACGTCTGGACAGCAGCCAGGAGAGGCCTGTGCTGGGCCTGCATCGGAGCACACTGGCCTGTCTGTGCAGTCCTGTACGCTACAGTCCTCCGCTCCCGTCTCTGTCTGGCCCCGTCTCCCTGCTGCCCCATAGCAGAGGAATCCATGTCTGTGCCATCTTTATGAATCCATCTCTACAAATGAAAGCGCTTGCTGTGGGGGCACCCTGTATACAGGCAAATTGCTTCAGTTTGGTGTAGTGAGAAGGAGCAGGGCTTGTAAACTATAGGTTGTTGGTTCAATCCCCAGGTGGGCCTGCGCTTGTATCCGAGGGCAAGGTAATAAACCTGAATTGCCTCAGTAAATGTCAAGTTGTGAATATGGAGAACATATAAAAATTCTTAGTTATGTAAGTCACTCTGGATACAAGTGTCTGCTAAGGAAATGTAATATAATAGAAACGTTCCTGCTAAACTACCACGCGATATTGTTTAGAAACAGTGGCAGTGTTCTTATGGTGATTGTGACCGATGAGTGTGTACGTGATGTTTATATTTATTGGCGTGCAGCTCATAATAAATAGTTATTCATCTCGCTTTTGGTGCTTTAATGAAAGGGAGAGCTGTTCCCCAGGCAGATGGTTGGTGGGCTGATACCGGAAGAGGCTGAGGCTATGGGAAGCCAGCATGGCCCTTGCTCACACAAAGGGGCTGTTATGGTCACGAAGTCTCACCATGGAGGGGCCAACATGGGATACTGAAGTTTAGCAACCCAAAGCCCTGGAAGACCTTAGGAAAACCAGCATGGGAAACACAGTCTAACACGCCCACACTCACGCACACATGCTCGCATGCGGTACTGTAGAGTTTTGACCTGCTTATGGACCCGGGGGTTTGTTGGTGTACATCCTAGAGCACTGTAGCTGTACCCAGCATCAAAGCAGGCTTAATGAGCCCCTGCATAAAGCGCATCACATGGTCGAGCACTGAAGCCATAAAAGCACTGCCGTAATAAATAATAAATTAACTGTCTGCACTTCTCCCTGCAAAGTTTTTCTTCATGTGCCGCGCCTGTTCAGACAGCGGGTGCATTAGTTCGGGTTGCAACGTTGAGCAGACAGCCAGTCCTTCATACCCGGTCCCTTGACAGTGAAATGGAGCGGTTTGTACATTTGATTAGCTCCCGCCATGGAAAATATGACTGCAAGCGTGTGGTTCATGCCCGTTCCATAAGCACCCACCTTGACTCGAACCGCCGTTTCCAGCTTGAGGATGGATTATAGCGGTATGCTGATGGATTCGAATCTGCCTGTTTTCCACTCTGTGCTAATGAGAGGCGGGCTCCTCTGAGCATAAGCAGTCCGTCGAGGCCGAGGGAGCTCTTGGTGCAGAACGGCAAAATGTCCACAAACACAATACCCTGAATACTAAGCCCAGGGAACGTGCGTTAAAAGTTTTGAAGGAAATAAACACAACTAAATAAAGGCCTTTCAGCAGGAGACCACAACTCGAGACATGCGTGTTGTCAGCAATAAAATTTATTGTATGGTTTGCCAAATGATAGGCCCTTTTGTTACAGCAAGCGCAGAGCTCTCGTGGAGATGACAGCAAGTTAGCAGACAGGCAGTCGCCCAGGAGTGCACATTAAAGGCACATTAGGAGCAACAGTAAACTTGCTTTTTCATTAGCCATTTACTGTGACCCTCTTACCCAGAGATAGGTTAGATTTCATTTTACAATGTGGGGCACACAAGCTTTAAAAACACCTACATTTTCGAACACCTCCTGTTGAGGCTTAAGAAATGGATCAATCTGAAGTAAAGGTCATGCCCAATTAGTATCAGCCATTGAATGCTCTGTCTTTCAGTGGAAGCAATGTCCAGTAATGTTAAGTGTCAGTCTCCTCCCACCCCCCTCCTTCCCAGATACAACGGAGAACATGTATGATCACAATAAGTAAAGGCTCCCTAGGTGATAGTTGTAATTCCCAACAGATACATCCATTCTTCAGCTGTTTAGCCATGGATGGCCGGTCTTCTCATAAACTGTGTATGGTTTGTGATAGAAACCGAGACGCAAGGTTTGCTTTGTCGTCTTCATATTACTCGAGGGTGGGTGAACATGGCGCCTCTCTGCAAGGCTGGTCGGGCTACAGAGCGAATCGTTTGATCACAGTGAGGAAACGGGCTGCATGGTAAAAGGGTCCTGGCGGCAGGTTGACATTTGCCTCCTCTCATAGCCAGTGCTCCACAGGGGCAGCAGTTCTGGTGCCTTTCAGACATATACCCATTACATTTTTTAAATGGTGTTTCCACCACCATTTTCTTCAAAGAGACCCCTCCCCTTTCCTTTGTATAGTGAGAAAATCATTATGAATTTCAACCTTCCATTTCCTGTTCGTGCTTGGTGTAGTGGAGAGAGTGTGGCTTTTGAGTGGGGGCTTTGACCCCCCCCCCCCAACCCCCCCATTCTCCTGTATGAGGCAAGATACCACTCAGCTAAATTCCCGTGGCAGCTACCAGAATGCGCCTCACGGATGACTGAAGGCTCCTCTTGCGCCTCACTCACCTCCAGCCGAGCTGACACTTACCAGATACCTCCTGTCGCCATTTCTCCTCCCTGCTCCTCCTGTGCATCGTGAGGTGCCTCCCGAAGAGCTCTCTGACTCCCGCCTTGCTGTCATACATTACCGACGCGCCTTGGCCCACCTGACGAGGGCCTCTGAATATTTTCTGTTCTTTCCTTCTCCGTTTTTCCTTCATATCTCCCAAGCGGCTCAATACATGCCCTCCAACTCATCTGCCACTGAAGGAAACCTGCTGCTGCTATTGGAGGAGGGACTTCACACAGCGACGTGTCTCAGAAAGATAGTCCAGTGGAGGCATGAGCTCGGCTTTCATTTGCCAAATTGAACCTCTTGGGACTGAGGCCTGAGTGGCTTTCACAGGGAAGCAGCCACAAGGATTCATGAATGGACCGCAGTGTGGCGTAGAGGTCAGTAAAATGGACTCGTGCCCAGGTGGCAGGTTTGAGAGGGACCCTGCTGTTGTATATACAAGCAAGGCACTTGACCTGAATTTTCCCGCCATATGTCCTTTTGTGTAAATAGGTAATGTGCGAAATGTAAGACATACAACCCACCCAATTATGCAGTCTGATGAACAATGAGGGAAGTCACTATATTGCAGCTGTTTATTAGGGACATATAAGGCACATATAAGGTGGTGTCACTGATGGTACAGCACATTTTTTAGGTCCACACCTCCCCATCCCTTATATTCATTATTGGTCTGAGTTGGTAATAATGTGTGGATTCTGAAAGAGTCCAGTTACTGTTACTGAGTCCAGTAACTCTGTGTAACACTTATTTTTACACACAGTTACTGGCAACTTCTCATTGTGTCTGTAATCCCGATAATAGTTGTAGACATTCTGGCTAACTATGTTTCCATCTCAGATCTTAATTGTTTAATTTTTGGGTACAGCTGTGTGTTAGGGGGGTGTTAACATTAAAACACGGGTAGCAATTTCGTTTTCAAGAAATGGAACTTTCAGCTCAATTCAGCTGGTCTTTTTTGCACTTACGGCTCTCTGGTGAGATTACCCACAATTTCTGTCCCTCCACTAAAGTAGCCCAGTCAGATAGCTCTAACAACAGAGAAATTTGTCCGAAAAGAACTGCAAGCTCTTCCACAGACTGTACTTACACCTAGTGTTGTGTACTATCTGCATTGCCCTGACCAAAAGTGGAATTTTTGGGTGTCTGGGTTAATGTCAGTGTCCTGCAAGTCATCACGCTGACACGGATCACATACTGCAGAATACTTTTATTATTACATACAATACTCCCTCAGACCAGCAGATGCCTAAGATATATATTTAAAATAGTTTCTCTCAATAGTGGAGATATGATTCACATTAGAGATTATGCAGCACTTTTTCTTAAGATGTTCCATAAATCACAACATAGACCGCAATTCCAAGTCTGGATTAGGGGTGCTTTGTCAATTTCTGTGACCCCATAACATTTTAGTTAAAAAAGGCCACAACAGAGCATGTTGTCCCAAACATTGTGGCATTAGTTTTTGTTAGTTTCTTTCACAATTTGTCTTCAATAGGCTTCTGCGAAAACAGTAACAGTCCACGAAAGTGATCTAAATACAGCGGGAGTGTCCCACAAAGCCGCTGTTGTGTAACCAGTGCTCACTGCCAGGATGGAACAATTGGGACCATTCTACCCCCATGGAACTCCGTGTCAATGCCTTTCAGTGTGGGACGTTCCATTAATGTAGGTGGTACTGTACATGGAGTCAGCAGTGCCCAGCACTGGCAACTGGGATTCAGTGAAATGTGATAAACCTCATTATGAAGTTGTAGCTTTGTTGGGTAACTGCGCTGCAGATATCTATCGTGAAGGAAAAAATATCTTTTTCCGTGGTTGTTTTCTGTTCTTCAGTTTGTACTGTCCTTAGAAGATGGAAGAGTATTGTACTGGTTGGAGTTAATCAAAAAAGAAAAAAATACCCAATGCAACCTTATGCAGAGGGTCTTATTTTCAGTGATACTCAGTGTCTGACCTTGCTATGATAAGATGTCTGCCCCAGTGCAGGGGTCTTCCCAGACTCTGAGAGAGCCTGTGACGCGTGGCAAGGCCAGTCACTAAACCTGACCGATGACCAACCCACAGCCCACTCCTCCACTGCCCCCCCCCCGTCCCATCAGCCCTCGACACTCTGCCATCCCGCAGGTGATCTCAAACTGCCCTTTTGGTTTGGCAGGAGGTAATCTGTGTTGATGCTGGACCCTCACAGACCTCCCAGATTACAGTGCACTGTGTGTATTACTTCCAAAAGCATTATGTGTTACCCCCTTCTGTCTAATCTTCTTGACAGACCAGGAGGTTCCTTTTTGCCACCTACCATAACCGCTGCACACCGCCCCCCCACCCCCCACTTCTGTCATTGTCTACCTCGCCCCAGCCACTTGACATTTAGCCCTGGGGAAGGAGCTCAGTAATGGGATCAGTTGCAGCCAGCCAGTTTTCTTCACGCTCTGCTGCCCCTAATAAACAGGACAGTAGGAGGGGAATGGGGTTGGGGGGGCTTCCAGCCAGCCTGCCCATCTCTGACCTCTGCTCCCTGAAATATGGTGGGGCGGATGCAGCCTCGCCCAGAATCACCCCTCTGGTGTCCCCTAGTGCTGTCCCCCACTTCATCTGGTCGCAGTAGCCTGGAGAACAGAATGTGAGGGAATGGAAATCATTCGGTTGCCCTACTGAGGAATGGCCACCTCTTGTGGAGGATTTGAAGATTTAGGCCACATCATCATTGATTCCGCTTCCTCAGCTTTTGTATCATTGAAACATGTTGTTACCGAAAGAAAAATAGTCTGCACTGCCTCTGATCGTTTAGGTGAAGCCTTAATCTGAGATGTATCATTTTTGTCTTAATGTACTGAGCTGTCGAGAGCTGGCCTCCCTTATCGAAGTAATGACTGTGTCATCTAGCATTATTGCCCATCCCCAGGTTAGAGTGCACCCATCAGCGGCAGGACACAGTTTCAGCAGAGGAGCTCAACAGCCTGAACTTTAAGGCCTCAGCTCTACTTTTTCTTCTCCTAATTTTTTTGGCAACAAAATTGCTCCACACTTAATAAACCCTCGTTCAACTTTCAGAACGAAAGATCAAGTGATTTGGTTCACAAAACATAAAACGCAGAAACACAAGGAAATCCAAAAGGTTATTGAGGAAACTAATTAGAATGGGGAAAAAAACCGAGGTCAGTACTAAGTGCAGCATAATGATAAGGAGCTGGAGAGACTGCTGGTGCACTTTTACCAGTGCTTGGCTGCGCTTGGGTTTGGAATGTTTGTGGGTGCTACTTCTGAATTAGTGCTTTCTTTTTTCCATACTCTTTAATCAGATAAGTGCTTGAGTTGAAAGCAGTTTCTTGTGTAACATTCCACAGGCATTGTGGCAGTGTTTCTTAGGTGATGCACTAAGTGCAATAATTTTTTGCCTTGTGGTCTGCATGTTGCATAGTAACTTTTAAAAAGTGAGTACCGAGCGACCCCCAGCACCCCGATGTGAGGATGCGAGGAGGCATCCTCGCTTGTCTGTGTCGATTGATTGATCCGAAGCCGCTGCCCTACTGGTGCGGAAGGAGATTCCCTGGGGTCAAGCTGCCGAAAGGCCAGCGCGGCTTTCTTCTTCACTTTGCTCGCAATAAGTTCATTTCTCACCGAGTGTCACGGCCCAGAGGTGCTCGCTGTCAACGTGCTCCATCCAGCGATCGATTCATTGCGGCGCGCAAGCGGCACTTTATTTAACTCCGCCGGAACAGATGGCGGTGGCAGCGGCTCCGATTTGGCTGCTGGGAAGCCTGCCGAAGGGCCGAAGCTCTGCTTAGCTGTGCCCAACCAATCATCAGTTTTCATCTCTCTCCCCCGAAATCAGCACCCTTAAGAGGTGTTCTGTGAAACCAGGGAAACTGCAGAGAACGGGGATGTTGGTGGTCACATGAAAGCTTGCCATTCCTAGCTCAGACTTTAGGCTGTGCATTTTGGAAGGAGTGCCACCAGGATTTTTATGGGGATACTGCTATTCCTGGGCTGTTACATTTTGACTCTTGGGTTTGGGTCAAGATAATCTCTCAAATACTGTAGGTAGATCCATCATATATTCTGTGCGTGGGCATTTTGTTTTTGGTTTTCATTGTGTCAGCTGTAGTCCAACATTGCTTAGATTTCTACAGTTTGTTCATGTTTGTTCATAAAAGACTTTAATTAAAGGCCAAGTTTTATTACTTTTTCAATATTTTGGTAAGCCAAGTTTTGATTTTGTAGTCATACATCAAACCAGGCCAATCTCGCTGACTTGGTTTGATGTTGTTTTTCTTTAAAGTCTCTGACTGTCTATGCTGGAAGGAAACTGCAATATGAAAAAAAAGCATCAATAGTGTATTCAAGTAATCAGCGGTGTAGTAATATTCACTTAAATTCACCATTGTTTTGAAAAAAAAAGACTAATACATTTCTGCACAATGACATTGTAGAAAGGCTTTGGCAGCAATTAAGTTCTTATTCAAAGTGGAGACAAGCTGTTCTTCTTTCAAGACCAAGGGGGGTTATTCCTACAGTACCTGCCTTGCCTCTTCACCTTATGAGCAATGACATCATGACAGACGAAGGTAAGCAGGTGTGCAGGATCTGTGCGCTCTAAGGTCTAATGGGCTTTTTTGGCTTTAAGTAAATAGTATTAAGTGTTTAATGAGGATGGGGATTATTTCTCATACAGATCTGTTGAGTTACTCTACAGTCCAGTGTTAAAGGATTAGATGTAGATTATTGTTGTATCAAGGCATCTGTAGACAGTTGGCTCTAAGCTGCCTAAGTGCATCTAACTGCCAAGCATTGATTACCTGACAGTTTTATCTACATTTTTAAGAGATGCCAACCTAGTAGCGGTTGATAAGAGACTTGAGTGAATGTGGTTTTGGATATTAAGTTCATTCTGTGAGCCTAGTGGAGCCATTCTTCATTTGGCCTCCTGAACCAAGCTTCACAGCAGGAATACAGGGTACACTTATTTATGAAAGCAGTTAAAAGCATTTATTTATGAAATCACATGAAGCATTTAACAAAAAGCAACAAACAGGGCGTGAGAATGGAAGGCACTTTTTTGTGAGAGTTCACTCAAGGTTATTTAAGGCCCGCAGTGCAAAGTGGACTGTTGGGGTCCATTCATCAGCACTCTGCAGTCACCCACAATCCCGTGCAATTAGTGTACATGCTGACCACATCAAACAGTTGGTCCCTTCATTCCCTTCAAACACCAATCACACAAAATGGGCAAAGTATCTAATCGTCCTTGAAGAGGGAGAGGTTTGGTCTCCTACAACATGAGAACGGCTGAAGGCAGGAGGAGATGGTGGCCATCAGATGCGGGCATTACTTACAAGCCATTGAGTTCATTATTGCCTTGGCATAATAACCACCCCTCGGTTACCATGCAGACACCACCAGCTTTTAATTCACTTAATTCCATAATTATTGATTCTGCCGGCAGCAGGGCAGAAAGGTCAGTATTCACCTGAACTTCATAAAGCAGATCTGAAATGAAAAACAAACAAGGAGGTGAAATTGGCTTCATTAAAGATGACTAATTAAAACTTGGGGCTTGCCCACCAACACTTGTGCATTAATATATAAATGCCAAGTGCGTATACACCCACACACACGTACAAACACACACAATATGCTTCTGGCAACATACAGATATGACATTTTAGGGGAGCTTTTCGCAGTGCATTCAGTTTTACCACTAAATAACTGTTTCACAGAGAAGCTTTGATGTGACACTATGGTAGTAAGCCTGTTTGTGTTCTCGAGTGGCTCAGTCAGCAACATGCTCACCTTGAGTGCAGGCTGAGCCCTGTGGGAACGGGTGGGTATGTCAGCCAGGGTCTCCTTGTGTCACTGCTCTCTGGCACCCTGCTGTTCATCAGGCTACTGTGAGTCCGTGCAGTAGTACCTACCGTCCAGTTGGTGTTTTTTGGCTATTTGGCAGCATGTCTGCCGTCTTGATTTATTGAATCAAGGTGAGGTTATTTGGAAATAACTCATTGATCAAAAAAGCCTGGCTGTCAGGGATGCCTCTCCAAAACCTTTAGTATTAGATATTTAGTTTTTTGTTTTTTTTTTTCTTTCTATCAGGAACTTGTAATATATTGAGCTCTTGCCCTATGTCTTTTAGCAGGGCAATTAACACATGTAGCACAGAAGAGCGTTGAAAACTTTTTTCAGAACTCGAGCCAGTCCTAAAAGAACCCTAGTTGAATATTTACAGTGCTCCGGGGAGCCAACATCAGTCTTACTAATTCCATCGTTTCATGCTGAGCCGCGTTTGAACCAGCAAGCACATCTGTAATGTTTGTTCCCGCACTTCTCTGGCGGGCCTGCCAAGCGGGCTCTGTTCATCAGTTTCTCTTCCTTGAGTGCCACACAACTAAAACACTCCCCAGTTCTTGTCTGTCAATCGTTAACCTGGAATGGTACTCGTGTAATTACTGGAGCAAGTGTAGCGTGTGTTGGATAAGAAATGCAAACAGCAGTCCATTTTTCCTCTTTCTGCCTTCAGTGAGCAGCGGTTTGACTCTGGGATACCCATACACACTCATACAGACATGCACACACAGTTGTTTGCAGTGCACATCGTGGCTACATACAGCAGATATATAAGATGGACAAATTTCTCCGGTTTGACGCAGCACTTAGTCAGTGCCTCACTGGAAAACTAAGGCTTTGTGTCCCGTGACACCTATGCGTGACACTGTTTTGGAATAGCACAGTGTTACTGCCAGCATGTGACTGCTGATGATATTAGTCCTACTTGAAGTTATGCAAGGAGTCTGTCTGACCTCTCTAGTCTCTACATCTCTCTCCCTGAATAATCTCTGCAGATTGTCTGATCTGCCTTATTTCGACTGTCCCTGTATCCCTCTTCCCGTGTTATGCGTGCAGATTGCTGGCTGGTGGAGGCGCCACCCTCTGCAGGGGGTCTAGAGAGGTCAAAGCACACTTAGGCTGCAAGCCGGGCTGGAGGACAGGTCAGCGGTGTCACACTGCGGCCCAACAGCACCGGGGGCGGGAGGACCGTCCTGTCAGCTGGCATCAGTGGAGGAGCGGGGAACAGGGAACGGCCCCAGTGGTCACAGAGTCCTGTCCCCGGGGACCAGAGTCACACAGAGTCAACTGAACACACTAATGCTATCACACCAATATCAAGGCTCCGCACTTTGATAACACACATACACACACACACACACATGGGCATGCCAATGGCATCAGCACTTTCCCACTCTTTCTCCTTCCCAAACACACACACACACACACACACACACACACACATGCTCACATAAGCAAACGGAAAGCAGTGATTCATCACAGCTGGTGGTATACAGACTGCATGGTGGTTTTCACAGCCTCAGATATGAGAGAGAATTTGTTATTAAGCTCCCAGAGAGTCTAATCCACTTTATTAGTTTTGGGATGTCTGGATCTGTTTTTATTTTATACCAGTCAATTCCATTAAGACCACAGTAGGCTATAGGCCTGTCATGTTGACTGTGGTTTTAAGTTTTAAGATTATGTTGGTCGTGTGGCACCTCTCTTAATGTTGTTCTGATGTTTTAGGCACATTATAGCATGTTGGTGGTTGTTGGTAAACTGTGGCTGATGTGCACTGAGCCATATTCCTGTGAAGAAGGCAGCGTCAGTGACAGTGAGTTTTAGCTGTCAAGGGAACAGACACACAGCAAGTCTCTCTGTACTGTCAGCACAGAGATAGAGACACGGGCATGTGGCAGGTTCACATCATCTCTGAATCCTCTCTCTCTCTGCTGTGGACTGTGGGCAGACCTCATTCCTGAGAGAAAGGGACACACAGAAAGAGGCAGACAGACAGACAGAGAGCGAAAGAAAGAGACCGACGGACAGAGAGAGGCGGAGTCTAAAAAAGAAAGAAAAAAAAAAGCCAGTTGGAAAACAGCGGAGACAGGGAGAAGCTGTGGAAGAGGGCGAACAGAGAGAGATGGAGAAAAGACAGGGACAGGGACAGGAAGATGAGATGCAAGCATGTTTGTGTCACCATGCCGAGTGAAATGGTCCAACGGTCCATCTCCTCCCCTCATTTCTCTCAGCAAGGTGACAGAGGTGGTGTGCAGCAGGGCAGCGGGGATTGCAGTGTATCTCTGTGTTTGCACTGTATATGAGTATGGGCATGTGCTAACAGAGTCAACACTACAGATTTCTTGCTGCACAATAGCAACATTGCCTAGAGTCTATATCTGCAATACACATTTTATGAGTCTTTATGAATAAAATGTGTGCATCATCTTTTTTCTCATTCTGTTTTAATCACTTACATAGATTGTTCCCTTCAAATCTGATTTACCAAGAAAGCAATAAGAATGCAATGCTTTGTTCAGGTGATATTACTTTAATGTCTGTGAGGAGTTGGGGCCTGGGGCATACAGCACACACAGGCGGATGGTGGATGATATAGAGTGTGTGTGTGTGTGCGTGCCTGTCTGTGTGTTTGTATGCTGGTGGAAGCAGTACCTTTCTGCCATGTTACAGGGCGTTGTTCTGCCATATACAGTACGATCTGGGAAGGGTATAGACTGTTATGTGAGGAACCAGGTTTATGCCGCTGTAAAGCATTTGTGTGTATAATATGATGGCCTTGATTCAGCAACAGCTTCAGAGCTGGTGGACCCTCCTTCCTCTTCTTTAACTACTCCCATGTTAACTGCAGAGTAAATACGCATGACTTTTCCACACTACATCAAGGTTTCTGTTTGTTGCGAGGTTTGAAAACAGGGAACCAACATCACACAGAGCAGTGGGAAAACCCACCTGATGCACTGCTCATAGAATTTTCAGCACACATAATCAGACCATGGGTCTGAAAATGGAAACCAAGGAGAAATTCACACCAGTTCAAACACTATTCTGTGGACTGCCTTATTCCCCAGAGCACCCTGCCTTCGGTCTGAGAATGAGGGATGTATGAACAGGTAGTGTCAATAGACAGAGGTACGTTTCTCCTGCAAGTAGACCCACGGCATCCTTTGGCTAGAGATGAAGCCACACATTCTCTGGTACTGAGAAGCATTGTGCTTCCTCCTTGTACGAGTGCTGCCCCTCCCAGCCTCAGCTGTGTGTGCAGAATTCGGAGCAGCTCGAGCCCAGATCCTCTCAGCTCCCAGCCCAAGTGCCGGGCACTTCATTACACTTCCCAACAGATGGAAGGAGGATTGCCTTTTTGAGCTTTATTCATTGTGACTTGTTTTTCATTAGCCCTCTAATTTTACGTCAGGAAACATAACCGCCGTGTGCAGAGGCTATGTAACTATTACCAGAATCTGCGGGTTCCTTCTCTCTCCCTCTTCTGAGTGTGTGTGTGTGGGTTTACACCTGAGATCACTCTGCACAGCTAATTCAGTTATGCATGTGTATACATGCAAGGCTAGTTATTGAGGGCTCTTATTCCATTCTATTTAGACTGAGTGCATGATAACGTAAGGTTTTTTTAGATATGTTTCCATGATAGCTTTTTTCCCTGAGTATTTTTGGGAAGAAAAACAAGGCTTCATTGTTGTATGTACGTGTTGAGCAGCTATATTTGGACTAGTGGCTCGGGTACCAGAGGACTGTCATTTCAAACCTTAAGACATTGCCATTCCTTGACTGAGCACTGAGCAAAACTGAGCACCAATAGCAATAAACATGCAAAACTTGTTGGTAACAAATTTCAGACACTGAAAAAAGACTGCATTAAAGACTGAATCTGAGAAAAGCAGAGACCCTCACACTGGCTAATACCCTGCAGATTTCCTCCAGTAAAAACTCCATTGTATCTGCTCATGTGTCAGCACTGTCAGGCTGTTTTGATGGACTAACATGTTGAGTAAGTCCAGTATGTTAAAAGGCAGAGATGGACATTATGTGAACACCTCAGAGCCGTGTGGGCACAGGTGTGAGCGGAGAGGGACTAACTTTACCCATGAGGCATCCCGGCAGCAGGATGCTCGCGTTGCCAAGGGAGCGGAAGAACAGTTGCCGTGCCACGATTGATGTTGCAGGTGTGCCAGGCAGGTCATGTGGAGGAAAGTAGAGCTTTCCCAGGCCCCGTGCTCCTGTAGAAATGATAGAGGGCCCGCACTTAACCTCCCCTGAACTCCTGCCGCACATCTCCAGAGTGCCCCTGCGCTGTAGATTAAAGGCCTGCCAGGTGCACAGAACCTGGATCAGGAGGCTGGTCAAATCGCTTGACACAGTTTAACACGGCGTCTGAGCCGCGAGCTGACGTTAGCAGCGCTGCTTCCCACCCAGATGTGGCTTCGCGGTGCCACGTTCTTCATGAGGTGTTCAGTGCATGGGCAGGGGCCAGGGTTGTCAACAGCACTGTCATAACAGTGGTACCTGGTGGGTAGTGAAATCTATTTGTGTGAGATTTTTTGGGGGGTTTAGAGGGATACATGAGTTTATTGTTGTTGTTATTGCTGTAGCCACCATGACGTTTTGAATGTGTTCAGTGTTTTTATATTGAAAGGGGTATTGTTCTTTTGCAGCTCACAGTGGAAGCATAGTTTTAAGCCCAGTAGGTCACTTGGGGCATCTTTCTTTTGCTCTTCGAATCAATGTGGCATTGAAGTGCAAGTGCGCCCCCTGGTAAGGCCCTAGTGTATCACAAGGCCCAAATCCATCTCTATGATTTCACATGACAATCAGAGAAGCAGCAGGATCAGTTTTAAAGTATCTGGGACAACCGAGGCTATTCAGCCCTTGTGTTTAAAGTGTCTGGTACGGCTGAGCCTACGTGCTATTCATTCATTCATTCATCCATTCATTCATTCAAAAAACATAAATCTGGCACTGCACAGTCTTATAGCAGAGTAACTGCTGTAACCTTAGGATGGCTTGGTGGTTTTGATTGAATCCAGTGGCCAGTTAATCAGTGAATAAATTAGGGGTATTAGTGTTTCTAGAACTCCTTTCTTCAGTCACAGCCAAAATTTGAAATGTATTATCAAGGATGAAAGGCACATGCATTTTTACTCCTAATATGTGAAGAGGCAATGCTATGGGAAACATTAGTTTTAGCATCATGGTAAATATCTTTTTTAGTGCTTGTTTTGTTCTGAGGCAGGCTTAGATCTTGGCTTCAGTCACTTGAGTGCTTTTACATCTTTGAGTCATTATAACCAGCGCTACTTCTGTAGAGAGAGAAAAAAACAACAGCTGCAACAACAACAAAGCCAATGAGGAATGGGAAGGAAGCAGGTCGTGACAGCATCCTTGCAGTCTACCTCCCTCCACTCTTGTCACTCCTCACTTTCTGGCTTCTCCAAACAAGGACTTCTTCACACAGAGGACCGCAGGAGCCCTCTTTAATTCTGGGCTGCGGCAGGCCAGCGGATCCTTCAATGCAGGTGCAGCATAGGGTTTCTCAGGCAGATGTCCTCGGCCTAATTTAGCCCGGTGCCCGTCTCAGGCGCGGTTGGAGCAGGCTGCCTGGATGAAACAATTAGCAGCTCCCGGGCCCAGCGTAGGGCAACACGGCGGCCCCCGGAGAAGCTGCGAAATTAACGCAAGCGAGGATCGGCTCCTCGGGCCTGCTCGGGCTGCGCCTCGGGGGACGGCGGCGGGCGCACCTGAGACACCTCCAGTTCCCTGGCGACAAGAGCATTGATGAGGTGATGATTAGAGCTTGGATACCCAGGAAACGGAGCTTCAAGCCTGGATACGGGTTATCGGTGAAGCTCATGACGGCTTGTGAGCACATCATAAAACTGTTAGTTTTTTATCTCTGGTCCTCTTAAAGGCACCTAACTTGGCTCTATGCTATTACACCCTCCAGAGTCAGTGTTGAGGTTTGCGTTTGTTAAAGAAAAAAGCACACCCAAAAGGAAAGTGTTTGGTTGGGTGCCTGAAGCGTTTTTAAAGCTGCGTTTTTGGTACATGTAGCAGTACATTCTCCCTAAGCTCCACATTCAAATACACATTACATTTTTTTCAGAAAATTGAAAACATCATTTCAAGATTCAATTAATCCTAGTGCCTTTGTCTACCTTTTCATTGTACAGTCAGTGGAAACCTAGGAGTAGAACATGTTCGGAAAACAGAAACAAAAAACATTAGCAAACTTATGCAATGAACATAATGAAAATAATTTTTAGTGTTCTGGATCAAAAAAGCTATTTAAAAATATAATTACCAAATAATAACTTCATGAGAAATGAACAAAAGATTGCTGGTTTCTTTTTTGGCAGGTAAACACATGTTCGACTGCGTTTAACTAGCAAGACCACAGCTTCTCTGCCCTAAAGGTCCTTGGATCTCCTAGCGAGTTGCTACTAGCAACACACCCTCCTGCAGGCAACAGACAGAAATTTGCCTGCACCAATTTATAAACACAGTACAACATTGCAGATGTCCAGTACTTCATACGTATTTTGTATGATGGAATGTGCTTTCAGACAGATAAAATTAAAAAACAAAAAAACAAAACTGTAACAGCCTTTTGGTTGCATTGAAAATCAGCATTCGGGTTGGGGACTGATAGATCTTCTTTGTTTATCTGCTGTGTTAATGTTTTTAGGTTACTGTCAATCCATCAGAATGTATTAGTTGTGGCACATTGAACTGTCACAAAGCTCTTTTCCAATGGGAATAGAAAAACAACAAAACTCATGCCAGCTGGGGGAGAGTTGGATAGTTATCTCCTGGCTCCAGGAAAAGGTGGCTGAGATACTCGTAGAAAACAGTTGAAAAGGAATCAAGCCATAGAATAGAGATGTTCATTAATGTCTCTGTGAATGTAATTGTCTATGCTTTTTGTCAGGGACAAATATAGTAAAATACTGACATTTTGTTAAAAAATAAGTGATTTTGCCTCAGCTTTTCCTGAAGCTGTTTCATTTGGTCAGGTAATAAGGTAATGATTAGGCACCACGGGCAGAAAAAAGCTCTTTGCCCAGAACTCTGTAACTGCCTTCTGCAATGCCTCTGGTGGTCATGGCACTACATTCCTGCAGTCTGTTTAGTATTATTTTCAGAAGAGACGGAACAATGGTTTGCAAGCATTTGAAAATAAAACGCTTAGAATACTGAGTAAAACCATACCACATTTTGTAGTATTGTCTGCTTGTATGTTGTATTGAGTGGCTATTTAAAGACACATTAAAGTCATATACATGTTGTAAGGACTATATAGTGGCGTTCAAACATCCTAGCCAATGTTAGTGTATTATGTTAAGACTGCTGGTTCTGCATCATTTAAGGGAAGTAAAATCCTGATTTTGGCAATGTTTCTGATGTGAAGAATGCCAGTTTCTTTCTTTTTTTTTAAAATTACCAAAAAAGATCTGGGTCAATGGTAACCCCAAGGTCTTTAAAAGTAAGTTTGGAATTGTTGGATAACTGTCTAGGTTGAGTGCAAAGTTTGCAGTGGTGCTTAGGAAGTGCTTTTTTGAGTCTAAGATTATCATTTCTGCTTTATCTGTATTCAGAAGCAGGAAATTAAATGTCATCCAAAGTTTAATGTCTTTCAGATACGCCTCTAGTCTAGAGATCTGTAGGTCTACACCAGGACTGAGTTGTGCATAGTTTTGTTTATAGTCTAGCAAGAGAAATTTATTCCATGTTTATGGATAACACGGAAACAAATTGTGCTGTTTGTAAGCTGTAGCATTTGCTCACTGGTTTAAAAAAAAGCATTCTGGAGACGTAGAGAGGTGAGGTAGAGAGATGCATCTCCTGGTGGACAGTGTGTAGCTACAGTAACAAAAGGCTGAGGTTGGGTGAAAAGGAACACTCTTCAAACGCTGTTGACGATATAGAGATGGTAGAAGAGAGTGCTGAGATGAGGCGCATGAAAACTTTGTCTGCATGTATGCCATTGCATTAAAATGATCTCCTTAAGTAGTAAAAGTTGCAACAATGTCAATAATGTAGGCATCCATTCTCTTCCATTTTATCTTCTGTGTTTAATTCTATTATATGTACTGTATATTCCATGCTTGTTAGGTAAATGTCATTATATAGAACGATAGACACGGGATATTTTTTGAAACAGCATTTTGAACTTTATCATGTTTAGTAACTGTCTGGAACACAAGAAGCAAATGAAAATCGAAAAAAAGACCACTTCCTATTCCCCAGTAAAGACATGCCGTGCCATGTCATCAAGAGTGTCAGCTGGGGCCTTGTTGTATTCTGAGCTAATTGCGTGTTAATGTTCAATAGGCCTTGTTCGTTGCCTTGGGTAAATACATCAGCCAAATAGCCAAGTTGAAAAAAAATAGTCTGCCATTACCAGTACAAGCCTGTTGTAAACAATTACACAGTAGCAGCAAAATACAATTAATGAATAATATAGAAGTTAATGGAGACATGGCTTTAACTGAATGCATCACCTTGGCATGTTTCATTACATCGCACTGAAACCCTACAACAATTAAGAAGCTTTATAATGTTAGAAGTGAACTGAGGTCAGTAAAGCGGACAGTAATTTTAGCTACGTTTAAATAAGGCTCTGCATCAAGTGCTGAGTTATCAGTTCTTGTTTTGACTGTGCATTTCAGCCAGTGTAATATTTTAGTCAAATGAAGCATGGAGCTCATTCGCCACACTCTCAAGTACATTTTGTTTTCACATGGTTACTTAAGAATTATCCTGCCACTAGTGTTAATGGATAAAATGTCATAAACCAACCACATATGAAAACCTAGACAAACCCCTGTGTTTTTGTAGTTCTTTATTTACTCTTGGTCCATAGAGCAATTTTGTTTGAACATATTTCAGATGAAATTACTCAGAACATATTTCAGCAAAAAAAAAAAAAAAAACCTAGTAGTGAAATATACCTTGGTGAGAGCTTTACATTTTCAAAGAATTGCGTGAAACTGTGTTATTCTAAGGGGAACATAAATGTAAAAATAGCTCAAACCAGCTGTTTGTATAAGGTCAGAATCACAATTTTTGAAAAAAGGAGAAGGTCAGACACTTATAAGCCTCAAAAAGTGGGCTATTGAATTTTTCAAAGATGCAGCATCCAAAATGTTCTGCAGCAAAAACCGTTACAGGTAAAGTGTTCATCTGCAGAAACCTCTTGTCATTCCTTGCCTGCATATGGCCACAGTAGCCTTTATATGGCATGTCCTGGGCAGGCCAGCCCTTCTTCTGTCCCAGAGTATCTGAGCACATCAGTCATTCGTAGACTCTGAGTGTTATCCTAAATGCCAGTCAAAAATTGGAGCTCTTGGTTTACTGAAAGTATACTCTGGACATGCTGTTTGAAGTCAGATTGGCAGAGCATGCTTATTTCAAAATGTAAGAGAAAATAATCTGGGAAACTGAGTACTCATGGATTCCCCCATCACAATCAAAGAGCTCAGAGCGGTAGGTGTTCTGGCTCCAAGTCCTGTTAGTGTCTCAAATTGCATGTCCCTCAGCTCTTGAGTGGTTGGAGCATCTGAACTCAGCAACAACAGTACCTTTTCTGAGAGACTTACTCATCATTAATTTTACACTAGTGGTGAGACAGTGACGACCTGTATCTAGCATATTAAGGAAATTCACATCAATCAGACATGGGAAAATGTTTAACTTTTATTTAATGGAGTGCAGCCTTCATAACATTAGCTGCTCTGAGAGACGATAAGACACCTTTTAAAAAGCCGATATGTTTATGAGGCAGTTGCTGGTGTTTGTGTATGTATGTGTGATGTGTCTGTGTGTATGTTTGTGTGCGTGTGTGTTTGTGTGTGTGTGTGTGTGTGTGTGTGTGTGTGTGTAGGGTTTAACTGGGTTGGCACAGTGTTTATGCGTGTCCAGTGCTGCAGCAGTCAGTCACAGCAGGGCTCAGTGAGCACAGCCCCCACACCAGTGTTGCCTGTAGGATTCTGCAGAAATAATATATTCCCAGGGTACTGTTCAGGATCCTTATCCCTGCATCCTCGACACTTAATCAGGCACCCGGCACATTCCTTCCAAAGCACAAGCAATCTTGCAATTTATTGTTGAGTACAATATTTTATTACCAGCAGGCTTTGTGCTTTCCTTGATAAGAATATAGATTACTGCGTGCATTCGGTTCCTATTCTCATTCCACTTGACCATATCGGTCTCATGGTTATGCTATATCTTTTAAATGTCAGGTTTTTGCTATTTACATTCCTCAGCTCAGCATTAAAACAAATTATTATTGATTCAAGCCAAGTTGAATACAAAGGCTGCATCAAATTAAAAGTGGGGCACAATAACTCTCGGAATAAAAAAAAAAAAAGAACGAACAAGTCAAATTGCACAGAGGGAAACAGGGAAATGATGTGTGCTTGTGTAGACAGCAGCTATCTAGCTGCGCTTTTCAATTGCTCTTGATGGAAATCAAAGGGAAAGAAAGAGGCAATCAGGCTTGAATTTATACGCTGGTCTTCTCTGTCATCGTGGGGACCAGTTTCATACATAATAAACATGACTCTAATGTGTTGCCACCTCACATGTGATGCTTGATGGAATACATTACTGCATGTTCACCGCTTGGGAGCATGCATGCAGTGTATTGTGGTGCGCACATGCAGCATGTTGTGGTTAATGTTCAGCTGCAGTCAGCGATAAGCTTTGAGGGTGAGCCCTTAGGCTTAGGCATTCTGGGATAGTTGAAGGTAGAGGTCATGACCTTCTAGGCTGTGCTTTTATGTGAGTTCAGGTTTAAGACAAGATCAAGTTCTAACATCCTGCCTTTTGTTTCCATAAAAAATCCAGTTATTCTGCTGATGATTATTGTAGTTTTTGCAATAAGGTAAGTGTTCATTTATGGACAGACACACACACATACACACCCACACACACACACACACATCAATATGCAGATCAATACACATGTATGACTGAAGAAGCTGAGCAAGTACATTTTGCACAGAAGGTCTTAAAATCTAGTTTGTTTATCTAAAGGAACCCCGCAGGATAAAAACAAGCAAATACAGGCACTGACTCACAAGATAGAGGAACCGATCATAAACCAATGAGACTGAGAGAGCCTCCCTTTGCTTCCCTTATGGGCCCACTGTTTGTAATTTAGAAATATAGAAATTGTATTACAACACCATTTGCAATGCCCGAGTCACCTGAAGCTCCGGTCAAGGACAGCTTAAACAAATGAGGGCAACGTTACACAATGCCCCTCGGAAAGTTCTTCGATAATGGCAGCTCTGAGCGGGGGCCTCTTTGGTTGTTTTACATAGAGAACAATCTTCTCTAGTGCTCCCTGTTCTTGAAAGCCAGCCAACCCGTGCATACTGCTTGCCACATTACCTACAGACCTCTTTTTTTAGACACGGAGAAGCGGCTATCTGAAAATTGGCTGGGACGAGTCATTAATTCACCCACTCACCACCCCCCCCCCCCATCCACCCAGAAATACAAGTGCCCTACACCTGCGCCTCTCTGTGGCAGGTGACTTCCGCATAGATGCTGAGAAATCATTTCCATTTTCAGGGAGGTAATTCCGTCCCCAGAAACAAAGGGCCCTTCTAAATGGCGGGACAAAAAAAAAGGAGGAGGGGGAGGGGCGCAGGTAGCGGAAAGGTATAATTGATTGCGACCGTCGGGATATCAGACTAAGATTCATGGTCCGGGCCACGCAAGGGGACGCGCCGGGCTCTAAGCATGAAGGATACAGCGTGACACTCTGACCGAACGGCGCTGTAATTGATGGAGGGGCCTGGTGCTTTAGATGTACTGTGGAAATGATAACAAATTATTTTAATCATGCCTGGCCCATACCCTTCCCTGGGAGCACCCTCACTTACACAGAAAGGGACGGGGGGAGATTGCTACGGGGTCGATTGTTATGCTCAATAGAGACCTGTCCCCTCTTGACAACCGAGACATTTTTTGCATAGTTCAATCGGACGGATTAGCCAATAAACTTGAATGGGATTACTCACTTGCCAAAGCAAAAGGTGACTTCTCAGTGCCGGTCCAAGTTTAAAGGGCACGGTACTGTGAAAGCCCAAGTTTGTTATCGGTTTTGTTTTGAAGCAGGTAATGCACTGCTGGCCACACCCACAAGACTTGGCTCGTGAAGTTGATGGGAAAGCCAAACTGCCGGGTCAGCTATCAGGCGTAAATTCCATGTTCGATTGAACTTGTCTAGGCCCTGTGGGTTTAGCTGCCTTTTGAAAGGCGGGATCAGGATGTCCAAACACCCTTGAGTAGATATTCTGTCTGAAGGCTCTTCCCACACATGTGGGTTACCGACCAGACCTGAAAGTGTAGTGCCAGTATCTCTTCCCACATGCCCTGGTGTGATTCACCAAAAACAAATTAAATAATCCCCTTATCCATCTTTTAGTGGCCCAATGACAGGTGACATTGGGGAAGCAAGGTCACATCACTGAGGACAGAAAGAGGGCTATGGCTTGTGGGTTTGCTTTCGTACATTATGAGACTTTATATGTTATTAGTGTGCTTGGTGGAACAGAAGCTATCTTGTTCTTAAAAATCAACGATCTGGCATCTTTTTTATAAGAATTTCATTCAGTTGTAGAATCACAGCTGATCTGAATTCAAGTTAGCAAGGGGGCTATTTTCATGTAATGCTCACAGTGATATAATACTCCCTGGTGGGGCCCTTGCCAATTGTCTTTAATTGGTAAAATAGTTAGAGGACATCTCCTCAGCCTTATGTGTAAGCTCTGCTCTGAAGCATCATCTACTCAGTGTTCTGTGTGCAGAACTGCATTCTGGGTAACGGCAGTATTGGAGATGGAGAGCGGTCAGATCTAATGTATGCGTCTGCCAATGAATTTGCTGTGTGCAGCGCCACCCGTTTGCGCAGCCCTGCCAGTCATTATTCCCTACTGAGACACACACATTTACAGTCTCAGGGTATCAGCACAATAGGCATAAAACGAGAAATGCACACATTTGAGACAGAGTGCAGTAAGATGCACAACTGTGCCTCTGGTTAACTACATTCACTTGCGCTCATTAGGCTAACTGTCAGGGAGGCTTTTTTGACGTGGGACTGGGCACAGGAGACTTGGGACCTGGAACTGATGTTCTTTCACCGTGGCAATCTGTTGGTCCTTGGATCTGTAGTATCGCCTCGGTGGCTGACTAACATCCTTTATTCACATTCTGACACCCCCCCCCGTATCCAAGCTGATGTGGCATTGCTCCACATCACTCTAATTACACACAGCACACTGTCTGATCAGTCACCCCAGGGCTCAGTTTCTGTTTTTTTTTTTCCCCTCCAAAAATATCTGCAATTCAAAACACAGTGTATTCCTGTCATTATCTGTGTGCCCCGGAGTTATTTTCCATTGTGGTGTTATACCTGTGTGGACTCACAGTTATGAAGCGGTCAGGGTCAGCCGCTGTTTCACTTTCGGTGAAATCCGACTGATCGCATCTTCCCCTGCGTGATGAAAAAAGGCTTTCCTCTAACCCTTGCGATGGAGAGAGAGATCGAGAGAGAGAGAGGGAGGTCGGGCTGTGAGGAGGATTATGGGTAATGAGGCATGCGACGCGATGTTCAGTCCCGCCAAGCGGTATCTGCCACGGCCTGCCGGATCCGGCGGGCGCTGAACCGCGGTGGCCGGGATTAGCAGATCCTGAGAGGGGGGGTAGAGAGGACATACACACACTTTCACCCTCCCACCCTCTCTCCTGCACACAGGGTCGTGACATCTTATCTGTGTGCTGCATGGTTCTCTGATAACCACTGGAGCATTAGCCTGTGTCCACAGTGACACACAGCAGACTTTGGAGTGGGGGGGGGGGGGGGGGGGCTGAAGTGGGTCTGGAACTCTTACCGTGCCCTGCCAAAAATACCCCCCTCTCCTTTCATCTTAAATATGTAAGTGCAGATAATTAGTGCCCTGGGCCCGTGCACCCCTGCCCTACATACTGAGTGATACCATCCATCGCTGTGTGGATGTATGGGTAAAGCAGACACTGAGCTGGCAGTGGCGGTGTTTGTGCAAGAAGGGAGGCGAGAGAGCACCGTGCTAACTGAACTGACTGTTCTTTGAATTTTTTATGTTAGTTTGAAAGTGCTTTTGACAGTAGTAACCTTTATGAAAGACATATTTTTATGTAATTGCCAGCTGCCCTTGTCTGTAATCCGATGTCTATCCACTCACCTCTTTTATGTAACTGCAGTTATCTAATTTGGTAGACATGTACAGTCATAGGCGTCATTCATGCTGGGGACGCTGGGGACATGTCCCCACCACTTTTTGTTGTGGCTCATTTCGTCCCCACCACTTTTTGAAAGCCTTTAGTTAGTTGAACATGTTGAACCCGTTCAAAACAAACTGACGCCCATGTGTACAGTGATGCACTGTAAATCTCTTACGCACTTTTATTTGTGGATTCTGTACTGTGCAGTGCACCGCACTTGCATGCACAACAGCATCTCAGTAATCGTTAAGATTTATGATAAATAATAAAAGTAGTCATCATCACTACCATCCTCATCCTGCTCCTTTGGTAAAACGTGTGTGAAGGGCCTTATTCCACCCCTCTCGTTGTGCTGGAGTTCCCTTCACTGTACCGGAGATCCCCTGCCGGTGCCCGTGTCCGCTCTTCTCCGGGACAGAGGACATGTGGGTTACCAGCACTCACTCCGGGTGCCCGGGTGCCTCTCACGGCCGGGCGAGAGGCCAGCTGTTGGAAGGGAAAGCTTCCTGTTTGTGTTGGGAGGGGGCCTGGGTGGGCAGCGCGAGGCGGGCGTTGTGTGCTGAATGCTGATGTGCCATGCCAGGGCGAGGGCAGTGCCATATGGAGGCGGATGGGGGGAGGGTAAACGTACAGGGCACACAGGGCATTGCATCATTCCCCCTTTTTCTACCCGACTCGCAGCTCACAGACGGAAGTATCGGGACTGTTTACCGGAGGTAATGGCATTCGCCATCTTCTTTAATTCTCTGAGCCGCAGGGTACTGGCGCGACCTTTCGTGCGCGCAGTGCACTGCCTAAGCCTCTGAGACCAGTCCCTTCCACGGCGATACCGGTGTTCAATAAACTCGGGGATGGTATTGATGACTTTAAGTGGTTTAAATAAGAAATGCTTATGAAATAAATTGACCGAATGGAAAATTAATTTCATAAGCAGCTCAGCGCAATTCCATTCAGTCCTTAATTCCGTCTTTGGAAAGCTTCATGGAATTTTTTTTTAGATGTCAGATGAAAAAGCCGCAACTCTTGTGCCAACAATGTAATTTGAACTTGTTCGTATGCAGCTGTTCCACTGTGCGTGTGTGACTTAGATATTTGTGTCTGACTGAAAAAATGAAAATAAATGATATGAAATGAAATTAAGGAATAAAATTAAGGAGTTTACAAAATCAGTCCGCGAAGATGTGGTTTCGACATGAATCATGTCGTCTGCTCTTTACGCAGTGGGGAATTCAGAAGGGGGAGCAAAAACTCTTGAGCGGAGGGGGAGGCACAAAGTGGAGGGCTCATTCTTTCCGAGAATGGGAGGAACGAGCGCCTTTATCTGAGATTAGGCTCGGGGCTGAACCAGCGGCGTCACCCCACCGCTCTCTATCGCACACACATCTCCCGCAGAACACATTAGGCTGTGCCCTAGCAGGACAGGGTCCCGCACCGGAGTGCGGATCCAAAACGTTCCCAGCGGCCCCCGTGCCAGGCCCGCTGCCTCGGGCATCCGTCACTGTCCGCCCGATAACAGTGGCGGCTTTGCCCTGCCCTGCCCGCCGCCGTCCCTGTGATGAATGCGAGCAGCCTAGCGTCAGGAATTATGGAAAATGATAAACCAGTCTGTTTGTGTTTGCCTGCGCGACTGAGGCCAGGGCATGTTTTATCGCCCTGATTAAATGAATCTGGATGTGAGCGAGGAATCAAATGCGGCCTGTCGTAGTGGTTAATTCCCGTGCAGTTTAAATACAAACAGGTTCCTGTCACACAGTCCTCAGTCAATCACTAAATTTGTTGGTTTCCTGATACCGAGCGATACTCCCAGTCTGCTTGCTCTTATTAAGTTTATGCCCTTATAAAAAAAGTAAAAGGAGTGATTTAGAGTGGTAGGCTATAAAAAAGTCTTCCAAGTCTTGTGTTTTCATAACCTACCATATGGAAATATGCCAAGGGATTAAGTCATAATTCAATTTAGTGCATTAGGGGGATTCCTGATCTGGTGCCACAGGCAGGCTGATGTGATGCAAAGTGAAAGGAGTGATATTTTAATCTGGGACAGACAGTGTTGCATTGTAGGAGTGTTACAAGACTTTTTATGTTTTGTGGGATTTAAAAACCTCATTGCCATTCTTAGGAATGAGGTGAGACAAGGAAACATGTAGACAGTCTCCACACTATCTCCATGATCAATCCAACACTAATCAGTGACTGTACCACATATATGATATCCCATCTCTTTTTCTCTCTTTCCCGCTGTCTCTCTCTCTTGTTCTCTCTATCTCTTGCACACATATATACATGTGATCCCCTGGTAATCCCCTGATTAATTAAACACGATATTAAATCCTGAATTATGATTTATTGCCTCAATCCATCATTCCTGAAATCCCTTTGAAAAATTCAATCCAGCTGCAGCTTTTTTTTGTATGGTGGAGTGGGAGTGGGGGGGGGGGGGGGGTAAACCCACAGCAATAAAAACATTTTGCCTTCTTGACATGTTCATACGTCCCAGCATGGAAACGTTTGCTGAGGGGAGAGAATTCCTTTGCATGGGTATGCCACTCGCATTCCCTCCGAAATAAATGAGTTCTGCCAAGAAGCAAGCTCCCCATTTATAAGTGACACCACTGTAGATAGGCTGCCTATTGTCCCCCTTGGCAGCCGCTTCGCCGAGGCATCCTCAGCGATCAAAAAGACACGTCCTCCTGGTGTGACCCGTTGAGTGCGTCGCTCGACAGTGTAATGCTCAGGCTGTGAGCATGTGGGGGGTGAGCGTGTGTGTGGGGGGGGTTAGACGAACGAGCCCGCCTGTCTGCTGCTGCGAGAGGGAAGCCGCACTCACAGCGCACCAGCGGTGATGCTGTCATCAAAGGAACCTTACTGCACTGACGCCCCTTCCTGCACTTGGACATCAGCTAGGCCAGGCGTTATACCTCTCTCAACCTGAACACCCCTGCTCCAGGTGCTCCAGGTGTAGTTTGTGAATGCGCAGCGGTCAGCCCTGGGGGCCCCATTGTTGCGCGGCGTGCCTGTTCCCGCCTCGGCGGCTGATGGGCTCTCTCTCACACGCGCGCTCGCTCCTCGGGCCGCGGCTGAGGATTTATTGGAATGAGAGGCGTGTCAGAGGCGGTAATATAAACTGCCCTTCTCACAAGGCCGCGCACCTCTCGACTCCTCCGTAATCTCGGCAAACGGCCCCTCGGGGCACAATAACAGCTTATTGCTACTGCCTCCACTTTATAAAAGCCTCCACCCGGCCCGCCCCTAATGCATGCTAACCATTATTGAAAACACGGCCGTCCGTCATTGATCACACCTGTCCTGTCTGGCATTCGATCCCCCCCCCCCCAACCCTCTTTTATTCCCGTGTAAAATTTGTATGCACGCTCCTCGCCGCACGTAATCTAATAACAGATTACGAGGGATTGTTTGAACAAGCTCTCATTTGTCTTTATAGCCCCGGTTGCCTCCGAGCATTTATATTTTTTTATCCATTCTGGGAGACTGTGAGGAAATGAATGGGGAAAAGGGATGATGGCTCTGCTCCTGTTTGATAATTCTAATAAAAAATCAGGATGAGTTGGGGTGCCCCTGTTATTAGGCGGTGTGGGGAAATCTCAGGTGATGTAAAAATCAAAGGGGAATATGGCGAGCGTGCTCGGCGATAAGGGACCCCGTCGGTGTATGGAAGCGCGATCCTCCTCCTTTGCAGAACAGAGCCTTCCTGCACCGTGATCCGTGGATAAGAGTTCACGGGTGACAGCGGCAAGTCAGGCGTGACTGCATTCGGGGAGGAACCTGCCACTCTTGTCACCGTGACGACTCCCATCCGCCACAGCGCGGCTTTTCCAAACCCGCTGTCACGCAGCCCTCAAACTCAAACGGTGAGACGTTAACCCCGCTGCCTTAGCCCCGGTGTAGATCTGAGTGCGGGGCCCACCGATCATTATATGAGGATTTAGACTAGTCGTCTGCTTTACCACTCCTTCTCTTTTCTTGGTCCAAATCGAAGCTGTTTTGTTTTGCGGTTACAGTGCGGGCCCCTGTTTTCGTTTTGCCGCACCGAGCCTGTGCGCTGATTGTCAGTGGAGGGGAAAGTGATGTTCGCTGGAGAGTAGTGGAGGGGTGCTTTTGCCTGAGGCTCCTGCCTGGGCCAGGTGTTTCTTCAGCGGGTGCAGTGCGGGCCACGGTGGGCACGGCTGGCGGAGTGGCGCGGCGCTAACACGCGGGGGGGTCGGCGGGAGCGGCGGTGGGCACCTCCGGGGGCACGGTGCTCTACGACAGCTGACGGAGCAGATGGCACACGCCCGGGCCACGGAAGGTGTTTGATGGGTGGAAATGGCTGTGGTTAATTACTTGTCAAGTCAACTGCCCGGGCAGGAGCTAAAGGGGGCTTGTCTGTTCCTGCGCCCGGGGCCCCTGCTCCCCCCCCTCCACCCACCCCCACCTCCCGCCAGGCGGCAACAACCGGTGCATCTGCATTTCACAGCTCACAGGACAGTGATTGACGCTGTCCCTCGCGGAGCTTCTACCCGTAAGCCGTGTTTGCTCTGACACCGGTGCCACAGCAACACCCTAATGCTGTGTACACTCATGCCTGGCTGGCCCACTGCAGAGATAAGCAGGAGTCATTAGGTTTCTTAAGATCGAGAAATATGCTTTCAGCAAATATGAACACAAAAAAACCTTACTTCAGAGAGAAATAGAAGTCATGTTTTCACGTTAGAAAAAGAATTACAGGCGCTACTAAAAAGAATTATAGGCTTTCTACTAAAAAGAATGTGCAGCAGAAGATGACTGTATCAGGCTTGGAGATCACTATTGTGAAACAATGCTATCAGTGTGTTGTATGTGTGTTCTGTCATGTTCGCCTTATTACTGATGTTATCTTTTGAGGCCTTGCTGTGGGCAAGGCTCCTTCACAGCGCACGCGTCACGTACTGTTGTGTAGCTAACGGGACCATTCTCCCCCTGTCTTTTCTGTAGTATGTGCTGGCACGGAGAACAAGCTGAGCACACTGTCAGACCTGGAGCAGCAATACCGTACCCTGCGCAAGTACTACGAGAACTGCGAGGTGGTGATGGGCAACCTGGAGATCACCAGCATCGACCGCAACCGCGACCTGTCCTTTCTAAGGGTATGTACCATATGTATGCACTCACACGCACACATACATTCTTACTTACAAATACACACTCCTAAGTACACATACACTCTGTCATACGCACACTGTCCTGCTCTCTCTCTCGTTCACATACACACACACACACACACACACACACATATATACGCATGCGTGCATATAAAATTAAACACACATGTATGCATGCACTCACATTAACATATCTGGTTATCACAGGACTTTCCAGCCCAGGTATCACAAAATGTTCTTGTAATGTTTCTGTGGACTTGTGGAGACAATGGCCTCATTGTTTCTGGGCTCAGCACGAAGTATTTCTTCTAACTCCAGACCCATGCACTTGGCTTTAAGCTTGATTGAGCAAACCACAATTATGAAATCTATCAAATTCGGGCAGGCAACAATATCAGTTTGTTTTTGAGTAGCTGAACTCAGAAAGAGCTTTCTAGCCTCCCCAGGTTCCCCAATCATTTCTTTTTTTTTCAAGTTATGAAGAAACCTGACACCAGAAATGAGCTTTAGTGTTCAAGTTAGCCAGATTTTTCTCTGGTCCATCATGTTAGCGATCGTACAATAACGAGCTGTCCTGTGCTGGAATGCTGTTGAGTTAGTTCTCTGTGCTGAGTTTACAGGAAATTCCCCCTGCTGGTCACACACAACTCTTTCCCAAAGCTCCTCCCAGAGTAATCAGCAATGAGATAAGAGCTAACTCTGACAACTGATAGCCATGCGCTGTCAGTCATAATCACATCTAATCAGGCTAATTCTACAGCCACGCCATCACTCTACACTCAAGCCCTTAATACTTCACACTGATTGTCTCCAAGTTTTAATAAATGAATAATGTCCTCGCAGAGCAAATTTACGATGTATTCAGATGGAAAGCCGTGGACCTCCTCTTGTAATTTAGAACATTGAAAAAAATAAGAAAGAATTAGTTTATTATTTTATTATTTTATTATTAGTTTATCATTTTATCGTTATTTTTCACAGAGTGCCAGATTAGTTTCTAGTTTGGGGATTGTAAGGGGTCTTTTTTCAGGAATGGGCCATCTCAGTTCTAAAAAGTACCAATGCTCTGTGAAAGGGAGTCTTCATTTCCTTAGCTACTGGTTAACAACCAGGCTTCTCTGGTTGTGCTCTGTCTGTTTTATATATATATAATAGCCTTGATGATGCTGTGTCATTGTTACAAATATAGATAACAATAGAACCTGCTTTGGTGGAAAGTGTGTAATTAATAACAATGTTGTATACTTTTAATACTTCTTTAAACAGTGAGAAAAAAAAAAAAAAACATTTACAGTGCTTCATCTGCATAAAATCACATAGTGGAGACGGCAGGTCTACATTTTCATCCTATTAGATACACAGAATGAGGACTGATCAACTGATGATTGATTAGCTGACTGACCAATGACCTACAGGACGCCCAATATTTATTCATACCCTGAACTCCTAAATAGGAACAAAAACCCATAGGATACTACCAGGCTGCTTTCTATGTATTCTCTACTAAATATTTTAGCAAATGTTACTAAGTGCACAGTTTGCATCAACTGTGAACACACTTGTGCGTCACTTCTGGTACATGTAGTTTGTTCTCATACAGACACACGGTAGGAGATGCCAGCTCATGTAGTTTGTTCTGATAGAGACACAGAGTAGGGACAGAAGGTCTATGTAGTTCATCCTAATAGAGACGCGCATTGGTCTGATACAGGGGATGGGGGTGTCTGTGTCAGCCCCTACACAGTCAGCCTTGGACAGATGAGATGGGGGATGAAGGAGAGTCAGGGTACTGGGATCCCAGGGAGCAAGTGACTCCTGCAATGGGTAGATAAGAAAACCAGAAAAAAATGAGAGAGAAAAAGAAAGAGGGAGCAGGAAAGAGTGAGAAGGGGTGGGAGGGGGGTGAGGGAGGTTGTTAACGGGGGACTTTGTGAACGTGGCAGAGATAAACTGGAAAAGTGAGGGGGAAATGAGATGGGGGTGGATGTAATTCGTACCCGACACCTCCCCCCCATCCTTCCCCTGGCTTGCTCACACGTCAGACCCTGACAGTTCCCGTTTCAATGGGAGGGAGAAATAACGCTGATGATAATGGGGGATCAGGGAAGGGTCACTGCCTTGTTCTTCCAGGAAAACTGCCGTAAAAAACCATCTGGTGATTTTGCCCCCCGTCTTCTCTCTGACCATCACTGACTTCAGCAGAAGGGAGGACGAGAGTGTCTACACATTGTTTGACCTGCTGCTCAGATCCTGCCGACCCTGGGACTTCTTCACTTTAACATTTTAGGGCTGCCTACCCTCCACCCCCTGTGCTTTGTTTGTTAGGGAATAAACGGTTGAGGTCACTTGCTAAATTTGTATGTTTGCTCACAACCTTTTCATAGAAGGGTAAGGAAAGAACGTCCTGCCTTGCTAAATGCAAGCAGGCAATTTCTGGTTCCAGTATCTTACAAGGTATACAGGGCCCCTTCTGCCTCACTCTCCCGCCTGGCCTGTCTCCTTCTCACCCAAATGTAGCTACTACCCGCTAAGGCAAGGTAGTTGAATCACCTTATGATTCATTTCCCCAGCTGAGGAAATGCCTCCCCAAGTGCTACGCATTCAGTGAATGCTTTTAGTACCCTTGGAAGGAAGTCACCATGATGAAGTAAAACCCAAAGTTTTTGGGTGTATATCCAGAAATTTTGGATGAACACATCAAGTACAAGTCAGCACTAACATCTATACTTAGTGCATCCAGTGGAACATTTTAACCTGGGTTTAATTTTCAAATACTTTGTGGTGAATGCAAAAATCAGCTTCGGTTGTCAACAAAATATATACGCTAAATAAATAATTGTACAGTCAGTCGCTGGTGTTTCTGAGAGCATCACTGGATAACCTTTAACCTTTAAGTCCTTGCCCTTTAGTATGTTAGTGGGTTGTAATGAGGGAAGTGTGCGTAATGGATGCACCGCAGACTTTTTTTTAGCCTCTCTGATTCAAACTAATGAAATCTCATAACAGTGACTAGAGTATGACCTCACTTCTTCACCTACAGGCAGCGACATTATCAAGAGTGTGTCATACGATATGCAGAAGTTTACTGTTCTTGTTTGTAACATAAATGGGTTATTATTGTTGTTGTTTATGCTGTTTGTTTGGCCCTGTGGTGAACTTGCACAGCTTTCCTTTTTACTCAAATTTATGCCAGTAAGCATATGGGCAAATATCCCTCTATGGCTAGATATATGTAGCATGAAAAATGCAAATGTTAAGGACCCTGAATCGGCGTGCGCTTTCTTTGTGGTGCCCGCCATGTGAAGTGCCACAGATCCTCAAGGAATCGGCGACTTTGCCGGAGCTCTTTGTGCGCGGCAAGTATGTAAGCCTCCTGCGCTGTTTTGTTAAAACAATACAGATGATTATTTCCCCCCTCGTACCCCCTACGTGGAAGTACAAAACACACCAATAACCCACACGGAGCAAACAACAACGAGAAGCCTGGCGTCCCCATTCGCCCCCAGCTGAGATAATAGCCTATGGGACAGCGGGGTAGAGAGACGCGCAGGCATTAAACTGTGCGATTAGCACGCTGCACCACGTAACAACCGAGCGGGGGAGCAGGGGGAGCGGGGGGTGGGGGGGTGGGGGGGCGCCTACTTTTTCCCTTTACAAAGCAATCTGCGGCGGTGCTCGGCACCGAACCCTCGCAAAGGGTGAATGTGGGAACCTGAGGTGCGTTTGTTCTGTAAACTCGAGATTAGTGAGGAAACAATCGCGTCTTGCTCGCCGAATCGCGATTCATGCCGCCAATCGCATATGCGAGCATCAAATAACAGCCACCCCCGTGACGGGCTTCCAAATCCTTGTGGCTCGCAATTAACAGAGGTTAATTGAACACACTAATTACAAACACAGAAAGCCGAACAGCAGGGGCCAGGGCAAGATACCGTGTGTATTTTTGGGAAGATTATTATTACTTTAAAGCACATTAATAACACGGATCCCGGGGGCTCTGACGTTGGGGAGGAAAACTTCACCTTGAAGGGAAAAAAACGAAATACCCAGAAGCCTCCTGGCTGTCTCCCGAGTGATTGAAACTGATGCCTTCTCCCTGCCTTCTTTTTAAAGATAGCCAAGATTGATGACCACCTCCCAAACGCCCAGAACAGCTTTAATAGTAAATAGAGTCCATCTTCTAAACTGCGGCAACGGCTGATAAATTAAACCCCAGTGTGATGAATAACGGTAATTCTGCCACTGAAAAACAGTATTTTTTCTGTGTGTGCCTGTCTGTGTGTCTGTGTATATGTTGGTTGAATATTTTCAGAGCAGTTCAATTTTTACGATGGGTACGATGGCAGGGTATGGAAGATTTTTTTGGCCCTATTTAGTTTGCAAATGTCACAGTATCTGTTGGTTCTCATGCTTCAGCTTCTCTCCTCCCTGTGTGAGTAAAGTAAGTAGAAAAATCATAGAAGCAAACTGGTACATTTGTCATTTGTCTTATTGCCTGTAGTCCAGAAAGTACTCTCCCAATCTGTCATGACTCCTTCGGAACTGAAACTTTTCCTCTGAAATGTCCAGGTAATCAGTAGCAATAATTCAGATATCATTTATTTAGTTTATCCTTGTCTGGATGAGCAAGGTGTTCATGGTGTTTGTGTTTGTGTGTGTGTGTGTGTGTGTGAGGGGCAGTGCGCTGCCAGTTCTACAGGAAAATGAGAACCACAGCCAGTTGCATTGTGGGATTGAATGGAGGCATCACTCCCACAAATCCACACAGATCCATCCCTCCCACAGTCAGCAGCCCTCCCCTAATCGCCATCGCCCGCTTTTGCTCCTTCAGCGTTTAATGAGCTGGCGTGCCGTTAATTACCCTGCTATCGCTTGCAAACGGAAACCATAAACATTTCCATTAGGCGTCACATCATTAGCTGAACAATTAGGCGTCGGGGGGATTGATAAGCAATATTTTGTAGATATAACATTGCCATGGTGCCCCTCTCTGCTTCCCATCTCTCTTTCTTTCTCTCTCTCTCTCTCTCTCTCTCTCTCAGGCACACACACACACACACACACACACACAGAGGCAGAAGTAGGGTTATTAGGACCAGTGATGAGGCTTAGAATTTACCAATCTTGCCCCCGAGCTTCCTTTCTCTTCCTCTACATTCATCTCTCTGTTATTTACACCGTAACTCTTTGCTGCACACACACAATTTTCCAAAAAATCCACTTCAGACTTCTGGGCAACTGTCATGGCTTGAAGACTCGGTATAGTTTCATCGGAATGGGTGTTTTTTTTCTTTCACTCCTGCAGTGTCTGGTTTTAACAGGAAGTATCAAGCTTTGTCAGCTTTCCTTTCAATGATACAAGAAGAAATGCTGTCCATCTCAGCTAAGAGCCAGGTTCATGTTTGTTTGATTTTCGCGACCTGCGTGGGATCTGTATGTATTTGTGCCGTGTCATTTGCGACACACCCTAATTATACCTCAAACTCAGATTAGTCATATTAACTGTCTGTAGGACAAGCTCTTTCTGCCAAAAAAAAGATGGCTCAGGGTATGGGTTACATTTTCTCATCAGCCCAGCATGTTTGCAGATAAATTTTAGGGGCACATCTGGAGTCCTTTATGTAGGGCGCCAGTGAGACCGTCATCAAGGATGTCACTGCAGGGTCACCTGCGTGCTCCATGTGTGACAGTCTACGCAGCCTGGCACCTCCCAACAGCAGACCCAGTTAGGCTTGCCACAGAGGCTAGGGGTTAATGGGGTTAATGAGCTCAGACAGGGAAACTGCAGTTTTGTACTCAAGAGAGAACCCATTCACCTAAATATAAAAGGAGTGGTGTTGAGGGTGATGCTGCAATGCTCACTTCATGCAGTGTGAATGCCTTTTACTTGCGGAGGGGAGGTGCTCTGGAAGCGATTTCCGCCCATGCGGGCTGCCGTGACAGCCTCGCGCGCTTTTGAAAAGGGGCCATGACTGGATTAGCTCAGATTAGGGCCCTTCACTCTCCCTTTTCAATATTAATGAAGACTGATGAAGTGTTTTCGGTGTCCTCGTTGTTGAGGCCCGGCTAGATTGGATTGACAGTTGCAATTAGCGCTGTCTCAAGTTCATTCTCGTCGCTTTAATTCGACTTAATCAAGGACAGGGGGAGACAGAGGAAGAAAGAAAGAGGGGAGGAGAGAGAGAAGGAGCTTGTATGAAGACGGAAGAGCCTGTTTGCGGCTTCTTGGAACAATCGAAGTTGTTGCTGTTCCCAGTCCGTGTCAGAGCATTAACACGAAATTTATTTTGCGTACTAATGCGTAGGTGTTGAATCAAAGATACCCATTAGAGAGGCCACGGTGATTTTGGGGAATGATAAGAAAGCCCAGTGTACCACCCTGTGATACGCTGTACAGTTGGGACACAGAAAAGCATGCGCTTTGGGCTGTGTGAATCCCCTGCCTCTCGCAGCCCGCTCAGCTCCTTGGCACCGAGGATTGCCCGCGCGCCGGAGCGTTGAGATTCCTCTCAGACCCGTGAGTGAGTCGCCTGCCTCCGGGCGTCCGTCACGACAGCCACAGCTTCATAAAGAGACCGCCGCGGGCGCCGCGGAAGCAGCGAGGAGAGCCACGGCCAATGGGAGATTGATGCACCCTGCTTCTTTTAAGAAAAGGCGACGACGGGGAGGGAGAGATAGGGACAACAAATGTGACATGCAATAACAGAGGCTTTGCCATGGTTCTGCCCTCTCAAGCCTCCATCTTCTCTCAGGATGGCTCTGCTGTGCAAGGAGGCTTTGTGTGTGTGTGTGTGTGGGTGTGTGTTTACTTGTTTGTGTGCGTGTGTCTGTGTGCGTGTGTGTGCGTGTGTGTGCGTGCGTGCGTGTGTGTGTGCGTGTGTGTGTGTGTGCATGTGTGCATGTGTGCGTGTGTGCGCGTGTGTGTGCGCGTGTGTGTGTGTGTGTGTGTGAGCCGTATGGAGGCGTTCTGTAAGGACGAGGGCAGTTTTGACCAGTTTAGGAGCTGACAGCGTGATGAATTTTTCCGGCTCCGCTGCCTGGTCATGCCTGCCTTTCAATGGGCTATCCCTCATGTTGTCAGTCACAGTTGGATAGAGAGAGAGAAAGAGAAAAGAGGAGAACAGGGGAATAAAAAACACTGTGAATGTTTGATTTATTCAGTATGTTTGTGTTTACGCTGAATCCCACTGTTCTAGCCCAGCTCATTTGTCTTGGTATCTGCTAAACCAGTGCTTTTCAGGCCTCCGCCCATCAGATGGCACTGTGATGAAAACCCATTATTTCCTGTATAACCCATATCTCCACTAATTCTTCGGTTGATCATTGTAAAGGACTGGGTCTTTGTCTGGCCTTAGCCACACACATCAGAAAGATGCATGGGCATGAATCAGACCTCAGGATATGGTTCTGTCTCCCAGCACTAGCTAATGATTTAGCAAGCCTTGACTGACTCCTCATTAAAGTCCAATCAATCATGCTGTTGGCACTTTCTCTTTCCCCTGTGTACAGTGCAAGAATTCCAGAGTGCCTTAGCAAAGGGCCGACAGGAAGTGGCAAATCTCAGCCCGCTGAGTGGCAGCTGTAGGTTTTGGCATGAATGACTTCAATTCACAGCAATCTATGCAGTTCCTGTGGTGTTTCCATGAATATGCAAACTGGAATGGGGTGAGCAACTAATGCACATGTAATGCAATGCAATGTAAGCTGACACATTTTGCCATGACTACTTTGCACTCATTTTGCTCATTTAAAACCTTAATGATAAAGGTAAATAATAAGATCTGACGGTTAAACCCAATCAACAGGGATTTTTTTTTTCCACAGTATGTGAACAAGCCGGATAGTATGAATGGCAATTTCTTCACACCTCCAGACCAGATATTCTGTAATCTGTATGGCTTCTTTGTGTCTAGACTGAAACAATAACAGGGTGATGGCAGGTCTGCAAGCTCTGTGTGTGGCACAGTGTGGAGGAGAGCCTCAAGTCTAAAGGCATTCTGACCCATTACGTCCCCAGGCAAAATGGGACGTTACCTAACAGGCTGATAAAAACTTGACTCTGGCAGCAGAGCATCAGCAGCATTTTTTTTATCTTAAAGGAGAAAGTAGTGGGGGGGCTGACAGCAAGCACTCCTAGCTTTGCTGCCTGTAGGCAGTGATACTCGAACTTCCAAGCTCGTGACCTATCTCACTGAAACGCCTCTCCTTTTTTTCCTCTTTCCCTGCCCTTTCTTTTGGCTGCCAACCCTGGGTCTCTCCGTGTGGAGCATCTGCCCTGCCCTTCCCCTTCCTCATGTTCGCTCTCCCACAGTGCTTACCCAGGACTGAGATGGAAGAGCACCACCACATCCCACTTTCTTGCTGAATTTCATTTACGTGAGGTGACCCATTCCCAGAGGCCGCTGTGTTCACGCTGTAATAGTCCACTCCCATTAAACGGCTGAACCTTGCAGCAGGCTTGGAGAGACGCCAGCCGAACGAGAGGCGAATAACTCCCGTAACAACTGTAAACCGTTTCCACAGAGAGAGAGGCATCAAAGACCACGGAGACGGGGGTACGAGCAGGGCTGAGGGATGATCAGTCTTTGGATAGCTTTGTTATATACACACGCGCGCACATTCTCACACTTATTATCATAATTCAGTGTGACTCTTGCTAAATCACTGAGGGATTACCTGGTTGAATAAAGAAAGGAGCGATCCTGATGGTTTCATCAGTATCATTATGTTAACATTCTCCTGCTATTGTCAGTGTGTTCGAATCGCCTCGCTCCAGTGTGCGTGGATTTTGAAATCGCAGAGGTAGCTTTTATTCAATGAGCAACACCGTCAATCGCGGCTGAGGTATGTTGAGAATGCGAGACATCCGCTCTGTGTGGGCTGTCACCTCTTCGCTTTCACCTCTGCCTCTATCAGGGATTGTTGAGCTGAAAAAGAGAGGGGGGGGGGAAGTGCCCCTCCTTTCTCTGGCTCACCAGCTGCACAGACGTTTCCTTGTTGTGCCTTCAGGGCCCTGGCTGGCCCACCCCTCCACCTTGCGTTTGTGCTGGGGAGGAATGTCGGGACATTGAGTTCCCTCTGTCCCCACCAGTAGGCCTGGACTACCCACCCCAGTAATTACAGCGTCTGAGTGAAGGTGACTCTGAATGGGGAGCTTAGAGGTTCACTGAGGGGGTGGCAGCCACGGGGGGGGGGGGGGGGGGGGGATGGCAGTAGTCTGATTGAACACACAGTCAAAAACACAAAGGCACTCAGCCCTTAAGACATTCACTACAACTCTCACCAGAGGAAAGAGATGGGAGAGAGAGAGAGAGAACGAGGGAGAGAGATGCAAGAGCTAAAGGAGGTGGAAGGATAGAGAGGCGGAGAACGACAGTGGAATGGAGTGGGGGAACGGACATAGAGGGAGAGAGAAACGGAAGGAAAGAGTTGGAAAAAGACTGTAGAGTATGAGAGAGGAGAGTTGTGGGTATTAGAGCTTATCAAGAGTGAATGCACGAGCTTGGGGAAAAAATTGTGAGCAGGACGACAAACAATAGATGAACTCTGATTGAACTTTCCAGTCTGGCATTTTGAAAGCCTGTAGCACATATCTGTGCCTCTGTGTGCATGTCATTTTACCCAGGAGAAGACAGGTAAAAATAGGGGAAAGTTTCTTTTTCATCTCTATTTCTAAAATTGAAATCAAATTACACAGAGGCAACTTTACCCTGATCTTTGGGATGGGATCCTTGTAAGACTTGAGCTGGCCACAATAGCTCAGTTCTGCTGATGCACGCTGTAATAGCCACCATGTTGTCACCCGCTGTAATTCTTGCATTGATAATACACTGCTACGTGTCATGGGTATGTATTCTTTCTTAGCCCATTCATTTCGGTGCTTTGGGAGGGGTGTCTGTGCTGATAAGACTCCTTGAATCCATGGTAAGGAATCTTTTGTGCTTGATAATTCTGTAACTTTTTTTTTTCCCTCATGGAAATTGTGAGAAGAACACGACTTCCCTCGCCTTTTCTCCAGCTCTGATGTGCCCTTGTGTAGTCTAGTACATCAATAAGGGTGGCTTAATGGTGTGTCTGGTCCTCATCAATCACATTCTTAATTGAATCTGTAAATGGGTCAGGACCTCAGTAGAGTTCAGCTTTTATGGCCAAGGCCAGCCTCAGTGTGCTTTGGCTGTGGAAGAGCTGAGAGAGAGAAAATGATTCTCCATTCACAGATATTACAGTGCTGGTGGGCATGCAGGCGTATTAAAGCCGAGAGAGTGGGAGTAGCATAGAGTCTGTGAGTAAGGGATACGATTGGTCTGTTTTATGCTACAACGGTCTCTGGAGACCTGCTTTTCCCTCTAGCTGATCTTTATTGTTGAATACAAATCTATATTGCTAATTTGTTTTACACATGAAATAAAAATTCAGTAATAACAAACAAATCTTTTATTTACTTTTATGTTGTTTTGGATCAGTATTTTTTTTAATTATATACTGTGTGAATATATATATATATATACATACACACACACGACAAACTCCTTTTTTACATTTGCTTTGAAGTGGAATTCTTTTTCCTTTGTTCTCTTAAAACTCTCTGACATATGAATAACTGTTCAGTGTTCACTTTCAAAAGGAATTTGCTTCTTTGCAACTTACTACTTACTGAAATTGGTTTTGACCAAATGTTGATAACCCCTCATACCATCTGTGCCAAGGACTGACAGGATTGAGGGCACATGTTCTCCACTGAGAGTGGAAGGCATTATGACGGTTCTGTTTCGCTTGATTTCATAATGAAATCAAGAGCAGTAAATTGTCTGAACGATCAATTTAAGTATGTTAAGCTACCTGATGTATTGTGTCAAGCTTTGAAAGGGCAATGAATAGATGATCACACGTTGTCAGCTCTTCCAGAGCCGGTGTGGCTCTCCTGTTTTCCCTCCGGTTTCTGAAGGCACTTCAGTTTACATTACATACATGACAAGCACAATCTATAGTGGACACATTTGATTTAATTTGAGGTGTAATTGTATTTATATTTTACTTACATTTTATGACAGAGCTTTCCTCCAGTTACCTATCACCCTGTTCATTCACCTGTCAGATTATGTCAGGTTGACTGAGCCCTCCTCGCCCAGGCTTGGGTTTTCTGACTGCTAATGACTCCTGGCTGACAGACCTGCTCAGACATTAGAGGGACGCAGTAAACACAGTTTTAGCCCTCCTCACGTCAATTCACTGAAAAGTCAAGAGGAAATAATGCGGTGAGCAGAGATATCTGACCAAGGGGAGGTAAATGAACACATAAGGGAAATGAAGAGTAATAACAAGTAGCAGCCGGGAGGCCTGAGTGTGACATGAATGCTTGCGCATCGTGTCCGGAAGATTCTAAGCAGCTAGAGGGAGAGATGTGTTTATTTCGGACAAAGCAGCAGTACGGAGAAGTAGCCAGGCACTGCCTGGGACTTTGAATCCATCTTGTTTTGGTGCCGGGCTGGGCAGATCAGAGGCACTTTCTCCCCTCTGTTTCTATTAGAGCGGGGTCCTTGAGAGCGCAGAGCTAGACCTGAGCGTGCCTGAATGGAATTATGATTGGTGTGTTCCTGCTCGCCACTCTGACCTTGTTTTATTGCAGAGGAGGGAGAGGGGCTTGGGGGCGGAAGCTGGCGGGCGGAGAACCGAGGTGTTTTTGTTGTTGCCAAAGTGACGGGATTTTCCAGCTCTGCCCGCGCAGGGGTTACCAGACATAATGATGTGGTATTGACCTACATTTGTCATTAAAGGGATGGCAAACAGAGATGTCGAAAAAAATGTATATATGGATTTGTGTTATTTGGTTTTGTCCCTCTCCTTTCTACTGTGGACTTTGTTAGCCGAGGGTACATTTACCCATAATGCCACACAGTGTGGGCATCCTTATCAGCAGTGCCTTTTCCGCTGTGTCCACCCCTGTGTTTTCCCCTTTGCTTTATGCACTAGTTGGTCATTGTTTGTATAAGAACTCATTAGGATTACATAGCCATTTAGCTAAGTGACACCGGGTGTAATTGTACCATCCATCAATGGCCGCGTAATAACACACTCGGAAGAGCTAAATGTTGATTAGCCCTCGGCCGATTTCACTTGTAGCTGAAAATAATGACTGTGAAACCGGCTGCAGGGCGAGAAGAGATCGCCCTTTGAGGTAGTAGTCAGAGGCACTGACCCACACAGCCAAAATAAACTCTGGGAGACCAAATTAATGCATCAGACGGAGTCTTTTGGTTGGACAAACCTCATGCTGCCATTATGCTCTCCCCACTCCCTCCCACCCTTCATCAATCTGTCTCTCTCTCTCTCTCTCTGTCTCAGTTTCTTGTCTTTCTTTGTCTCTCTCTGTCTCTTTTTCTCTGTTTGGGGTTAATGTCCCTGAACCTTTCTGTAAGTGCCACCACCTCTATGTCTTGATTGCTTTATAAAGAATATTGTCGCACGTCCCCCCCACACCCCCGACACACACACACCCCAACTCCCAACACACACACACACACACACACTCTCCCTCCACCCTTTTCTCTTGGTAACGACCCCCTGAAATCCAATTGCCTGCTTGTAATTACAATTTAGCCAGGAATGGGGGCAGTCATTAATCAAGCCCACCAATATGCGTCGGGATTGTCCGGCTCATCGGCCCCTCTCCAGGCGTGTGTGGTGATATTTAAATCAGCCTCAGACACAGGGAGGGAGGGAGGGAGAGAGGGGACCTGCTCACCGCCAAATGGTGGCAAACACTTTTCTCTCTTCTTCACCTTCATGCTTTTCCCCCCATCTCTTTCCACCTTTTTTCTGTGGTTCTTGTTTTTTTTCTTCATTAATTTTCCCTCTCTCCGCCTTTTTCACTTGTGTCTCTTTCATAAGCTTTCGTCTCTCTCTTCTCAAATGGCTCCACAATAATTGCCATTGTGTACATGTTGCCTATTATACGTCTCCATCTTTTGTCTTGATTAAGATTAAAATGTGTGTAATTATCCTCTCTTTGCTGCAGATAGTGGCATCACTTGCCAAATCCCGCAAGAATGAATAGGGACATCATTCAGTTGGAAAGAGAAAGAAATGCACTCTATTCAGTGGACACGGCCTTTATTTGTTGATTATTTCTGGCGTTCCACAGAGACGATGCACCACCTAGCTAGTGAAAAGTTTAAGCAAGCTTTTTTTCTTGCAAAAACACTATTTTACAAGAGAGATGCCCCGGGGAGTTAATAAAAGATGAAGCTGGTTTTGTGGCCCACCTATTCTTCTCTGAAAAAAAAGAGACAGAATAATTTAATTGCTCATCAGCTAATGATGCTATTGCATATTGTTAATATTCCTCAGGCTGACAGTACAATAGATAAGAGGCAGGAGCTGTCGCTGGTGGTAGAGTCAATGTGGGGGACAGCAGAGAGACCAAGGCTGCTGGTGTAATTACAGCTCTTTACTATGAAATTAGCACTTTGTTAGTATTCGTTCCATCTCCTCCCAGTATCACTGTCAGAAACTCACCACTTTTTAAATATTTCAATAGCTGGATAATTGTGTATTTTTGTCTTGACGTAGGCACACATATCTGTGAAAGGAAAATGGTTCCCTTTTTTGTTTTAATTCAGTAGTAGTTCTATAAAGAGAAGTAAATGGAGGACGCTAATGAGGTAATATCTCCTTTAAGCACACTGCTTCTGCGGCAGTGCTGTCTGGAGATCACTGAAAAAACTCAGCACAGAGCTGTGCTATTCTGAATGTGGACAAACCTTTAAAAGGCTTTGATAAAAGGCCGATAATGGATTGGACCCTTTAGTGAACACACGGTTGGGGTGTAAAGTATTACAGATTGTGAGCTTTAAGTCTGCAGAATAATAGGATTTTAACTGTGACTGCATATACCTCTACTTCCATCAAGTAAGCATGAGGCGTCATATCTGTGGCCACATACAGGCCTGTGCCTAGCCTCTCCTCCCCTGCTGACTGACCTCAAGTATCACATTAAATCGCATGACATTATCAATTTCCTGAGCGTGCACCCTTACCCGCGGCGGCCTAGCTCATGTTGTCAGCGTATACAGTTTTACTTAAACAATGCAGGTCTTGTACCTTCACTGACGGAACAGTAGCAATGCCTCAGCTGAGAATGAAATTGAATTTTGGTCTCAAGCTCAACTCCTTGACCGCCATGCCATAGTGCCACCCACTACTCAGTTCATTGGTGATTAAATATGGCCGTCTTCAAAGCTGTTGGACCCCCTTCTCAGGCAGGGGGGTTGGGGACGGACGGATGTACGGTCAAAGCAGTACCCCACATAAAAGCAGAGGATCTCTCTGCCAGTGATGGCCCCCACTTTCTCTGAGTCACCAATCCTTTGGATAGTTGCCATTACACTCCACGATGACACCAGGAAGTGCACACCACCAGGCAGCCCTGTACTTTGATCCACACTCCAGATTGGAGATTGAAACAGATGTGACAATGTGCACTGGGGGATCAAGGGTAGGGAAGTAAGTGTGCATCTCTGTCAGCAATGGCGGAGGCGGATGTGTTACGGCTGTAAAGAATTGTGTGTATTTGTTTGTTCATTTATTTAATAATTTTCCATTCTGTATTCCAGGGTTCATGTTTTCGATGAATTCCGTTGCTCTTTGTTGCATTATGTATTGTATGCCTATGGAATCTGATGAGGGGAAAAAAGGAAGAATAAATTACAAAGTAGGCTCAAATGCTCTGAGCATTCTTTGATATTATGGATGTGTATATGCTCCTTTGACCAAAATCTAAGTCAGGGGAAGGGGATCAAAAATAAAGGCCAGGAGTACAACCAACCACCATTTACTTGTAAAGGGTCAGCCAAAAACTCTGCAAATGACTTGCACTTTGGAACGATCCTTGGTCAAGGTTGGGATCTGTCACTTTTAATGTCCAAGTTTAATGTCCAAGCTCGAGGTTGCATGTCAATACAATAATTTCTGACAGAATGATGGCCACCACGCGATGTGGTGCTCTAATTTATAGAGCGTCCGGGCCCATCAGGTTTTATTAGCTACTTACTCTGTAACATTCATTGCTTGAGACCAGCTCCTTCTGATGTCGCAGCGACTGAGAGCAGAGAGACTACCTGCCAATACCTCGGTTTGATTTGACACCCAGCTTGAAAGCCCTCAAAGCAGGTGATGAGAAATGAATGCAGGCGGTGGCTCAGCCCGGTGCCACCAGTCTGAGATGTGACAGTATCACTGATGCAGTCAGGGCGAGCTTGATGTACTTGCGGAAGGGGGGGAGCCGTGAGTGTACCGAGAGCTGTAGTCCCCTGACTGCGCTCCTAAACAGTGAGCAGCTCCTTTCACAAAACCAAACAAAAGTGCAGCAGAATATACCAGAATGCATAAACTGCCCGCGGGGACTCTTAAATTGGCATGCTGACATATGTAATGAAGGGGCGTTGTGCCTTTTGCCTTCTGGCTGTGTTGTGTTGTTTTCCTATTAGTGAGTAACCGATGGAAACGTAGAATGGTAGTGCAAGCAGGGACTGGGAACTGGCAACTGGAAAAGGAGATCAGAGATCAGGAATCATATCGGCATAGACCAGCCCAACTTAAACAGAGAGTCCATCTCTCCCACTTCTGACTCAGATAGGGATGTTTTTTTATTTTTTTATGGTGGACCTGTGTATCACCTGAATCACGGCACGCAGTAGGGTTCAGGTGGTTAACCGCTCTGGTTGCGCAGACGGGCCCTTCAGAGAGATAATCACCGCTGAAACGTAATCATGACAAATGGACACATTATAGGAACAGAGATACCTTGGTTTAGCACGTCAGCTGACTCATACATTATGCCGTTTTGCTCACTGTACAGAAGGCATGGGAAAGTGAAATTAAAGGTTGATCATTTAGTAGGAAAAGGTAGGAGGGGAGAAAAGAATGAGAACGGTGCTAGCTCATTGAGCAGCTATTTATCATCATTTAAAAATGCCAGATTTGTGGATTTGAGGGAAGTGAGTTCTGGGGTTGGTGATTTTTCATTTAGAGGTTTTTTTTTTTAATATAAGTGAGCATTTTCTGTGCAGTTGCGGGGGAGGGATGAGTGTGAGGCAGTGGTGTGGTATTGCATTGGTGTCCAAATGTTCAGATGTCTTCAGAGCTAATGCTTTTGGTTTATACTGGAATATTGTCCCTCCATAACAACATAACCCACAAAAACATCCCCAAGTCCCATTTGGAGTGAACTATTCATTCTTCTAGCCCTCAAATGGTGTCCTTCACTCTGAACTGAACAGATGTTCTCTTGAATGCAACTTGCCTTGTTTAAAAGGTTGTTGTAAAAAAAAAAAAAACTTGTGGGCTTTTTATTCTCATCAGGGCTCATCAGGAGAACTACTGGAATAGTAACAACTGCAAACAGGGCTTGAGAGATAAGATTTTTTAATTAGGGCTGCGGTGGAGGTTGGACAAAAAATGACCCTGTATAATTGCTTCAGATACCCAGGTGGCTTTGAAATTTCTACGTTTTATTGCATGCCAAGAGGTAAACGAAATAATGGCACCGAATCTCGTCTTCACATCGTGTTCAGGTGAAATAGTGTGGGCCAGTGATAAGGCCTGCAACTGGACAGCTCTTAATTTCCACATTTGTCTTTTGTTTCGTGATATGATTCATATGCACCGCATCCATTTTAAGGATGATCTCAAGAGAAATTGAATACCGAAAAAAGGATCGGTTTGAGTCTCGGTTTGCTATTGTTTCAGAGACACGGCAAGATTTCCATCATACATATTTGCTATTTGTAGTACCGTATTATTTGTATCATTCCACTGGCAAAGTGTGCAGGGTAGTTGCCTGCATTCAGACGGGGTCAGTGAGAATGGGGTCGGACTTCAAAATCACCCATTCCCCCCTTTACACACAGTCACTCAGCAAAACTCTCAATAGGCAAACCCAATCGAGGTGTCCTGAATGTCAAACCGTGTGAAACACAGTTATCTTTTAGCCCTTCCAACTGAAACCTGGACGGACTGACACTTGAAAGCAACCTGCCGCTTTTGTGGATGGCGATACATTGCAGTGTATTTGTCATTTGTTTTAACAGTGTTTGCTTTTTTTCCCCGTCTCTCTGACATTCTGCAGCAAACATTCCCACTTTATGTGGACTGTGCATGACATTACAAAGGCACAATTGCCTCACTTTGAGGCCTTAAATATTCAAAGATTTGTTACCCCTTAATGGAGGGACAGTCAAGTGTAGTCACGCTTTCTTTGCTGATCTCACCCCGTTGTGATTAATACCACCAGACTGGTGTTCCAAGCTTACCTGGGGCCATTCATGATTAAAACTGACATAGGACAGCATGGTCTACTCGTAGCGCAATTATACCCACAGAGCAATTACAAGTACGAGGAAGTGATTACCATTAGATTAAAAGGAATGACAATAAGCATGGCATAATTGAATAATTGCTGTTCATCAAAATGCTCCCTCCGCGGATCCTCTCCTCATCAAATTGTGCAATATTAAGCATGACACAGGCTTAACCGGACTGTAATTAATGTGCTAAATCAATTACAAATTACTCCATTTGGAGAATTCCTGCTGGGGCCCCGTCATTATCAAGAAACTGATGGAGCCCTCGTCCCATGTGTGGGGATTTATTCTGTGCTGCAGTGTCCTCTCTCTGCCCTCTCTCTGTCTCTCTCTATCTCTCCTCTGCCCCTCACTATTCCCTCCATCCCTGAAGAAGATCCCCCCTTTCACCCCCTTCCCAGCATCTTGCTATTCACATGCTGCTGTCACATTGCAGTGGTATGGAATTCTGTAGCCGTACATGGGCTCAATGCCCCGGGCCCACCCGGATCACACTTGGAACTTAGAAAGAGCTACTCTCGCACACGCAGAATGGTTGACTGTCATTTAAAAATGCCAGATTTGTGGATTTGAGAGAATGGAGTTCTGGCGTTGGTGATTTTTTTGTTTAAAGTTATTTTTTTAATGTAAGTGAGAACACCATAGTTGATTCTTGTGCTGCCTTTATTCCACATATTTATCAAGTCTGAGTGGGTCAGGGGTTCTGTGTCAGGTTTGTATGTCCAGCAATGGGCTGTTTGCCCATTCTTGTTGGATCAGGGTGGTGGGTGGTGACTTGCATGGAAGAAGGAAGACAATAATGACATGGCACTACAGCAAAATCTTTTTTTTTCCCCACATGAAAATGTAGTTATTGCTGCCCCAAATCCAAAGCACTTCTACTCCTCTCAGTTCTTGGGTGATGTACGTCATGGAAAGGACTTGTGTATATGAGACAGTTTGTGATATAAAATTTTGGACACTGGATTCTGGACTGGGTCATGACACAGAATCCCAAACTGAATAGTATTGTCAAATGCTTGAGCACAAAAAATCTACTTTGTATTAATTGGGTTGCATATACACAAGTGGCTTAACTAATGATTGGATAATGTTTTATGTGGAAAAAGTAAACTAAAATAGTTTTCTTAGTTTTGAATGTCATGATCGAAGCCTGGACTGTGTACTATTGAATCAAAGAGGGAGTGCGCTTCTGATGTCTGATTCTACATTCTGTCATCCACATTACATGAAATGCTGTTTAATGAAAGAAATATGCTCTCATTTCTGTGAAAATGTTTAAGCTTGCAAGTGGTAAGTGAGCTCTGTATCCAGTTTCCAAGTAATATGTAGGAAGGTACAGTAACAGTGACAGAAGGTTGCATTTCACAGCGAGAGCTGTCTGTGAACTTAATGTAAAAAATGTGTGTATGTTTACATCAGTGTATTGGGGGATTGGCAGTTGTTTATGCTACTGTATAAGAACAGTTAGACATCTGTGAGAGTATGGCTCCCCCTCCTACCAGTACCAGAGCCAGGGTAGAGTGGGTCGGGGGGGGGGGTCTGTGTGAGGTTTGTGTGTCCAGAAATGAGCCATTTGCCTTCACAGTTCTCATACATCCCTGTCTCATGATGATGTCATTACCTGCATGTGGACACAGCATAGCCCACTAACTCCCTGAAATAATAATCTTCTGCCTAAAGGAAATCCACATTTTTTGGTTGTCCCTTTAAAATGTATTAAACAGGAACTTTCCTTCCATTCCAAAGGCATATAAATATTTTGCAAATGGAAGTTAGTTTAACCTCCATTTAAATCCACCTAAGGAAATTATTTCCAGACCATCTTCAACCGAACAAAATATTCCCAGTCATATATCTGACCAGTAATGTTCCACCAGCCTTCCAGACTTTTAAAGCCCTGGCTTTCAAGATAGCTGTGTCAATGAATATAGCAGCTCCAAAGCGATTATATTTCTTACTGGTCCAAAAACTAAATAAATATTACCCATATATATATATACACTCCTATATAAATACATATATCAGTGCAATATGTGAGCTTGCACTCAGTTTTATTTGCTCTTAGAACAGACATTTCACTTTATAAGCAGTTGAAAGCCAAGCATTCCATTAATTATTTAAATGACAGTACCATGATCTGAAGGTCTTTGATAATTCATTCATGCATTCTGCCTCTTCAGGAGCCTGTGCTAATGTAGAACATTCTCAACATTTTTCACTGGCCCACTCCAATGTGGACAAGCCTTTCCATTCTTTTGGTAATGCATGAGAGAAATGCTTCAACACTGGTGTAGGTGTTACTGCCCCATTGCACTCCTGAATGTCTGTTTGAATGAACAAGAGTTAGTGGGCGATTCCATGGTGTGACAACATTTGTAAAATAAAGAAAAATAGAGCAGCCATAATTGTACAATGGAGAGGTTTTAAGAGATTGGCCACTTTTCTGGTCACAATCCAGATACTCTGAGGCTCAGAGCCTAGAGAAGGGGACTTTGTCACAGGATAAACGGCTTTGTGTTTCAAGGTGTGATTCTGGTTCAACTTTGCCAGATGTCTCCCACTGCTGGTGTTAATCCTTGATGCATCTTAATTTAAGGCACTTAAAATTGCATCTCTCTTTGGATTCTTAATAGCTGTCTGTGTTGTCTGACTTTGGCGTTGCATCTCACCATTCACAGCACCAATATGAATAAACAGGTGGCATTAAACTGTTCCACTGTGTGTGTGTGTGTGTGTGTGTGTGTGTGTATCCTGCTGTAATCTGCCTTTTACATACATATATATATATATATATATATATATATATATATATATATATATATATATAATACTTACATTTCTCTTAGAGAGGCTGCCAGAGCAAAAAGACAAACACATCCTCCATTTTTGGTTTCAGTAGAAATGAAAAAGCTTCAATAGCTGACCTCTGTAGAGTGCCAATAAGTTTCAGAGTGCCTCCAGTAGTCGGTTTGTGTTTCTGAAGATAATTAAAAAGGGTGAACTTTATGAGATTCTTCCTCCACGACGCCTTCTCCCCAGAGGATGGACTTGTATGGAATCGTAATCACTCGGAACACACGGCACGGGCAAAGTTAGAGTTCGGGACGAAGCGTGGGGAGAGGCCGATAAGAGCGTGCTTTCACATCCAGAGAATGGAGGGCCACAGAGCGCCGGGAACAAGGTGAGGAATGAGATAATGCCGTCTCAATGGAGATAGAGAGGGTGAAGGGAGGGAGAAAGGGAGAAGAGCGATCTATACCGCCCCAACAAGCTGAAAGAGGGAGAGTGAGAGGGAGATCTATACCATCTAGATGAGCTGAAAGAAGGAGAGGGAGAGAGAGAGAGAGAGAAAGGTGAGCGGCAGATATTGTTCTTAATTATCACAGCGCAAAATCAATAGCTTTTGTGGCACGCTTCATTACAGTATGTGTAATGCGATCGAAGAGGGAGAGATTAGCGGTGCGGGCCAAGCAAGCAGGGGAAATCAGTGGGGATCCAATGAAGACATTACCGGGCAAAAAAAGCAGGTTCCATTGCCTTTGGCCCCAGCACTGATTTAGCTTGATTAGCCTGAAGACCAAGCAAGATACTGTGCTGTGCGTTAGAATAAACCTGCAATGACTGCTGTAATCTGCCTATTACCCAATTGGTGATCATGGCCATAATAGATTTTCCTCATGGTTTTTAGGCCTGTATCAACATTTCATCCTTGATTCTCTCCATGGTTCACAAACATCCCATTCGCTTTAATTATTCCTGCTGGTCCAAGGGCATCTGAAATTAATCTTTTCTGTGTTAGTTGTCATCAGTTGGTTACTGTTCACTCAGCTCGAAAAGGATTGGTATCACAAAACATTTTACTTTGGAGAATCATTGTGTTCATATTTGGAGAGGAGCACATTCATAATCTTAATCAGTTAAGAGCTGATGAGATTCTTTCAAGTAATTGAACAAATGCTGAATTGAAAAGTATAGTAGATTGATTCAGTCTGTCTGGCTAACATGATGGATGTTAGGTAAAATAAGCCTCCAGTGGTGAAGTGGTTGTCCAGACATGGGGATCAGGTCCTGCTTAGTCCAGTTACAGTGGCATATCTTATTTCATTTGGAACCCCACAAATACATTTTATCTTGACAGAGGAGGCATGTGTGGAACACATTTCCTCTTGCAGTTCTTGTGAATAATATATTACATAGCAAACAGAGTAGATAGCACTGTGGTTTTTGATGGAGATGTGAGTTTGTATATGATTAGGAGCATGCCATTGGTGCTTTGATGCCCCTCTGTCTATAACCCCATTCTGTGACATTATAGTTATGTTTATCTATCCATGATTAATGTGATTAAACACACACAGATGGAGGAGTTCAGCGCGGAGCGAAGTGTTTCCCGGCAAATGGAGAGTGTTAAGATATGCCTGTGCACCAATTCACAGTGGAGCCAGATGGTTTTGAAACCTACTTTTCTCCAAACAGCCTAAACAGCCTTCATAAATAAATGCTGACACAATGGCATGCAACTCGCAGCAGCCTGCCCTTTCTGAATTTTGCCCAAACCTGGAAGAGTTTAAGCATAGAGTCTCAGAGAAGTATGATGCTCTCTTAATCACCTTAAAGAAGCAGTCGCTGTGCTTGTGACCCTCTCTGACACAGAGGAATGGTCTTGTCTCTCCTAAGCATGGCCCTGTTACGGTTGCACTGGTTAGCCATGTCTCTGCTATCAATTGTGGTTGTAGTGATCCAGATGCATCCTGGTAAATTGCGTTCACATGTATGTGCCTATAAACCGGTGACAAATTTTCCATATTTATGGATCCCCGCTGCTGTCAGCAGTGTGGCATAGGGATAGTGAGCAGGGCTCATTGCCAAAAGGTTACTGGTTCACTTCCCTGCTAGGACACTGCTGTTGTACCCTTGGGCCAAGGTACTTAACCCACAATTGCTTCAGTAAATATCCAGCTATATAAATGGATAAAATTGTAACTTTCTGTATGTAAGTCTCTCTGGATAAGAATATCTGCTAAATGACAATAATATGATGTAATGCTATCTACAAATACCTGCATATTTGTATAGATATGTACACACATCAGTTTTCAGCACAGGGGTTTTCTTTATTGCTAATGTGATTGTATAATTTCAGAAGTGAAATCTCATTGGTTTCTGATGGAATACTGCCTTACCATCACATCCACAGCATTACTGTGCCTGGCTTTTCTTTTACCCCTTGTTTTTGGTTTTAACCTCAAGCATTTGTCATAAACTACAATTAATAGATGCAGCTATAGACTGAATATGATTATATAGGGTATTCAGACAGGACAGATCCATGATTATTGGGGGTGCCATAGGATAATGAATTAGCATTGAATTAAGATGGAGAAGAGGCAGTAGGTGAAGATAAGAAAGTAAGGGCAAACTGTTGTTCATTCTGTGTCCATGTGAAGTTGTATTGAATGGTATATTTTCAGATGAAGTAAAATGGTTCACAATGAAAGGCTTGCAAGGTGAAAGACCTCAGGGTTCATACATGAACTTGCATAGCTCACATAGCTCACATATCATGCATTTATCCAGCTGGATATTTTCTGAAGCAATTTAAGTGAAAGACCTTGCTCAAGGGTACAACAGAAGTGGCTCTTCCTCTGATTCAGGCTGCAGCCCTCTGGTTAATTTCCTCCAAGCCCCATGATGCTGTCGTATGAGTGTACATTTTGTCCTTAGATTTAAAATCAGTTGCTGTTGCTGCTTAGTGCTCGGTGTTAAATTACAGTAAGCTTGGTTTCAAAGTAAACATTTTCCTAAGCTTCATTTTCAAATAGTTATTTACTTTTACTGAAACTGTGAAGTAATTTAATGCTCCATTTAGATATAGATGGTATCACGTTCAGTGATAATTGTAAAGAAAATGAGTGCTTTGTTTTCTGTTTTTTTTTTTTTTTTTTTTACACACACTTCTTCAGAGAACAGCGCTATGTTCCCATTAAGCAACCTGAATCGGAACAGTACATGTAACTAATTTGGCATTGGAGAGTAAATTAAAAAAAAACAAGGAAGAAGAAGTCGTGGAAGAAAAAAAAAAAATCTATAATTTTCAAGTCAGCATCTACTGGTCACTTCTCCTAGCACCATCTCCATCCATCACCAGGACAACCCATTCAGTCCCATTATAAGCTTTATATAAACCCCCACCCCCACCCTGAACCCCAGTGCTCTCCTTATGGAACATTGTCATCTCTCTTTATCTCCCTCACCTCTGTAACCACAGCTTGTAGTAATCTTTTAGTAATCTTTCAGTTGGAGGGGTTACTGATCCAGGGAATGAAAAATCACACACAGTATGGTTTGCGATCTTACACAGACACCACCAGGGTGGGAAGAGGATTGCATAGTGCTGCCAAAGGGGCAAATTTGTCTTCTTTACGAGACCTTAATCTCCCCCATCTTGCTTGGTCCCACGTTGTCCTGAGTCTTCATTTCTTTATGCACAGTCCCAGCTCATAGAGGTTGGGACTGTGCATACTGCTCTCACCATTCCGCTGTTCTGTGCAGTCACACAGGAATTCAGTGTTCTGACTTGTCTTCCATCATTGCATTGTGGTGTAGTTAGTAGCTCAGCTTGTAACCATAAAGTTACAGATCCTAGTCCTGAGAAAGGCCTGTTGTAGGAATATTCAAAGCCTATGTGGCTTCAATACATATTCACGTGTGTAAATGGGTAATGATAAGATGTAAATGAATAAATGAATTTGTAAAATAAAAAAATGTGAGGCAAGCCAGTTGCCCTAGCTAAAGCATTCAGCTTCATCTCCTATTCATCTAGCAACATATAAAATATGTTTAAATATTAATTATTGATTAAATATTTAGCAAAGGAATATGTATCTCACAAGAGTTTTAACATGACTGTCTATACCTGTGCTGTTGTAATCTTGACTGTAGCTGAGCAAAGAGTTTCTCTGTTTCTTAGTCAGTAAATGTTCCTGGCAACATGTGCACCTCATGGGTGGTAGCTCATAAACAAGGCTGATATGAAACTGTCTCGCTGTCTAATGCAATAAAAATCACACAGAACACCAGTCAGCCAGCCACAACCACTGTGGCACTCACACCATGAGCGTGTCATTTTAAAGTCATCACATTAGGCCAGCGTCTTTAGGCGGACGTGTGGAGAATTTGGTGTCAGAGTGTGTTCTAGTCTAAGTGCCTGAGTGTGAGTTTTGGAGTGATGATGCATTATTGTTATCTTGTCTGTAGTTACATGGGCTTCTCTGTGTGTGTGTGTGTGTGTGTGTGTGTGTGTGTGTGTGTGTGTGTGTGTGTGTGCGCGTGCATATGTTTCTATCTCAAGCTTGTGTCTGTCATTGTTATTATATGATTTTAATACAGCATATTTGAGGCTAAAGGGACACTGTTTTGGGTTTGAATGAATGCTTATCTCTAAGTTGGTGATTGTGTGAATGTACCTGTTTATTTTGGCTTGTATGTGCATGAGAACCAGTGAGAGTACCAATGCCAGCTTGTGTGAGTGTCATCTGGCTGTAGGGGTGCCAGATCTTGCAGGACCCCGCTCTGTGCGGAGACATACAAAGCAGGAAAACTCTGTTTACTCTGTCTGAGACCTTCACACTTCAATCAAGTAAACGTGAGCCAGGCCAAGTCCAGCCTTTATACCCACCCTGTTCCCAAAGGTACTCAGGGAGTAATGCCACTCCTCTGTCCCTCAGACTTCCCCATTACAGAGAGATCCTCTATAATTCTTCTTAATCTCTCCCCATAGAGACACCGTCTACAGTGTGCAATGCCGCTGCTGCTGTCAACGTCCCACATGGGCTCATACCAAACTCGGAATGGGCCCATGACAGACACTGAGCAAGGAGTTCAGCAGAAAAGCAGCAATCAGGTTGCCTTTGTGGGCGTACAGGCCCTGTTTCAGTCCCCTTTAAAAGCACCCCTCAGCTCCTTTCTCATATCTCATTCGGGGATCGCTTTCCAATGAACAGAACACGAGCTGTGAAGAAGCCGCTAATATAGCAGGGAAGATGAAGGGGAAAAAAAAAACTATTAACACATTTCTATTTTGCCTCCCAGATAAAGGATCCACATTTTGTAAAAACGAAAGAAAAAAAAAAAAACAGATAAGAATGCATCACGTTATGCGGGATCAAAGACAGCAGGTTTGAAATGGCTCTCATCTGAAGTTACCACCAGCGTGGGAGGAATCATCACCCACCCCAGAGACCCCCTTCCCCCCAAAACCACCCTCCCCTTATTGGAGAAGGCCCCAGCTCATAACCCTGCAGCTGAACGGAAGAATTTGGTGCCCTTCAGTGCAGGGTTTTGTAACGTTTTGAGCCACAAAGTTTCTGTTATGTCAAATCAACTTTGTGCGAATGTGGCCTGTAACACAAAGTACCAGCTCAGAGAGTTCTGCTGCCAGGCCACTCGAGTGCGGCTCATAACTCTCCTGAGCCGAGGGCGTTTTATGGCGCGTTCGCCCTCCACACTTAGGACCGTGGCTGCGGAGTCATTGATTTAGAGTGATGTGCGCCTCTGAACACCGGGTCAAGGCTTTGTCCTCCAGATGTGAATTTCACAAAGGAGAACTACACTACACTGCCTCCATGCCGTTCAGGCATCCAGGCCACAGGGTGGCTTTGCAGGCCAGAGCAGTCTGCACAGTGTTGCTGCTTAATGTCAAATGCAGCATTTAAGTGTAACTCCTTAACAGCTGCTTGTGGTAAGAGTCTGCTCTTGTCGCTGTTAAATTCGGAAACAAAGGAAAAGAATTGAAAACATAAACGTGGACACAAAAGATTACTGCAGCCCCCAGAAGCCCTAATAAGAAATTCGCCCACCTCTGACACACGAGACAGGTTCTATATGTATGTAAATGAGAAGTAATTAAGGTAACGTGTGTTTCATCGCTTGCATGTGGTAATAGTGTCATTACCTTCACACTCTCACATCTCTTTCTCTCTCTCTCACATCTCTTTCTCTCTCTCTCTCTGTTTTGCTTTTTCTCTCTTCTTCTCTCTCTCGCTTTCTTTCTCTGTCTTGTTCTCTGTCCCTCTCTCGCTTGCTCTCTCCCTCTCTCGCTCTCCTGGCAGGTGGAACAGGTGGAGTGTTAATTATGCATTCATATATACAGAGACCCTCCTCGTTCCACTTGACTGTTCTCCTCCTCTCACAATGCACTCAAACACAGCAGCTCTTCCCTCCCTCCCTCCCCCACCCCCCGAAGTTTAGGACTGAAGGACCTGATTTTAAACCCGTGCACGTTGCCAAGATAGAGGAAAGGTTTTATTTCACTTGCAAACACATTCACTTTCCCTTTACAAAACCTGGAATAATCCTGCTGATCTAGTGAATCTCTCCTCTTCTCCCTTCCAGAAATGTGAGACAGCCCGGGATTAAGTCCCCCATTTTTATATCTGTGGTTAGACAAGGAGAGAATCTTTTTCAACTGCCTCCATCTCATTTTCCACTGCCCTTTGTACTCTTTGTGAAAAGGGTTTTCCCTAAATGCTTGAATTTTTTTTTTTCTTTTCTTTTCTTTTTTAATGTGTAAATGTAGTAGCAATGTGTAAAGTTGTAACTTAAAACACCAAAACCTGGATCTATTCTGTTTGGAGCACATTAATTTGTAAGTTTAATTGAACTTATAAAAAATAGACATTTCCATCTGTTTCACATACAAGAATACTGTAACTGCAGCAGCAATTTGTATGAAATGAAAAGGACTGCTTTTGTTATTGTTAGCAGGTTTCTCAGACAAGAACTTTCGTTTAGCATTAAGTGCAGGTTTCCACCACAAACCCATGGTGTCAGCCCCTCAAAATAGTAATAGTAATACTTAGCTTAGTAGCTCAAAAATTTTCTGAAAGTTTCCCCAGGACAAAAATAAGTCTTTTGAACTATGCCTGCTAAATCATTCAGTTAACACACACAAAAAATATTACAATAATGATAAGTTTTCCAGCCCATGCCTCTTTGGCCTTCATTAATGTCCATATCACTCCTTAACCCAAAGCCCTGCCTGCTTTTCAGATAGCATAAGTGCATTCCAGGTGGCTTCCTTTGAGGTTACATGTGTGCAGACATGAAGCACGCGGTGAAGCACTGTGACCCTGCTGTCCCGGCCCCCGTGATGTGAACCTGGAGGATCAAGAGAGGAGTACGTGCAATGCAGAGGCAGTTGTGGTGCGGGTGGGTGGGGAGGGGGGGCTGCTCAGGTCTGACCGTGACCATCTCCACGGCGTCATCGCCGATCTGCCCTGGAGTTTCTCTGGCTTCATCAGTCTGCCCTCTGACCTTTCGGGGTAGTGCCGCGTCTGCTCACTGGCCCTGAGGACTCACTGCATGTTTTTTGGTTTTCTGCACGCAGTGTTCATTTGTGTCCTTGTGTATGCGTGTACCTCAGATATGAAAACCTCCTCACCGCATGCACACATCTGCCCTTGAGTTTCTCCATGGTGACCATTTCACAGACTGATCTGTTCTCTGTAGTGCAGAGGTTTTCAGAAAAAAAAAAGAAACTGTAGGGGAAGCTTTGGCGTTCTAGAGATGTTCACCATCCTCATTCTCCTGGGCTCCTTTGAATCAAGACTTAAAAACATGCGGGCCACATACATAAGCCTACATAACAAGCTAGGTTTTATCCAGCCCAAGTTGGTACTGTCATGGTGCAGTCTCCTACGTATGAAACATTATTTATTTTCTATTTATCACTGAAAATAAATACATTAACAAAATAAAATAAAAATAATGAGGCAGGAAAGAGCATCACAGAGCCAGTGGCTGACATATTGGCTACTACCAATCCCCATCTTTTTTCTCTCCACATGACATCTCAAACAATAAAAATGTTATGATGAAAACAGTAACTAACACGGACAGAGGTAAACCCTTCCTTGGAGCCACGCTGTGGTGGAGAGTGGTGATTGATGGCGAACTGCTTTCCCCGTCTTGTAGTTTAATGGAAAGTGTGTCTGTCTGGGCTGTGGAACAGAACTCAGCAGAGATTCGCAGGGAGGAGAAGCAGCCGCTGCCTTCCCTGTTTAGACCTGTTAGCCTCTTTTGTTTATGGCTGATGGAGAAGGACAAAGGGTGAACGGTACCCAGACCCGCTTCGCTAACTGCGTCGCAAATGATTACTACACCAAACACTATTGTGCACATTCAGTGGTCACACAGAGCGCATACTGTACCCAGCAAAACATTATGTTACAGTCATCCTTCCTGTATTAGTTATTTTATCCTCATGTTCTCTGTTTCATATATCACATCTTTCTCACTCTTTAGCCTTTTTCATATCTGTGTTTTTCTTTTTAGAACACTTCTTAACCCTTCTTCTCCCAGTCTGTCATGACTTCCCTCATTTGTCCCCATATACTTCCTATGTATGCCCATTAGTGGGTGTGTGAGCATGTTTAGTGTGGTACATTACATTTGCTTATCAGACTCTCTTATCCAGACTTGCGTAGCATACAGTTTGTTGATATATGTTATCTGAACAATTTCTGCATACTGGACTGTGTTTGATCTGTGTCTGTGTATTGTCACGCATATGTGTGTCTGAGTGTGTGAAATTATGATCTGTTACACTTGAGTAAGGGCTTTCTTGTGGTGTATCTGTGCATCTTGGTTTCTGTGATTGTGTGCACAGAGAGAGAGAGTGTGTGTGTGTGTGTGTGTGTGTGTGTGTGTGTGTGTGCGTGTGCGCGTCTGTATGTGTGTGTGTGTGTGTGTGTGTGTGCGCGCACAAGGGAAGGGTTTGTTCCAGCTTTAATAAAAGAATTTAGTTGTGAGCTCTCGGGTAAGCTGCCATTAGTCTTGCCAGGGGCTGAGAGAACTGTAATCTCATTACGGATTGTTATTGGCATGTAGGAAAAAGCCATTTTTTATAAGACTTTCTCTTCATGTGTTATTGGATAAAATTCGGTTCAGTTCTGTCCTGTGCTCTGAAAACTTCAGGGCACTTTCCTTTTCTTTTTCTTTTAACAACACTGTAAAATCATTGTGGTTGTGGTTTCTTTCAGCGGGGCTGGTCTGTCTCAAGATTTCCAGGTTTCTCCTCTTTCATTGAACTTAAAGGGCTCTTGCTGATGCCAAAGCAGAGGATGACTACATTAGGTCTCCTTTCAGCTTATTTATTAAACTCATGATTAAGGTGCCTGTGATTCTTTAATAGTTCATAGTTTTCAAGATATATCCCCAAGCCGACTCTTCAGTTTACCTGTCTTGCCTGGATCATGTCCTACAAACATATATGAAACTTCCTGGCATACAATAGCACGTGTATGACAGTGTGGTGGAATTCACTTCAGTCTGTTCTATGGTTACAGATGATCACCGCAAACACTGCAGTGTGACTGTAACTGTAATTGGTTTTAATATGAGCTTTTTGTCAGAGTAGTTTGCCTGGCTTCACTTTTACATTTAAACATTAAATACTCAGACTGGGTAAGAAACCATCAATAGTCTTATTTGCCAGTGGACTTCTACCTCCTGTCTGTTTCTTCTGTTTCTAGACTTCAGGAAATATTGATTGGGAGGATGGTGGTAAGGAAATTAAAAGCGTTGCAATGTAAACAAAGGAATCTAAAAGCACAGCCAGGTAATCCTTTAATTAAATTAGGAAAAGTACAACAAAGATGCTGTATCTGTCTCTTTTTTCCCTTTTTCTGCACTGGCAGGTTTTTGTGGTTGCTAGGTAACAGTGATTAGGTTTCCCTTTGGTTACTGGAGGCCGGAGGCTGGCAGAGACTGGGCACAGCGGTGGCAATGGAGTGTGTGCCAAGCCACAGTACCTGTGGCTACATATGAGTCATAGTGACTGCCACAGCGCCCCCCACAGGCCAGGGGTTGTTTCACTATCAATTAATGCATATGAGAGGCAAAGGTACGCCGTGCCCGTGGCAGGGTGAAGGGAATCGTCATCAGCTCAACTCACAGGACTGGCGGCAGACCCCATTGTGACCTGACACAGCACCCCCTGCAGGCCTGGGGGTGTCGCAGTTCCAGTCAAGTCAATGCATATCAGGAAGCAAGCTTCTCATGCCCCTGGCAGGGTGGAGAGAGTCGTCCCTAACTAAAAAAAAAAAGCAGCACCCTCCTGAATGACTGAATTCAGCACCCCCTGCAGGCATAGGGTATAACAGCACCAGGCTAATGAATGCACGTCAGTTAGGAGTGTGCCTATATCCCATGGCAGGGTGGAATGAGTCAGTGCCGATTGGACACGACTTGGCCCGAAGCATAGTCCTGAGAGTCACCACACAAGTGAGACAGCCAGACAGACATGGGCACTGTGTGTTCTGAAGTGCACCTGTGTGCAGCCAGACTGAGTCCGAGCTAGCAGCCTCCTAAACCATCTCAGTCCTTACATTAGTGTTCTGGAGCCAGGCAGTATCTAAATAAGGATAACATCTAATATGATGGCACTTACTCACAAGTATCGTCTGCTTTCGTCTGTGTATTTTAATTTTCTTTTGTCACTAGTGAATTTAATCCCACCGCTTGTATTACTGCAGCTCTGACAGGATAATTAGCACACTGTTAATGGTTCTTTTGTCTCTTTTTAATGTATTATTTCAATTGAATGTAGCCATAATGTAGCTATCACAGCAGAAATGTCAACGTTTAGGAACAGCCCATTCTCTTCTACTAGGGGATTATGCCCGTGATAAAATGTCACCAGATGTCCAGACCCTTTATAACAACTGCCATGGTGCACCCAGATAGATAGGAAAGGAAAAGAGTGAGAAAAAGGCCTTAACTACACATTTAAGAGGTGAGGATGTACGATAATGTAACCCGAGCAAGGGCCACCGCAAAGCCCAGTGCTACAATTCAGGCCTCAGCTAACAGGACTTCATTACACTTCACAGGTTATGCTGTCACTTCTCAAATCCACTGAAGTGCCCCCAAAGTGATATTTGATGATCCCTCCTATGGCAGAAGTTCATTGAGCATCGCTGTCATAGAATGCTGGAGTCTGTTCCTCAGAAGGTGCAATAATAACCTTTCTCTAGTGCATTTATAGGCAAAACATGGTGATTTTTACCAGCCATAGTCATATCCTTGGATAACCGATCATAATCTCCATTCTGTCTGTGCAGTCCTGTTCCATGGAGTTTATAGCAGATTCCCAGACTGGGACACAATTTGGTTCAGAAATGCCCCTCAGGGTAGTGACATTGTTCTGTATTCAGTGGAGTGAGCTGTGTGGGTGCCGGTGCTGGGATGCGACTGTGCCTCGTTGTGCGGCTGTTAGTTAGACTGCAGCTGCCTCTCCCGCGCTGCCCGGACTGCCGCTGCCAGCCTCCTCGGGCTTCCCCTCAGGTCACTCTGGCTCTGTTAATGGGACCTGAGAGCCACCCGCCACCTCCTTACACCTGCCTTTCTGCCCTGTCAGCCAATCAACCGGAGCATTCCTCACTCCTGCCCTGCTCCCGGCCAATCAAAAGCGACATTCTGCACCGCTGCCCTAATGCCAGTCAGTCAACGGCGGAGCACCTCACTCTCTGACTCCCATTCCTACTCCTGTTCTTTACGTATTACTTGGTTAGTCAATAAACAAGCCAATAAATGAATCAATGCTCGTGTCCCAAGGTCAGATGAGACGGGTATGTCAGCCTCTCGCAAAACAGCTCTTGTCTCTTCCCATCGACTGCAAGCGGCCAACCACAACTGTGCTGGATCCTGCCACGGCGGGACAAGCTGCATGTCAGTGTGTATGGCCGATGACAGCTGTCAGTGACTGGCGTCCTGGCAGCATCTGCTCTTCAGGATGAATTTTTCATAACGAGTGCCTGCTCCGCTCTGTACGGCCTGCCGGAGCTGTGATCGCCGCCGTTCCCCAATGCGCCTCCGTCTCGGGTAATGACACAGCGTGTTGGCCGGATTGGATGTCAGCGTGATCGATACGAGCTTCGGGTGGGAAGTTTTTGAAAGTCTCAGCAGTCATTATCTCCTCAAATTATATTACGCTGCAATGATAGGGTGTCCTTCTGGCTCAGCCTCACCCCCCCCTCCCCCCCTCCCCCCTCCCCCATCATAATATCTACCGAAGTTTCCCCTACAACCCTGAGCTGAGAGAGTTTGTATTCCCAGGTACTGAGAAAAACAAAAACTATCTGAAAAAACTTAATTTGGCTCTACTCCCAGATGTCTGTGTGTTGAGTTAAAGGTACAAAGTTTTTATGCCAGGATGGCACATGCTTAACGTCTGCTGGTAACATAGACAGTGTAGCTTATCATTATTTGTGTGCTGCTTATGTCACAATACATAAAGCAAACATATATTATGGTGGTATGAGCTGTGCATTTCATATTGTAAACACAGTTGCCAGAATGGGTATTTCGCCATGATATGTGTAATCAGCCTTCAGTTTCATAAATGAGGCTGTGTTGTTTTCCGCAATAATACAGTAATGAAGGAGTCATGCATGCCAAATACAATAGGACTCAAAACAAAAATTAAAACCTAAATTAATGTTGACTCAAAGTCATGCATGCATCTGGGATTTTAATACATGCTGTAAAAATCATGATGTTCAATTGTTGGCCATTAACTTGATAACACTTTTCTATTCAGTGATCACAATGTGCCTGAACACGTCCCATTCACTCGATCCAAGTAATTATCTTTCCCACGGTTCTGTGATCAATTGTTTGCCTTCTTGGATCTTGTTCACTGAAGTCTACAGCAGCAGATCGATGCAAAGCACCTTCTAGCCCAACTATATATGAAAACAACTTCCATTTCTTCTCTTGTTTTAATTTTGGACCCACCACATACCTGTGGTTTAAATATATATTTTCTTGAATAAACATTCAGAATCCTGTGGGACGTGATTTTTCTGGTCACCCTGTATGTAGGCGGTTTACATGTTTCAGCTATGGAACGTGTGAACCGCAGTGGTGTAAATGCGGAGTGCTGCGTGTCTGATTTGCTGTGTCCTCTGTTCTCTGCCTCCTTGCAGTCCATTCGGGAGGTGACGGGCTACGTGCTGGTGGCCCTGAACCAGTTTGACTACCTGCCCCTGGAGAACCTGCGCATCATCCGAGGCACCAAGCTGTACGAAGAGCGCTACTCCCTGGCCATCTTCCTCAACTACCGCCGCGACGGAAACTTCGGCCTGCGCCAGCTGGGCCTGAGGAACCTGACCGGTAGGCCTGCTCCCGGGTCCTCTGAGAAAATTTCTGTGCCTGTGTTTCGCTTTGTGTTATTCACATCAACAGTCTTTTTATCTTGAGTATCTCTCTCTCTCTCTCTCTCTCTCTCTCTCTCTCTCTCTTTGTAGCTTTTTCTTTCTCTACAAACTTCTCCAAGTTGGTAATTAGAGGCATTGATTAGATACAGGGAGATGTTGTCATGTTTTTTAGAGGGTATCACTGCTGTACTTTAGTGGTAATTCATCTAAATACGTACCAGATATTTTTAGAATAAGTAATGTTTCTTTTACATTTTTATTCTGGAATAATGCAGGGCTTGTATGAGATACGTTTTGTGTGACTCACTGGGCACATGCAGATGAGTAATAGTTTTAATGGTAAAAAACAAAATTGATTTAAGCGGGAAGTAAATGGTAAGGTCAACTCTCTGTGGGCTCTTGTGAGAAAGCATAAAAAAGCTCCACTAGTGAAGCATCATTATGTTCAAAAGCAAATTGGTTTGGATTCGTTCTGCCACGTATTTGTGAAAAAGGAAGGTTGTAGCCAACCTGTCCTGCATCCTCAGCAATCTGCAGATGAAGTTTTAATTGATTCTCCAATGCATTGAGGGGAAATTGGCTTCCCTGCTGGAAACAATCTTTACCAAAATGTATCCTTTTTTTTTAAGTTGACTCTGAACTTCTCAGTTTGACTGTCATAATCTGTACAGAAGAAAAAAAAATGCTTGAAAAAGCCACAGTGCATTCCTGTTAAAAATACTTTTTTCTTTAATTGTAGTAAAGTTTTAGTAAAGCTATCTGTTGAAAAAAAGTGTGATGAGAAAGTAAATGTGATGAGAAAGTTCTACAATGCTTCCTCAGTGTTTTTGCAACATTGTCTCAGTATCATCACCTGTGAAAAGGCTGTGCTCCACACTGTAGGTGCAGGGCATTAGGTGTCTAATTAGCGGGGTGAGTTGGCAGAGTGGGCGGGGTTCTGTGTGGTGCACAGCAGTGGGGGGATAGGAGAGTGGCAGTCCCTGTAATGAGCTGACTCCAGCAGAATCAGCAGACACCTGTGCTAAGCACGCGTACCTGCGCGTGCATCCATGTCTTTGGCTCAGGGTTTCTTATGCAACCTCTCCGACTCCCAAACTCTGTTATTGCCGCTGACACCCCTGCTGTCCGTGCTACTACGATTATTTCAACTTAATCTGCTGTTTACAGGTCCACAACACTGTGATTACATTTCACTGTGCTTAAACCATCACAGTAACAAGCGCCAATCTATATTAATGACAGGGATGATGATCACCTCTACTGCAGTACACACATAGCCAGTCCTGTATACTGTTGATACCATTTTGCCACGACAAATATATCTCTGGTAATATTAAGTAATACTTGGTAGTATTATTTTGTTTTGTGTTTTAATTGGAAATTGTACTCATTTTGTTGTTGTTTCTTGTCCTTAAAAGACAAGCAATCGCAAAAGTAAATACTTAATCCTCATACTAAAACACAAGTATCAGGGGTAGCAGATTTACTGACGCAGATTTTAACTCGCACCCATACCTTTTTTTTTTTTTTTTAACCCATGTTATGACATAATATTGATGACTTTTGCTAGTGAATCTACCTTGCCCATCCAGAGAAGGCTGACTCACACAGAAACAGCACAAGTGATTCTTGAAAGGTGAAGTTTCCCAAACTCGGCCTGCTTCTCTCCCTGGGAGCGGAGACCCTCTCGTATTTGATGGTTCTGTGGTGAGATGAAGAGAATCGATCTGTGGCGAGCCTCCTCCGCCTACTCTTTATTGCTTGGTGCTGTGCTTTCAAATCCAGGACAGGAGTACGAGGCCCGTCGCTTTAATTCGCGGCGGCCGGAGAAAGTCAGGCCTCCCAGAGACCTGGGGAGAGAGGAAGGCCCAAGCTGGGAACTTTTTTCATGTGTTACAAGTGTCCATAATACTTAGTTTTATGGGTTTCTGTGGAAGTGTGTCGTAATTGCTCAACAGTGTTTGCTTTAAGTGTATAAGTGTTTCTTCATAGCAAGTACTACATTACAGTGTGCGCTTACATAAGATGATACGTGTGTGTGTGTGTGTGTGTGTGTGTGTACATGTGCATGTGCGTGTGTGTGTGAATGTGTGCACGTGTGCGTGTGTGTGTGCACATGTGTGTGTGTGGGTGTGTGTTATAGGTAATTACATAAGTAGAAGACCGCTGCTGTGTAAAATGTTACTGCATGTACTGTGTGTAATCAGAGCCGTTCCCCAGCCCTCTTGGCCCCAGTGCCGGTGCCGCTGGAGAAGATGATAAATGGCGGTAATGATAAACACACAGTAAATAAAAACACGGGGCTGTCAGACGAATAAACAGACCCCTGTTGCGTCGGAGACTGCAGAGCTCTCCGCATTCCGCAAAGTATGAGCTCTCAGCGCGGGAATCCATGGGAGAGATGAAACGGAATGAGATTAATTTAACCAGATCTGGCATACATGATTGCAGAATATGTTCAGCACTGAGTGTACTTTTTTTTTTTTTTTCTTTCAATGCTGATGAACAGCTTTCCGAATGACATGTTTCTTGTGAATGTGTCTTCTGTGTGTACTCTGTGGAATGTGGAATATGGTAGAGAAGCAAACATCTGAACTGGATTTGCCAGCTCTCTGGGCTTAAATATCCACACACACACACACACACACGCACACACACAAATGCACATGCATGCGCATTGATAGGTATATATTGGTATATACGCAATATGAATACATGGTGGCCTTGCTAGCAACATTTCCTGTTAAAGCAAAATAGCGGTTTGTTGCCAATAAGTGAATCACTTCAAATGGTCACTTCAAGCCCAGAACGGCAGTGTTGACACACATCTCTTCATTTAATCAACTGAACAATACAATTCATATCATGCAAGGGTAAATCAATAGCCAGTTAAATTAGTAATGTTAAGGGATCAACTATAGCTGTGAAGTTTTAGTCTCATTAAAACATGGCCTATATTTTACCATAAGAATCCCCAGCTGAGGTTCCTTAAAATGTAATGAGGTTCCTTCCATAAATTTATGTAATATGCTGCTTATTAAGGCATTTGACACAGATCTAGAGTTGGTAATGATCAATCCTTGAGCGAGTGGTTTAACCTTTCACCTTATCATCTCCTCTGAAGTTGACTGACATTGCTCACCTGAGTGATAGGAAACTCCAGTGCTTCAATATCAAATAGCTCAACAAACAGATCTACCAGCTTTGATACCGCTTTCTTTCAGGGTAATCGTCTCTTTGCTCTTTATTTCTGTGTAAGGAGCTGTACACTGAAGGAGAAGTTTGGTTAATTCCGGTTTAACACCACAATGTCATATTGTTACCGTTTTATCCTGAGCTGTAAAGTAAAACCCCGGAGATCTATTTCAAATTCCAACATCAAAAGTAGGGAAGAAAAAAAAGAGACCTCTGGGACGTCTTGGATTCTGTTGAGGTTGTGTGTTTGATGATGTTATTATAGCATGCTAACACGAGTCACAATTCAGCTACACCTGAACAGAAGCATTTTTTCTTTCAGTTTACACGACTTAAAGATACACCTGATACCACACTAGGTAGTGAAATCTGACGGTACGCATCTTGACACCCCGACCCCCCCCCGCCCAAGAAAAAGGAAAAATCCAACAATGAGTATCCTTTGCAGAGGAAATGCTATTAGCACTGTACTCACGCCCTAAAATACAGCTACTGCTTCTCTCTGCAGTGGGAAGATTGCACATTCAGGCTTTCATAGAGTGCAAGAGGTCCATTGTATTTGTATTTGTATGTGTTCTGTATGCATGTAGTCACTGCCATTGTGTGTGGATGATTCAGTTAAGTCCAGAATTATTATTAGCCCATTACGATATTGTGCCCATTATGAGAGGTACAAAATGTAAGTAATGAACTGTATGACAGTTTGCAGTGCGGAAAGGTTCTCGGACAACTACTGTGGACTGGAAATGATGTATTAAACAATGCATAAAATCACAGAGAGAGGAAAAAACACATGCAGCACAAATATGGCGCAAATGCATGCAATGTGAATGGAGCACCGATATCTGGCAGCGTCATGAAGGTTACTCTTGCTGTGCCTTTGGTCGCTATACTGTGCAGGTGTAGAGAGTGGTGGGTATACAGAGATGGTTATGCTAGCTGTTCCCCTCTCTCTCTGTCTCAGGAATTTTGAAAGTACTAACACCAAGTGAAGTAAAGGTGCAGGGAAGTTATTTTCTTCTGTTTCTGTTTTTGTGAGTTTTTTTTTTTTCTTTCTATTTTTTTCCCCCTCCTGGCATCGATCAGCACGATTGTTTCTCCATTCCCTGTGAGACTGCAATGCCTCTGCCAGCTTCAAAAGTACAGACAGGAAGCAGCATTTTTAATATAGCTGCACGATGTTGATCTTAAATGCTGTATCGAGTTGTGTGCTACACAGTGCCGCACAGTCCTGGAGGGCTAGCTCCTTGTTAGAGGACTTTAGGGGAACTGGGTCAGAGCCGCGGTTGTTTAAAAGATACCCTGGGCGATTCTATGAGAAAAATACAAAAATAAATAAATAAATAAATAAATCAGATGAAAACATGGGAAAATGTTTGGCTCGATGTGCCAGGAATTCGTAAATCAGCCTTATAAAGGGCTGTTTACTTTGTCCCTGATTTGTCCGACTGCACCGATTTTTCCAAGCGTCGTTGAAAGTTATTTTGCAGAGAATGATGTTAAATTCCAAGTAGCGACACACGCTAAGTGATACAAGATAAATCTGGTGAGGTAAATTACCGCTCCTTTTTTTTTTCTAGAGAAGTCCCCCTACGGTGCTGTTAGGTATCTGTCGGAGCAGCCTGGTGGCGGGGTAGCTCTTACTGTACTGCCTCCAGTCTGAGGCTTATTTAGGAACTCAGGCAGAAGGTATGCTCTAATAAGGTGGATCTTGTTAAGCCAGGCCTCTGCCGTGGTCGTAAAATATGGAAATGAATACAGGACACGACTGGCAAGGCACCAGCTCATTCAGAGGGCCCCCTCTGTTAGTCTGAATCAGCACAGTGTGTAGTATTAGTAATTGACTGTAAATGCATACCTGGTTCATGTTACTCATACTTTCCACAGTGCCGTCTACTAGTAATAACGTGACTCCTGTGGTATGTTGCATGAGATATGGTGCTGGGTGCAGTAGTGGAGTGAAGAGTGCGGTCACTGTAATTAATATCCACCATTTTATCACTTGGCCTTACAGGAAACCTTGGAACACCCAGTGTGGTGTTACACAGCATTTCAATCTGTGTAGTTTTCACCTGATCCTACTCCCTTAGAGAGAGAGGGTGAGAAAGAGAGAGAGAGAGAGAGAGAGAGAGAGAGAGAGATGACTCAAGATCTTTCTCTGTCTGTAATGCAGGAATGCTTCCAGTCTAACACTCTTGTTCATTCACCCACTTTTGTCTGGCAGAAGAAAGTGAGTTCAGCAGATCATCCTCCCACTCCGCTTCACCAGCTCCAGTTAATAATTCAAATGCTGTGCATTGTTCTGCTTCCCCGGTCCCTCTGCAGGCTTCCTGGAGGCCTGTATAAGCTCAGCGAGATGCCAGAGAGTGTCTGTTTCTCCCTGGTGCGCCTGCCAGCTGCATATGTAAAGACTGTTTGCTCCGTGTGACCTCATCTAATGTTACATATCACCTTGACTGGAAAACCAACAAAATACAAGCCTGTGTGACTTCTCCGTTGGCCCCTCCTTCTGCCTTCTTCGCTGGCTGTGTCACAGACTGCCACCTACACCCTCTTTTTGCTATCCTCCCTTGTTTGGTGCCCAAAATACTGAGTGTGCCCCAGTTCTGTAGAAGGGGAGCTGTTGGCGCTTGCTGCACCCCAAATCTGCCCTGTTCAAGCAAGTCTGTGAAGGTGCCGGCTTCACAGCAAAGGGACAAAAATGATGACCCATAAGTCTTGGTGCTATAAGCAGAGACAACTCAAACCATTGATTTGTGATCAGCACCTTAAACACATAGAGAGGGCTTTTACCGTTTTCTGTGACTGTTATAAATTACATGTACAACTAATGGCATTAATCTCTCATATGAGTGTAATGTTTTGCATATTTGCAATGTTTGCAAATATGTCTTCTTATGGAAATAAAATAGCTATTTGGCTGAATTAGCCTGTTGACTACAAAAACACATAATTATAACACGAATTATTAAAGCAGGCCTTTCAGCAGTTTATTATCTGTCTACCTGTATATTAGCTATTTGGTTAAAAATTTTATGATTTCCCATCATTCATTGCTTAGCTGAATATTTTTATCTCTTGAAATGTTTGCAGGGACGGACAATCAAACACATAAACTTATGGTACAGCACTTTCCCTTTTGAACAATTCTGTCCTAGAATGCCATTGTTGCTAGATGCTGACTGAGGCCAGAGGTTGTCAAAAAGTTAACATTTTGAACCTCCTGCAGCTCTGTGGCCCCCTCTGTGATGTCAGAAAGTGCTCATGTTAAGGGTGGATAGGGTGGGGAGGTTTGAAACACAGCCTCTGTCTCTCTCTCTCTCTGTCTCTATTACTCTTCCTGTCTGTGCATATTTTAAAGATGCTCCTTCGTAGTTTTGTTGGTGAAATGATGTAATTTGTTATAAGTAACTGAACAAATAAAGTAATGTGCATCTAGTAAATGCCTCAGGGCCAGAAAACATATTTACCAGTATATTGAAATATGTGACTTCCTTGAGGAAATCAGTGGGATCCTTTACGCCGTAGCATGTGTCAGGCACCTGCCACCAAGCCTGAACGTGTGGAAAGTAAATGGCAGCCAAGCCTGCGGGGAGAGGAGAGAGTGAGGGAGGGGACAGCATTCTGTCTGTTCCTGCTCGCTCTTCACTCATGTCACCTGTCCCTCCTCCAGCTCTAAGTGTACTTAGCTATTGTCGGGACTCTTACTTCTTTCTGTCTCTCAGGTAGGCGACAGGGGCTGGGAAGGTCAGCGGCCGGCTGCTGAACTCAATAAAACTCTGTAACCCGAGGGCTCTGGCGCTGTTCCCAGGTCAGCGCTCTGTCGCTAACGCTCCGTCACCTGTTCCCCTGCTTTTTTTATTTCCCCTGCACCTGGAGTCAGAATACAACGGACACAACATATAGCAGAATAAAAAATGGATTAGCACCTGTCAATCAGGTGGCTGCCTGTCTTATGATTAGTACGTTATTAGTAGAGAGCCATGTCTGAATGGTATGTTATAGTATCTGTGCAGTACCTGGGTATCCACTGCCACACAGATGCAGTGTGCTAAGTTTGAGATACACATCCAAGAACATTTTTGATCATTGAGAGTTCCATTGTAGGGGCTGTGGTTGTTGGATTCATCAATACTGTCCTTGTCCCTGAATGAGTAAACTCCATGTGGACATCAGGAGATGCCACCAGGGCATGTTGTCCATGTTTGAGGGGGTGACATGTGAGATCCTTGTGAGTTGCTATTAAGTGCCTTTAACAGGACTATACAGAAGGATGCTTGCATATTTTGCACCTTTCAAATTTCAGACAAGAGTGTCAGAGGTGGTGCCCACCTTAATGGAGGGGTGTGCAGTGTAGCCACAAGGCATCCCAAGGGGCCTACTCTTCCATATATACTGTATAAACCTGCACGCACACACACACATACACACACACACACACACACACACAAAGGGAACTTGCACATGATTAAATAAGCAGACATTGAATGGGGAGAGTGAGTTGCTGATGCTGGCCAGTGTAACTCTGGCATACACACTTGCACACACTCACACACCTAGGCACAACTACACAGACACTCCTTTAGGTGTTTTCTAATGTCTCGCTGAGACACTGAGGCAATACTGAAACAGACATACACCTCAGAATAGAGCTTTTGGTAATACACACACATGCTTTTTCATTCCCACAGTGCAACCCTGCACCATTTTAATAGAAAAAAATGAACAGCTTTGTTCTTGTTCTGAATTGGTTCAAGAGACACATCAGGGAAGCCTGTAATGGGTCCTTTGATGTCCCTGCCACATTATCTCCTAGTTTCTTTTATAACAGCTCTCCAGAGATCTGTAAAATGATCAATACAATCCATAAGCAGCTTATAAGAGGATAAAGGTTATTAACTACTTGTGGCCCAATCTAGAGATGGATGGACTGGTCTGCTTTATATTGTTACTGCCTGGAATCCCTGGAAAATAGAAGTGAACTTCTGTCACATCCATGAGAAAGGGGAAGGTGCCAGCCTTGTATTGTTTTCCTGGATCACCCTCTGAAATTCTTGACAGAATTTAATACATTTCAAAATATGAATTCAAAAATGTAAGAATAATATTATAAATGGTGGAATGTATTATGTGGCAATAATGAATGAAGTTTTAGTCATGGCATTTTCACATAACAGAAAAAAAGTTTTCCTTGTATTTTGAGTTTTGTACATCATGTTGCTTCATAAGGGCTTAGATGGGTCATGTGACTTCTGTGTCTAGACGGATTGGCAAACCTCTGATCACCTGACCTACTGCTCAGATGAGCATATCTGTGTAATTGTGATAATGGGCTCTTTAGGAGATTCGATCTCTAGTTTTAGTCTCAGAGCTCTTATGTATGCGGTGGGATCTAAGCAGATATTTATGCACGTGTCATTTCTTACATGGTGACAACACGGACACACTTGATTACATCTCAAAATATGACAGCATGCTCTTAATTTACCCTAATTGAAGATTTGCAGATGTCTTTATATGATATTAATTCTGAATGGCATAGATTGTAGGTAGAGCCTGCAGGCTCCAAGGTTTATACTCACAGGGTGGAGACTGCACTTGCTTGCAACCTCACCAGAATGAAACGGGCAGATGGAAGTGGGGTGAATAGGTTGCATAGATGAATTAGACCTACCTCAGACTGATCCATTAAAAAGAGGCAGAAATCGAAACCAAAACTTAAGAACATGATGCCTCTTTTTACTGTGAGGTGCAAAATCTTTAGCATTGGCCTGTTTCTTAGGTTTGCTCAGGGGGAACAGGAGTAAAATGGTAACTAATCCACTGGTCATATGTATCACCTCCGCTGCAGCTAATTCACAGCTCTTACTTGTAAAACAAATTGTTCGCTAATGTATTTGACACATTTGTGAGTAATTAACATCGACAGAGCAATTTTGAGTTGTTCATAGCTTCTCTTTCTCTCTTTCCCCCTCTCTCTGCCCCCACCCCTCCTGTTCATTTCCCTGTCTTGACCCAAGAGACCAGGGTACTGATCCCCCCGAAACACACACTTACACCCCCAAGACCCTTACCCCACCCTCCCCTTTCTCCCTGTCAACCCTCTGCCCAGAGAAGCACTCAAGAAGCTATGATCACACTTAATTACACCCCGTCCCAGCATGGAGGCAGAGGTCGAACACTGCCATTCTGCCTGACATTTCAGAGTGCGGCCGCTTACTTGTTTCAGATGAATTATAGATATTTTCATGCTTAGCCTTCTTCTCCCCATCCCGCTTTGAGTCATTGGAAAACCAGCAACCATGGAGCGTTCAAATCGTAATTACCACACGCCGAGTTTCGCCAAATAATAACGGCAGCGGTAATGAACATAACACAGGAGACGGTGCCCGTGAAAACACGCACACACGCGCACACACACACACACACACACACACACACACCCCACCCCTAACTTTTCCGCTTTCCTTCCTGGCGCTTCTGCCCATTTGGCGGCATGCAAAACTGCTCCTCCTGTTGAAATGCAAGCATCAAATCTCAGCCCCCATCTGCCAGACCACCTCTCCTCGTCCCGTGCAAACGGGCGAGAGCGCAAAAACACGAGAGCGCGGGCTGGATCCCATCTGCCTCGCCGTCTAGCGAGACGCGCCGAGGACACATTCGTCCACACTGTGCCTCCACAGTCGCGGGCAGAAATTAACTGCGCTATGAGGATCACGTCTGTCCTTACAGGGGCTTTAAATAGGTCTTTTCTTTATCAAAGACCTTTTCAAACAATCTGTTTTATTAGCTGCGTAGGGTTTGAGAGCAAAGGCAGTGTTGTATGCTGGAATTGAAAGGGATTGATTGCCATTTTGTAAAGCTTTAGAGGTGAGTGAACGCTGCAGTCGCCAGCAGTCTGCTGGCTGCACAGTGAGCGTGTGCTTAAGAGGCTGAGGCCACTCCTGCTTTAGAGGGTTCATGGAACAGACTACAATGGGCTTTATTACAATGTGGCTGGCCACTAGCAGCATGCAGACAAGCATTACAACATGCTTGACGTTTTCCAGCCTACAGGTGTGTGCATGTATGCAGTAGTGTGCATGCGCGAGCATCTGTGTGTGTGTGTGTGTGTGTGTGTGTGTGTGTATGTGTGTGTGTGTGTGTGCTACATGTCTCAGTATTTTGTTAAGTTTGTTCTGCGTGCATATGTGCATTGCTTTGTTTGCATCTGCAAACGGATCTCGGTGTCTGCCGTGCTGGCCACTCTTGAGCATGCTCGGCCCTGCTCCATTGGGCCTCGGTCCTGTTTCCCCCTCTCCTCTCGATCGCAGTGTTATTCAGACGGCAGCACAGAGGCCGTGGCAGCACCGTGGGGCGCGGCGAAGTGGCTCTCCACGAGTACCTTTCTCCTCTGCCCATCTCCAATCATTGGTTGCCCTCACAGAACCCTTCTGTGCGGCCGGTAGAATGCTGCTCCCGGGCCAGCGCCAGAGCTAACCAGCACTCCAGGAGTGCGGGGTCCAGTCTCGGGAGGGTGCGGGGCGCAGAAACACACAGGGGCAGGAGGAGGAGGAGGAGGAGGAGGAGGAGGAGGAGGGAGCGAGCGAGCGAGGGTTTTAAAAGCCCTCCTTTGTTCTACCTTTATTTCAGCCTTGCCATGGAAAGGAGGAGTCGCGCTGCACATTTGTGTGGGCTTTGTTCCTGCAAGATCCCGGTTATGCTGGACAAACAAACAGCCCCGTCTTGAGTGGGCTCGAGAGATGAGAGGGTTTAGAATTCTCCATGGCTGTAATGTTTCAGCACACTGCTCCCTCTGTTCACATCTGTACAGATATAGAAATCAATAGCACAAATGGATGGCTTGTGAGACAGACTGCCTTTTCTAAGACATGATGGACTTGAGAGAGAACAATACATCATCTGTTTAAAAAAAACAAAAGAAGTACAACTTTGCTTTGCAAACCAAATATTTGGAGAATTGAATGTGCAAGTGGTTATATAATTACCATACATATGCGATTGTAATAAAGGTGTCTATAGTACAGGTGCCATTCAGTAGGTCACGGTTTGTGGGTTCAGCTTCTGTTCTCCTGGGGCTTCCTCTTACCCCCCTTGCTCTGAGCTTATTTCACCACCTTCTTGGCAAAACACGCACATCAGATCACAACTCAATGTCCTTTCCCTTAGGATCTAGGCTTCGCTCGGGGCAAAACGGTAATGTGTGAAGCCAAATGGACTTTATCAGGTGTGTAGTGGAAATATTGAGTGAGATGACCGCTTTATGTCTTGTAAATGCATCACATACACTAACAATTCCATACATACACACATACACAATCAGACATGGACTGTAGATACAAACATGTCCAACACAGCAGTCGCATGCTCCCGTGGATAGGTCAGTAGGATTTTTATTTTGGGAGGGGGGGGGGGGGCCTTTGGTTATTGGTTAATAACTGTGCATGCAGTTGATAACAAGCTAACCAACTGAGTAAGTGGTGTGTTCAGTTCACCAATTGTGTACAGCAGAGGTAAGATTCACCACGGCTGAAGCCCATTTGACTCAAAATAAACACTCACTCAGTCATTATGTCTGAATATTAGCACTGGTGCATCCTTCAATAGACTAATCCTTTGTTAAACTTACCATGTCTGTTATTGTCATGGCAGTAATCACTCTCCTCTCTCTCTCTCTCCACATTATGCTTACCTCTCCCTCAGAAACAGAATCCCTGCATTGTTTTGCCATATTAAAAGTGTTGTGAGCAGTTGAGTCTCACCCCTCACTGTCCTGCCTGCATTTGCTGTACTCCGGTTAATATCTGTGACCGAGTCCCGTGATATGACATCCCCGTAATGAGACGACTTCGCTGCGCCCCCTCTGTGCTCCGCCATGGGGTCCGCGTGGCTGTGCTAATCTGCTTTGCGTGTTTTCCGAGCAGGTGCGGACATGGGAGGCTGTAATGAGTTTGGGCGCGTCCCCGACTGTCACTCCAAACACTAATTCACACTCCTTATCGGCAGCTTCCAGACCTGGGGTCAGTTACAATTGTGTGCCTAATTGATTACCTCCCGTCCAATTACACCGGTGTCATGCTTAATATTTCACTGTTTGAGAAGCGCATTGTCCACCCAGGGACCATCCTGACGGATGGCAATTACAACATTTATGTTCATAACGCAGCGTGCGCGGCTCCTTAATGCAGCTTTTGGCATCGTTGTGTTATTCTATTTTTTTTTTTTTTGGAAAATAACATTTGACGTAGTTGAAATTAAGGCTAAAAGACTGGTGTAATTGTCATATTGGCTGTGGTTAAATTGAAAACCTTCACGCTAATTGTAAATTACCTCTGCAACAGTTGGCGGTTCCATTCTGCCTATCAGACAATTAGCATTGAACGGTGTGGTGTGTTATGATACAACATGGGCCTCTATTTAAAGGAATGCGGCAAACCTCGAATGAAAGTTGGCTTGTTGCGAAGAAATAAAGCAGACCCCCCCACCCCCCCACCCCCGTGACAGCAGTCCAAAGTCTTAGTTCTGTCGAGTAGTACTTAATTAGAATGGTGGTGTGATGACATAGGGTAGAAGGAACAAGTACCGCTTGCGTATTGTCAAATAGTTTGGTCAGTTGTTTTTGTTTTTTTTTTTTCCTTTTGTTGTTTTCCCTCTCTCACCCCCATTCTGCTGACTACCTTTTATTTCATTAATGATCCCGTGTGGGAATTACATAAGCAAAAAATGGAAAATTTTAATGAAATATTAATAACAAACAACATAAAGAGCTTTAAATTTTGCACTTCTGAGAGAGCTGACCTCCCTGTTCCCTTGCCACCAGAAGTAAATGAGTGCATGCATACAAGCTGATTAGAGTTAAACTGTGGTGCTGCAATGTCTGAAGTAAATTGTGTTTTTTGTTGCTAGTGTACATCTGTAAAAAAGTTAAAAATGTGAGTGGACTACAAGCTTGACAAAATTTTACGGCACTTTTCAAAGCTCTTTTTGGTGGCCTGACAGCCAGGAAACATGGCAGAGTGAGGCATAATGAGATCATTAATAGGTGGAGCTAACATGTGCTGTGAATTAATCAGAAGACTGGCCTCTTCATGACAAAACACTATGATTGGTTCAAATTTTTTGAGCTGTTAATAGTGCCGCCCATTTTGTGACTCATGGCACTTCACTGTGCCATTGCTGCAAAATTATTATTATTATTATGTTTTTTTATTTTTTTGGTAAGGCAAACACAATGTTGATAGTGACCACAACACAGTTTAGCTGATCCCTAAAGTGTGACTTTCAGCACTGCATCTGTATATAGGTAGATTCCCTTTCAAAGCAACGTCAGCTTGCGGACACCAAAAACTAAGCTAAGTTGTTATACCTGAGCTAAAATATGGTAAAATCTTAAAGTAACTATAACATAAAAACAATAATAAAAAAAATTAAGAACAAAAGAACCTAGGAAGTGTAGTACTTTCCCATTGTTATTGTGTTATATTAACTTGGATTAAAAAAAGACAAGGCTCAGTAGAAATGAAGTTGATTAGCCAAAAAAAAAAAATTCTGTGGATTCCGGCCCTCTTTATTTAACATAAAACTTGTGATTTAATTTGCAAAAATCTCTGTAATTACACAAAGATCAAATGGAGAGATGGGAGCTAATGCTAATACCCACTCTGTGGCCTGAGCTCCGAGAGAGATGGAGGAAGAGGGGTCCATTAATAATGCATCTGGTGTCATCATTAAGAAACCCAATGATTAAAACATATCTCCCAGCTTCAAACGCGGCCTTGCGTTCTCGGAGAGCCTTCTGTTACAGCAGCGCCTCGTTGTGACTCAGAAAGCGCATAGGAAAACAGCAAAGAAACAACCAATAAAGCATCACCAACATGGCTCCCCACCGAGTCTCAAAAAAAGGTAACCGCGCATACGTTTCCTGAAACAGGACTGATGACTAACAGTTACTCATGGCAGAAGCATGACATGCTTCTGTCTCTGTGAACTTGAGCAGCCAATCATGTCTCTCTCTGCTACCGAGATCTTACATTAAAGAGGGCCGCACCACATGCACGCAGATGTTCCTGGAGTGTCTGTTACATAACGATCTGATGCTGAAGTGTTACCTGACACTTAACTGATGGGTGATGGGTATTTCAGTGGCACCCCTCATCTCAGTTAGTTTTGTGAATACTAAAACTTAGGAACACAGTGAATCAGCCAAGTGGGTAATTTTCGATTTGAATTTCTAGCAACCGTTAACAGCAGAACAATATTACATCTCTGATAACGGAGGACTTTTCGTGTTTTTGGCTTCCCCAGTGGTTTCCCTCATTATGGATGGTTAAACGTCTTGTTGAAACAGTGTGATGGAGACATAGCAAGATGTCCTCCACGGTATTTCCTGGTATTCCAGCGTTAACCTTGGACTTCCTGTTCATATGATGGTGACCCATGGAATTTATTCCATTTCGTTTACATTTACATTTTTGCCGTTTAGCAGACAGTCTTATCCAGAGTGGGTTAAAAGATTTGACTACATTTTCATTTACATTCATCATCCAGCAGCTACTCCTATCCAGAGCAACTCCCAAAATATCAGTAAATAAAGAAAAAAAAAACCAAAAGCTAAACAAACAAGGAGATAACCAGACATATAAATGAACAAGTGCCAGTGCCCAGCAACACACTGTTACAGTACAACGCAGTTTATTGTATAAACAGATTTCATGCTGTCCAGATTAGATGCACTCTGAAGTAATTTCTGTTGTTCATAGTTTTTATACAGTCAGCTGAGAGGGGGAAGCCAGACTGCTAATTAGCAGTTAATACACTTGCAAAACTAACCAAAGCAAAAAATAACATGAAATAAAACAATATATATATATATCAAGTGATGGCTGTATCATGCAATAAGATTCCCTGCAGTGCTCAGCATCACACAATTAAAACACAACACAATTTAACATTTCCTGGATTTTACAATAATATGACTTGTTTTCTAACTCCTTGACATTCCCATTATTTTCCATCCCATTTTCTTGACAAGGTGAAGATTTTTTGATAAAATTGTTGATTGCAAATTCGAAGAGGCTTGGGCAGGGAGTCAAAAACAAACCAAAGATCTTATCATGATTGTTCTACGGTTTGCCATCTTTCGCTCACTGGTTTGGCTGTGTCGGGACAGACTCAGTGTTGGCCAGTTGGGATGACACCATTGGTCATTAAAGATTGGGCAGCTAGAGAGCCATGATGCAAGAAGAGAACAGCTTCAAAAACCAGGAGCACAAATGGCACCACTAAACGTTTACAGTAGGGGATGGTGGACAACTGTCATCAACATGTAAACATCTAAAGCAGCTTCATGAATAAGTAACTTTCCGTTAAGAGGTAAGGGCGGAACGAAAAGCAGATCAACTGACTTTTGTAAGCTGCTCAGGCCTGATGTTGAGCAGGGAAGTGTGGACGCTGACTAAGCTGCTGACCAACACCGCAGGGAGACGGCGTTTCTCCTGTTAGGTCGACAGTTTGCACGATGATGCACACTGCACCCCCAGACTTGGTATTCACCCTGTGTGGTGCCCTGACAACAGCACTTTAGCTCAAAGCCCTTGATAGATGGGCCTCTGGGCATTAGGATTTGTCTCCATTAGCCGCTAAATGCCTCTGGAAGGAGCCATAAAGGCCATGTAATGGAGTCATGGGAGGCCTTAGGGAGTCACCAGCTATGGGAGTGTGAGGTGTTTACGGGAGGGGGAGGGGTTACAACTGAGGCAGGAAGTTAAGGCCCTGCCTCCTTCCTGTCCTCACAGTGTTATTGCTGTTTATGTCAAAATGCCCTCAAACGGTAAGCACAGACAAACTCCGCCCACTAGCCTAACGCATGCTTTCAGTTACAGTGGCTCAGTCCATCATACGGAGGTTTTTTTCTCTCTCACTCCCACCCTCTTGCTCTGTTCCTCAGAGGAAAGAGGAAGCGCAATGCGCATATGAGCAAATGGTGTTAGCGAGGGGATGAGGGGACGACATGAAACTGGAGCACAGTGTTTGCACCAACCCAGCTGCTGAATTATTCACAGACGCTGGCATCGTGAGCCTCCAGAGCCACCATAACTGGGGTACCCAGAGGATCCTGTCAGACCACGGGGGTCATTTCAAATGGGTGCTTTTGATTACCTTCATTGCATTGTGTATCCCCAGGTAAGATCATGGACTGAGTAACCCCGCTGCCCAAAATCCCAGTTAACATACTGCAGTAAGCAGTTTTAGTAGCCAGTGAGCCCTGTAGAAAACAAACTGATACTTCATTAAACGTTAATGTGAGCATGCAAGGAATTTTAATGTCAATTAATAATCAAAACAGTTTTTTTTTTCCATTCCCATTTCAGTCAGACTGCATTTTTTGCAAGCTAAACCAGGCCATTCCTCAAACATCATTGTTGCTCTGAGGATACTCTGAGGCATTCTAAATGAACCAGCGTCAGCTCCACCAGCAATGTGACCTCGCGGTGTCGCGGGAGACATTGCGAGAGACTCTGCCTGCATATTCAGTTTGTTTGCCGGTTTATTCCACCACAGGGTGTGTATTACCGGCCTGACATTGTGGAAAAACGTAAGTTGTCGTGCTTATTTGTACAACGCGGAGGAAGCGGAGCCATGACTAAATTTACCGGTGGTATGAGTTTGCACTTTCAGCCCTGACATTGCTGAGCGTTCTCTGTCAGGGCCTTGGTGTCTGAGTTCCCTTCAAACCACCTGTCTTCGCTCGCGTCGAGCAATACGTCTTGTGGCGACAACAGTAATAGTAGAAAGAAAATGTAGAGGCGTTGCCGTGCTCCCCGGGACCCTCCGTCTTTGTGTTTGCCTCTAATCCAGGCCCATTTCATCCCCCCTTTTTTTTTTACGCTGGAGGTGTTAATGAAACACTAAAGAGGGCCAAGCCAATTATTTCTGTTCCCACTGATCCCGAGCATCTCATTTCTGAAATGTCAGTGAGGGGAGAGGGGGGAATGTGATGGAATAATTAGGTTTTTGAGGCCACAGCTGAAGTTGTGTCTGGATAGGTGTTGCGTGGAGCAGTTATGGGATGACAGGCCCTCAGAGTTGGCCCCCGAGGGACCCTTGAAGGACATGAAGGGTGTCCCTGAGCAATCATAAAAAAACAGGTTCAGTAAACGCAATACATTTTTTCATATATCCAACCTATCAATTATAATGTGACTTTGATATTCTACTATAATTTGTGAAATGGAAAACTCTCAGCTGCAGTAGTAACTGAAAATTAACTCAGACATGGAATGTATTGGTAAATACATGGTATGTATTTTTAAATTATTACTTTATTTTTATGCTGCTCTTCCTGTTGAAAAACCCTGAAGTATACTTTTTGAGAAGAATTGTAAACATTTGCTTTTTGGTTTTATAATGTTTCTGACACCCACATACACAGAAGTGCACAGTGGATGTTCATATATGTAACTGGCTGAGCCTTCAGTCTTTTCCTGGGCACACAAGCGTATGTGTGTTTGTGCATATTGATAAGTTCGTCCAGGTGTGTATGATTAGATACACATTTGTATTATGTTTGCTCCAGGTACTTCCTTCAGTAATGAGGTTTTGATTGATTATCAATTTCCTCCCCACATTTGCTCGCAAATTGAGACAAAGTCCGTCTCTTACTGTTGAAGTCTAACAACGGGACCCTTGTATTTAGAACATACATGTATTAGCTTACAGTCAACATCTGCATGTGAATATATTTACATACCTTTGCATTTCAGATCAACTGTGGGATGACACACAATGGAATTCCTGTGTTTTGGCTGTGACTACAGGAAGTGACCACAAAAACATTAATGTCACTTGCTCACTTTATGAATGATTTAATGAATGAATGAATGAATGAATGATTGAGTGTCTCCTGCTGGAATAATGTTTTACCAGTATAGACTTAAGAGGCATTACTTACTGCCTGAGAGAGAGATCTGTCCACAGAAAGGAGGCACACGTGATGATAGAGCACGGTTTCTCCTCCTCTTTTCCCACCAACCTGCTGATGGCACATAAGCTTAATGACATTTTCATGGCCTGGTCAGGTGGCTGTGTGTTCGTAATAAAAAGATTTCCTTGTGATCCAATCGGTCTTGCTCAGCCAATGGCGTTACAGTGTGTCAAGCCTCACTTCGGCTCCTTACTTCACAGTGGGATGGATATCAGCCCTGCCACCATGTCCTGTTGTGCACCATGGAGGACAGCAGTGAGACTGGCTCCTTACATCCCTGTCAGCTTCATTAGAACTGTCTGGATTCTAGGTTTGCATCTTAATCAGCAGAATCTGGAGCTAGGCACATGATGCGCGTCTTACAAATCATGTTTCTGCGACATTTCAATTTTGCTGCAGCTGTACAGAAACGTGAAGATGTTATGTGTTAGCAGGATATGGATGAGTATGTCCCATGATTAGATCCTTTGCTACCTGTCTGATGTCAGCTGTGGTAATACTTTAAGTGTCAGCAGGCTGAGTAACCTTGCACAAGCATCCATGCAACTTCCCAATATCGCACACTCTCACTCTGAGTTCAACAGAGTTTCGTGCAGTTTAGAAACCTGCATGATGAATTCTCCGTTGCAATGGTCCTTTCCCCTTTGTGTCTCAATTACTAATGTATTTATTTCTGTGGTGCGAAATGCAGGCGGGGGGGGGTAATGGGACATGAAAAGCCGCCTGCTGATGACTGAAGTCACACAGGTGGGTATTGAACAGGCTCCTAAGTGCGTGAGCCAAACGCTCAGTGCAGCGGGCGGCTCCGTGCCATGCCCAGGCCACCTCCCCTTCTGTCTGAGGAGCACGACATCACACGCCAGCTCCATCCACTCCCTTTTGATCTCCTCTCCAAAGTAACAGGCTGCTCCCGAAACGCCTTCTTCCAAGGGGCGCGATTACATCATCCTTGCCGTATGTCAGCTGCGGTACGGCTCACATTGTCAGCTTGTCAGCGGAACAGAGGGACGAGCAGTGCGGCCGGAAGTGATTGCCATCCTCTCACTTGTACATGTTCAGTGTCATCCATTCCTTCCCTGATTGGATTTCAGAATCAGAATCAGACTTTATTGGCCAAGCATGCTTCTACACATACAAGCAATTTGACTCCAGGTCCATTGTCTCTTGTAGTGTTTGCATACAATGTCAAAGCGACAACAACAAATACGAAACAACAGTAGTGTCACAACAAAAATCAGCATCAACAAAAAACAGCATCAATAGTGTTACTACACTAACTGTTGTTCAGGAGGGTGAGGACCAGAGGAAAGGGAGAGGGTCAGAGGGTCAGAGGGACTTGTGTTCTCCCCAGAGTGCATTCCTCACCCACTACTTTTCTCTGTGGGCCCCGGTGGATCAGAATGGCCAAGGAATTGGCATTCATATGGGTATTCATTCAGCCATTGCTTAGTGTTGTTTTGTCCTTTGAGGCAGTTCAGGAGGCATTGGTTCATTAAAATGCTGCCGAGAACCAGTCAGACAGAAGCTAATAAGGAAACCATGCCCACAGTCTCAGAAGGGCCCTGTGTTTAACTCAGTTGTCATTTGCTTTACTTATTTATTTTTCTGGTTCCTGCAATGAATAGATTGTGCTGTGTGTTGCTTCATCATTCGACAGCGTCAAGAGAAATGTGACAAAGGTGCGCTGCTCAGTGTATGAATGTGCCACACAAATAGGGCTGTGTTCCAGCCACGGTTAGCTACTTTAGACTCAGTTACAGGAAGATGAGCACTCAAAGTACTCCACTGTCTCTGCAATCCCAAAGGCTTGATGAAGAATCACTGTTGTTCAGTAGTCTGTGATAGATAGATATAATAAAAATGTCACCAGTAATACATACAGTACAAGCCAACTTCTTTGTTTCCATCATCCAGTCGTTTGGGGTGTATTTTTGTCTGAGAAATACCAATAGAGCATGAATAGGAGCATCCATCTGATCGCCCATAGGTGGTGTGTGTATAGTGAGACTTCAAGAGGCCTGCTTGATGCTCTTAATCTCCTCATTCTCCGTATTTACACCTTCTCATTCTTCCCTTTTCTCATTCATACTGATCTGGCCCCCCACCAAGTCTCCCTCCGCTATTATGACCACTGTTACAGCCATAAGATACAAATTAATATGGCTGTGATTGAAAATAAAGAAAGATATAACCCTTCCCCCACCCGCTCCCCTTTTATGGCCTCATTCTTCTCAACAGATGCTCTGTGTTCTGTAGAAATCCATAATCCTTTAATCTGGGCTATTTTTCATAAGGATTCCACGCAAACAATCGCACAGGAGATGGCGAAATGTAATCAGCCGGATTTAAACACAATTATTCTTATCAAGGGAACAGTGCAAAAAAAAGGAGGGCACGGCACCACCTCTTCACAGCCTCTACCCTTCCACCCCTCTCCCGTTGGCTACATAAAAGAATATCTCTGCTTTCTGCCTAGGTAATAATCAGATAGGGTAGAAAGACAAAGGAAACCCTCAGCACGTACGTCTTTGTTAGGTTTTTGTTTCCAAAAGCTAGAGAATTCGACATGACCTTCCAATTGTGCGTCATTGTTTGATGAATAGTTGTGACTATTAGTCACTTTTAATGTGTCCTAATTATGGCTGAGGTCATATTTTTTTCATTCTGTATTGTATTCATAAATAGAAAGTATTCAAATGTACTGTAGGTGTTTTGATTTTCAGTCTGACTGCTGTATAGTGTAATTTTCTCCAATGGCATGAACTAAAATTCAGAGCTTTCATTGTTATTACGTCTTGAATTATGTATGTATATACATTATATATATATATATATATATATATATATATATATATATATATATGTGTGTGTGTGTGTAATATTATATGTATTATATATAAGGAAGTACCTATATATAACAAATTTCATGCAAAGCATCATACAGTACCAATTGCCTTTTTCCATTGAGTAGACTGTGATTGCCCTATGACCATGTTATGTTCCACAGTTTATTCTGCTCTTGTATTTGCACTTGAACGTTCGCAGCAAGCAAAACCAGGTTATCGTATTGCCTTCTCCTCACTCTTGCCTCTCCACTCTCCCACATAGTCTGGTCTGCCGCTACATCACGTTCTCCACTCGCAAGGTCTTGTGTACCTCAGACAGGGAACCTTTCTTTCTCCCTCCCCTTCCAGCCAGTCATAAAGGATTTTATGCTAGTCGAATTAATGCAGTTGTTCTTTCCAGGTCACTAGTCAAATACATAAAATTGCAATTACATTTGAATGGAGAGTGGCTGTATTTTCTTCATGGAGTGTTAAGGACATTAAAAACTGCCCTCTTCCAATAGATTTATGTAGGCTGCTTTTTCTTCCGACCTTGTGTAAGATATAAATGGCTTGAACGTGAGACGAATTAACTTTCTGGTTGCCAAGGTTCTGCCCCTTTGTTTCTGTAATTGCACTGCTCTGAGTTATGGTGTTTACATAAAGAGTGTCTTTGCTGGGGTAGTGGTATTTTCTAAGGCTAAGGCTTCTTCAAGTGTTTTCTGCTGACAGCATTGAGAGTATTTTGCTACTTTACAGAACTTTCTTTTCAGTCCTGGAGAGGGCATTTGATCTTAAGGACACTCACTTTATGACTTCACTTCGGTAGTTTTTCAAAGTAGTTTACATGACCCTATAAGTTTACAGAACACACTCATTTGCCTGTGAGTCTCAAATGAAGCTGGGTTTGTTGATGTGTGTGAGCTGATTTCTGCAGTGCAATCTGTGCATTGTATTTCTCTGCAGTGGGTCTAGTGACTCCATCTCTCACTGGTAATAGACACAGCAGAAGCAGGTGCTATACTGATAGAGGGCAAGCTGTATTGTGTTGTTTTACAGTGCAACAGCTGCGACTCCAGGCTGTGGTTCTTCTCACTGGTTAAAACCCAGTATTCGGGAATGACTCTGTGTAACCTGCGGCTACAGAGGTGCAATGTATGGGGGCCTACCGCTAGCTGACAGACCCAGTACTGGACATGACATGATCACCAATCCCCCCACAGAGAGAGCAAACAACAAAAAAGGAGGTCTCCTCAGGCACTATGGAGCGTGCTCTCTCCTTGTCTCTATCAATGATGGGGCCCTGTTCCACGGGCCGCCCTCAGCGGGAACGGTGGCAAATCCGAGCGCGAGGCCAGACTTTTACGCCGAGGCCGGCCCTGGGTTCCCATTTCACCCTCGGATGTAATCTGTGGCCTGCGAGACCCAGCAGAGGTTCTGGGACTGATAAGCCGTAATGACAGATTGTTTCAGGTGGGGGTTCATTATATTTTCGAGGCCCGGTGTGCTTTCCATGTAAAAGCCTAGCACACAGTCTCAGAAGACAGGTGAGAAGATTGCAATTAACCACCCTGAATCAACAGCTGGGGCCACTGAACTGCAAACGTGGGAGTTGGATTATTGTGGTCCATACATCATGTGGAATGTTAGGAAAATAACAGCGTGATTGCATTCAGTTACGGTCATATTAACCTCATTGCAAGAGCACTTTCAGGAAAGAAAATTCACCTTTGTTATAATCCTTAAACTTAACTGGGGCTTTTTCAGAGAGAGCAAGAGAGAGAAAGAGAGGGAGATGATGTTTCCTTGGCAACGCACAGTCTGAAAGACAAGGGTGTGCTCTATAATACTTCACAATGATTGATGGCAGAGGAGACCGGAGATATATAAGGAAGTCTTGGGTATTTGGCCTGGATTAAGCCTCATCAGTCATGTTCCCCTTGTGCCCTCTACGGGCAGCTATGCCAGAGCGCTTTACTGGCATGAGAGTACTATGCACCGCTCACCCTACAGCCATCACTGTCAGAGCGCAGGCCGGCCGGCCACCGCCACAGCTACAGGAGGGAATCAGGAGAGGGAGGGCCGGCGCTGGGAGGAGTCACAGTTTAAACGCCTTCACCCCTCACCGGTCCTGGACCAAACACCGTCCTGTCCAGATGACATCTGGCGTGTATAACATGACACATTTATCCTGAATTAATACTGAATATTTGTCTCCAAGATGGGGTATCAGACAAGCAGCAGCACTGGTGTTATCAAAAGAGTTAGTGTGTTTCTTGTTATCTTACGGCATCTACTCAAAATTAGCAATGAGAGCCAGAGTGCCTCTGTTCACGAGATTCATGAGTGAATATGTTTAATTGAGATGGACTTCTTTACAATCCCAGTGCCACTCCAGCAGCTGTTCATTAAAGTGTACAGTAGAGAGTGCTAACTTCACTTCAGTCCTGCAGGGAAATAGAGTCTGCACGTCTGCCTGGTCTGTCTGCCTGTTATTTGGAAAGCAAGTCACCTAGCTCTGTTTTCATGGGTTATATCAGTTACTGTCAGAAAAGAAAAAAACGCATGGAGCCTGCCGGGTTCAGATTTCTTCTACTGCGCTTACGTACTTATGGTGCATAATATTGATAATAACGAGCTACGGTTTGCCTGTCTTCTCTAAAGCCTTAGATTCATCCAGCACACTCTAGTAATGAGGGGAACTGTACAAGCTAACTTGCTCAAATGCACAGCCTCCGGATCCAGCAAAGAGCCACACGGCGCTTGTGTTCAACGTCTTCGGCATTGCTCACACTGTCGTGAAAGTGCGCCTTCGTCACCCTTTTAGGACGCGGTGCTTATTAAGCCGGCAAATGAATGCGTTTTGTTGCCTCTCCACGTCTCCTCGCCTCTCCAAAGTTCCAGGCTTGTCTGAAGTGTATCGCTGCCCAATGGGATGGCCTGTACGTGACGCATGACGCATTGTCATTCTCCTTGTGACTCCTCACTTGCTTGGAGGGAAGAAATCCCCCTACTCATTCAGTGAAGGGTATTAAAGCCGGCGTACGTCAAGTGGTTTGTGTCTTTATTTTTGTTTTGGCTTATAGTACCTAATTAATATTTTCTAAGGTGGTCCCTTTGGGGGATTCTTAACTGCTGTGATATACAAGCATGAGTGTTAAGTCCTGCTTTAGGCTAGCTGTGAAAGATAAGGCCTTGATTCACCTGCTAAGACATTCCTCCCAGTTCCAAGTATCCAGTTTTTTTTTTAGTAATAATCTTTGGCGCATACAAAGAATTATATATTGAGAATATGATTGAGTAATGTACAATATATTTCATATATAGTAATATATATGAAATATATTGTTTAGCCCAATAAATTTACTGTTAATATCTGTAAAATTGATATATGTTAGTATATTGCAATATATTTATGATTTCCATTAATATATTTTAAATGTATTTGTGATACAACAATTTCTCAGTATATTATATTTCATTTTTGTGCGGGGGTTTTTGTGTGATGGTTATGAGGCAGTCTGTTCTATGTATATAAAACAATTGTCTGTCAGCCAGCCAAATTATATCTGCTGTAGTGTTGCTCAAAAAAAAAGTACTTCCAGTAATGCTAGTAAGAGCTGATTTAAATCCAAGTTTTGAATGGAATTAAATACACATTATACGTAGCAGTTACCCACATCTTGTGGCTTTCAGTCAGAGGCAGTGGAGTGCTGCTCCAAGCTGATCTGCTCGGCTGAACTGGAGTCAGTTCACTGATAACATTGCCCTCCTCTCCACATGCACCACGCAGGTGTGGCTGTGTGTGTACTTTAAGCTTTTATCAAAGGCCTGGACAAGAGGAGCACCCAGCCGTGTGAGGCAGTGATATTTACAATTTCTCTACTCAGCAGGTTGCTCTTCAATGGAGTGAGAAATTACTGTGTGTGTGTGTGTGTGTGTGTGTGTGTGTGTGTGTGTGTGTGTGTGTGTCTGTGTGTGTGTGTGTGTGTGTTTTCGCGTGCGTGCTTGTACTCATGTATCTGTGTGCAGGTAAGTGTGTGTGTGTGTGTGTGTGCGCGTGCGTGCTTGTACTCATGTATCTGTGTGCAGGTAAGTGTGTGTGTGTGTGTGTGTGTGTGTGTGTGTGTGTGTGTGTGTGTGTGTGTGTGTGTGTGTGTGTGTATGTGTGTGTATGTGTGTGTGTGTTTGTTTGTGGGAGGTGCAATACACAAAGATACGCAGAAAGACATGGAGAGAGAAATGGAGTGACGGAGAGAGGAAGAGAATTAAAATAAAAATAGGATCACCAGATCATCTATACATATTAAGTTACAAAATGTACTTTGTTTTGCAGTGTGCTGATCATTTTACAGGAATTTATCCTGAAGCATTTGGTTGACATCTAAGTTTTTAAGATGAGTTTAGAGACTGTGCGCATGAAAGGGGGATGCAAATTTCTTTAGACAGATGAGTGGAGAGATGAATGTTTGCCCACTGATTGACCTTCCATCACGACCTCCCAGCTGCAAGCCTATTGCTGCACCCAGCTCACCCTGAGCCGCCTAACCACACGCCACCTGCCAAAATCCCATAATGTCCTTCCAGGGCTTACCTTTCCCACGCCGCCCTCCCAAAAGTCACAATCCGGCCTCATTTCTCTGTCTCTCCACCTCCGGGCACACCCACCAGGCTGGAAGTGGGTCAGGGTGCCAGTGTGGCTACAGCGCTGCTCTAGATCCCAGCATGCCGAGCGCAGCCAAGGCGTGTGGGAGGAAGGGATGAGAGGCACATACGGACCCAGCAGACAGACACCTGCCGGCCGTAGGAGGAGAGACTGTCGCTTCTCTCCCTCCCGCTGTTTCACACAACGCAAGTGTGATGGAGCATTGTTCTGCTCCCTCTCATTTGCTGTTGATGCTGCTGGAACTTAAGCACCATTGTTCGAGGAAACTGACTTTATACTTCTCCAACTCATATAATCCTCGGGAAATCAGATCGCTTTTCACCCCCTTTGCTGTACATGTGCTGTATATATAAATATTTTTACATCTAAAAGGAGCTTTCAGTAAATGCATTACTCTCACTTCATTCTTTGGGCAGAGTCAGGAGGATGTCACATTGAAATGTAATATGATACAGTATCAGATGGAACTATTATACCTCTGCCATGAGTATGTGTATGTGTGCAGGCCTGTAGAAATCAGGGGGTCTGCAAGACAATTACTAGGGTTCAGCCTATATAAGGGGGGGGGGGGCGGTCTGCTTTCTGTGCCTGCCTGTGAGGTGCAAATTGTGACTGTGTGTGCACATAATTTGTGCGGTGTGTGTGTCTGTGTGTGTAAGTGTGCGTGTGTTTATGTTTATTCCCAGTCATCTGTTTGAACCCCAAACAATAAATTGTATTTTATTTCTTGAAAGATATAGGAACATATTTGGCAAGAATTTTTACTTGGAACTTGGACTGTAGTGTGTTTACATCAGTTCTTTGAATGTGTTTTTTTTTTTTTTCCTCCCACAACTAATGTACTGTACTTTTTTTAAAGTGCAGCGCTGTACATTATCACAGGGAAAGTTAAACATCACAGCATTTTACATTCATTTTAACACAACATTGCATAAGTAAATGTTAAACCCTCATAAAAAAAAGCACGAACAGCAAAATGATGAAAGTGCTGCGATAAAAACGACTTTCCTGTGTTGATGAAAGGCGAAAGAAACATGCCGATGAAAGCTGCTGTGCCCTTGCTGGTCACTGGAACAGTTGTTCATTCCTTTAATAAAGAGGGCCTTTAAAGGCGAGGCTGTAAGTGCTTGCTCATGGCCGTGCGGTTTGCGGAGTGTGATCTCGGCTGAAAGTGGCCTTCGGCGCTCACCGCCCCCGTTCCGTGAGGTTAGCCTTTTCCCAGCCTTTGTCAGCGCTTCAGTCACACTTGCCTCACTCTGGTCTTGGCAAACAAAAGTGCTCCAATTCAATGCCCTTGATGGACAATAGACCAATTTTTTATTTTTATTTTTCTTTTGCAGTGTTTTTTTTTTATTATTTTGTTAAATAGCAGAGTAGCATCAGGGAAGGGGAGCCGTACAAAATGATGTTAACAGACTGCCCCGCCCCATCACTCCCCTTCCCTCGAGAACAAACTGTCTTGACTCACGTTCAGAGCAGGTCTGAACAGAGCAGGTGTGAACCCCAGCCAGTTTGAATATGGAATGGGGACCACTTGATCTATACATAAGCTTTTACTGGAGGGTTGTCATTGTTGATGTCTGACTCAGCCATTTCAGTGGACAATTTTATTTCCTTTTGACCCCAGGTGCTTGGTCAGTGTGTTTCTCCTGTATGTAGGGTCTGTGACAAGTGAAATCATACACTTCACATTTATGTCTCTGTTATGTTTTATCAGAGATTTAAGAGAGATTAAGATTTTTAACAAAGAATAACACCATTTTACCATTATCTTATCATTGTTTGTCCATGCATATTCATGAGGAGTTTGGCCGAAAATGACAGTGTACTTATTGACAACAATTGGTAAAAAATTTACAAAAAATCTCACTGCTGATTAATATCCCTGCGTACCTGGCATCATTTGAACTCTTCGTTCCCTCATTAGTTCTCATTGCTCATGCTACTGTTGTCTGGTGCTGAAAACTGGGGTTGTTGCGGAAAACTTTGTACTGCTGATATTCGACAAACAAATTAACCACGCAAGATGGGGAAGGAGACTCGTCATGAACAAACTGTTTCTGAGGGATTGTTTCACACATAGAAAAGGGACCTTCCCTTCCCTTCTGTCATATGAACAAATGAGAAGGGATTGCTGTCTGTTAGACTTTCCAGATGAATGGCTGTTCGGTGTGAATAAGTCAGTGTCTGTTATCTCTGCCGGTCCAGCAAATGACATGTCTCCCGACCACTCTGATCAACACACGCATTTGCAAATCCATTTAAATTGCTACTTGGGCAGTGACATTATGCTACATAGCACTTTCCTCATCAAGCGCAATCATGTACATTTCAACTGCACTGTGGAGCTTTTGAAACCCCTGTGCATCTCTGCTATCTATGATATGCGGGACATTTTTTTTTTCTTTTTTTTTTTTTATGGCTGCACTGCACAGCGTCCATAATTCATCTCGGAGATATGAAGTAGTGCAAGGACGATATGCAGCAGAACTGAAGCTTCAAATGGCGTGTGGGGGGGAAGATCGAAAACAAGTTGGAAAGTGTGTGTGGGGGTGGAGGGTGCGGGGATGAGGGGGGTGCTGGCTTAATGAATGTGGCTACATCGTCACATCAGTAGAAATTACTGCCCCGGCATAAATGGAAAACGGCGATATGCTCATCCGTCTTTGGAGCCGAAGTCGAAGAGCATCTCCTTTGATCGCGCCCGTGACGGCCCGGGCCGTTTCTCAACGTGATGAAGCAGTTTTGTCTCCCGTTTTTTTTGCTGCAGAGGAGAACATCGTGACGATAACATGAAAGGTGGATGTGATTTGAGGATCCAGCACGTTGGAAGGGGGCTTGAGCGAAACAAGGGAGGAAGGCAGAGGCAGGGGAAGCTTAAAAACCTGCTCGTTTCTGGGATGGTGTCGTGTTAAAGCACGAGGCAGTTTGATTTCGCCTTGCTTTGGGGGTGAGGTACATTAATGCATGCTGTGAGGCAATCCATGAGGAAACAGGTTCCATTCGGTCTCCTGTCAGGATTTGTGGTCAAGGCTCCTTCTGTCCACTGTTGACCCAGAAAAACACTTTTAGGTGCAACTGCAAGATGGGTTTTTGTACTGCTGTTTGTTGTTTTCTTACCCATTAGCAAGCTTCCTTAAACATGTAACATCCTGGGTTAAACCTCCTGTGATGTGTACCCAAAAATAAAATTATTTTTATAAAGACAGGTCTGAGACTCCCCTAGGAGAGGACCAAGACACAGTGACGTGCAGAGCACAATTTAATCAAGTCTTTGTAGAAATATTAACAGTGTCTCCCTGCCCGCAGTTATGAATATGTCTCATCTATATTGTCCTTATGTTGGTAATCTTCTTCTGTATATAGAGAAAAGTCCAAAGACATAAATGTTGGTAATCTGCTATAAGCTCTTATTTTTCACTGGAGTCAGGATTAAATCAGACAAAGCTTTCTGGGAATCTCTGGATCATAACAGTCCTTGGCACCCTAAGTCACTCCAATAGAGGACAACAAGATTGATTTCCCCAAATCCTCTAGTCTGGGTTAGATGCTATGATTCATATTAAGACCCTCTCCGGGATGAAAAATGAAATTACTGACTTGTCAGTTATTATTGTTACCAGGGTTCACATCCTGGATTCTGAAACGGAGAGGATTTTTATCTGAAAACTTAATTATTTCTACTGTTATTATCATTATTATTATTTTCTGTTAACATCTGGTGTGTGTGTGCCATTCCTTGGAAAACAAAAACAGATCATATTGTTATGAAAGACAACTGTAAGGGGTGGTATAGTCTGACCTCATTTGTTCAGCATCAATCATGCTTTGCTTGGAGTAGACGCTATACGTAATCTTAATGCCGGTGCTGGGTAAATTCATTTTCCTGTACCTGTCATTGTACAGTCTTTGTGTTGGAAAGTGGGACATCAACCATGGGATACAGGGAGGCTCAGGGTCAGCAAGAAGGAGTGACATGGAAAAGGTCATATTGTAAACAAGAACCGTTCAGAGCTGTTCCCCGGTTACTCACAGTCTGACAGCATCCTCCTTGTTGCATTACATTATTAATTTACTTAGCAGACACTTACACAGGGTAACAGAGAAGCATTGCTCATATATTCTGCGTTCATATGGTTGTTGAGTTGGAGTGGTTTAGCTGGTTCAGTTAAAGATGCTAAATGGCTGAGTAATTAGCTGTGCTTTTAAGTGATTTAATGCAGCCTTATGGGATAAGAATTGGACAGCTCGGTTTTAAACCAGTCAACATAATGTTGCATTGCTGGATGGATCTCAATGTATAGCATCCCATATGTGTGATTTAATGCTGGTGAGAGCAAGCTGCTTCTAGGCGGTATCTGAACCTCTTTGTCATTCAACCATTTCTTTTTTGTGTCTTTACTTCTCAGAGATCCTGAATGGCGGTGTGTATGTGGACCAGAACAAGTTCCTCTGCCATGCCGACACCATCCACTGGCAGGACATTGTCAAAAACCCCCGCTCCGAGCTCCTCGTGGTGCCCACCAATATCAGCGTTGGATGTGAGTATTGTCACCAGTAAAAAGAGTCTGGGCGAAGAGGTGTTGCAATTGTTTTTAAAAAATGGTCACTTAGTGTGTGTGCAGGAAAAACCAAGCCATCATTTTACTCAAAATTTAGTTCTCTGTGTTTTCCAGGTGACTTATAAGACAATTTTGTTTTTACAGAAGAATCAAATCTTTCATATAACAAGTCAGCAGGAGGTCTGTTTCCTAACTCGGACACAATTGCTGAGAATAGTTACTGCTGTTGAGGACATGCTTTGTTGTATGATGGTACAGGATCGAACAGGGGTTCGTATCAAGATAATCTAGATGCAGTATTATGGCCATCTATCCACCAAGGGCTGCTCCATCTAACCAGGTGGACGAGGGCAGGATGGGTAGTCAGGTACACAAACATCCTGTATCTGTGAACAGGGAGAACGAGTGGACTAATTAGCCAGGCCTAATTAGCAGGGAAAGCCTGTGTCCGTGACACAGCAGGCAGGGAGCAGGGTCAGGGAAGAACAGCAGGGAGCCTCTGCTGAGGGACCTGCTGGCCAAAAACACCAGTGCGCACAAACGCGTGCGCACATTACAGCAAACACGTACACGCACACCACGGCTCCTCTAAAGACAGCCACCGGTCCGGTAAAACAGCAGCAGATGGACCTGAGAAGAATGTGAAAAGGGTTTGAATCTAATTCAGACACTCCTCTGCTGAATTTCAGGCCACAACTCTTAGCGAGTTTACTTCCAGATTCAGTCATGCTGGTGCCTTCCATAGCATACGTGAAGGAGCTGAGTTCATTTTTTTACAACTACATGTAGAATATATATTTTAGGAATCCACTTTTTCTCAGGTCTTAATAAAATCCATATTTGGATGGATATCTCAGACTCTGTTTTTTTCATCTGTTTTTGACAACCTGCCGCTGGTTTATTCTCACTGTGATAAAGATGTCCTCTACGGGTGGCCGTAATGCCTTTGGAATTGCCTCTCATGTCCTGGCTCTGAACAGCAGACTCTGACTCACGGGACCCCCTTTATCTGTGATGACAGAGACAGTGAGAGAGTCCCGCAATGTGTTTTATTCTATCTCAGTAATGCTCAGAGGCTTTGATCTGACTCCTCGCTCTCTGCTCGGAGATACGGCGGCTCGCGCAGATTATCTTACTCAACTCTTGCTGTACCTCTGCGGAGTTTTTTGTTCTCAATCCAATTACGATCCATTCTTCGGTGGTGTTTCGTAAGAAGGGCCGCATGTCCCCGCCATTCCCGTCAGAACGTATCAAATCTCTCCTTTGTGTGGCAGTTGCAGGGTGGGTTCTGTATTTTTACCCCTTCAAACGTTACCGTTGCGCCACCAGCAGAAAACGAACAGTGTCCGTTGATTTGATGGCATCGTCACCATGTCTAATGATCAGTTTTTAATGTTCTTTTTCCAAAGTTTCAGACTCAAAATGCCTCCTTCAAAAAGGCATAAAACATTACGGTTTGAAACGGTTTCACTCAAGGTCAATGGGAATCAGTATCAGGGGGTTGTCAGACTTTAAACATAATGGCACGGTTATGGCCTTCAGGCAAAGCTGCCGGGGTAACGCACTACAATTAAAGTTCACTCAGGCTGACAGAATGGCAAAGTACAGCACGTCCAAAACATGCCCGTTCCCCCAGGGGTCCCTTTCGTTTCTCCTCTGAGGCTCTGCTTTCCTGCACGAAAATTCCAGAAAATTCATCTGTGACTGCTTTTCCCCCCTCCGCGGTCTGTAATAAAGGTGATGACCTTTTTAGGATACTGGACCAAAATGCAATGCCCAATCCTAAATCCGACATCGCTGATGTATCGCAGTATGTGATCATTTTGAATCATTAAACCTGACACTGGATGTGGATGTGTCCACTCAGAATGCAGTTCAGATCACCTTAGACTTTTGCCTTCCACCGCCAAAATGGTTGAGCACACAAGTGCTTAGAGATGGGGGATTGTGTTGAGAAACATTCACAGTGCTAATGGCAGAGACGTGTGGAAGGCTGTTTGTTCTTGCTGTCTGTCTTCAAGTCAGTATACATCCAGCTGTAGACGTGAGGCAGCCAAACAAAGCTAGATGGTAGTGAGGAAGATGAGGAAGAGGAAGAGGAGGGGTGGAACAGATGGAGAAGCATGTCAAGATAGAGTGAGACTTTAACATAATTACTCTTCACTGAAGTTGAGCTAGGGCAAAGGGCTGACACTCCACTAGGCAACCACACTCAGTCTATAATTACTAGCCAGTCAATTAAACCCCAATGGCAGCACATGCTGGCAGAAAAACAACACACACACACACACACACACACAAAGAGAAGCCTGTCAGTGTCTTTGTCTCGCCAGCATGTGAACATTTTCTGAGATTATGCCTTGATTTGAGTGAGTTCTCCCACAGACTGTTTGAGGGGAGGAAAGCCATAATCACCACAGCCTGAGAGTCTGTGTTGCTCCAGATAGCTAGTACATTCAGGATGCCATTGGGTCAATGCTTTTTCTTTACCCATTCAATAAAATTCCTTGTTGCTTATAGGTTATAGAGAAAAGCTTATCAGTGTACCTCAATGGTAACAATAATACAAAAATACAAGATTGGCTGACTGCATCTTCAGGTTCGAATTGAACAAAAGGCTAGTTTAAGTGTAGTCCTTGAGACAGATGCTGGCTAAGGTAAGGAATAGTTTCTGCTTAAGGCACTTTGATTGCCAATACTGACAGACATTATGTTACATTATGTTTAAGGGCTCCTGCACTGCAGTCTGGGGAGGCAGTGTAGCATAGTGGTAAGGACAAGGGCTTATAACCAAGTGGTTGCTGGTTCGATTCCCCACTGGGGCACTGCTGCTGTAGCCTTGGAGCGGGTACTTAACCCAGAATTGCCTCAGTAAATACGTAGCTATATAAATGGATAACACGTAAAAATTTTACTCTGTGTAAGCTGCTCTGGATGAGAGCGTCTGCTAAATGACAATAATGTAATGTAATGTGTTGCTGGAGGTGGATGCTGTGGGAGGTATAGAGGGGTTTCGAGGTCTGAAGGGCTGCCTACTTGTCATCCACAGGCAGCCGCTGTCACCGATCCTGTAACGGCCGTTGCTGGGGACCCCGTGCCGACGAATGCCAGATCTGTGAGTATTGCCCCCCCCCCCCCCCCCCCCCCCCTCCACCATGGGGGCACCCTTTCTGATCCAGCCTGAGGCCAACACCTCCACCGCATCGCCACACACATGCTGGCCCCTCCCCGTCCCATCCCCTACACACTACACTACAACACATCACGTGGCTCAAGTCCAGTAAGCCAATGCCCAGTCAGGGCCCAGAGAGCCATATGGCCAGGCCAGGGCAGTGATGGAAGTTGTTGCAGTTGCAGTGTGGTAAAACTCCTCAGAAGCTGTTGCTTTGCCAGCTAGCCATCGCTACAACAGGACTGCACAAGCTCTGGCGCTCATCTCCATGCCGAGAGAGCCGCTATCAGCGGCCTGCACAGCACTCACCTCACCCCCCACCCCGTCGAGGAGATAATTGTAGGGAGAATCAGGGCTCTTATTCAAACACCAGTGGGAGCGGCAGCTCTGCCTCTCACCTCCAGCGGTTGAGAAGTGCACTTTAACACTTACAGCGTAATTATATCTGGCCCCGCGGCTTCATGGGAAAACACAGTGAAGTACATGCATTTATCTCCCCTGCGTTATTGCATTCTCTCGCACCCAGCTGTCGCCGCCAGACTCCTCTGGCTATTTTGCTTCCAGAAGACTTTATTCTTTGTTTCATCACCGTAATTCGATCCGATGCAATCCCACCTGTCGTTCAGATGTTTGCAGAGCATCATATAAAATTTTCAAGCAACATGTGATTGAATGTGCTCAGAAAGTATATTTTCCCACAGCCTGTTGGGGGTAAAGAAATGATCATTAATAAGCAATGATAATCTTTTGTGATTGTTTTTGTTGTTTTTTTTTGTTAAGTAGAGTAATCTTCCCATAGCTGGACTGGAATGGAGGTCACTGTATGCACATGCACAATTTATAGGAAACTCCCCTGTCACCTTTCGGGAGATATTAATGCAAAAGGTGTTAATACAAAACCGAATGTCGATGCCCAAGCGGATATGTGTATGTCATAGCCAAAAATGCACACACGCACACGCACACACACACACACACACACACACACACACACACACACAGACACACGCACACACACGCACACACGCACATGCATCAGGACACCCTTAAATCTCATGCGTGTCCTTTCTGTTCCGTGGGCAGGGCACTGAGAGGAGACCGGGGGGCGCATGGCCGTGGAAACAGGGTGCAGTAAATCGCACGTTCCTGTAATAGAAAATAACTGAAATCAATACATAAATCTCATAAACACGTTATCTCCCAAATAGGCCATCCTTAATCAGAGACATGGCCCAGCCACTGAGACACTCTGTAAACATGATTGATCAGCAGTGATGTTTCTGCCCTCCACCTCCTCCTTTTTTTATCTGTCACTTGCTTTTGCTTTATCCCCCCGTCTCATTCTCCCACTTTGCTGTGACCCCCGTTTCCCGTTTCTCTTCCCTGTCTTTACACATTGTGCCCTTCTCCTCCTCACACCCTTGTTCTCCCCTCCGTCATTTCTTTCATCCTTCTCTTTCCTTTCCTTTTCCCCTCCTTTTCCTCTCTCTTCCCCTCTCTTCATCTCTTCCTCTCCTCTCTCTCTGCCGCTGCCTGCGCTCTCCTTTCCCTTTTTGAAGTATTTTCTATAGCCATATTTGTGTCGCCACGATGCAAATATGAGTTAGCACTGAGATGATTTAGCACTATGCATTAAGTTTTCAGCAAGTGTCATCCAACATGGTAGATAAGATGTATCCATTTGCTTCTTTTCCTCTCACTTTTACTCTAACCCTATATTTTCTCTTGTCTGTCAATCCCATTGTTTTATGAGTGGCTACTTATGAGCAACTACTGCTGCATATTTACACTGATAACCATGTGAGGAGTAGTAAATACAGGCAGGTAGTACCACAAATCATCAGTTGATTTAAGGCAATATTATTTTTTTCCCTTCTAAAACCTGATATTGGGGTATGTCAGATACAGCCATATCATCTTAATGCCACTATTTATCTGAATCGACTGCTTTAGCATCTTCAGCTGAATTGAGTTGGCGGCAAAGCAGCTTCACATTGTTGTGGTCAAATGGATGAGGTAAAAATGCAGAAAGTGCTGGGTCCAGCTTTGTCCCCTTATTCAAACTGTGATGATCCAGCCAGGCGGGGAGTTTTTGCACCATAAAACACACCGGGATCATCTCTGATTTCCATCACATCTGCTGATTAATTCCTCGCCTTCCCTGTGTTCAAATTTCAGGTGCTCAGCATACTCTGAGAGATTGATGTTTTTTATTGTATTGCTGGGCAGTATTTTTAAGTGGATGTCTAATAGCAAATAGATCAACATGCTGGAGTTTGCTGGTGAGGTCATTTGTTTGATAAAATGTCTTTTTTTAAGTAGGCCATTTCATTTTCATGCGCAATAATAGAATTCATTGACGTTCTGTTAGTGGGGGAGGTAGGCCCCAATCTCATTGCAGCTGTGGATCATCTTGAATCCATCACCCTGTGAGCGACTAACATTAGCTGCAGGACCTGCTGATTGGGACAGGGGGGAACATCTTCCCTTCAAACCCGTCTGCGTGGTTTAGTTAGAGAGGGGAACATGTATATTGCCGGATGAGTTTGAAGAAGCCCTTACAGTTTCATAACCTGTACCCATTATGTATTGTACACCTGTAGGTATAAACACATCCAACTGGGCATATACAGGCGCACACGCACACGCACACACACACACACACACACACCCACACACACACGCATACAGTTTATACAGTAGGAACACATTCATGCTTAATCATACACATACACATACACACACACACACACACACACACACACACGTATGCAAGCATGAAAAAATGCATGCTAAAAGAGAAAAAGTGCAAACATATGACAGTGGCTATGCTCTAGTCCACAAATACCCACAGTTCCTTTCAAAGGGAGGGCGGCAGAGAGCAAAGAGGGGAAGAAAAGTTTGCTCCTCGTCTCTTTGAGAGATCTGCAGTCTTCCTTCCGCTCCCGTGTCTGCAAATCGCTTACCGAGCTCTTCCTCCGATTGCGTTCCGTCGGTTCTGATGTTACCTGTCATCGCGGTGGCAGGCACACGCGGCGGCCCATATGGCGGGACGTTAGCGTGATGGCACCTGCCAGGGACGGACAACACGCACGTGGCGCGCGGACATGACGGAGGTCTTAATCGCACTGTCACAGATGGGCGGGAAGCGCAAACCAACGGGCTACATCCAGCCACGTGATGCTGCAGACCGACATACCTGCTGCTGGAGGCTCTGAGGCCCCAGTCCCCCTCATTCAGAACGTAGATTGCCTCTGTTAGAGCGGAGCATTTCCCAGCCACGGCTCTTAAACTGTCCCGCTACGACAGGGTTTGACTATAATGCCATAACTATACATTATTAATAACTTACTACGTGATATCTGTATTAGAATATTACCTACCTCACTCCTGCCATTTCCCCACTGGCATAATTATACAGTTACAGTACCGTAGCTGTAAATTACAGTAACTACATGGAATATGACTCTTGTCAAATATGCTTACTGGTAGTAATGTGATGTGCCATAGGTCTTTACGGTTTCTTTAATAGAAGCATCTACATATTTTAAAATTCAACAGGAAATCCTGGCAGTGTCGTTAGCCATGATATTCACAAAGCCTATTGGAGAAATGGCTGTAAAGAATGAATAATATGATGCCTTGTCAAATGACTGAATAGTAAGCTGATGGTGCTGATGTCCACTGAAGGTGTGCTACTCTGTGGTGCTGCATCCACAGTCATAGTGTGCTGTGTCAGTGTGTCCTACTAATGTCTATGAGCTATGGATGTCTGCAGTAGTGTAATGGTAATGTCCACTCTGTGTCCATAGCGATGTGTGTAATGTAATAGCTCAGTGCAGTATGGTAATGTCCTTTTTCTCCACAGTGAGGAGTTTAATGTTCCGGTGCGGAACCGTATGGTTATGTCTTTCCTCATGATGGCAAATGTAATGTTTCTGTCTCCACAGTGACAAAAACGGTGTGCGCTGAGCAGTGTGACGGGCGCTGTTTCGGCCCCTACGTCAGCGACTGCTGCCACCGGGAGTGTGCGGGAGGATGCTCCGGTCCTAAAGACACTGATTGCTTTGTAGGTCGTCCAGCGAAAGCACTGTCATTCCTGTCCATTACTCACCAGTGTGTAAACACCTATTGTAAAGAATCCATTCCTGAAATCTAAAAAATTCAAAGGTACTGTATTTAATTATAACAGTTAGCAGTAGCAGTGCAGCATGCATTTTGTTAATTCATGTAGAAAAGGTGTAGCTTTCCCAGCTACACACTTTCTGCTGGTGCTAGTTAACGCTGTTGTTTGGAGGGAATGCATACTCCTTTAGAGCCCGTTCATGCTTTGAAAGACGTTCTTGACACAAAAACTAAAGCTTTTGTAATGGATTGCTTTCTTTGTGTAGGAGATGCCATGACAGTGTCATTTTCTCCACAATGCACTGCTAAATATAGACCGGCACCCACAGTCCTTGTGCGCCTTTGTTCTGTTCTCCCATCGGTTTATTGTGTCAGTATGAAACTTTCCACAGTTTCCACGGAACCAGCTTTGTGGTTATGATTTATTGAGCTCCCTCGAGTTAAATTAGACATTAAAACTTTTATCTGCTGATGTTGTACCATAACACTTTTTCATCACCGAAATCCTGTTTTTGGATCAATGATTACATTTATTAGTCTTCACACACCAGCAATTTACAGAGACCGGAAAGTCTTAAACACTATTATAGGTTATACCTCAAACTTTTGCATTTAACAACACTAAATGATAGACAGGGTCATATACATCACTGAGGAAAAAATATCTCCTTAACCTCAACATGACACCCTGAGGCCAGTTTTGTAAAGGTTACAGGCCTGCATGGTCACGATGGCGTCAAACCAGTAACCCTGTATCTTGCAGGCCTGCACCAACTTCAATGACAGCGGCGCGTGTGTGACTCAGTGCCCTCAGCCCTTCGTCTACAACCCCACCACCTTCCAGCTGGAGCACAACCCCAAGGCGAAGTACACCTACGGAGCGTTCTGCGTCAAGAAGTGTCCGCGTAAGAGCACCCGCACTCACAGAACAGTAGAACCAGGAACACACCACGCAAAAGCTAGAGCTCTTGTTTGCTGGCACACAGCTATCATAATCATTTCATGAAATCTTATTTTTCCCTTATAACTAAAGCCACAGCCTAGAGCCAGGACCCAGGACCCAGATGGGTTCTATAATCAAGTTCAGAACCTCTGATATTTGTTCATAGAGTGAAAAAAAAACCCGTCCGTGATCATTTTTTTATAAAACACAAACATGATACATATCACTGCCTATTGAAAAGTTAAATTTTCTCATTGATTTCAGCATCTTAAATGAGCTGGTGCTTTGTGTAGATTTTTCAAGGTGAAATAGGGATTTGCCTCACTCCCACAAAGAAAATAATACAAAGAAGCTGAGATACAAGTGAGATAAAGACATAATCAGAGGGATTTATACCTGTTTATTTATTTCTCTATGAAGAGGGTTTATTGCTTGAGATGTAGGCTGTGTACCAGGCTTATAGTATCAGCATTCCTGGTAAAGTGTGCGGTGACGGCGACTGCAGTATGTGAATCATAAAGAGTCATTGTAGCAGAGCCACTTCAGCAAGTTGCAATTACATGTGTTATGGCCTTGCCCTCAGTGACTCAGATCCAGATCACATTTAACTGCAATTTCCCTTTTCTCACAAAAAGGAGGCCGCATTAAACAGCTGTTTAACTGAAAGCTTGAATTTTTAAAAGGACACGGAATGTGTCTGTTTGAAATGAATGAATTTAAAACGATACTGGAGCAGTTTAAGCTACAGAGCAGTAACCATGTTCTTCAGTGGGCCCCACCCATATTAGGACATGACCGACCTGTAAGCTTACAGCAGCTAAGGGCAGAGCACATTTATAGCCATTGTGTTCCCCTGCAATGGAGCTTCCACTGTGTTGACCTTTACACCCTTATGTTTCTCCTAAAATGACTGATCCTTATGAGGAATGTAGGCTCACTCCCCCTGCTTGTTTGTGTAAAGCCCAGCCACTGCCCTTCACATCCTATTTGAGTCTGTATATAAGTATTATTTCACTTTACTCTCCCAAATATCAGAATATTAACTGATAACTCTCTGTATTGGACAACTGTACAGTCCTACTAGGATTGGAACCCATGATGGTCTGGATTCGGGAGTCGAGTACTACGTCCATTACACTGTGCTCCCCCAGCTCTCTCTTACACAGGCGCCTTAGTTATTGTCATGTTATTCAAACAGTGTCAGTCACAGTGTGGGTTGATGCATCTCCCAGGCACATCATGAGTGTTGTAATGAAAGCCCCCCCATCTCCAACAGAAAACCATGGTCCTCAACCCAGAGTGACTGATGCAGCCCTCTACACGTTCTCTCACTGGTGATGAGGACCCTTCATTAGGATGTAATAAAGAAGGGCCTAAGCGGGGTTAGTCACAGGGCTCTGTGATGCAGGGCCCCCCTGATTCCAGGCGATGGGCCACACAAGTGCTCACTTTAGTAACATCAACACTGAACACGAACATGAGTCAGTCCTGGATGTGCGAGAGCTTTTCTTTATGAAGTGGGTCATGTCTTAAAAATGCGGTGGCTCCTTCACCTTTCAAGTTTTTTTTTTTTTTTTTTTTTTTTTTTAGTCTTTTGAAGATTCAGCCTGCAGTCATAGAAGGTATCCGGTCTGTGTTGATTCAGTGTTAGTGTCTTAGTTTGTGGGTTTGAATCACGGATGGACTTTAATACATTGCAAATTTTATAGGCTTTTTTTGTAGGCATGATTATTAAACGGGTAGAATTGTTTTCTGTAATCCATTGAACCCATTCGATGTGTAATAGTCACTGTTTTGTGCTGCGTTGCAGATAACTTTGTGGTGGACCACAGCTCCTGCGTGCGTGCCTGTCCCAGCAACAAGATGGAGGTGGAGGAGAACCGCATCAAGATGTGCATCCCCTGCACTGACATCTGTCCCAAAGGTGCCCCTCCTACCCGAACTCCGCCTATGTGTCGGATCAACTCCGCCCTCCTGTCCCCTGTAACCCCACCCTCTTCTTCCATCTTTGCCACAGCTCCTCCCTAAAGACATAAAGACATAACTCCCTCCTCCTGAACCGTACATGCTTTACCACTTGAAGTGGATTTGCACAGTGCACATAGAGAAAGATGACCTCTTGGGTAGCAGTGTAGTGTGGTGATAGGGAGCATGAGCAGGATTCCTAACTGAAAGGTTGCCAGTTTGATTCCCTGTTGGGGCACTGCTGTTGTACCCTTGGGCAAGGTGCTTAACACAGAATTGCCTCAGTAAATGTCCACCTGTATAAAAGGGTAACATATATAAAATTGTAACCTATGTAAGTTGCTCTGGATAAGAGTGTCTGCTAAATGCCAATAACGTAATGTTATTCAATGACCTTGGCACATGAGTTAATGGTAAGCTATCAAACATGGAAACCCGCCTTGCAGTTTTTTTATTTGAAAGTGTTTTTTTTTTGTTGTTGTTTTCTTTTGAAGGGCATCAGTTTGTCCTTTGAACAGCTGTAAGGCGACTTCTCATAAGCTGTTCCCATTCTGCACCCCCTGTTTTGCTGCAGCAGGGAGCTGTGTGGCGTGGCGTGTCTAACGCCCTCACAACCTTTCCGTGACATTGTAGCTGTGACATCACATTGCTGCACTGTTGCAAGAACGTTGTGAAAGCGTTGTTCATTAGCTAGATTATGCCCTAGCTTACAGCGTGTCTGCAATAGTCTCCCTCGGTTTGTGACCATGTAGGGGCAGCAATGTAGCACAGTCGAAAGGAACAGGGCTTGCAACAAGGTTGCTGGTTCGATGCCCGGCTGGGGCACTGCTGCTGTACCCTTGGGAAAGGTACTTAACAAAGAATTCCCTCGGTAAATGTCCAGCTGTATAAATGGGTAACATGTAAAAATTGAAACCTATATGTAAGTCAGTCTGGATAAGAGCGTCTGCTAAATGCCAATAATGTAATGTAATGTGTAAATAAAGTTGTAAGGTTTTGAGAATGTTGCGTGGTTTTGTTTCAGCGTGCGACGGCATAGGCACTGCCAGCCTGCAGGCAGCGCAGACCGTGGACTCCAGCAACATCGACAAGTTCGTCAACTGCACCAAGATCAACGGCAACCTGGTGTTTCTTATCACCGGGATAAAAGGGTAAGAGGACTGCACGCACCCGTGGAGCCGTACCTCGTGCATGTAAAACCCATTCCATTAAGCCATGATATTCTCATTAGGATCCCCACTATGTCAAAATACGCTTCATTACGGAACATTTCCCAGCCTTCATGTTTAGTTATTAGCCCCTCTACTGTTCCGGCCCTATTAGCCGCGCAAAACACATTGCACCTTTTCCACAGAGTGATCCGTCAGCTCTCCGTATTAAATGAGTTCTGCCATTTAAAGAGAGAAACTGCAGAGACAGTGAAAATGGGGGGTTGGGGGGGGGGACCCCACAGGAGCCGGAGCATGGAGTGGCTGCTGTATCCCTGTGCAGTGTGGGTACAGACCACACATGCAAACACACACACACACACACACACACACACCCACACACTCCTCCGCAGTGCTGAATTCGCACTTTGCTAAAGGGAGCAGGTGGTGGACGGCCCTGGGTCTCTCTCCAGAGGCGGGCTAGCTGATTGGCTCGGAGATGCTCTCAGGGCTGTGGGAGTCCCAGCTCATTGGTGGTGAGGTATGTGAGATTGTCAGAACTCATTTCGCCACCTGACCCCAGTCTCCCCTCGCCTTGCGCTACGGTTAGCCGTAATCCATTTTACCGGCCGACAACCGAAACTCTCTGCGGATATCCGAACATGCTCATTCACAGATATCTGTGTGTTTTCAAACAAGCTGTCCCCTGTGGAACCTCCAATCACCAAACACACATACACATGCATTCACACACAGGAACCCCTTTCACACAGAAACACTGAACTCACCTCCAGCAAATTTAGCTGGTATAGCAGTGGGAGCACACTTCACTGGAGAATTGGTCACGTCAGCCAGCAGATAATATGAACACAAACAACATTACAACAAATTGTAAACAAAACTAACTGCATTAATTGGGGAAAAATAAAAAGGCAAAAAAATACAACAAACAGATAATTACTGGTAAATGATGGTGCTAAATGAGGTGTGTGCAGTCATCTATATAAATGTGCTATGACAAACGCAACAGATGGAAAAAATGGAGAACAAAAATCAACAAATAGTGAATATGACTGAACAACTGTCATACATTCTACCATAAGCAGTGTAACATTAAACACATTACAATGGAGAGGGTAGACAATTCAGTGTGCCATGGTGGCCACTGCCACTTCATCATGCATACATCCACATATCTTAAACTCACAGTGGTCCTTTCACCGTTGGGAAGAGAAGGTCTCTGCTCCCTTCGTGAAGGTTTAGACTGTAATCTCTGTGCCAGTGCTGTCTGGCATGTAAAATAGACTGTAGTTTTAAACCTTCGAGACCACACTACCCGCATGAGCCCACATGTTCCCAACACCCCAGCTCACACATACACGCACAGACACAGAAAAACATACATTTGCAAACTATCACTATCTCTCTTTCTTTCTCTCTCTCTCTCACACACACACACACACACACACACACATTCAGAATTTGCAACCCTCAAAATTAAATGCATTCCATATGATGTCAAGGATGGGTGGATAGACCAATGAACAGGTGTGTGGATGGATAGAAATGTACGAAGCTCACTGGAGCTTCTAGTGCTAAATGGCCCTCATTGCATATGCAGTGGAGGAAGAAAGGACCGTGTGAGCGCATTACTGCAGCAGCTATCACACTCTCTCTCTCTCTGTCTCTCCCCTCACCCTCCTTGTCCCTCTCTCTCCCTCTCTGTCACTCTCAGGGATGTGTATCACGGTATAGAGGCACTGGACCCCGAGAAGCTGAACGTGTTCCGGACTGTCAGGGAGATCACAGGTGAGAGACGGGCCCTGCCGTGCTGTCATACCGCTCAGAGGGGGTGGGCCGGAGGGTTGCAAAGGAGACCCGGGTCATCCCTCCACTCTGAGGGTCAGTCTGCTGGAGCAAACACAGCGGAACCATGCAACGTGCTTACGCTGGAATTTTTCAACACTGATTTATCCGCTGCAACCTCTCTTCCCCACCCCCCACCACCATCGCCCCGTCAGTGATTGCCCAGCTTAGACAGGGGACTCAGCGGGAAGTCGTTAGTGTCATTAGGAAGATGAAGTTTCCTTCTTGGAGAGAGAGGAGTAAATAAAAACAAACCACAGCGGCCGCCTCTGGAAGACCACATCGCCGGCGTTGAGAACGACTTCCCGTCTCCGTAATTTTTGTCATTAAAGCAATTAATGTCAGCAGACACTGCGCTAACGACACTGGCAAGGCAGGCAGGCGGCCGGGGTGGGGAGAGAGGCTTCGTCTTCTGCAGCTTAAACAGCACAGGACAAAAAAGAGAGAGAGAGCACTTCAGCACAAAACAAACAGTTGTGGAACAGCATGGTAGCCAAATGGGGCACAGAGTATGAGCCACAAGGATGAGAGTATGGATGTTGTTCAGGGTGGTGGTGAGCAGAAAGTCTCAGGCTAGGGGAATGTGAACATCTGTGCTTATGAGCATAAACCCACTGCCCAACCAGCATTCAGCATGTTTCCAACATGATTGCAGCAATAAGTTGTTATAGGAAATGTTGTTTTTCATGTTTGAAATTGCATTGCTGTTTCATTCCAGCTGGACTTACCTGGCTAATTGTGGTTATTACATGTCAGTATTGGTTAGTTTTTAATTCATGCTCCTTTTGCTTATTTTTCACTCAATCTGTTAGTGTTATCTTGTTTCAGTATTCATTCTAACACAACAATTTTGCTGTTTTGTGACCTGTGACAATTTGATTGTGATACTAAAAAAAATTACGATAGATCCGTAAAGTTGTATTAATCGTGCATAAAATTTCCGAGATGCTTAATCTTTGTTTGCTTGTGAGAGTGGTAAAACAGATGTTGTAAATATTTCAAGTCTTACAGTACTTATACAAGAGAACAGTATGTATGCAAGTCTCATGTTAGCCATGCCTGTAACGTACATAAAACCTAAACACTAATAGTTTCGAAAACATAACAGTTAAACATACTTTTCGTATAAAAAGCTGAAGCAGGAAGATGAGTTTACATGAAGGTTATAACTCTGATTGAAAAATGGACTAATTTGTATTCTTTCGTATATTTTCTTCACTATCCTTTTTGATAATAATAGCAACCGCAGAGAAGCACAGTAATATTAGACACATTCTTTTCATTAGTATGATATTGTTTTCCTTCCAAACATGCTTCCAGGGTAATGAATTTGTTTAGCAGCAGCACAAAAGCAATCAAATTTCAGTTACACAGCTTAATTTGTCCTTGCAAATATGGTCTGTCTGGGGTTTTCAATGTTAAAGTAATTTTGGTAATTTATGTAATGGTTGTTCTTACTCTCTTCCTTCCAAGTTTTCTGTCCTCTTTATACCTCGCCTTTATTCCCTCTAATCTAAAACGTTCATTCAGGGATTCATTATCAAATGTTATAAATGGCCAGTTGACATTCTGTAAAGTGGTAACTTACACATAAATATGATTATGCAAATTGATAAGACGGCTACTTTAAACACAATCCCGTTCACACTTTTTTTTTTAAACAAAATCCTTCAATTCACTAATAGACCTAGATGTACACTAGTAGACTGTATAGCTCATTATACTGTTTGTGTAAGGCCTGTTTTCTGTGGGTCAGAGGGATGGTGTTGATGAGTGCTTGTTTCCCTCTGTCCAATGCCCCCAACCCCAGGCTTTCTGAATATCCAGTCCTGGCCAGAGAATATGACAGACCTCAGTGTGTTCTCCAATCTGGCGATCATCGGTGGCAGATCACTGTACAGGTAAGCTGTATCGCCCTCTTACGCACTGACTGCTTCTCATGGCCGTGACAGAAATGTTTTACAAATTCAGTCGGTGTGAACCAACAAAACAAACTCAAGTACAACTGCATGATATGATGGATGAAGAAGAGAATCACCTGATCTTAAAGGCTGTGGGCCATAAGGGTATGGACCTGTGACACTAGTAGAAAAAGTGTCAATAACGTCACCTCAGGTCCAAGGAAGCAACCAATTTCTGGGACCCGGCTGCCACTGCCACTCAGACTCGGATCACCGGAGTCCCAATGAAGAAGGGAGTTCAGAGTTTCATATAAACTGTGAAATAAGGCCTGCGCGAGCAAAAGCAACCGGTTCGATCCGCAGGGAGCCCGTCTCGCACCCTCTGAAAGCTCTTCTGCGCCGAGCTGCAGTGTGAGGGATGCGGACTGTGTATCTGACAGTCTGACTTAGCTTGCATGAGAGCGTCTGAGGAAACGCTGCCATTGTAGCAATTACTGCTTGTCACACAGAGCGCGGGGAAACACAAGACCCAATTCATCTGACACCATGTAATTCCTCCTCTCTGGCCAGAGCGAGAGAGAGAGAAAAAGAGAGAGAGAGGGAGAAAGCAGGGCAGGCTGCTCTGAACTGTAGCGGCAGGGAGAGTAGAGTCCCTCATGATATAACAGCAGTCATTTGCTCAGCCCATCTGAGGGTGCATAACAGCTAACAAAGTGGGCTTTTGATGTGCGGCAAAGCGAGTAGTACCTTGTTCTCAGTACAGCGTAAAGACGTCTCAGATCTAAAGAAGAGTTGTATCTAAGTTCCAGAAAAGCCAGGAATGTTTGTTAAATGTTAATCTTTCTCTCCCTTTCCCTCTTCTTCTCCCCCCCCTCTCTCTCTTTCTCCCCCCTGCCCCCCTTTCTCCTGTCTTGGCCCCGCCCTGTCTTGCCCTCCACAGCGGTATCTCCCTACTGATCCTGAAGCAGCAGTGGATCTCCTCCCTGCAGCTTCAGTCCCTGAATGAGATCAGCGCTGGTAATGTCTACATCACCAACAACAGCCAGCTCTGCTACTACAACACAGTCAACTGGACCAGCCTGTTCCGCACCAACAACCAGAAGGTCCTGATCCGCAACAACCGCGACCCCAGGGAGTGCAGTGAGTTCCGAGAACATCCTGCCGCTGCCGCCTGCCACCCGCTGCCCACCAATCGAGCACAACTCTGTTCTCACACCTCACACATCAGAATCAGAATCAGACCTTTTTGGACAAGCATGCTTCTACACATACAATGAATTTGACTCCATTTCCAGTGTCTCTTGTAGTGCCTGCATACAATGTCAAGACAACAAACACTAAACAACAGTAGTGTTAGAACAAACCACAACGGTAGTGCAGGAATAAGTATGGGATAAGTACATGGAATAAGTACGGGATAAGTACATGGAATAAGTATGGGATAAGTACATGGAATAAGTATGGGATGAGGTATATATGAACAGCTATTGCACAATGAACACAATGAACATGAGTTAAAGTATACCTGTGTGCAGGCTGTGGATAAGTACAGCTAGTAGTTTTACAACCATTGCACTGTGGATAATACTGCACTACTGCACCTTGATAATAGTTCTGTAAATCTAAGGGGTACACCATCTGGTTTGACCTCTCGCTCTCACCCCCATCAGTGTGGAACTGCCTGATTCAGCTTTACTCTGTGCTGGGTGGATGGGAGCTGTTCTCCGCAGATGGTGCTGATGTGACAAGACCTACCGTGCGCTCTGACCGATTGGTCCAGTAGCAACACAAGTGTTTGCTAGAGTTACCTGAGTTCAGAATGAAAACTGTTTTGGTAGATATTAGATTTTGTGCAAGGCAGATATCTATGTAGACGTATCACAAAAAAAAGATTAAATTCCCAGTTTTTGTTATGTAGCAAACATTTCATAAGAAAGCACTGAGACGTGAAAGAAAGAAGAAAAAAAAATCCTCAGATTGCTAGGGCCAGGGATGTTCTAAAATCTTTATTGTAGACTGAATGTCCCCTTTTAACAGGTTGTCAGAAACTTAAAGGCTGAGTTGGAAGTTTTTGGCAGCGGTCTATATTGGAAATGACACGGGGAGCCAGTGCAGTTCTGTGTCACCAGCCCAGCCCCTGTGCGCCGTGCTACCGCTGTGCAGCATTCAGTGGCCTTCAGCTCGGCACCGCTGCAGACTGCGATGTGCCCCTCAGAGAAGGACGGTCAGCGCACAGCACAGCTGGAGCTCTCTGACTTTGAGGAGTCTGAGAGGGGCGAGGGAGTGTACCCGCTCTCCTTGTGCGGGTCTGTGTGCCTGGCTGGGCCCAGCAGGAGTGAGGTGGAGAGCAGGGCCCGCGCGGGAGGGGGGTCAGGGTGAAAGAGAGGGGGGCTTACTCTGGTGTGAAGATCGTCAATAACCCCATTAGAATACAGGAGCCCCCCCGGGAGAGATACCAAGGTGGAAAGCAGCCTGGGCAGCTCTAACAGGCTCAACACATTTGCCGTTGGCAGTTGCAATGTGATATTAAAGAGGCAAATTGTTTTGTGAGCTGAACCTACGACTGGGGCCGTCTGATAGTATTCCGCATTGAGTAAATAATCAGATCATGTAAGCTATTGAGCAACAAAGCCGGCTTGAACCTCTGCAGACGCAGCAGCCCTTCAGGAGCTGTTCTTAATGTCTCTGATCTGGAGCATTGAATCATGGGATTGCTGTTGCTCTTTACTACTACCTGGAAGCAATGAGATACAATCTGTCTGTGATTTTTTTTTTCTTCTTCCCATCACTGAGTGAATGTAATAGATATTCAGAGCCTGTTTTTTTCCCTATTCTCTCTTTTGATGAAGCAGGCTGTTGTGATGCAACGATGATCATTATTGTTTGACTGGAACATCAGCTTCTAAACTACTCAACACTCCCTTCTGGCACCTCTCAGCCCCGCGCAGTCCAGCCTGGCACCGCCTTTGACATCAATAGACCCCATACTGTATGTTTTCAATAGGCTCAAATCTTTGTAGTCGGCAACTTTTTGATCCCTCTGTGCCTGTAACCCCCCCTCCCCCGTTCCCCACATCGAGCCTTTCTTCAGCAATGACCTAAAGCACTAAATACAAACTGAGCCTTGGAACGTGAACTGAAAAAAGCTTTTGATTCAATTGTTTTTTCACTCAGTTTCAAAGACTCATTTTTTTTGGAACGTTCCGGACATGGCACCACAAAAAATGCCCCCCTAGCTTAAATCTGGCTCACCCCTCCAAGGCTGGCATTTTTCAGTCTCCTTGTCCTGTTTGAATCCAGTATGCATTCCTCTATGAAAAGGAGGGGTTTAAAGGAAGTGCCAACCAGACAGCCTTACAGAGTGCAAGCCTGTCAAGGCCAAGAGCAGTGTAGCAGGTGCGTGAGAATGTAAATAGTAGAAGTGCGATTTGCTTTTGCCTGTCTGATACTCCCAGCTTGTCTGGGGACACGTTCACTTGTCCTCTGTCCAGGGAACCAATCCACTTTGTAGGCAGCTGACGGAGGGAACTCTCCTAAATCACCATGTGGGGGGATGTGGAGCGCTCTGATTCTGCATGAATGGGGGACGCTAGCACAAGCTCATGAGACAACAGCCACAGAGAGCAGGAAAATCAACATCCCTAGTCTGTCGCTTCACTCTCTGGTTTGTTGAAGGAAGTGCAGCGCTCTCCTGATAGAGCTACCAGGCCGGGGTCGGTCTTCGTTGGGGGAATGCCGCCGCTGCTGCTGCCGAGCGCTGATTTACCCACAATTCCTGGGTGTCAGTTTTGTGTTTTTTTTTTTTTCCCTTCTCTCCCCGAAACGCATTGGTCTGGAAGGAGGAAGTTGCAGCGGCATGCTGTTCCACCAGCTCTGTCTCACCTGGCTCGCACAGTGGAACACTGTGGGGCCACTCTGCTGCACAGCTCTTTTCTGCAGCTCTGACACACTGCGTTAATATCACGGCCGTCCTGCCACACGCCCATCTCAGCAGTCTGTTCCCCATGTGTACAACCACACGTTAACCCTTTTGATTCACCTTTGCGCATCAATCAGTGTTTTCAACATTTTCCACACAAAACGTGTGGGCTAGTGCTAGTGTCAGAGAGCCACACTACAGGATGTTTTATGTCACTGTTTTTCAGTTAGTATTTGACTGGTGATTCTGCTTTCATTCAATGTAAGTCAGCTAACCAAATATCTATTATCTGGGAGTGTTGTTAGCCTGGTCTGACACTGTTGCTGGTTTAAATTGAATGGGTGCACTTATGTTTGTGATGGAAGTCGATCTGGATAAGAGCGTCTGCTCAATGCATGTAATGTAATGTCATGTGTCTGTCCCACAGCCTTGGAGCGGATGGTGTGTGACCCGTTATGCTCAGATGGCGGCTGCTGGGGCCCTGGGCCAGACCAGTGCCTGTCCTGTCGTTATTTCAGCAGGGGGCGCACTTGCGTGGAGTCCTGCAACCTCTACGAAGGGTGAGCGAGCACGGTTTCCACACTTACCTGCCTGTAACATCACAGCAGTACCAGGCGTTTAAAAAAAATCCCTCAAGACTGAAGAGAATAATTTCACAGTTTTTGACATCCTGGATAGCATGTGGTATTGAACAACCCACTCCCAGGCTTACCAAAGCACAGCAATAATGCTATGTCCTTTATGTGTCGTAAAAATAGATTCCAGTGTTTGTATGAACTTGGAGGCTCAGGCCCACTCTATACTTCATACAGCGACGAGACACATCAAATAACAGTGTGAATACCAAGGGAAAAGTCCTAGAAACCCAAGACTTACTTTTCACTTGCTGCAGAATCTCAAGCAGGGATACGCTCTTGCATTTGAAATTTTGGTGACTTATTGTGCAAGCCGTAGCGTGAGCCTACACACCGCGCTCATGCTAATGTAGACATGAATCACCAAACGCGTTTCATGTCTGCTCGTTCCCGATCCCAGAAGTCGCCTTCATCTCAGTGTGACCTCGGTTTAAAGATGCGCTAATCAAACACAGAGCTCGGTCAGGCACACCTGTTGACGGTCTTCTCAGGCTTGGAGCAAGGAAGCACGGCTTTGAAGTACAGATAAGCGACAACGCTCAGCTGTCGTGGGTGGGGGAGCTCCTGTAGGCAGGTGTTGTGCTGCCAGTTACTCACCACCTATACTCTCTTGTGTACTATAACCGTAATATATTGAAATACAGCCTGTTAAAGAATGCTTTTGAAGAATACAGTGTGTGTATACTGTACAGGCATACGATATTTTTAATTCTTATTTTGTAATAATCAACAGCGTCTCAAATAACCATGATATGAAAATTTGCAGGAAAAACAACAGTTTTTAAATGAAAACAAGTATCTTCTCCATAATCACATAAAAAGCTTTTTCAAATGTTTTTTTCCGAACATTTTTATATTTGTGCAAATATGGGGAATAGCTGATCGGAAGGGAAGTAGCAGTGTTGCTGGTTATTCTTGCAGCTGTAATAACATCGCTGTCAAACACACACATGCACAAATAAACACACTGCATCAGGGCAGAGTTTTATGGAATATGTGAACCCTTTACATGCAGGGCCACTTGTGACTTTCTTTGCTGGATTCTAATGTACACAGATTACCTGGTTATGAGCTATGGGTTATCTCATTTATATCGCTCAGTCCGCATGAATGACTTCATTATTTCATCAGGTGTCTTTATTTAAGAATGCCCTGGACTGCTTTGCAGGACTACAAAGTTTTGTGAACAAGCACTATATATCTGCCATATATGTGGAATGATCAGTGACCGTACACTTCACCCTACATTTCAATCTCTACAGATTAACCCAGTTTATAATAATTCCCCCCACACAGACACACATCATCACATGTTTCATGTTCACTCCTTTTTCAAGGGCACACTTCCCTTTTAAAGCAACTCATTAACACATGTCTGTAGTCAGTACATTTGATCCAGCAGAGAAGATACAGCCCGCAGTCTTTGGTTGTATCTCTTACGGCTTGCCGAAAAAAGAATGTGTTACGTCAGACCTCATTATTGCTGTAAGGTATGTAACCAGCATGCTCTGGAGTTTTCTCACTGCTTTTGATTCACCCAATTAACTGCTCTCTGGGCCTCTGTGATCTTAATGAACCTAAACAAGGACCAGCGTCAGCCTTTGTGGAGTCAGCTGTTCCAGGAACAGTCAGGGGGAGTATTGGGTCATGGCGGGTTGGGGGGCGGGCTTCTCCTCTTATGCTGAAGCGACCCTCCAGTGAAGTCACATGCTAATGCTTCCTCTTGAATTTCCAAGCAGAGTCTCTGGCTCTAAAGCCAAGCTTCTCACCAGCCCGTATGTGGTAGAGAAACGGGAGGCAGGTCCTGAAAGGTAGGACATAGTGCTGTGAGACATGCAGCATCTCTTATTGTGCATGTGAGACACTGCACACCCAACTGTTCACCTACAGGGGGCGCAAGAGATTCTTTCCGGTGCAGCTCACAGAAGTCTGCTGAGAAATGTGTTGACTGTGTTGAGACTCGCTCTGGGGTTAAGTGTCCACCCTGATTGCAGCCCTTGTTTCTATATCATTCTCCTGTAGTACTACAGCAAGTGCATGCCACAGTTGTTCACAAATGAAACGAGCATATCACCAGGCCAGAGTTTTGACAGAGACCACTGTCTCTCTTCCTTGAGATACAGTGTTCTCTGTCATCACTGGTCTTTCAATACAAGGCAAACAAGTGTGACAACACAGGCGTTGAAATATCTGACAGCTGAAGAAAAAAAGAATCTGTGTTCTTATACGGCTAGATCCTGTGTTAAGGCTGACATTCCGAGGCATGCGAGCTTCCTCCAAGTGAACATAAGTAAATGACTTTGACCAGAAAGAAATGCCACTTAAGGAAACATGAGGAGCTACTTTGAGCAGAGCCAAGTGATTGATTGCACTGATAGCACAGACCTCTGACCTACTGTTTCACTCCCTCCCTGCACCACCAAACCTGTCTGTGCCTGCGTCACAGTTTGCACTGTACCTTGTCATTACCTCAGGGTGGCTCCTTATGAAAATGCCTGCACGCCACTCCAACCACTTTCTCTTAATGGAGCTGAATGTCTCTGTGGTCGACTATGTTACTATAGTGCACAAATCATGGTGAGCTTGGTGGAGCCAAGTATGTGCTCTGGCTCACAGAAAATATTAGTGTATCTCACACTGCAGAACATGCTGCACAGACATACAACCTGTCCATTTCATCCTTTTTATTACAGTTTAAGCAGTAACCAGGCTTGGACCATGAACATGGCTCAACCCAGGGGTTGGCAACCTAAATGAACTGAAGAGCATTTTTTCCAAAAAATTTCACAATAACACACCGATCTGAGAGCTGCAATACATTTTAACCTTTAAGAAGTTAAAAAAAAGATGCTGGTTGTTTTGAACACAAAAGGAATGTGATATAGGAGAGCAAGGGAGGGAGGGGAGCACAAGTACATTTTTACATGCTTCCCCTAACTATTCCCTATTGCATTTTTTGCTTTTACTTATTTGCATTTTTGTGATTAATACTAAAATATTGGAGTACAGGCTGAGCTCTGAATGTGTTCAGATGAGGGCAACACCCCTGAGTGACAGTGGCTAGAAACCTTTTGTTTGGTTTTATATTAATGTGGTTATAATTTAGTGGGTGAAGTGTGAGCTAAGAGCCTATTTAAATAGTCTGATAATAGGTAAATTTGTACACCTTCTAATTGATCATTTTTATAGATTGCCTCAGAGCCACCGGGGGGGGGGGGGGGTTTCAAGGACCCGTATGCTGCTCCAAAGCCGCAGGTTGCCAACCCCTGTCTTAGCATATGAATCACAACTATGTTTGACGGCCAGTAATTGAACCATTGCCAGGAAGCATCTTTGGAAAAGGTCTTTGTATCTTACCATATTAGCTGAAGAGCACATTACCTACTATTCTGTGTTCCAAAAAAAAAAAAAAAAAAGATTTTGGAGCATATTACAGAACTGTTTTGTAATAATAACAGGCTTTTAGTGCTCCCATTCTGGGAGGGAACCATAGCTACCCCATTCCCCAAAAAAAGAGGAGAGGAGAGAGAGAGCAGCTCAAAGTCGAGAACAAACCTGCTCACACTCCTTCCATCGGGGGAATCAAGAAGGGGGGAATTACGCCAGATAATTGAGCAAAAATGTTTAATTAAAAAGTCACTCCTGTGGATTGGGCAGCCGCTGTGCGTCGGGTGGCGAGGCGGAACAGGCCTGAATCCCCGCTAATCCCGCGCCCGCGCCCGCCAGGCAGACCCAGACCGCACACCCAGCTGCAGAGCAGGAAGTGGCGTGTCAGGATGGAAATGAGATTTCGTTCCAGCGGGGAGAGAGGGGGCACACAGGCTTTTGTTGGGCAGGGTTTTATTCCCCCACTCTTTCTCAAAGAAAAGGAAAAGCCCTGCTCTCAGCGAGCACAGAGTGGCTTTCCGTCTCATTGCAGACGTTTCATTTGGTTAGAGGTGAGGAAAGCAGGAAAGTATGAATACTCTGAGAGCAAGGGGGGATTCAGAGGAGTTTCCTGAAAGGCTTTTTTAAGATGAAATCCCATGCAGTGAGGATTGTGTGACATGCATTGGATGCTGCCATCTATCTTTAGAGAAGACTTTGCAGTGATTTTCCAGCCAAAACACTGAGGTGTGGCGAAGGGAGTCAGCCCGTATTTATTACACTATAATATTATAAACCCCCTCCCCTGTATAGGGGCATTCTTCTTGACCTCTCTCTCTGGGCTCCCCTCAGCTCAGATGTAGATACAGATACAGCAGTGTCAAATGCAACAGCTGAAGTTCAAGCCAGCTTTCATTGTTTGCAGCGTTTTCCTATTCCAAAGACGAAGAAAAAAAGAAAACAAAAAAGAAAAAATGAATAGTTTTGAAGTGAACATCATTAGACAATGTGTTTTATCCTGTCCAGACAAACAGTAGCTACTTCTAATTGATTTTTTTTTTTTTTGGGGTCTTGTTTTTCCGCCTAGTGAGACAATCCCTTTTAATTAAAAAGCAGCGACACCACATGGGCACATGTTCCCTCACTGAGCCCGCATCTAATCCTTCCTGTTGGACACAGGGCACAGTGGTGTCTGCTGTGTAAGGGCCTTATCAAGGGCCAGCCAGGAGTCAAGGTGGCGGGACTGGGGATGTAGGGCTTGGTGGATCATGAAAATGTGATATGTAGGTCTTACTGTGTTAATATAGCAACTCCTTTGTAGTAATACAGTAGCACCTTTGTAGTATTGGAGATAATTTGTGTGTGTGTGTGTGTGTGTGTGTGTGTGTGTGTGTGTGTGTGTGTGTCTCAGTTTGTATCTTTCTGAGATCCACTCTGGGTTGAGAGATTTTTTTTTCTGGGTTAAAGGTATTTATTTAGTTTTATCGAGGAATGGCAGCCATGCTCTAATGTACAGTCCACATGGGTGTGCAGTACAGTCTAAACCCACTAAGTTAAACATTTGCACCACTGATGTGCGTCTGTCTCAAGAGACAGTTATCGTACAGTATTGCCAGAGCACAGTGATGACATATAATTCATAGGTCTGCTAGTCGGAGTATTTGTGGTCAGTTACCGTCTAAGGTGTCTCCACTCTCCACTCAAAGCTAAGGGCTCTCAGGTGCTTAGTTAAACACAGTTGCGTTACAAGGTATTGTCATTGCAAGGAGCTGTTCACATTTCCGTCTGAAATAGACCCATTTCATATCACCTCAAAGATCTTTTCTTAAAAGTGGCCTGACATTAATATGAATATGAATCAAGGAATTGCTGTAGTTTTATGCATTTATTCTCCATTTCTTACCTGAGGCACTAAAATTCCTTCAGCCAGACCTATTGAAAAATCTAAAGAAACCCTGGCCTTGTCCTCCCAGCAGACCAAACAGCCCCCGTGTTTGTCAATTAAGTATAGCGCTGTTAATTATTCATGGGAGCCTTCACTCGCCTTTTTAGAATATTGACCCATCTCGGTGCTTCACTTAATCAGCCTCTTCCTTCGCCATTATTGTCACCTGGACTGTAGAACCTGCCTGCATGAGGAAAACATTCTTTTAAGGGAAATAAAGGATGAACCTGACCTCTGAAGCAAACCAATCACAGCTCTTTGCTGTCCACTGAGAAGCATAACATTTAAATGTTACGAGTTTAAATCAGTTCATCGTTAATAAAGTGTTTGAGTCAGATTGTTGCACTTGCAATTTGAACTATGTGCCTGCCACCAGTCACAGGAAGGATTCGCATTTTGCCATGGTCGATATAGAAGGAATGACATAAAAATGAAATGTCTGCTTTTGTGACCGAAAGCCATAACAATCAGACAAGGCTTATAGAGTTAAAGACAGGACACCTGAAAAAAACCTGTGGTTGCGCAACTCTATTTCAATCCAGACTCACAGTGTTTTGAAGGATTGCTCTTTTTTCCCCGTGTACATTCACTCCACTGCATCCCTCTCCCACTACTTTCCAAAGGCTTGAATGAATGACGGTTTAATTCACTCCAGCACAATTGCCCCATCTACTCCCATTCACTGGTACACAGGTAGCCTGTCAGAAAGGGCTGGGAGCACAGATGCAGCTATTGATTTAATCCTTCTCTCTCTCCTCGTCTCCCAGGGATGTGCGCGAGTTTGCTAACGGCTCCGTGTGCCTGGAGTGTGACCCCCAGTGCGAGAAGGCCGAGGACAACATGCTGACCTGCCATGGCCCGGTAGGATCACCAGTATACACAGACAAGTCCCAGAGTCTTTCCTGTCCAGTACAAATCCACCCTAAGCTCTTCCAGGAAGTGTTAAACGTGGTGTGAAAGGTGGCCCTGTGCACTAGGCTTATCTCCCAGCTGACGACTGATGCATGAAAACACCCAGAAGGTCATTGAAAGGGTGTATATTCTTTCTCTCTTTTCTTGCTTTCTCACAATGCACCCATCTTAAACAAAATGTGTTGATATTATGCTTTAAGTAATGCTACGGTCACTCAACAAGAGGTAAGAACTTCTGACATGATGAAAAAATGTTACATTTGAAAAAGCATAAAGGTGCAAAAGTTTTGGCTTGAAGAGCTTTCTTCAATCCTGTTAAAATCACACTTATGGTCAGGTAACAGGCACATAACAAACAGGTTAATGAGATTTATCTGTTTTTTTATATTATTATATATTGATTTATTTTTGTTTCCGATATAGTTTTAAAGATACCAACACTCAACCAAACTGTTTTGACACTGTTGATCAGGAAATTCTCAACCACTCCAAACCAAACATAAATCACCTCTGTAGGCCCTGCAAGGCTCTCACTTGGTCAGGGCCTATGATTAATTGTATCCTCTGTGAAAGCATGCATTTGTCTGCTTTACTAATTGATTTATGAGCTGTGCATTCATAGAATAGTGTTCTTGGCTGGCTAATAATGGCATTGGTGGTTGCAAAGTGAACTTGCATAAGGTGTGTTTTTTATTTATTAAACAGCAATGCAATACTGAACAAGACCCCAGAGATATTCAGAATGTCACAACACTGCGTGTGGCAGCTTGCTCATGAGTTGTTGCTGTTTCTTAATTGGGACACTGTACATGCATCAAACCTGGCAGAGCTAGAGATTAAGGGTAATGTTAAGTGTCATTCTTCATAAGAACCTTGCACCGTTGTTATTGGTTAGACATTACACTCTGATATTCTAGCAGTGGTGGCGGTGGTAGTGGCAAGTACTGTCATCGTGTGACTGCTGTCTCATCGGCCCTGTGGTTTTTGTTCCAACTGCCTTTTCCATGGCATTTATAATTGAAAAAGCTACAATTTACATTAGAACAGAGGGAGGGGCGGTCAGTGCAGGCTGAAGATCAAGGCCCTCACCCTTTGGTGCGTGGAATTCCATGTCATTTGGAATTTTCTACCTGCTCCGAGTTGTGTTTGATATCACACGTGAACCCCTCATTAAAGGAGAGACGGAGAGCACGGTGCTGTGTGCTGCGATGCTTCTCACTTCCTCCCTTTGCCAGACCTCCCGCAGGCGGTCACAGTCTAGACGAGACTGAGAGCTCGCAGATGAAACCAGAGCCCCACCTGTGGACTGCATATCAATCCATCGTGGGGGCCCTCTGAAAAGTGGCCTCGCATAGAAGCCGACCGGTAATGCGGAGTTTTTTCCGTCACCGTTCGGCATTGAACGCACTCCCTGTGGCTCCGGTGGCCCGTCCGAGCGCTGCCTCGGGAGTCATCGCTCGTGACAGGCCAGAGTAAGCAAGCCGGAGGGCTCGGGTTTCAGGGGAAAATGAGCTCATTGTTATTGAGGCAGATTAGCCTGAGCTGTATTTTGATGCTCTTGGCTGGCCGCCTGAAACTCATTGGCGCGTTCTAAACAGAAGAGCCTGGGATAGAGAGTCTGAGGGGTTTATAGAGATGAAGCAGTGTGGGTTTATCCATGCGAAGGGCGGATTTTAGGACTCTTTGCGGGGATCTGGTTGACGTTTTGGCTCTCATGTTTGTACCTGTAGAGTCAGAACGGAAACCTGCCCCCCTTTAAAATGGTCACAGAGTAGAGGGTGATGGGCTCAGCAAACACAGCTGCTGACTCTTCAGGTTATAACTCATAACAGCTCTCCAATTTGAGAAAAGCCTGTTAGTGGAAATTGTCTTGAGCAGTGAAGTGAGAGGCAGAAAACGGCCACATGTTCAGTCCAGCGGGTGAGGAGAGACAGGACATAGGAGCACAGACTGCCGAACAGCTGAATGGATATTAATAGACACTGTCCCCAGCACCAGCTGTATAGAGAAGAGTCACACCATACAGAACCGATTTTGATAACCTCCCTTGCTAGCTGTTGTGGGGAATTCAGATAAACAAGGTAGCAGACTTCATTACTACCACTCTGTGTACTGAGTCCCTGATACAAATGAATTGCCACTTTGGCTTCTAATTGATAAACTGGCTTTTTCTGTGAAATAGTTGACATGGGAACATATATTGCTGAATGCGACACCAAGATTTGTGCATTTAGCTAGCACTTCTAGTGTGCTGTCTTGTCCACAGGTGTAGTAGGGAACTTTGACCAGGTTGTAATGCTTGTGGGAAGACTGAGTCACTCAAAGACAAACTGCCCTCTCGCAACGCTCCCTGACAGGGGCTGTTATTTTTTACCTCGTGGCACGAACCGCCAAGGTTGCGGTGAACTGGAAAGTGTGGCCAGAAACGGAGCCTCTTAAATCTCCGGACTTTCACGTTAGAAATATGGACAGCGACGTATGTTTTGAGAGGTGGCTATGAGAAGGTCATGATGTATCTAACAGACACAGAGGCTTTTTTACGAGGGCCTGTTAAATCCCCATTTGCGGAATCTGACGGCTGTATAAATAACCTTTATGACAGTCCAACAGGAGAGCTCCACGGCCTCCTGGAACTGCAGGCGGTAGCTCCTGTAACCGGGGTCAGTCATCAGTAAATGCCAGGGAGTCCACCCCGAGCTGGCCGCTGAAATGTAATGGTGGCCGCTACTGCAGTGGGGGGCGTTATTGATTTTGGAGGGTAAAAGGTTAGCTGTTGTCACGCCAGACACACATAACTGATGCAGCCACATTGCATTCAGCTGTGTATGAAGCAGAGCATTTGCATGGCGGCTTAGCAGAGCCGTCTGTTATAACAGACTGAAGTGCAGCACGTTTGCTTTTCCTCTGCCCAGCGGTTCGGCTTTTATTACACTGATCATTGTGTTGTAATCGCCCAAATGAAACGATTTGTTTATTGGACTGTGTGTTTTAATGGATGCTGTGTACCCTTTCCCTTGTGGTAAAGGAGATGAAAACCATTAAACCAATCACTCGATCATTGTCTGAAAAATGCCATTAAAAGACACCGGTAGTGGCACTCAGAATTACATTATACTTCAGCATACACACACATGTAAGCACTTTCATGTGTGCACGTGTATGCAGATTGATGCCCTTATGCACTACAAACAGAGATGCGCACACGTACGCAGAGAAGTCCCCCAAATGTTTACCAGTCTACATTTCTGCATGTTACACTCCATTTCCCCTGTTGGAATTTGTGTGCGTGTGTGTGTGTGTGCGTGTATGTGTGGGTGTTTGTGTGTGTAGGTATTTGTGTGTGTGTGCCTATGCGCGTGTGTGTGCACACACGTGCCCTTGTCGGTGTGTCAGTCAGTGTCAGTTGGTCCGTCAGCCTCCCGGTGTTTGGAGCAGGACTGGCCCTGAAAAACTCTGAGACTTTTACAGCTTCCCGCCCCGTCTCCGCTCACAGCTCCTCTTCCATTATTAGCCCCATAAATCCTCTCTGTGTCGATGCTTATGGTTATTGTGTGCGCTGTGAGGGATGGTTATGAGTCCCGGCCTGGTTGCTGGCTCTTTATATGTCTCCTCCTTCTACCCCCCCCCCCCTCCTCTGTCCTGGCCTGGCTGTGTAACAGGGCCCTGATCACTGCGTTAAGTGCCTGCACTTCAAAGACGGGCCCAACTGCGTGGAGAAGTGTCCAGACGGACTGCAGGGAGCCAACAGCTTCATCTTCAAATACGCTGAGGCCAACAATGAGTGTCATCCCTGCCACTCCAACTGCACTCAGGGGTAAGAGTGCACGTGCGCGTGTGTGTGTGTGTGTGTGTGTGTGTGTGTGTGTGTGTGTGTGTGTGTGCGCGCGCAGTGAGAGAGTGCAGTGCTTGTATATTTGTGCATGTTCACACAGTGAACAGTGAAAATATGATGCCTTTGCAAGGACAGCATTTTACAATGTTCAGTTAGTGTTTACAGTAGAGGTATGTGTATGCTGTTCCAGCAACTCCTTTTCTTAGATCTATTTCAACACAACAGGTCGTCCACACACGTTTGAAAGATACAAGCCAAGTGAAGGCAATTGCTGGCGTCCGGGGAAATCATACATAGCCTGATTAAACAATGAGATCTGATTGTAATGCCAATGCGCCGTTACTCCATTTGCCCCCTCAATGCCCTGGGTGCCACCTCAGCCACCATCCTCTCTCTGTGGATAAACACAAGGACTGCAGACACTGGGTTACAGCACACAGCTCTGCAGGGTGAAAGAATAGCCTCCTGCTGTGAAGACACGAATCTGTAGAAGAACGAGATGATGAAGTCAGTCCCAGGGACGAGGGGGGAGATGTCAGCTCTCTCTCCTCCTCCTCCTCCTCCCCCCCCCCCCCTTTGGCATCAAAGGGCTCACCGCAAGACTTTTTGAAATGCTCTCGGAGGTGGCTTCATCTCCACGGCAGCGGGGATCTGCCCGGGGTTACAGCCAGGTTGCCACTGATCCTGGCCATCACACGCGCTGACGGCCGAACCTGTCCGGTCGGAGGGTCAGCTCAAGCACGCCTCGTTTCCTTAACCATCACCTTGACTGATAGGGGCAGGCTGAGATCTCAGGTCAGCAGAGAGAGAGGCTGTGCTTTACTGGTGCAGGTTTAAAGATGACTGGGCTTCAAGATAAGAAAGCAGAGGCTGAGGAGTATCTAGTCAGTGGGTGTGTAGCTGTCCTAATTTATGCATTCATCATGCAAATAAAACTAACCTGAGTTTCTAGATACATGGCAGCAAGGTGGGATAACATTAGGGTCACCGGACATGCACTGAGTGTGCTAGTCCCAAATAGCCCAAAGACCCAGCTGTACCAGCAGGTCACATTGTATTGCTGAAGTATTTCAAGCCATTAAAGCCAGCCCAGATCCACAGTCTGATAATCTGAGTGATGCAGGAGAGAAGAAGCACATGGTGGTAACAAGATGGAGGGATGGTGAGAGAATGTGATTGAGTCGGAGGTGATGGGCCTGGCAGGCCTTGAAAGACGGCCCTAAATTGTGTCTTTAAGTGGGAAATGGGATAGAGGAAGGGGCCTCCGCCCCGCTTCCCCCCCCAGGAAACCCTTTGAGGCGCTGCAGAGTCAATCGCAGAAAAGGAATTGGGCACTGTACCCTGAAGACCAACACCTTTTATATGTTCTCCCAAACAGATTCCTCCTGTCAAGGTGCTTGTGTTATCAGACTGTGGGGTAATGCATCACATTACATCCATTTGGCAGGCACTCTTATCCAGAGCGCCTGGATAACAGGAATGCATGTAATGCAATGCATGCAGTACATTTCCAGCTTTATCAAACGGAATCAGAATTAAACCTTATACATTGTATGACAACTAACTTTTTGATGAAAATATATTTCGTTAGTTTGAGCGCTGAGGGTATTTAATCGAAATTTTACGATATAAACTCACTTTCAGCACCGTCTTCCAAATTATTGCTTTTCCTCATGTGCTGCATTTCAGAACAGAGATGATGAGAATCAAGGTGCATAACTATTTGGCCTTTTTTGCTTTCAGAGGTAGTGTTGACACTGGCTTTCATTTTATTGGGTTACAGAGTGGGTCGTAGGTGCTGGTCGAGCCTGGCCACTGATGTTGGAAAGGCGGGAGAGTGAGAAATATGTAGGTTTTTATCTAATTCTGTCTCTGTCTCCTTCCCAGGTGCATTGGGCCCCGAATACAAGACTGCGTGGGAATGATGGACAGGTACTCTCCACCAGTACTAATCTCACTTTTCCTGTCTTTCTTTCTTACTGGTGAGCCGACTAAGAAGGTAGTTCACGTCCATCCCTGATCTTACCTCTGGGTCCATGTGTAGCACATTCACTCACTTGAACAGGGTCTATGACACCACCCCTCACCGACAAAAAGTGCCCAGCCAAGCACCAACTGTTCCGTGATCAGAGGAAGTTACACTTGGCAAATGTGTGGATGTGCTTTACAACTATTCACCATCTGCTTGCTGCCATCCTTATAGAGATGAGCAAAACAAAAAGGTGGTTTGTATATGGGTACACACACACACACACACACACACACACACACACACACAGGCTCACACAGAGACATCCCCTATTGCTCTCCCCCTCCCCTTTCTCTCCTTGAGGCCAAGGTGATCAGTGGTCTGTGAATGTGCTCTGCCTGACCTTCCCCACCCCTGAGCCCACAGGGACCGCAGCATGTGGCCAGTCCTGCTGCAGTCGCAGAGGTCAGACCGAGTGGTCAGTCTAGACTGATCTGCCGGGAGGGGGTGGACACTGGCGTGCTGGGCTCATTTAACCCCAGCGTCCCATTAACAAGCCTGCAGGCCTCAGACAGGGACGACAGGCGCAGTACTGAAAGAAAAAAAAATGATGCACCTCTGCGCATTAGCTGGGTGGCAGCTGTGTGTTGGTTGAGCTGGTCCCCTGTGTAATTATTGACCGCAAAATACAGAACATGTCATCGCTCTGCCAATGGAAGTGTTACCGCTGGCACCGGATCCCACATCAACATATGGCGTTTCCTCTCCCGGTAATCTCACCAATCTGGCCAGCCCTCTCGTCGCTGGTACCGCACGAGGATGTGACCCTGGCAGTATTCCCCGTGTGTTCACACCCAGTCGTGACAGCTGAGTGATCCAGTGTGGGGAAGGGGGGTGGGGGGGTGGGGGGGGCCTGGGGTCGGTCATTGCTGTCAGGTCTGCAGGGGATCCGAAAGGTCGTCACGAACGCGATGAGGAGAGTTAATTACATCCACTCCTCTCTCTCTCTCCCCCTCTCTCTCTATCTCTCTCCGCTCCTCTGAGCCTCACTCCCTTTTCTCTATTATTTATTTATGTGCAGCTTCTATTTTCGTATTTTTCCCCGTTCCTCATCATTTAATTCCACTCATAAACCAGGCTCCGTCACTCTGTAAATTCCAAGAGCATCATCAGGAGCGGGGGAATCGATGCTGCAGACGCCACTCTTCCACGGCAGAGCGCTCTTCATCCACAGGGTGTTCAGACACAGGGTTAACCGTGGTGAAGAGCTTTATAAATGCTGCTGCTCACACACACACGTGCACACACACACACACACACACACACACACACACACATATAATACCAACAACGTGCATGCTCACAAATTCTAATTCACGTAGATTTGAAAAGTATCACTACAGTATCAATACAAGTATTTTAATGTGAGTAACACGCACACATGCACACATGCACACATGCGTGCACACACACACACACACACACACACACACACACACACACACACACACTCACTCACTCCATTACCTGAACATGTACCCATAAAACACTATCTCAGGCATGTGTATGCACAAACACACATACAAGCACACAAGCCAAGCTCTGTTGAAACACTTCTTTTTACATTGGGTCAAGCGCGGTTTCCTATAACGGTTCTACAGGAAAACACAACATAAAAACTGTGTGAGAACCTTTTTCGGCTGGATGAATTGTTGGCGGTTTCTTACCAAGGCCATTTTATTTCTTCATAGCAGAATAGACCTTCAGGCGTAGGGCTGTATAAGTACAACAGCATCTGTTTGTGCTAGCACATCAGCAAGGACATGCGTATGAGAACCTCCTCATTGTTTCAGACGCATTCGCCTGTTAGCACAGGGGTTGTATCAGATGTAGAAAAGACAGAATTGAGCCAAATAAGAAAAAGTGTGAAAGGAGAAGAGAGAGAGAGAGGCTGATGATTAATGACAAGCTGTGGAGTCAAAGTCTACCTGTGCTTCACTCTGGGCTCGATAAACTGAAAGGGGCTTGTTTTATTCTCCCGGGAGGGGAGCGGAGCGCCGCAAACAATTTAGAGCAAATGGACTTACGAATAAGAACCCCTGACGCTGTGGGGGATGTTCGGGTAGGGGGTCAAACGCAGCGAAAACAGCGGGCGAAACGGCGCAGTGCGGAATTAATTTATGATTAATAGGACGGGGGAACGGGTGAGCCACGCAAAAACAAAACCAGCGCATTAAGCAGCAACAAACAAACCCTGATGAGATGCACGTACGAGAGTAAGCCCTGGTTTGGGGTTTTAGAAATAGAATACCATGTACCAGCTGGTGATTTATGGCCATGTACTGCTGACCCCAGGGAAGGCGGTTTCAATTGATTAGGACTATCAGAGTCTCCAATTGGATATTGAAGCAGTTAGCAGATGAGCAAATAAAATTAGGTGCAGGGATTGGCCGTGGGAGAACCTTATAAAGGCGTTGCGCTTAAGCAGAAAAAGCCTTGCAACACCTGACCACAGTTCGGTGCAATAGCACTGAGCGGGAGAGACCTGTTGTGATATGATCTACCACCTTCTGAGTTCGCCAACTACTGATCCACCGTCTGTCTTATGAGTTCCCCTATCTAAAATGGCCCACTGTTCCGAGCTCCCCAATTAAAACTGCTTAAATTCCGAGTACCCCTCTCTAAAACACATGTAAAACATCTTGTGATTATGCATTGAACTATTAGCAGCCCTCTCCTCCCCAACCACCCAAACCACCCCAAACCACCCCAGGTATTACCCAGAAATTCCACCCCGTTTTACAGTTGATTTAATATTGGTCCAGACACCCTCCCCTCCCTCTGAGTTCCCTGTGAGCGTGTAGCTGTTCAGCCTTGAGTAACAGTGACAGGCACAGAGAGGACTACAGTAAAGCTGCACAAGCTGCCAGTGGGGAGCTGTCACCCACTCCACTGTAGGTAAATGAATATTGTGATTGTGAGGGGCCAGAGTGATTGGGAGATAATGCACTGAGAGGGTCTTAGAGCGTCCCCAGTGCTGTGCCCAGAGGCCTTTGTGCGCTGGCCTGTGGATCGATACTTTATTAACCTGAGAGATACTCAGCCGGGAGCAGGCTAATCTAGCCCTGCGTCGCCCAGATGTGAAGAGGATGCTGCTGTACTCGTCTTTCTTTCGTTCTCACTCTCAATCTTTATCTTCATCTAACCCGCCAGCCCTGCCGGCGTAGTCTTTTAAGGACTACTGTAGCCATTTTGAACAGGAAAATAATGGTGCCCTCCGTCCTTTTAAGGGAGTAGCTTTTTATGATGTTGCCTTTCCATTTTTCAAAAGGAAAAATTTCAGTTCCAGTCAAAGTTTCAGTTTCGGAAGGCAAAGTCACACTGAGGAGGAAGTGAGGGGAGATGTGTGGCAGAGATGTCTAAGGATGCTGAAATTGTAACACTGAAATTGTCCATTAATAGTTGCTGCCCTTTTAAGACCTCCATATATATATAGGTGGAATCATATTATTCTAAGTCAAACTGCAAAGTATCCTTGAGAATACTGGTGGGATCCCCGCTCTCCCACCACGTGAATTAGCGAGAAAGCAAGAAATGGAATAACCGACAGATTTTTGTATCCTCCGAATAAAATGAGTCGAACATTATCACGTTTAATGGAGCCGCTGCCCCGCTTATGTGATACAGTCATTTGGCTGATGCCATTTCCCTGATTTAAAGTGCAGTGTTCAAGTGTAGTAGCTCAGCGGCAGCCAGATCTGTCTCTTTATTAACAGGGCGAAATTGTTCTTGAGTGCAGATCTGGCAGAAACGGAGGGCACAGAATGCATGGAGAAGCTCCCCTCCCCTCCCCCGGCTCATCTTATTGTAGTGTAATTGATGAAAAGGGCATCGCAGGGCTGAAACACTTCATGCCACGTTTTAATTCAAAGCGCCTCACATGGAAGGATGACAATGACACAAGCAATGAAAAATCCTTCCATTTTGACAAGGGACAAAAGGCTTCTCCTAATACATTTGCGCTGACCTTAAGACTCACTGTATATTATACACAGCTCTCTACTATCTGATCTCCAAGCAATAACACTTAATAGATTTAGCTTCATAGATGGCACAGTTGGTTCTTTCAGAGTGTCACAGAGGCTTGTTCAGTTTGCATGCTCTGGCGCTGTGATCTCCACAGCCGGTTGCTATTGGAGAAGTGCACTGTGTGATCTGTCTCTGGCAAACTGAGGCACACTGCTGTAAAGTATTTTACTTTATCTCTCTCTTTCTCTCTCTTTCCCTCCCTCTCCTCCTCTCTCTCTCCCTCCCTCCACAGAACTCCGCTCGTTGCGGCCGGAGTAATCGGGGGGCTGTTCGTGGTGGTCATCGTGGCGCTGAGTGTGGCCGTCTACGTCCGCCGCAAGAGCATCAAAAAGAAGAGGGCCCTGCGGCGCTTCCTGGAGACAGAGGTGAGCCACTTCCTGCCAGCCTCACCGTGTCTCGGTCTCAACTGGTGCTTACAGGGTTCTCTTCCAGCTACGCAACTGTTCACTATTCACTAAAGCAAACGAAAACTGTTTGAGTCACAACAAAGCAAGGACACAAACTGTCTTCAGAACTTAACATTTTTTGTCGCAAGATGATAGTGAGATAGTGTTGAGCTGAACATGTGTATTTCTGTAAATTCCATAAGATAAGTGGTTATTTAATAGTCTAGGTTTGTTAGTGGAGAGGGTACTATTGGTTTGTTTTAGGGTATAACATTCAGGGGTTTCCTATTGGCTCTCTCCTACTCCACCATAGCCCTGCTCCTCCCAGCTCCTCCCACAGATAAACATGGAAAGAAGACAAGTTTATTACAATGCCCATAGTTCATTAGCACCAAAACAGAGCAAAGGATTAATTAAAACAACTCTTAATGAGGTCATAAAACAGTGAGGACTTCAATACCGTGTACATAAACAGTGTTCATAAAACACAGTGGTTTGTTTGGTTCACTCTGGGTTTAATGTGTACAGAGCCCCTGGTAAATGATTCCTCGGGCTAAGATTTGTTGCTGAACCATGGAGGAGCAGCGGGTGTGATGGGGGAGAACTTCAGGACCTGTTCAAACAAGTAATATACACCACAGCTATGCTCAATTCTGTTTCATCATGCCACTGGAGCATGGAGGTGCGTGGTTGTATTAGTGCACAGTTGTAGTCCGTGCTGTGTAGTGTATACTACAGTCATAAACTTAGAGTATCTGAGCACTAAATTGTAACTATAAAACTGCATACTGCAGTATAATACATTATCATGCACCATACCGTATTCACTATACTCTACTGTATAATTCTAAAACAATTGTTTCTAAACAGCTGTGGCATAACACATTGAAATCTCTCTAAAAATTCCATCCACAAGCTGGCGGCTAGCAGAACTGCACCGTTTTAGAGAATGCATTTATTATTCATTAGAGGGAATAGCTTCTCATTGTTTGCTGACCTGTCTATCCACAGTCCAGAATGAGAAACACTGCCTGTCACTACATGTTTGGATAATTTGCAGGCCCTGTGTCAAGCATTATTGACAGCTGTCAGTTAGGCCTAGTCATGCTCATCTCTGTATAGAATTTTTTCTCTCTTCTTCTGCAAAAAATAGGCAGAAATCCTGACTCTTCCAAGTCTAGACATCCATGCCAATTACCCAGAGGCCTCTGTGATATCAGGAAGCATTTTGTCTGGGTCCATACAGTAATAAATATCTAGTGTTCCATCCCCTGTCCCGATTTAAATGGATTGCAGGTTTTTGTGTGCTTGGAAAACAAGGCGTGTAGGCTGAATTTGGGACCACCTCCCAAATGCCCCCCCCCCCCCACTTTCATCTGAATACATTTCCTTTTCTCCGCACCCAGCAAGAATACTAAGAGCCTGCTCTGGGATGGTGAGTGTTTTAAAGACACAGGGTGGAACAGAAGACATCTGTTGCTCTCGTACAAATCAGGGAGCTGGCAGTGATGTAATCAGCATGCAGTAACCTAATGGCCAATAAAGGGACCTGGACCGTAAAAATCGTAGCCCCTGAATAACGATGAAAAAAAAAAGAAGAAAAAAACGGCACAGGAAGCACAGCTCTGTGTGCACCGGCTGAGAGCTGCGGCTCGGAGAGGAGGGAGAGTGTTCTCTGTGTTTCCGGAAACATTAAAGCGTTGTTTAATGTCGGCTGTAGGAAGGAAGGGCTTTGATGTGGCCCTCACCTGGCTCCCTGTGCAGAGCTGTACGGACATGATGGAAACCTCTTCATGGGAGGAATGCTTTTCTAGCTGTCACAGCCTCTGCAATTTATATGCCTGTACATGCTGCCAAAGCTATGGTGTTGACTGAAAAAAAAGAGCTATATAAAGGAAAATACAAATAATGACTTCGACAGTTACATCTGTAACGAGAAATTCTACATGATTAAGATGTTAGGTACAGAATTGGAAGAAGGACTACTATATTATAAGGACTATTATACTATACTATTATATTCATTCTCATTACATTTTTACCTGGCATGTTTTGACACAGGTGCTCTGCTCGCAAGGATAATCAGTATTTGGCAGTTATGTGAAACATGGGTAACGCTGTTGGATGTAGGGGGGAAGAGGTTTCCCCGCATTTGATTGTATTTTCCACGCAGAAGGTTTCAGTCTACAGTCTGAGGGGAAGGCTGAGGTTGTTAAATATTTCTCACTCTGTCTCTCTCTCTCTCTCTCACACACTCACACTCTGAGCATATCTCTTTCTCTCTCACCCCCTCCCTCTGCCTGTATCTCTCCGGGGACCACTTGATGAAAATACAATCACTCTGGCTCTAGATGTAGCCTTGGCCAGGATAACAGAATTAAGTGGATAAATGCAATTGACAGTCAGGCCTGTGCTGTGAAGAGCGGAGGGTGGGAGGAGGCAGAGAGGAGGGGCGGTGGGGGGAACGAGTGCCTTCTCTCCCACCTGACACATCAGACCCTCCCCTCTAGACCCCTGGCCTCTGCTTTTTGGTACAAGCGTGGTAATGCGTTTGGAATTACTGCGGCTCCGCCTCTGTGGATGTGAACTGCGGCCTCCAGGTCCCGCAATCAGAGGAGTGCCTGTGGAGAGAGAGAGAGGCTCTCCCTGAGCGCTTACTGCAGGCCCACATGCATAAGGAGAGACTTGCTGCCTGCACGCACACACACACACGCACACACACGCGCACACACACGCACACACACACACACACACACACACACACACACGCACACACACGCGCGCACACACACACACACACACACACACACACGCACACACACGCACACACACAGACACACACATGCGCACATGCATGCATGCACACAGACACACACACAGACACACACATGCATGCATGCACACAGACACACGCACACACATGCATGCATGCACACTTACTCACACATGCGCATAGGTAACCTTGTACACACAAGCACGCACACACACACAGACACACACACGCGCACATGCATGCATGCACACAGACACAGACACGCACACGCACACAGACACACACACGCGCACACGCACACACACAGACACACACATGCACACATGCATGCATGCACACAGACACGCACACACACGCACACACACACGCACATGCATGCATGCACACTTACTCACACATGCGCATAGGTAACCTTGTACACATAAGCGCGCACACACACAGGCACACACACACAGAACTACACTGTTTGAGTAAATGATGTTTCTTTTGTCACTCACAGTGCTCTAGAGAAGGAGGGGAGGCAGAGTTCTGAGTTATGCACTGATTTAACTTTAACATCATGTGTGGTGATGAATCTCTCATATACAACTTTGATTGCTTATTTTTTATTATTCTTGTCTTAAAAGATGCACATGCAGTGCTGGATGGAGGGATACTTTATTCTGTGCTCCATACTGGCACTGTGATGTGCTAAAAAAAAGACATCACTCCACTCCACTCCACTGTCACTATTTAATGTGTATGTCAGTGGCCATATTTAGGTGTTTCTCAAACAGTTTGAATGACACTTTAAGATTTCATTGTACAAAATGCATGTACAAATGCATCTTTTAAATGCATGTGATGCTTAAAAAGTGAAATCTTGTCACAGCCACCAAGCTTCTCTTTAAGATGGTCGAGTTGAGTTCTGTAGACAGTGAAGTACATAATTTTATTGGGCAGGTCAGATATTCTTGTATTTGCAGTAAATATTAGCGGGCAGACACTCCTCCATCAGCATGATAGCGGACTTTGACAGATCAAGTTTCAGCACCACATGTTAGAGTGGGGGTCGTGAACAGCTCCCTATCCAGTCTTTGGCACTGGGCTTTCAGCACTGTCATGTCCGGACAGCTCCGCAGCGGGGCCAGGGGTTTTGCAAAAAGAGCATGCTCTGTATCCTTTTCACCACAGCTCTGGCACCCGCAATTCTCTCTCTCTCTCTCTCTCCCTCAATCTCTCACTCTCTCTCTCTCTCTCCCTCAATCTCTCACTCTCTCTCTCTCTCTCTCTCTCTCTCTCTCTCTCCTCCCTCCTCCTCACTGGCCTGTCTCTCCTCCCAGCCTGATTTAGAATTCCATTTAAATGAAGAAGCGCTTTTGCGCTTTAATCCAGCGCCCGTGTCGGGCCATAATGGAGCTGGGAGCTGGGAGCGGGAAGCGTCTGAGAGCCACGCTGATTTACTCACTGTGTTATCCAGCACTTGAGCCCTAATGAAACAACAAGGGCCTCTGCTGTACCTTATCTGCAGTGATTATCCTCTCTTTCTCTCCCTCTCTCCCCTCTCTCCTTTCTCTTCCATCTTTCCTCTCTTCTCCCTTCTGTCTCTCTCTCTCTCTCTCTCTCTCTCTCTCTCTCTCTCTCTCTCCTCTCGCATTTCTCCTCTGTCTCCTGTCTCTCTTTTTGTTTTTACCCTCCATTTTTCGTTGCCTCTCATCTTTTTTTCATTCCTAAGTTTGTTGACTTTTTTCACTGTCAATGACTGAAAATAACATGCAACAGCTAATTGCACAGCTGACAGATTTCACTCAGAAATATAGACAAACGTGATTATTCATTGTAATTCAGTTATCATTAAGAATCATGATACCAATACCAGGAATTTTATATGGTAATAAAAATGATTTTACCGCTCCTAAATTTCATGCTCCAGTATTAATGGAAACAGTGTGACTTGGCTGTAACTAAACGGTTGTGGGTTTGAATACTGGGTGGGCCACTGCCATTATACTTTTGACCTAGGTTTAACCTGATTTTCTTATAAAAGAAGCTGATTGTGTAACACCATAAGCTATGTTGGTCATTCTGGAGGAGGGCATAAGGGTCACGGTGCAGTATTTCCTATGACAGACAGAAAACTGAGGTTTTAATCAGATCCGATCCGAAAGAAAAATACAGAGGGAGACGTCTATGATCAGCAAGCAACAGGTGCATTCGTCAGCGAAGGAGGATAGCAGTCATCTTTCTTCCCCTGCACCTGAGCAGTTCGTTCTAGCCTGAGGCATCTCCATGCCTGGAGGGTACGCTTGTGATCATACGGGGTCCTCCTCACGTTGTCTGTAATATTTACACTATGACTCACCGTATTAAACAGGTGTATGGAACAGCGCTGAATTGTTCTCCACATGTGATGACATTCAAATCAAGCAGATGTTTAACAGACTGATTTACTGATTTATTGTATTTTTTGGTTAGCTGGCTGGCTTATTGGCCAACTGACCTGTGAGTTGATGAACTGTCTGTCGTTGGCTGATTGATTTATTGATTGATTGGTTGATTGGCTGACTGTCTCCTCCTTCCCCCCAGCTGGTGGAGCCCCTCACCCCCAGCGGCACAGCCCCAAACCAGGCCCAGCTGCGCATTCTGAAGGAGACGGAGCTGAAGAGGGTGAAGATTCTGGGTTCTGGGGCCTTTGGCACTGTCTACAAGGTAACCCCGCACCATCGGCATCCCTCCAGAGCCGGGCCGCAGCGGGAGCGGAACAGCGTCACTGTCAGCTGTGTATTTTTTTACTCTCTGCCACTGTCAGAATGATTCAGAATCAGCTTGCTCAACCCAAAAACTACACCCTCGAGCAATTTGTGAAAAACCGATCTAAGGTCAGAGCTCGGGAGCAGAAATCTTAGTGCACCTGGGTGACAGCACAGCACAGATTAGTCTGTACCAGGAGGGCAACAGGCACGCTCTGTGTCTGCAGCTAACAAAAATCGTTTCCTCAAGGTTATGGCAATACAGTGGGACCAATGTGCTGCGTTTAACCCTGAAAGAAGTGAGCGAGGATCAGACACTGCACCGAGGACATCAAACGCCAGAGCGTGTGTAGCGTCTGACCTTTGTAAAACCATGCAGCTCGTAAAAGAGGTGTATTTTATTGCAAATAACCGTTCCACCACTGTTATATTATTGTGTGTGGTTTTACATGTGTAGGTACTGCAACAAAGCCTGCAAATGTCTCGTGTCCTGTCCAACGTCAGGACACTTCTGAGGCCTGTTAGGTTTGTTTTGTCAGTGGATGATGTGCGCGCGCGTGTGTCTGTGTGTCTGTGTGTGTGTGTGTGTGTGTGTGCGCTCATATGTATGTGTCTGCATACAAGGGCAAAGGTTTGGTCTCAACATTGGTAGGGACACAACAACCAAGGGCACATCGGAATTATCTAATGTGACTTCACTCCAAAGATAATGCGAACGAGTTCGCTCGAATATTGGTAGGGACAGGTCCCTACCGTCCATGTGCAAATCTATGCCCTTGTCTGCATACATGTACGTGTGTTTTGCGGTGTGTTTTTTGTATGTGTATACAAGTTATGTCATTGGAGCAGAGAAAGACAGAAAGAATCGCTTGTCTCTCACAGGGCATCTGGGTGCCAGAAGGTGAGACAGTGAAGATCCCGGTGGCCATAAAGATTCTGAATGAGACCACAGGACCCAAAGCCAACGTGGAGTTCATGGACGTGAGTTACACACTGTTGCACGAGGGATCTCAGACACAGGAGTGGCACAAAAGTGAATCGGGGATTTACAGGTGTTAAACATTGCGCTGTTATTTTGAGAGAGCAGTTCAAATGAGAATCACCTGAAAGATGATTCAAAAACAGAGACACTCACCCAGGGAGCAGGTATGGTGGTGACATTCTGGCAGGAGGGATGTGGGTGTAGAGTTTTGGAGGTGTAGGTGTAGGTGAGTATGTAGTCAATGGGTTGCTCCAACCACTGTCCCTCTCCAGATGGAGTCAGTGGTAGTTAGGAGACCCCAAGCCCTGCCTGGTTGTGTTAACAGTGGGTGGTTTGAGAACTAATAAGCACCACTCTTTACAATTAGACTCTTCTCTGTGGGGGAAAAGCCATCCACCAGGCTGAGTGGATATTTATGAGGCCTGGGAGGTTAGGAGGATGTGTGCTGTTTTAGATGCTATGTGATCACCTGTTATTCACCTCACCATTAGCTCTCTGAGTGAAGAGAGAACTGTGCTGTTTCTCTTTTTCTGCATTGTGTGTGTGTGTGTGTGTGTGTGTTCATGTTTGTGTGTGTCCTCTCTAAGTCTGATTCCTATTAGGATAAAGCATGTTTGATTTATTACAACTAATTTAATTATTGCTATTTTTGGATTATATTAAATGTTCCCTCAAGATAGCTTGACCATTTTGATTGAATCCAGACCTTAGTCCCATACTATAAACACATGCAGAAACACACACTCTCACACAAACACTCTCTCTCTCTCTCTCTCTCTCTCTCACACACACACACACACACACACAAATGCACAGATACATGCAGACACAGACCCACACACAAACACACTCTTAGACACACACGCACGCACACACACACACACACACACACACACACACACGCACGCGCACACACACCTGCCGATACTCCCCAGATCCCCAGCCCTATCACACCCTGGTTCTGTGAGGAAGGCTGAGGGTCAGGCAGCGGTAATGGAGGTCAGGACTGTACAGGAAGAGCAGTAAACTGAACCATTCCCAACAATGACTCATAATGTTTTCCCAGGGAACTGATAAAAGGATCGTATTTTACTCCTGCTTTTACTCGTAACTGGGCAAAAAGCCACAATAGATGTAGCAGTGCTGTTCTTTTCCCCCTGTGAATATAGAGAGATACGGTTATTTGGAATATTTTATGGTCTCTTGCATAATCTACTCCTTAGTTATTAGCTGAAGATCTACCACACTGTCTCATTGGCTCTAAATCAGACCTAATTCCAGTGGCAAATGGCCTTTTCTACCTGCTCTGGACTGTAGGGGACTTTATTAATCTGCTTTACACCAGAGCACAAGTTCCAGCTCTTTTGTAAATCTAAATTTAAAGGCTGCTCATCTGTCACCCCAGCACTGTCTTAAAATATCTCTACTCTTTGGTGCAAATGCAATCTCTACCCTGCTAGCTTCAGGGCTTTCAGGATTCAGCAAGCCATCACTCTGCAGTAGTGTCTCACAACTGATACTCTCGCTGTCAGAGGCACATCCTCTACATACAAACACACATACTCACATGCTCACACACACACACTCTCTCTGTCACACACACACACACACACACACACACACACACACTAAGCCCTTGAGCCCTTGAACTTCCCACCTGGCTGCATTGTTTTGCTGGAAGGTGTCATTGTTCAGTGTTTGTTTGTGTTATCATATCTGTGTCAAGTGTGGTACACTGAGCACCCGATTCTCTCAAGGCCAATGTGACACTGCAGTGTTGCGGTCAAGTGTTACAGAAATGTTCTGAGACACTGTGCTTGGCAGGCAGGTGGACTGTGTGGTTCCCGTGGTCTGAGTCTGTTGCTCCTCCCCCCCAGGAGGCCCTGATCATGGCCAGCATGGAGCACCCCCACCTGGTGAGGCTGCTGGGGGTGTGCCTGAGCCCCACCATTCAGCTGGTCACGCAGCTCATGCCCCATGGCTGCCTGCTGGACTACGTCCACGAGCACAAGGACAACATCGGCTCCCAGCTGCTGCTCAACTGGTGTGTCCAGATCGCCAAGGTAAGAGAAAGGGCCCGCCCACTGTGGGGTCACCTGACCCGGCGAGGAGGGAGGGGAGGAGGTCAGGGGGGATCCACATGTGATCAGAGGGTAAAACAGCCTGCCTGGCTCTGTCAGGTAGGGAAACTGGCTCTTCACACACTAGCATCAGGTGAAGCAACTATGCCAGCCACTACTGGAACCGTTTCACACAAGTACAAGGCAGGATCCGGACATCACCACTATTTTAGTGGACTGCGACAATGTAAAGCTGTGTAGCTTACGCAAAGCACACGTGTACATTTAGGGTGCACCAGCCCCCTGGTCATACCGGGTAACACAGTATCACAGTGCTCCACTTAATTTGTGTCCCCTGCCTCTCCTGCTTGAGTTTCAGTGAATAGCGCACGCTGTGCTCTGAAGCACGGATCGGTCACCCCCTACCCTCTCTTCTCCACTGGAAAGTTACAGCTCTGCGTGCATTCTTTTGATTTCAAACCCCCCGCTTCGCTGTTTTGAGGAGCGCTGAAGATTGCAGTGCGTGTCAGCAGGATTAGACTTACTCCAGGCTATGAACTCCTCTCTCACGCACACTCATACATGCCACCACAATGTCGAAAAAAAGGTTTCAAAGCTTAAATAAAGAAGGATCCCGCAGTTCTTCTTTGTTCCCTCATCTTAAAAGAACCTGATAAAAGCAATATATCATGAAAAGCTACCGTGTAGATGGCTTCACCTATTATTTGTTGTAAAACACACCGATTCTTATTCAACACCAGCACGGTGCTGCCTGCTACACGTATGGCATTCATTGTCTATTTAAAGTTTGAGATTTAAACATTGTGGATTAAAGCAATTAAATAAGTAGGAGGTGTTCTTTAGGCGAAAGGCTGAAACGGTCGATCTGCAAAGACATGATATGTTTTGAAATGTGGGCTCAGAGAGTTATAACTGTTTCTTGTTCCGGGATAAAGATGTTGTAAGTGAATAATTCCTTTGTTCCCCCGCGATAACGCAAGTAAATTCTAACTCATTGTGATGTACAGATGTCTTTTTTTATTTGATCTTGAATTCACAGTTAGAATTATGCCTAGTTTCATCAAAGAGCCAGGAGAAGCCAGTGAATGGGAGGTGATGTGAAGGGATGGCTAATGCGGGGTTCCTTTCCTACATCCGCAGTGACTGAGAACTTAAATGAGCTCGAGGAGCAGAAAACTTAGCCAGGTACTTATAGCAGTAATTGGATTCGATTTGATATCTGAGGCGGTGAAGGGCTCGGCCGTTTTCAGAGAGGGAAGGAGGATAATCTGGTATTCAGCAGTTAGCCTTTAAAGCTAAACATCCTCAGACGTTAGAAATGCCATTATTCACACTTATAAATAATGAAACGAATAATGGTCCCGATATATAATAAATAAAGCATTTGCTTGTGCTGCAACACCTTATAAATATATTCACAAACTGTATTGCAGCAGAATCTGCAATGCAATTTAAAATGACAAGAGAGAATATTCATTGAGGACGAAGCTTATTTATCAACCTTTTTTCCCTTTTAGTCATACTTCATAAACATACTCTGTGATATTGAAAGGAGCATAACAATGTAATGTTTTGTTTATAGACTTCTCAATACAAACACATCAGATGAAGTGTTGTTTTGCCCAGGAAATGCACCCGGGTGTCTGTGACGTGGCATGTTTTTCCAACCTTTCTGCAAGTTATGAAGCTGCAATCACAGCACAGTATTATTAAAATTACCAGCACAGTGCTGTTAAAAATAAAGTAAGAAATGAGATGGATATTAAGGGAATGAATGGCTTGGATCCTTGCTGACTCGTTTTTATGTACAGAGTAAGCTCTTTTAGGTTGACGTACCTCCTTGGTGCGTTTGTTTGAAGAAGGTTGCCATCCCATAAATCAGCATGTCCCAAATTAGCAGAACCAGAGGGAATGGAGCAGAGAATCTGAGCAAATGCTGCTATGGCTGTGGTATGTTTGTTTTGTAATTATTAGCACTGCTTCCATTGAGTCTCTTCATTCAGCCTGCAATGATGATGCACACAAGGTGAATGTGCTACCATATTGAAAAGGAGAGGGAAGTTGCTCGGAGGGGAAAGATGTGTGTGAGTGTGTATGCGTGTGTGTATGCATATGTATTTGTGTGTGTGTGTGCACATGTGTGTGCGTGTGTGTGTGCATGCATATGTATTCCTGTGTGTGTGTGTGTGTGTGTGTGTGTGTGTGTGTGTGTGTGTGTGTGTGCGCGTGTGTGCGTGTGTGTGTGTGCATGTATATGTATTTCTGTGTGTGTGTGTGTATATGCGTGCATGTGTGTGTGTGTGTGTGTGTGTGCGCATGCATATGTATTTCTGTGTGTGTGTGTGTGTGTGTGTGTGTACATGCGCATGCACATGCATGTAGATACCAGTGTTGGTATGAATTTAAATCCCCAGTCTGCCTGATCTTTTAAAGTCTCTCCCAGCGACCATGCACAAACCTCTCGCATCCTTCACTCTTGTGTGACCTTTGTGATTATTGACCACGTCTTTTCTTAAGCAGGTGAATAGCAAAGAAGAACTGATTATGCGGCACATTAATATGATGCGGGTCTTACTGATTTCAGATTTTAAGGTAATCTGTGATGGTAAATAACACTACATGAAAATGCTTCTTGAAAAATGAAACCATGACCATATTGCTGTGCACTCTTCAGGTAATGGCTGGCATTGTGACTGTAGTGCAGCACTAATCACAGGGCATTGTTTCTGCACAAAACATTGTGCATTCCTGCATTCTTACCTGTATGAAGAAAACATCCATTGTTGACTGTTATTTGCATAAATCATTGCATGCATTTCTAAGATTGGTTCTGGTCCTGCAGCCAACCTGCCCTCATCGGGCAAATTATTTCAGCTTATTGCTTACTTTTAAAGCAGAGAAAGTTAAACAAGTTTGGTTGTTACGTTTGCATATGCGGCAACAGCATGAAATCAGCCTGGTGACTTACAGAAACTGACAAGAAGGATGTTGAAGATCCTCTGCTCCAGAGCAAAGTCTGTGAAACTACTTGTTGGTCCCTCTTCCCTGACAATCCCTTACAGAATGGAATATTAATGGAATAATTAGGTTTGGTTTTAATTTTAATGAGCGGATCAATCAATTATACATGCGGACGGAGTGCGAATACTGATTGCCTTGTGTCCTCACTCCCGCTCTCATTCCGCGGGCGCGGCGCTGATCCCAGGTCAGTCAGCCGAGGGCTCACCAGGTCATGGGGCTGTTCCTTTCACATTAACACCCCCAGCCTCTTTCAGTCAAACCGGATTGCACAGACGTGCATATAAAGCAGAGAGTGGATATTTAGTTCTGGGTGTTTAAAACAACCAACATGGCAGTCCCTGACAGCTGCTGCAGTGACACCCATATATCCCCGTCAGACGCAGATGTGGAAATGCTAGCATATTGTCATGTTTCAGTTGATCCATTCAGTTTTCTCCATTTGTTTTCATCTAACTTGCTACTTCCCCTGTCAGATTTATTTTGCAGCTCTTGCAGCTGGATATTCTGCTGATACGTCCTATTATCATCAGTGAAATTGCCTGTAAATTTGGATAGTTTTGTCTCAGGAGTGTCTTGTCTCAAGTCTTGATACTCTTCATCCCCAACATAACACACCTTCTAGAATCAGTAATCAGCCACTGTAATAATTGCCGTGGTCTGTAAAAAGTGGAAGTAATGGAGGCTATCTGACTAACAGTCGAGCCCCCTCTTCCTTTCCTTTGCATTCCATTTGTGTTTGCCAAAAAAGACAATGAGCAGTAATGGATATCTCATCTGGAAACACTTAAAGCACCTCCAGGTCATTTCCCTTTGCAGATCGGCCTTTGTAGCTGAGCAAACACATCTCTTCCAGCCTCATTACACGAGATGGAGGTGCCGCGCGCCTCCCCTCGTCTTCTCCTCCTCGACTGCTCCACCTCTCCCTCTGTCCTTCCGTCCGCCTCTGTCGCTTTCACCGAATTCCACCGAGGACCTCCACACGGGATTTTTAAAAAAAATTTTGTCCCACTCTGCGTTTGCACTAGCATCGCCAAACCAGACTCCAAACCTCCAAATTTAGAAAGAGCCAGGCCCAGTTTCTCACAGATGAGAGGAGCTCACACGATGACGTCATGTCGGTTCGTGTGGTCACACTGTCGCGTGCCAAAGCTAATGCCAATCTGCAATCACCTGCTGTTGCAGGGAGTGTCTCACGCCTGGAAGATTGAAGCTTTTAAAAGCTCCATTTTCATTCCCGCGGTGTGTCCGTGACCAGGTGGTTTCAAATTATGTAGAATTTTCAAATATTTTTGAAGAGGAATCCAGGGGGGAAGCCTCAAATACTGCTCTTGGATTTCGAAAAAAGTGAGATGGCTGCCACCAACCACATGCCTGCAGTCTATCTTAGGCACTGATTGGACTCGTGCAACACTAAACAAATAAATGAGGTGAGACTGGCAGCAATATTTGGCAGGAATGACCTTTTAAATCTTTAAATTAAATTCATGGTAGAAGCTACTTTGGTTTAATTATGGTTCTAACGGGGCTGTTCTTGTTTGTCCAAGAAATCATGGCGCTATATTTAACAGGACAGGAAAATGAAATGCGTATGAACCAGTCTGGTAATCCTATATCTGTGACAGTAGCATTACTGCAGTGCAGCCAAGGTTTCCCCAGATCTGCAGCCTTCTTTAGGTTGGAGTGAGCAGACTTGGAGTTTTAGCCAGCGAGGGCTTGTCCCTGCTGAGCATACAGAAAGAGAGGGTTTAGGCAGATAAGCTGTGACCATTTCCAATTACTGGCTGGGATCAGCTGCTGTAATGGAGGTTCTGGATTTTTACATTTCAGCTCAGATTTTGGGATTCAGGACTTTGATTAGATTGGTCACCCTGTGGATATTCTTTAAAAAAAATAAAGATGGCGAGGTATTGTCCACGCAGTATACTGCAAAGCATATTAATCCATTTGACTACATTCTATAAATACAGGATAGGCAGTCTGTTTCATCATTTCTGACTTTTTCCACATATGCACATATAGAAATCTGTGACAGAAATAAGTCTATTGTTCCGTGAAAACACTTATATATATGGTAGACTACAGCTGAGCACAGTGACACATAACGAACCCACATTTTAACAACCTCCAACTGATTAGCAGTGTATCTTTAAGGTGGTGTAGTTGTTGCAGTGCATTAGGACGCGCTCGTGGGTTCACGGAAGCAGCCTGCAGTACTGCGAAAGCATCTTGCTGCTCTGTCGCAGGTAGACACCGATGTGGATCATGGTGGCTTGTGTTTGTCCTGACGAGGTTGTCACGAGCACCTCCCCGGCTCTTACAACTGTTCCACAGCAGAGGAGCAGAGACAGGCTTGACTACTGCTCTGGGATCAGTCCGCACCCCCCTTTGCTGTCTCTCTCTTGCGCAGCCCCCCGATCGGCGAGGCGGGGGGGGGGTATAAAAATAGGTCCAGGAAAGCCCGCAGGGTGACGGGCAACTGCAGGCATGTCAGAGGATGGATGAGGCCCGGGCACCTGGGGACGCCTGTGACAAATGACAGCCAGCCGGCACGCCACCTCATACACGTCTGTGTGATATTTATACAGGGAGGAGTGAGCGCGGGCCTGTGCAGGAGGGGTCGCCGAGCTCTCTCAGTGTGATCAGGGCCCAGCCGCGGATTCCTGGCAGCTGCTCGTCCATGTAGTTTACCTGAGTACCTGGCATTTGTGTGCTCTTTATTCATTTGTGCAGAAAATGCCCTTATATAGGACAGTTTACACTTCTAAATCTTATAGTTTACCCATTCCTAAACTAGGATTTTTAATTGTTTATTCATTTTTAAGTTTTCCCTTTTTTCACTTTTTTTCATTAAATTTTACTTAAGTTCCTTATTCAGTTTTACCACTGTCTGTTTTATAGTTTTACTGGTGTCTATACAAGGGGCCCAGGCCCCTTTATTCTGTTGCTTTATATGAGCTCCTAATAAAGATAATTGTCAATCTCAACTAACCCTGTTAAACTTCAAAATCTAAAATCCTTTTAGTTTATACAGCTTTGAGCAAATGGTAGTCCCCCATTGGCAGCCTTTGACAGTCATACTCTTAATACAGCAGCGTATTATTACAAAGGAACCAAGGCTCCTGGCATTGTGAGAAGTTTTTCAGACTCAAGGGGGTGATGAAATCATCCATGACAGTCTCATTAAAGAACAGTGTGTATAAGCCCGTTAATGGTTGGTCTTATATGAGGAACTGCTCTCAGCAGTGTGTGCCTATGCAAAATTAAGAGTGGCCCAGAGGACATGAACTCCCAACACTGCACACGTTGGCTCATTCAAACCCGCAGTGGGAAGGCTCTGAGCATCAGTGGGGTCCGTGGTGGATGACCGCACCGCTGGGGTGAGGCTGCATACTGAGCAGACTGAGCATGCTGCTCCGCCACCACCGTCTGCCATCCAGAACAGGGAGCACTGTGCTTGCTCTCTGCTCTCTCTGATCCCTCATGTGCCCCACTGGTGGACTGGTGGTCTATGTGTGTTGAGTGGGGGTGAGGCCTTGGACATGTTACTGAGGCCCTGTGTTCTGAGTGTTGCACCTGGTCAGTGCAGTTTGGGGTGTGATATCACTGTGACAATGGTGTGTGCGTGTGTTCGTGCATGTGTGCGTGCATCCATGCGTGCGTGTGTGTGTGTGTGTGTGTGTGTGTGTGTTTCTGTCTGTCTGTATATCTGTGTGTGTGTGTGTGTGTGTGTGTGTGTGTGTGTGTGTGTGTGTGTGTGTGTGAGACAGAGCAGAATGTCACCTTGGAAAATTACAGCTGGATGTGAGGTAAACACTTGTTTTAAGGTTCTTCCTCTTAGTTTGACCTGTAGTTATATATGACACACAGCTAACCCCCCTCCACCCCTTGTAATGGTCTATGAGGAAATGGCTGAGTGCTGCTGAAACATAGGTTATACCTCTTAAGCAGACTGCATTTTCGTCTGTAATTAAAGGTCAGAATGGCCAAGCTTGGGTCCATTTAGATGCATATTAATTGATGTTTTAGCACTTCCTTTCAGAGGCTCAAAAATAGTGTCCTGGATTGCATCTAATACCTTTTTAATTGTGATCGTGATTTGACCTCCGTGATACAGTTTCCGCAGAGAGCTGTAAACATCGCCTGCTTTAGTATTCTTTAGGGACGGATGCAGGTTTCTTGTGCTCATCGTCTGTCTCTCCTCGCTCACATTTTTCTCTTGCACTTTTGAAATGACAGATTCTGAGGGCGTATTTGAGGGGGTCTTCACATGTGACATGACCCAGAGCAGGGACTCACAGGGTCATGTCACGGGGGGGGGGCATCTTCTCCCTCCAGTAATGTCCCCAGGGGTACTCCCTAGGAGTCAGCCAGCACCTGATCCAGCCATACCTCCAGCTGACTGCACTGACAGGGATGAGAGAGGGAGACCCCCCCCCCCCCCCCCCCCCCCCGCCCTCCTCTACAGAGGCATCCTTCCCCATCAGCACTAATGTCATCATGTCTGCTTATTTGCTCCACCTAATCATGCAGTGCCAGTGCTGGGAGAAATAAAAGTGTGTTTTATTTCGAAGTCACGGCACAGGCATGTATTTCCATTATTGCCAAATCGTGATCATATCATTCGGCTCCAGTATCTTCTGCTCTTTGTCTCTCTCTTTCTTTCTTTTTTCTCTACTTTTGTGTCTTCTTTCTTTCTGTGTTGTCCTGTTTGTTGTCGTTTTTTGTGCTTTGTTCCTTTCTGTTTCCCTTTGCTCAATTTCATTCCTGCCTCCTCTCCCTTTCTTACCCCTTCCCTGTCACTCATCTTTTACATCTGTGTCCTTTGTTTTCGTATTTATTCTCCAGTTATATTTTTTCTTTTTCCGTTTCCTGTTTTTCCTCTGGTGGAACCTGCAGGCGAGCCAGGCCTCTTTGTATGTAGCCAGAATGTGCCAGTTCTACAGTATGCATGCAAACGGTTAACACCAGGTCTCCACGTCAACATAGAGAGAGGCAGTCTGCAATCTAATTTGTAATCCGTCAGGTAATAGGTCATTATGCCAATTTAAAAATGAAGTGGGGGTGCATCAACAGTTTCAATTCATTTTCAATTATGCAAACGTCAAAATCCACTGGCTGTGAGACAGATCTTAATGGCATTGACCCAAAGTGACCAGCAGAGATTGGGGGGTGGGGGGGGTGATCAAACACACTCGTGAGAGGGGGTGTTTAAATATCTGTCCATCATCATTTGAACTACACCAGCAAAGAGAAATTACTATTACTGATATACATCGTTTTCCTTATTGGACATCAGAGCTTCTTAAATACCCTGAGAACTGAAACTTTACTTTACAAATTCACAATGAAAACATTCTAGGCTTTCAGTTTGTAACTACATCTTCCGGGATTGCTGTATTTTCTAATTAGTTTTGAATTACGGATGTATATATTCAGTATATAATGATATGATATTTGTCAAATATGATTGAGTTGTTGAGTTTCTGACTCAAGGCAAGCAAACAATAAGCTGCCTGTGTAAATGGATCTGATGATGGATTTTTATGTTTCCTGCAGAGTACTCCATAATGCTTTCTTGTCCCAGTACAATTGTCGTCTACATGCATATGCATATTTTCTGTAGTACAGCATCCAACCAACAGGGGGAGGAGTGGAGTAGAGATGCAGGGGACTGTGCAGGCTACATTTATTTATCATTGAATGGGTTTACATTACAAAATCAACAGCACTAATCAGAGATACGATTGCAGATGCTCCAACCCCATTTAGGTAACAGCTATAATTGAACTGTTACATGATACTTTACAGAGAAATAGTAATTTAATCCTTTACAGAGCAGACTGATGAAAGAGCATTCGGTTCCTTAAAGTGTGTATTTTAAGCTGCAGCAGCACTTAGGAACAGTACCTTTGTGGAAGCAGTGTAGCAGAATATCAGTGCTATTCTGCATGTCCTAAAGCATGAATCAATATGCTGTTTATTTTCAGTAGAGTAGTGTCAGTGAAGTAGCATAATGACTCACCCTCTTCTACTGTCAGTATGAGTCTCATCCTCACAGATTTTCTCTGCCCCTCATTTTCCAGTCTGAGCTTTAAAACCTGTCTGCGCTGCAGCATAGAGCTGTTAATATCGCTGCCTGTCCATTGTCTGCGCTGTCTGTGTCGTGTCAGATTTTTATCAGGTTCCCAGAGCACTCGGAGTAAACTGTGAGCCGTTGTCAGTGGTGGCTGTACGCTGCCATGTCTCAGTCAGCGACTTACTTTCTTTCCTTCTCAAGGCTCCATCTGATCTGTTCAAATCAAACTCTTTGTACCCTAAAACTCTCTTCAAAAGGGAGGACAAAAAACAGCAAAAGATGACCAGTCTAACCAGTAGGTTAACGTCGTGTTTGTGTGTGTAGTGTATGACCGTGTGTGGTCTTGCGCAGGTGTGTACGTGCATTCTTGCGCAGGTGTGCAAATTTCTCACAAATTTGATTCTAAGAGGGAGCAGGAAAATATAACTGACTGAGGATATGAGCGTGTTTGTTTAAATACACGGATGAAAGAACACACCCTCCAGTCAGAGACTGAACTGTTAACGGCTCTAACACTCTTCCTGTGGGGTTGTAATTGCCTGACTCCACCGATCAGCCCAGACTGTGGCCCTCTGTGGGGGATAGGAGACGTTCCCCAGTAATGGACGGAATGTTTTCTCACCCCACTCTGTTTACAGAGTGAAATGGTGACTCCAAGGAGAGAAATGAGACTTGTGTGGCCTTGGAGAGTGGGAGCCGGGTGGAGCGTGGCAGAAATGATCTTTCCCTTTTTAATCTCATCCTATTGACATTTACTCATGTAAATTCTATCAGGTAGCTTTTTATTGCCCACAGCCGTGACATTTTTGAAGATTTAGTGGGAGGGGTCTGGAACTGCCACCCCTCGCCCCCGAGTCTCTTGACACCCGGGTCCAAACCTTAGCGCTGATAACCGCCGAGCCACCAGGTAAATGTCAGCGTTTGACACCACCGGCCCCGACGAAAGAGCCCGTCTCAGTCCACATGTCCATGTCTCCCACTGTTACGCACCTTGCGAATTCCTACACTTGGAAAAAGGCCTTCTGGTGTCCGTATAGCAGCTGTCAAAACCCTGTCGTCATGGAAGAGTACTTACTGTCAAGCAGTTGGCCGCAATGCCGACTCCCTCCCCCCTTTACATAAACGTGGTCGATTGGGTCATCTGCAAATCGCGGTAAAGTGCGGTAATGCTCCCTGACGATTGTTTAACCGTTCGAGTGGCTCCGGTACGCCTTATTTATGACGGTGAGCCCATCTGTTTGGTGCTGCCGGATGATTGATGATGGAGAATCGTGTGCGCCAGCATGTGAGTGTGGTGTGTGTGTTTTTTTTTCCCCCGCTCTCGGCTGCTCTGACAGCCGGGACGCATCTGTGCAGCGAGGACGCCATGCGCCGCGTAATCGGAGCGTCTCCGTCTCTCGCACTCGCTGTCATCCAGATGGCGGGACCGGTGACAGGCAGTGGCCGTACCTGTCACTTTCCCTCACTGTCCCGTCAGCCACGGAGAGACAGCCCGTCCATCTCCCGCTCGCCTTCGTATCTTGTTCGCACTAAGGGCAGCGGGGTGACAGAGCGGTCGGAGGGGGTTGCCGGATCAAATCCTGGCTGTGCAGCCGCCCTGTTTCTGGCACCAGCCGTATTAATGAGCCAGACAAACTGGAACTGACACTTTGCCTTCTTATTGCACAGCCGGTTTTGGGAGCTCACGTTATTGCTCAATCTATCATGAGAGGATGGTCTCTCAAATTATAAACCACCTGTTGCATTGAAGCAAATTGCCCTCCTTCATCTTCAAAGTGAACAGCAGTTGCTCGCATGCCACAAATTTCAAAGAAAAAAGGCCAATCAGTGTTCCCTTTGAAACAAATGTGCATATGTGAACATGACCTGAGTTTATTAGAATTATAGGTTGTGGCTGGAGGTGCAGGCCAAGGATTGGTAAAGGCATAGAGATGAATAAATATGATGAAATCCTTAGCATTAGCATTTCTTAGCTATTCAGCAGTATAGGCTGAGGAACACCCCCTGGGAGTGACAGAGCTGGAGGGTTGGGTCCCTCGCAGCAACAGGCCACAGCTCGTCTCCTCCGTCCACTGTCCTGGGCACCAGGGCTCACTCACATATTCATTTGGCACTCAGAGTTAAAGGGGCTGGAAGAATCAGGGCGGCGAGACCGCTCGGGTGGAAGTCCCGGCCCCTCTGGGTCCTTGCTTTCCTCACTTGGATCGCGGTCGGGCAGATACCGCCAGCCTGCGGAAGGAGATGAGATGATAAGGCCGCAGCGGAGGCGGGGTGGTGTGGAGGGAGACAGGGAGATGTCTACAGAGGTGCCACCATTAGCATATTGATAAGCGCCAGGGGCTGAAGAGGAGGACCATGCACAGGGATGTCCTTTGTCTTCAATGGGACGCAACAGCCAGGGGGGAAAATGGGGTGTTTCTGTCAGGATAGGGGTGCGCAGTCTCCAAAGGGATTCCTGCTAGACATTTTGGAGGTGTTCCTGGCACACAATGAGTAGCACAGAGTGCCTGTGGCCTGAACATGGGATTGAGATGTGGGAGCTCCAGGTCACAGTGCATGTGGTTGGTGTTAAGAAGTTCTTAGCAGAGTGGAGCTGGCACTAGTGGACTAGGAAGTTGTTGTGTCAAATCACTGGTTAGCGCAATATGTGATGTTTAAGTCAGTAAGAGATAAATAACGATGCCAAGGTTAGGCTACCTGTAACACAAGTCCTTCTAAAGTGAGTAATAGTTGGCTGTTAGAAATTCACCTGCTCAGTTCAGTCAGCGACTCCACATCTGTTTAATATTCAGTTGTTTCTCTCAAATCAGTGATGTGTAGCTGTTATAATTTTGGGGGTGTCAGCTCGGCAGGCATGGTTATTCGGTACACCTTTGACAACAATATACAGTGCACTGATTATCAGCAAAGTGAACCTTTTCTTCACTTCATATCCCACTTCATGCTGACTGGTGTAATTTACTTGATTAGCAGAAAGGTAAATTTTTTATTCTTTTATACAACAATTTTTTTGCGGTTTAAATTCTGAAAGGGCTGCTGAAATGCTGTAAGATTTTTTTTTTCTATTAGTGTGCATGATTCATTGGTTATTAATGAACTGCTCAGAACTGATTACACCAGCCTCCCCTTTGGCGGTCACATTCATCCAAGCCTCAGCCGCCGCACAAAGAGAGGCCCCCGGGAAGCAGTGGGGGGCCAAGGTTGTTTCAGGTACGCCGACGCAATCAGCGACCAAACAGACTTTTCAATTAAATGCAAATGGGGTGAAATATAGCCCCTTCGCCGTGTTTCCGCGGCGATCCCATTGTGATGCGGCTTATCGCGCACGGCGCAGAGCTCTCCCCCATCATTGTCGCCCCAATCCCAGGGAGGGAGAGGCGCATCCCTTTCCTCGCACCTGTGGCACGGCGTGCCCGGCCCGCTGAAAGAACGGGCCCCGCGGTATTGATTAGAGCTGGCAGCAGACGGCGCCGCTCTCTCTGAGGGCCCGGGCGTGGAGAGCATCGCTCATCATTAGCACTGCTCATTAGGCCAAATACTAATAGGTGCAAATAAGCGTCATTTTCGGCCTGCAAAATGTGACGACCATAAGATGGAGGTGTGTGGATGGAGAAAATAAAAAGGAGCAAGCAAAAGGAAAGAGTGAATGGCAAAGAACAGGCATTGGGAATTTTGTCCTCTGTAAAATCTAAGTATGCATCATATACTTGTTCTAAATTTTGGTGTTTGCACATATAATGTGGGCATTGGACTCGCACAGTAAATACACTGTAATTACAGAGATACATTCTGGATAGCAGCTTGCTTTGATTATTAAGATAAGAATCACAGTTACATGTACCACAGGCTGGTGCTCTATGTAAGTAAACATGTTGCAGTTGCAGTTTATATTCTGGTAGGTACTTGTTGACATGTAATTACAGAAGTTCTGCAGCCACTTAATGTAAAGGAGACGTATCATGTTTTGCTAGAAAGTTTCAAGCCATTGTCCACTATTTTAAGTGTATGGTATGTCTAATAGCTTTCAAATGTGGTCATCATTAATTCATTTTCATGGTAAAGTTGCTGAAGTATGCACAACCACATTGCATGTGCACTTGACCTGCATGGCAAAGTGAACTGTACTGGTGCTCACAGAGAGATAATTGCTCCCAGAAGAGCTCACTCACAAACACAGCATCTGCATCAGGGCTATTGAGAGAAATTAGGTTCATAAAAATTGGATGTTTGTCTGGACAGGTAAACACAGTCTTCAGTGAATGAGGAAATTAATATGCCCGCATGTCTTCACACCAACAGTGACCATATACAACGTAGCTCTCACTCCCTGGGTTCAATCAAAGATTGGCAATAATAAACTTTTATTATTCCCCATCCAAATGGTGTTATTATGACTATACATATGGTTACGATAATTACAGTCATTCTGATATTACAGTTAAGTCTTATAATCTAAAGAGAGTTTAATGTCCCGCAATCACTCTTCACTGCATCATAATCTTATTCCCCAAACCACTTTTCACTGGGAATATTTTATCTGCCGCCAAGCCAGTCTCGGCCCTTCAGAAATTTGTCTCCAGGCCTGACCAATTGAGCAATAAATTGCTGGATGTAAGGCCCAATTAGTAGCGAGGAGCCGTGGCTGTGCGGGGGATCGTGTAAACAGCCTGCTGTGATTGACATGGTTAGTGAGGTGATTTGTGCTCAGTAATGAATCCCCAAGGCCCTCAGGCCCATCCACCACTAATTACTGACTCCCCACCTCCTCCCCACCTTTTCATGTCTGATGTAGTATTTAAAGCACAGCACTCATGGATTGGGGGGTCGCTGGTTCAAATCCAACATGGCACATTGCTTTTATATCCCTTAAGGAAAATAATCCAGTAAATGAATCCACTCGTATTGTATCCAGCTGCAGACGTGGATAGTATATAAAGTGCCTTTGTGAAAAGCTTGGCCAGAAAAAAAAAGGAAATGGTTGGTGGTGTTGTGAACGATTTCTCTCTGATGCGAGAAACAGGCCTGTTTCATTCTGTAGTGCGGATGCGCACCCTTTTATATTCCTGATGTTTTTGAATGAACACGGAACAAGCTCTTTTATTTATTCAGTCATTCAGTGATTGTTCTATTTATTCTTGTGGGCATATGTTGATATGTCACCTCCTGGGGTCTGAAGCTGACAAGGAGATTGATTGCTTTGGCACCTGCTGCCAGGGCTGTGAAAAACATGTAAAAACGTGTTTGAAATGGCAGTGTTGGAACTGTAGAGATAGCTCAAACTCTTCCCAGACCGGAAGATCTAAAGTTCCCCTTTGTCCCCCTGGAGAGGATGCTTTTGAAGGTGAGCCATGGGTTTAGGGCCTGCAGCAGCTGTCCTTAGACTGGGACAGGGACCCGCTGATGAAGGACCAATCAGACAATAAACTCGAGTAGGTAATTCCACTGACAGTCTCTGAAAATCCTTTTCTAAACCCTTTGTACTTTTTTTTTTACACAAAGAATTTGTGTGAACACACTCTTTCCTCATTGTGTTCGATCTGAGCCTTTTAGCATGTTCTTTTTTTTTCTTTCCCGTTCCCTGATGACCGAGGGTGGAATGCGTTTGATTGTTTTTTTTTTTTTCTATGGTCTGATCTCCTAACATGCTGCTCGTGTTAGCAAGTTTAAAGGGGGTGAAATGAGACGTGTGTTTTGGGACCTGTTACTGTTATGGGCGGGGGGTGGAGTGGGGGCGGGGGGGGCATTCCCAGCTTGCATGCTTCCCTCTTTAATCACCTTCCCCAAGGGGCTATCCCATCCATGGTGGGGGACTTGGGACCCTTTGACTCATGACCCATTGCAGTTTACGCTGAATAGCTACTGCAGAGCGCCTATATTTATGCTGACAGTCCACTAGGGAATTTAACTCTTAATTCCTTCACAGAGTGGCAAGAGTTTCCCTTCAGTGTTGTTTTTTTTTTTTTTTTTGTAAACCACTGTGTTCTTAATCATTTCTAACTGTTCCCACTCTTCCTGTTAATTTACACTTCTTTCATTTAATTGTAAGGAAAGACAAGATTGGCTTCTCAGGAAAAAAAAAAAACCCTTCCCAAGAGTTTTAAATGCTATTGTTTGTTTTCACAGTTTCTAATCATAGGGTCCACTGCTATTAAACGTCTCAGTTTATCTTTGCCTTTCTCTTATGATTTAGCTATCATTTTCAATATCTGAAAGACAAAACAAGCACAGAAAATCCCACACACTCTGAGGGGGACAAATGGAAGACAGACACGCGCTGTAATATACGGCCTGCATCTGAATGGAGAGCAGAGGTAGTGTCACAGATCTTCATCTTCTGTGATGTCTGAAGAGGAGGGAGGGCAGTAGATGTCCTTGTATGAAGGGAATGGGGAGGGACGCTAACCCCCGCCACCCCCATCCCTCTCACCCTCTCGCCCCCCAGCTCCCTCGCGGTGTTGATAATGAGGTGACCCCCTGCGGGGGCGGTCGGATTCGGGGTGTCACCTGGAGGAGAGCAGCTCGCATCATGCCTTTCCCATGCCAAACACATTACTCGCTCCATCTGGCCCCCGCAGCCCATGCCAAGACCAGACGCCCCCTCCAGGACAAGGTCATGCGTGGGCGTATGTTTGTGGATCGGGGTCTTGCCTTTGGATGGTCACAGTGTGGCCCTGGGGCCCTCTGACAATCTGGGTCCCAGACAGGGGGCTCCAGCTCAAAGCCGTGGCCCAGCACAGGGAGCTGACACCGCTCTACCACTCCCAGAATCCTCCACTGGCAAGAGTGTGACTAGCCCAGTGAGGCTGTGGAAGTAGTCCTGCATGTTCGATAACTAGGTTGAGAAGCGGTCAAAACTTTCTGTGGTGATGCTGTTCAGAAGTGAGAGAGGCTTTGTTGCATCAAAGTAAAATGATGATAGACTCTTGGAAGTGGCCTCGCAGTGTAAGGTACTACTGTTTGCCAGTATCTGATTCTGGGAGCGGGCACTGCAACTGCCAAGAGTGTCAGTTTGACACCAAGAGTGTAATGGAATTTTTTATTATTATTATTATCATCATGATTACTATTATTATTATTATTGTTATTATTAGTAGTAGTAGTAATAGTAGATGTACTAGTATGAGGAGGAGGAAGAGGAGGAGGAGTCTGTAATTTGTCTACAGTTCCATCTTTTTGTTTATCAAGTGTTACTGTGCAGCACACCTGGCCCCATCAGTCACTTTGTTTTGGAGTCTGAAAAGCATGTCAGTGCAAGCTTCCACCCTCTTTCTGAAATCACCCCATTTTCTAATTTGAAATTATTTCATTTTAAAAAGCATGGCACTTTACTTCCCTCACTGGCTTCTTGAATATTCATGGGCGATTATTGAAATTTCACTGCTTTGTTTACATTAATCCTTCAATTTTTCCTTTAAAATGCTGACATATACTATACAGACCAAGCATGAAATCCTTTTTTCCCATATTTTCCATGTTTTAAATGCTGTGCTTATTGTGTCTTAATGTATTACACATAATTAATCAGTGAAAAACTGATTTTTTTTTCAGTGAAAATATTTTTTTCAGGTATTAAAAATTTCATGCTTAATTATAACCAAAGCATAAAAATAGATATTTTTGATAATACCAGACCAGATTAAGATATATAGACAGAAAATATGACGATCTTATTTTCTTTAAAATCTGTATTTATATAATTTAAATGTAACTGTTCTTTTCATGTTGTTTGGCTGTTATTGGTACCCATAGAAACCTGGGAGCTTTACAGTTAATAACTAGCTTAGGGGAGAGGCTACATTAAAATGTGTTTTGTGCTATGATTTTTTTTTCTCTCAAAGGTTTTTCTCTGTTTTCTGAAGAGGTGTATCTATGCATTAAATAAGGGCTGTGTGCTGGTCATTGACTCTCCTGTGGTCCCAGGTACCTCCTCCCTGATCCACAGGCCCAGATACCTGCTGGCAGTCATCACTCCAGGCCCTGTGGAGTGGTCACTGGAGTGTGACAGACAGGCTGCTATCCACCCCCCCCCCCCTTTCTCTTCTCCTGTGTCCCCACCTCCTCCCCTACCCTCTTTCACTGCCCATTGTTGCAGGAGAGCTGCGGTGTTGTACCCTCTTGACCTAAAAAATGCTGTCTTTCTTCAGTGCAGCATGTGTGTTTTCTCAGTTTAACTACACAGACAACCGCTAAGTGAGTGAGAATTAACACCCGGGGCACCCTTTCCCAGGCAGCCCCTTTTCCCCCAACATGTCCTATTTAAAATAAATAAATAAACACTTGTGTTTTGCTTGAAGTTACTCTGGCTATATTACACTGCCAGTGCCCAGATGAGGATCTCACTTCAACTAAGATATTGTCTTAGGAAGGAGTGATATTTTCATTTCCTCTTGGCCACTGTCAGATTAACAGCAGATCTGGAAATGGCTCACAGGCAACAGCATCGCTTGCCTGTTTTCTCACTGGATGAGGTCTAGTGGTCAACAGAATGAAACGGAGAGTTCAGGTTTATTTTTTTCCCCTCATTCTTTGCCTCTGGTTTGACAGCTATCATGTGTTTAATAATCACACATTTTACTAAAATATTGAGGAACTGTAGGGGAAGGTGCAGATTTGGTAGGTTACATTTGTAAAGCAGCTGACTCAATGGCCAGCAGTTTCTCTGAGCTGGGACATTATATTTCAGATGCCTCAACATTCTTGTCTGTACTACCTCACAAGGTTCAGCAGAGGCCCACGAAGTGGCAGGCTGTCAGCAAAGCGAGGTTGTTTTGGGTGCGTGTATTTGTGTGGGCTGCATGTGTGTGTCAGAGTGTTTGTATGCTTTTCTATTGCTGCCTACTTTGTTTCCTGAATCCGTCTTTGTGTGTATGGGTGCATCTTTGTGTGTGTGTGTGCGTGTTGGTGTGTGTGTGTGTGTTGTGTGTGTGTTGTGTGTGTGTGTGTGCGTGTGTGTGTGTGTGCGTGTGTGTGTGTGTGTGTGTGTGTGTGTGTGTGTGTGTGTGTGTGTGTGTGCATGTGTATACGCCTGCGTGTGTGGGGTGGTTTGTCTGTATTCCTGGCAAGCGTTTTTTGTGGCTGTGAAGGTGGCTTGAAGCTGTTGCTCAGCAGCCCGTCACAGCGAGTGGAAAGAGAGAGGCAGTGCACGTGTTGGAGAGAGAGAGGGCGAGGCAATGCTCCATCTCATGGCGTGTTTGAGGGAGTCACGCAGTGCAAAATTCTGCTCAGATTTTGCTGACCTTTACGTCATCCCTGTGGCTCGTCCCTGTCACCAATCCCCACAAATCAACCCATCCACATTCTGTAAGGGTCCGTCAATCTCAGCCAGAGCCTAACTCTCATAGACCATAAGGAAAAATAAGCTTTTCTTTTGGGATGTGTATCCGCATACCTCATATTTGCGCTTGTCACAACTCAAGCCTCGGTCAGCACAGAAAGGGAGGAGGCAGAAGGCTCCACATGGGCCTGCAAGAGAAAGCATTACCCTCTACTGAAGAGGAATTATCACACATCCCAATCACATCACATATCACAAAATCACAGAAACGTCTTGAAACATCATGTGTTATCTGGTACAGTGTGGAGTGTTCTCCTCTCAGCTACCCAGTGTGCCCTCTCCTCTGTGAAAAGATTATAATTAAGAGGCTGTACAGTCCTGAAACATGCTGAATCCACTCCTTTAACCCAAAGCAGTGGTCTCCCTATAAAATGAGCTACGGTCAGTGAAAAAGGGGTAAGCAGTTTGTGTAAGACTGGGTCAAGAGGTCAGAGTTCATTCTATATGTAGAGAGGTGAGAGTTCACTCCATAAAGGGAAGGATTGTCACACGGCTGACAGATGCACATTCTTCAAGTGCATGGTCCACAGGATTCCCACATGTGAGTGGTCCTGGGAGGTGAGCTGTTTGACCTTTCAGCAAACCCCATCTCTGTTGCCTCTGCACTGACAGCTTCATGACCTTGTCAGTTCAGCCAAACTGCAGATAAGCATTTTTCTTCCTATTCTGGGAAGCACTGAAACCGGCTCAAGGTGGTGTTGGAAATTTTCCTAACGTGTAGTGGTTGTTTATTTATTATTATCATTATTGTCGTTTTTTTGTGAACTTTTCTCCTACTCTGCTCTTCTAATACTGTATATTTGTAGAAATAATTAAGAATAGAGTGTCAGCCGTAAGCATGGACACATACCATGAATTACCAGTTTGTCATATGTCATCCAAGCAGTATAGTGCTTTTGTTATTTTTGTGTTTACTGATATGCTTAGCTTTTTTATATTTGGTGATTTGAGTGTAAAAGAGAAATGCACCGACACTCTGCTGAGCAACTGTATTATTGTATTATCTGCTCTGTGTATGAGTTAAAATACCATGATGGAGTGAGGAAACGCTGCCTTTCCAAGCGCAAAACTTTGTTTGTCTGCACTAGTAAGCTGCTTTTCCTTATCTTTTTTTCCACTCTAAAAACAGGCCTAATCTCAGTGGTGACAGGTTTTGCACTAAACTCAAGCTTTGCATTTTCATTTGAATGTTGATCATTGAAAATAAAAACCTTGAATAACTACAGCTTGTCACTGTTTAGCAGTTGCTTTAAGCCTCATGAAGGAATGGGGAGAAAGACCGGAGTGGTCAGCCATATTCATATTGTGTTGAACTATCCAATGTAAAGACAATGAACTTTGGTTAAATCCGGTTTAATGCATTTTACGAGTGCCGCAGTTCTACACACACACACCTTTTTTTTTTTTTTTTTTGCACTTCATTACTATAATCTTTATGCGTTCCCCAGCAGCTAGGCTCAATACAACTGAACCCCTCGGCTCAATTATTCAACAGAGCAATTTGATGTTGACTGACTGATTTTGTAAATGTTTGTTGTTGACTATCCAACTCCCTTTCGCCTGTCCTTCCATCTCTTCTTTCCCCTCTGCTTCAATCTGCTTCTTTTCCTCCACCCCCTCCCTCTGTCTCCCATCTCTCCCTTCCCGGTCCCTGCCCTCCAGGAGAGATCGGCCCGCAGTCCGCTGTGGCTTGTTTACACAAAGCTTTTAAACAAGCTACCGCTTTTATTCAGATACGCTGTTCAAGTTTTAATTAGCCCCTCGTCTTCCAATCAAAGACCATCTTTTCCTATTTAATGTTGCTCTAGTAGCTCTGTCAGTCTCTCTCTCTGCAAGTGAGTGGGGAAAATTGCTCTAATAGGTCACAGAGGGAACCCCGCCTCCTCCAAGGTAGGAGAAAACAAGGGGGGTGGTGCTATTGGGGGGTCAACTTTAACCCCCATTAATGCATATGCCTGGCACAGCATAATAGGACATGCCGGAGGGAAGAAAGTACTAATCCTACATAAACTCTCTCGCCGTATGGAAGTGAAAGCCTAACATGGCGTGCTTAGAATATATACATATGCACAGAGCGGGGGTTCAAGGGGCCCCTGTGCTGCTATTATTCCATTTGGATATTCCATGTCTACGTGAGTGCTCTCTTGTTTTCCTACCAATTAGCCAGGTGTACCCCTTTAGCTTGATGGGGAAACGCAGGCAATACCCACATGTTGAAGTATGAGCGTCTGCATGTGAATTCTGGTTGAATGGGGTTTTTGCTCATGGGGGCACGGTATTTTGGCAACAGTGGCACCATGGTTTGTCGCTGTTTTGTCTCAGTTGCTTACTGCGGGGGTGCGCTCCTCCCCAATTAATTCCGCGGGTCACCTTATGAGTCACCAGCGGGGTGAGAGCTGTAATCAGTATTTCCCCCATTGCTCCTGATGATCATATATATTTCAGAGGGGAGACGACCTGCTTGGAATGACTATATGACATTGGCAGGGCTGAGATTACACAGGATCGGTGATCTGAATGCTGATCGGAGCACCTCCAGACACAAGCGAAAGGTGGTCTGGTGCGTCATATCGCCGGATGTTTTGCATAATTGAAATGGCAGTGTTTTTTTTTTCTTTTCTTTTTTTTGTATCAGTATTAATATCACCTGGAAATTAAAAAAAGGAGTTCTGTTCCATTTAGAGTCAGGGATGGTTAGAGGCCTGATCTGAGGTCAGTAATAATGGTGTAAAGACTAGCAAAGGAATGGAGGTGTGGACTTCAGGTAGTGAGTTCCCTAGTGGGTTATGACTTCAGTGGCCTTGTGGTCTTTCAACGCCCTGACACCAGAAGGGTGTGGTTCAGTCCTCAAGCTACGTAATACCACGTGAAGTCCACCATTAAGGATGGTACCTGTTACCTCTCTGCTTACTACCTACAGCAGTATGGCAACAGAGTAGCGGTATTAGCAGTACAGAGATGAGATGGATGGGGGTAATGTTCCCGCAATGGATGCTTTATGTGAATAAGCTTGCACAGTGAACTGCTTTAATGTACCATACACCGTTTGTGTAGGCTTAGTGGGGTATGTAGGATTATATTGAATATCTGTATATTTTGGTTTTAGCTAAAAATAATACCCATACTAAAATAAAAATATGGCTCCTTTAATACCACTCTCACAAGATCACAGTCTCAGACACTCAGAAATTGTTCTCACACACACACACACACACACACACATGTGCATTGTCAGGAGTATCATCTCTCACAGTTGCGTCCCTGCTCATCTTCCCTTTGCTGGAGAAATATAAGGACAGACTTACTCTGAGCTGTTATCATTGGACATCAGCGTAAGTCGGTAACTCTTCACCAGCCACTCAGTCAGCAGAAACATCCCATTATTCCCGCCAACGCCCAACCCCCCCCGTACCGCTGCGAGCCTGTCGCTCAGCGCAGGGGCCCGGGCCAGAGGAACGGACAGCCGTGCGCTGATGCACTGCAGGGAGAGCCGTCAGACGCTGCCGCCAGGAGCTGGATCAGCACCGGAGAGCCAGATAATCCAATCGCAGCCAGATGCATCTGCAAACGTTACTGAAACGTTACGGGAGCGTGGCGTTGCAGGTGGCCCTCCCTCCCTCGCACCCCCCAATCCCTCTGTGCTTATTGCCTCCAGGTCCACATTCAGTCGTGTCCCAGCCTGTCATACGTCTTGCTTTGCCGTTCTGGCCATCATTGCTTTATCACCATAGGATCAAGAGTATTAATGGGTTATACGTGCCATTGATTTCTAATTATTTTTTAGTAGACACGGAGGATAAATATTGCGCCGAGCGGGTATCTCAAGGCTTATTGTAATCAACATCTCTATTGATCGCCTGCCCAGGCTGCAGAAGTAATCTATTTTAAATACACTTTCAGTAGTGCGCACTGGACGGCCTTTCCTGTCTCATTGTAATTGTATTGGCAGGGGGCCACAGAGAGTCAGAGTGGGAGTATTTAGTATTTGCCTGACCAGAGGAGGGAGGGAGGGAGAGAAGCAAGAGGGGGACAGATAGACAGAAGCAATGTGAAGTTAGAGGAGGAGGAGAAGGAGGGAAGGAGAGATGCTGTCTTGGATATATGGCAGTGCAGATGCTAAAAACAAGCAAAAAGACTGTTCTATAAAAGTGTGGCGTGAAAAATATCCTCCAGATTGCTATTTCCTTAATCCTGTGCATAGCATGAAAAGTACACCTGGGTTAAATCATATATACTGGAATTCTTCATGTTCAAAATATTCCTTATGACAAAATGAGCATTCCAGTTCGCTGCTGGCGCACCATGCAGAATTGCAAGAAATCGTTCAAAAAAAGGTCAAAGCTTTTCCCTGCAAGCTCTCTACCTCATGACCTCCCAAAAATAAGTTGGACCCTGCAGAGAAATGACGGCATTAATAATAATGATTAGAGACTGCACACGCTGCCAAGGTTTACCGAGGCTGTGCAGGAGAGCTGTGGAGTGGCAGCGCTTGCATGCTGCATGTGGGTCTGTAAAGAATGGCTTTTTAAAAGTGCAGAGGAATGACGAATGGGCCGCAAGCCTCACTCTGCCAGATTTCTGCTTTATTGATTTATCTTCACATTTGTCTGCAGCGGTGAAATGGTTTCGGACAAAATGCATTTTAACACAATCCGGTCGACTCAGCTTTTGTCTGCATGCTGGATATATGCACCTGAATTACCGGGGTGCTGCCTAAGTGTTTCAAAGAGAGCAATGATTCTCCCCTGCTGGTGAAAATAGATCACTCACAGGAGTGCCTCACTGTCAACTGAGAGCAATGCATTCCAATGGATTACAAAGCCTCCATCTATCTCCCTCTGTTCTTTGGTTGTATTGATCTAGACAGAGGCTGGTTTTCCTTATGTGGAACGTTTTTTTTATTCATTTACATGAATTGTCTCTCCTGCCATTTTGATCACACCTTAGGATTGTGTTTGTATGTGTGTGCTTGAGTGTTGTGAGCTGCGTATGAGAGCAACAGAAAAAAAAAAAAAGTTGACGAGTCTCCGATTGGTTTAAATCCTGCACAGTTTTTTCCTTTTACATCACTTCTCATTGTTGTTTGTAATTAACATTCACGCATTGGCAAGCCATCAATTTTCTTACTGCTTAATTGTCTTGAAAATTGAGGAAATTATAGAGTAGGACTTTCGCACGAGTTTTAATAAGTAAGATTCTGTCAGGGAACGTCAAGCATATCTCACGTTACACACACACACACACACACACACATGTTCCTGTACCCCCCAGTACAAGCACACACACACACACACACACACATACATACACACACACGTACAGACACAATTGTTCCTGTATCCTCCAATGCAAACACACACATGCGCAGACACACACATACGCACACACATGCACACACGCAGACTAGACTCACAAATTGCAGACCAACCCCTCCCAAATGCACACGAGTCAAGGGTGCTATTTTCAGAGGTTCTCCACCCTGCAATACATGCCTTGAGTCCCATTTTCTCTCCTTTAGTTTTTTTTTTCCCCCAAACCGCAGGTAATTTCTTTTTAATCGATAATTAACATAAAGCCATAAATCATGCTGGGCCCTGTAAATATGGGTCAGGACTGGGACTCAGCCGTGATCACTCTGGGAGGGGGTGATTTGAGTAAGCCGTGGTGAGTGGTGCATGGAGAGACGATGTCCCCCACCCCTTTCATCCTACAGTTCCATTCCATGCCCCCCCGCACCCCCCAACCACACACACACACACACACACACACATACACACACACACTCATATCTCTGCTATGATTATGTGTCAAACAGATTGAGAGATACCCTCAACCGGGGGAATCTAATGAGACAGGCCCTGGGCACAAACCCCAAGAGAAACACCAGCAGGTGTATACATGCAAGAGAGAGAAGAGGAGGATCATGGGAAGGGCAGCCGGGGGGGGGTTCATTGGCATGGGGAGCACGTCTTCCTCCTGCCCGCCACTCAAGGTTGTTTGTGTTTATGCGTTCCCACCGGCTTCCTTGTGCACGGCGAGCCGAAATGAAATGCGACCACTTAATGTTTACTGGATGATGGGAGGAACTCTTTTCGCTGGACCGGGGGGATAGGGGCTTTAATAGGCATCCAGGTTTAACTCCCAATTTGTCCCAGATTACATAAACCTTCTGAGGTCAGATTCAGTGGGAAAACAGAGGCCGTTCACATACAGGATCTATGGAGACAGCTATAGTCTATAGGCATAATATTACCAAAGCCAACTACAAAGGCGCATTCAGTTATAAATATCTGAATAACGGCTCTTGTTGGTTTGAATGACGTGATGCCAGTCCAGTTTATTGTAGTATATCAACACAGCCACCGAGTTAGTTGTATAGCATCCCATGATTTCTCAGAGCAGCTCAGAAACCGGCCATATTTCCCTTCTTGGACAGCACCTGCACTGCTGGGATGGACCTGATGATTTACTCTCCTGAGAAGGGCCAAATTAAGCTGTTTTATTACAATACTGCCATTGTCATCTCACTGTCAGTTTTACAATCCTACCACCCGATTCCAATTTGTTATGGTCTACGTCAGCCCCGCTCTCCGTCCTGTCGCCTGACGTGTTGTGTATTCTACCCAAATGATTCAGATATTCTGAAGCCAGTTTGGACAGCTGGGTTTCCATCACAGTAATCCCATTAAAATGGTCTCCGTAGCTCCAGACTCATTACGGCTGCCCGGTTATTCCTATTGATGCCGGGCCTGTATTCTGGTATTGCCAGCTCCCGCGCAGCAAGGAATTCCGGTTGTAGACCGCTGCCTGCAACCCGGCCTTTTGTGCTCTTGGCTTGTGTAATTAACGTGTTAAAATATCAGGCATGATTTTACAGCACGGAAGCCACACAGGGGTAAATATGTTAGCCTATGTGCATTCCAGATAAGCCACCCCACCCCCAACGCCTTGTTCTTTCCCCCTCTTCACCACCAGTTCTGAATTTAGATAAAAAGCTAGATTTTGCATTCCGATATTGCCTAGCAACAGGACAGTTTGGTCCACCAAGCAAACTGAAAGGTTTCCACGTTTCTGAATGAATGATTTTCTCACAGTTCATGACCGTATTAGCCATTTATTTGTGTGGTTTAGAGGCATTCATTTTCCTTCCTCTTCATTTAAAATGCTTAATTGTGTTTTCACAGTAATTGAGTAATCTTGGCCGTGCTAAATCGTGCTGTCCTGGCTGGTAACTGAAACGTTCGGATTCGTTCCAAAGTTCATTGTTTATCTTTTTCTTTAGTCGTCTTCTCTTTCCATTTACTTCCAAATCGTTTCACTGTGTCGTTTTGGCTTTGTTTGTGACTCTCTTCCCCCCTGTAATTACGTTAAGATTCAAACTACATCCCCCAAGGGTTCAAGGGTACTCAACTATCTCTCAGGAGGAAATAGCAGAGAGCATGTTATTCAACAGAAGAAGTGTTGCCATGCAGAATGCTTTCACATTGCTCGCAGTTAAATCAATTACATGTATTGTTTGCGCCTTCCGAAAAAATCGATGTGTGGAATTTCAGCACTTAGAAAGACGCCCTGTACCAGAGAGCCCTTCAGCTGGATACTGAGAGGGCCTCACCCCACATTACTTTAAAACATCTCTATCAATACACGTTTATGATTCCATCTACTGCATTTTGGGGGGAAAAAAGAAAGGAAGAAGTTAGTCATAAAAGCACAATACCATAGCCATTTACAGTAGGACATTAAGGTGCTGCAAAATTAATTTTATTTCCACTTGGTAATCCCCCCCCCCCCCCCCCCCCAAGCACGCAATCAAACACACACACACACACACACACACACCAACTTGTCATCCATCCCTGCTGTTGATAATGCCTGATATCCAGCAAACCTGCACTGTTCTAGTGTTTTAAATCAATTTCTCCTCAGTCCGCTGTGAGCCTATGTGAGGTGTCACATCATATGTAAAAACAGCGGTAAATGATGGTGGGCATTGTGGCTGGTTCAGTCACGGGTGTTTCTGATGTCATCGACAGGGCATGATGTACCTGGAGGAGAGGAGGCTGGTGCACCGGGACCTGGCTGCCCGGAATGTTCTGGTGAAGTCCCCCAACCACATCAAGATCACAGACTTCGGACTGGCTCGGCTGCTGGACGCGGATGAGAAGGAGTACAATGCAGATGGGGGCAAGGTCAGTGACTAGCACTGTTGGGAGGGAGGGAAGGGGGGTGAATGTCATAAGGGGAGTGCCCATGATAACCCCACATGATGACCCCTTTTCTTTAATTTTGAATCATCGGACACTTTCATTTCACCATACCCTTTTCTCAGTATTTTCCTCTTAGGATATTTTTTCGGACATTTGCTAAAAATCATCCCGAAACATTTTGCTCCTCATAGCACTTCTCTTCCTGTTCACTCACTTTACCTACCCGCTATTAATTTTCCTTTTCTCCTGCTCCAACATTGAAAATGTACTTCTCCAGAACACCCCACCGAGCAGTTGATATGACTGCTCTGAGAATCATACCTGTTTCCGCCATATGGGAGTTACCTCAAGCTTAAGTAATTTTTTTTTTTTGGTTACCTCTCTTTAGTGCAGAAGTCTCACAATACCTGTTTTTCTTTTTTGAATGTTTGTTTCTCGGCAGCAGATGAAAAAGTCAAGCTAACCCAATTGCACGTCTCTTTCTTTCTCTTCTGGTAAACACATGAGTCATCATTTTGTACTGTATGAGTCACCAATATTACCCTGGAGGAAAACAGTGCAGTTGATAGGACAATGCATGGGAGCACGTGTTGTGTCCTGTGGTTCCCAGCTGAAAAGGAGGCTACTGTTGGCAGGTGGGACCGGTATGAGACTGTGGTCGTCGTAGCAAGGGGAGGGTGAGTCAAGTGTTGCCATGGAGAGGCCAGTAAGAGGTCACAACAGTAAGGGCAGGATGAGTTTGGGTTGTCTCGGGATAATGGCAAATATGGATAATGGATAATAGTTGTAGTGCGGGACTCAGTAAACGGTAGGATGAGTTAGGAGTTACTGTAACGAGAGCAGGATGAGGGAGGGTCACCCTGGTGACAGTAGGAGGAGTCAGGTGCATCACGGGGGGGGATACTGCAGCCCACTCTGCGAACCTACTGCTCTGATAGTGGACACTTGGAGACGCAGAGTCGGGTCAGCCTGATGACCGCTTCCATAGCCTTGGGTGGTGATTTGATTAGGTCCATTTGTTTCAGTGGTGTCTGTGTTCATGTGCCTGCCGGGGAAAGGGGTCACCGCAATGTCTGGCCTAGAGCACTTCTCCATGGATTTGCTTCATTTTCTTTTTTGTCTGCCCTCTCTAGCTTAACTTGTTAGGGTTGCTCTCTCTCTCTCTCTCTCTCTCTCTCTTTCTCTCTCTCTCTCTCTCTAACTCAAGATGTGTTCTGAAGAATTGCTCTGCAGTCTGGTTCTGTGTTATTCTTCTCTTGGTGAAAACCTACAGGGATAATGAAAGATACATGTAAGACAAAATCAGTGAGAGGCTTGAAGTGAACTGAACTAGCAAAATAATAGGTCTTTCAGGCTACCCCTACCTCTGCCACAGGAACTGCGGGGGAATTGTCGGAAAAGTTTTTAGCAATTCCCAGTATCTCAGTTTCAGATTTGAACGAAGATGAACCCCCTGGTAAGACTTGCAGTAAATGGGAGCAGTAGGGACACAAGGTGGATAAAGTTTCAACCCAGGTTTTGTTAAATAGAAATCAATACACATGATGTATACAGTACACTCTACTTCCACACGCAGAAGAAATAATCTTTCATCAGTTCATCCAGGGATATATAAGTCAGGTCCATGTTCCTGTCCCAAAGCATTTGGACCAGCCTTTCTTCAATGGACCTGGTGGGAAGATACAGGAATACAGTTGTCCTCCTCCAGTCCATTGTTCTCATTTTTTCTCTCTCTCTCTCTCTCTCTCTCTCTCTCTCCATTTCTGTCTTTCTCTGTCATTTCATAGATGCCCATTAAATGGATGGCCTTGGAGTGTATCCACTACAGGAAGTTCACCCACCAGAGTGATGTATGGAGTTACGGTGAGTAAAATGTGTACCTAGGGCATCTTGGATTACAAGAGAGAATAGTAATATGGATTCGGCCTGTCCAGCAAGGGTACTTCCTCACTGAGCTTGGTCACCCTACATTATTGCGGTTTGGCCTATGTCATAAATTAGAAACGGTCATAGTTCAGCCTCTCATTGTTTATATGTGGTATAATGACTTTCTGAGTCACAGTCCAATAATGTATAAATTTGCCTTCAACTGATACACAATTAGCTTGGCAGGTTCTATTCATCATGAATAGGTGTTAGATACAGGGGAGTAGACAGCTAGCTAGCTACCTGCTTTTTTATAGACTATAGCCTCTGTTGGTTGTAACAGCTGCTCTAATACATGCTGTAGTAGCTCGCTGGCTGTTTTCATTTAGCTAGATGTATAATACAGGAACCCATCACAAAAAGCTAACTGCTAATGATTATAGCTCTGTAGTTCATGCTATAGACACAGTATTTCCTCTGTTAACTAGCCTTGCCCAGAGGCATTTTTGACTGACAGGTCAGTAAGCGATTAGAGATCTTTCCCAAAACATGTGTGGGGAGTATGGTAGGGCACATGTTTACAGCAAGACCCTTTCCAACCAGAGGGGTTTTTACATGCTAACATAATGGTATGCTAACATAGAATAATGGTATAATAATATGTGAGAAATGAATGCGTGCACATGTTCACAGGTGACTACTGCTTTGTTAAAAAGGGCAAAAAAGCTATTCAAATTCTGTAGTGAAGCCTATATCACGCATTGTTTTTCCTGCTCATCGACGGAGGGAACATGACGCACTCTCCTGTCATTCCGCAGGGGTGACCATCTGGGAGCTGATGACCTTTGGAGGGAAGCCCTATGATGGGATCCCCACCCGGGAGATCCCCGATCTGCTGGAGAAGGGAGAGCGCCTGCCCCAGCCCCCCATCTGCACCATTGACGTCTACATGGTCATGGTGAAATGTACGACTCCGCCCGTCCTCTCTTACTGACACACGCCGCTCATTGCACGCCCATCTCCGTTTGGTGTCTGCTCATACCTACCTGCTCAGTTTATGGGAGTTCCGTGGAATCTACAGAACACGGAGAGCTATGAAGAGTGGCCTGTGTGCTGCTCACAAGCCGTAGATCAATGGATATGCATGCGTGCGCAGGCTCCGACAAGCACACAAAGCACACTCACACCCTCCACGCCCAACCTGTGCAAGGCCCATCAAAATGCATCTTAGTCTTAAAGAAGACGTTGTATGAGTGGCATTCTCTTTTGCCATTTTTTTTTCTTCAGATTTCTTTGAAATGCCTGTCTGAGCTGGAGTGACTTGCAAAGACTGAGTATAAAGTACATCTCACAAAGTTGCATGAAAGACAGACCATACAGGACACGTCAGTTCATCAGCCCCTCAAGTTGCTCAGTGCTTACTAGTGCATATCTTCTTCAATAAGTACATACATAAGTGGCATACATATGTGTAATACAACGCACCCTATAACTTGAGTTATGCTTAGGGAGAGGAACCAAGTCTTCAGTCTATGTTTGTATAGTAGCACTTATGTATGAGTTTGCTCCATAATTATTACACAGTACATATAGAAGGAAGAGCAGGTCACAACTAATTCAGGATGAGCAGCACATCTCACCGGAAGGGCACAGGTGGCCCTGCCCCCAGAGAGGATGACTGACACCTCGGCCCTGCCCCCGTGTTTTCCGGAACGTCTTTCCTTTTGTGCGGCTTTTTACCGCGTGTCATCTCCATCTGTGAGTGACAGCCACAGACCCACCTGCTCATCCCCTGCCATGTTCCGGTGCGCATCACCCTGTTCAGCCAGCAACCCCACTCTTATTAATGCAGATCGAAAGGACGGGATGGGGGGGGGGGGGGGGGGGGTCGTCAGTTCCTCTGTGTCTTTCTTTGAGGACTGAACGGCTGGGTCACACCACCTGATCCCAAAGCGGATGAGAGGAAGGCTAACAGTAGACAATGGCGCTGACTGACTCCAGTATGCACTTTTGTATGTAATGTGCCTTGTTCTCCTGTGTGTGTGATACCGATAGAGACAAATTGCTGTTAATGTACTGTGTGTGTGTGTGTGTGTGTGTGTGTGTGTGTGTGTGTGTGTGTGCGCGTGGACCTGTGCCCGTGTGTAAGACATAGAGAGAGATAACCAACTGACAGGAGACCAGCATTCCCCAGCACACAGCTTTTTCACTGGCGAGTGATGAGCTGAGCCCAGCAAGTGTGACCACTCTGTGACCTGTGAAAGTGGCGACTCTAACTCTGTGGAAGTGACCGCTCTTCCTTTGTGAGAGTGATCACGGTGAGCAGGATTGCTCTTCCTCTGTGGCTGCTGCTCCTCTGAGAGAGTGTCATTCTGTGCCCTGCAGGCTGGATGATAGATGCAGACAGCAGACCCAAGTTCAAGGAGCTGGGGGCGGAGTTCTGCAGAATGGCCCGTGATCCCCAGCGTTACCTGGTCATTCAGGTAAATTTTGACCTAACCCTGTATTTATATTTGAATGACATACCACATACTGAAAACATAGCAGACATGGGTCAACCTCTGCCCCTGTCATGTATACACTTTTATGCATATATATTCAATATTATTATTTCAGCAGTGTAGCTGCATTTTAGAATTTTTTTAAAATAAATAACAGTAAGCTATTAAATTACTGTTGTTTAATAAATAGGTTTTAATAAATAACAGTAAAAAAAGTACTTTTAATTGAATCATTTAGTCTTTTAACTAGTAAAACACCAAAAGTGGCAATAACTGGTATACATTTTCACACATGCTGTTTACACAAAAGCATGTCTCATGTATTCTTCACCAGAACATGGATTGTGGCCTGTATTGCCAGGTGCTGATTGTGTGCCCTGAAACTGTCTCTTCCAGGGCGATGACCGCATGAAGCTTCCCAGTCCCAATGACAGCAAGTTTTTCCAGAGCCTGCTGGATGAGGAGGAGCTGGAGGACCTGATGGATGCTGAGGAGTACCTCGTCCCGCATGCCTTCAACGTCCCCCCGCCATCCTACACGCCCCGCCCACGGGTCGACTCCAACCGGGTAGGTGTCCCACCCAAACACACGTGGCGCTGAGGTCAGAGCAGGGTTGCAGTAGGCCAAGAGAATATGATGTCCTTTGCACTTATTAGAGAAACGCTATGCGAGAGTGTGCATGACCTGACTCGTATCACTTAGACGTCTAAAGTCAGTGTTTTTTTTTTTTAATTTGGAATGCCCAGTGCTTTTTCCCCTTTTTCTCCCAATTTGGAATGCCCTATTGCTGCAACCTCTACCATCAATGCGGGAGGGTGCAGACAAACTGTCCTCCAAAACATGCAGTGCTTCTTTTCTACTCCGTTGTCTTCTGCTAAGCTTGAGCAGAGTCATGTGCAGCAGGGAGACGTGCAGGCGCCCAAAAGTGGGAATCACTGCTGAGTGACACAGAAAACTAAGCCGTGGTCTACCCTTTGGTGGAATGAAACCAATTTTCCTGGTCATTATCGGCTGATGACATGGCTGGGATTGAACCCACTCTGTAACATTCAACTTTGCACTTGCGACAGTAAGCTCTTTTACCAGGTGAGTCACCCGGGAGCCCTATTAATGGCTGTATTTGATGGATGACCATATTCAGGATAACTTACAGAGCCTTAAAACTGACAGAAATCAAATAGCTAATAAGCAAGTACAACATAACCTGTAGCATGCAGAATACAAAGCCAGGTAATAGATGATACAATCCGTGATGATCAGTGCTATCAGTAACTGACATAAAAAAAAAAAACAGAGGGAACAGTAACCAGTCTACTCTGTGGGCCTTGTCCCGGCTTGTGGTTCTGTGGCCCGGGCTCTTAATCCGCCCATCCCCCCCGGCCCTGATTTCATTACTGCGGCCTGCGAGTGTAAATAGCAGCATCCTCACTACAGCGGGAGCTCTGTTTGCGCGGGGGGCGGCGGGCCCGGTGGCCTGTTTGCTGTGCAATCTGCCCGGCCGTGTCCATGCATGTTTTATTAACCCCTGGTTCATGTGCGAATGGGCCACGTCGGGCCCTTGGGAACTCTGGAGGGCATCGCCCCGTTCGCCGGTTTCCGAATGAAGGCCACTGCTCTGGCCTTCATAGAACCAAACGCTCAGGGTAGGAGACTAGCTTTGTAGCCAATGTATAACAAAGATTTGGTGATGAACACCCAGACAAAAGAAGGTATGCACAGATGACTGGAAAAATCCCTTGACTAAAGAGCCCTCAGTTGTCCTCAGGGGAAGAGCAGGAAATAATTTTCCTCCTGGGTGCCTCTGGCCCTTTTAAAAGATAAATACATAGAAGACCTAGGATTTAACAATTTGTTTTTTACAGTTACTATTGTAATCATACATGTGAAAAGGTCTGCATTTTTAAAATAACTGCCACTCATGCAAAGCCCACAAACGTTTGTGCTGTCTCTTTTTCTGGATTGTGGCGATTGGGGCGGCAGTGTAGCATAGTGGTTAAGGAGCAGGACTCGTAACCGAAAGGTTGCCGGTTCGATCCCCGCTGGGCCACTGCTGCTGTACCCTTGGGCAAGGTACTTAACCCACAGTTGCCTCAGTAAATATCCAGCTGTATAAATGGATAACATTGTAAAGAACTGTAACCTATGTAAGTCGCTTTGGATAAAAGCGTCTGCCAAGTGAATAAATGTAAATGTAAAATGTAAATTGTAGAAAATCACTTTTGTCTGTCAATTGCATTTTAAAATTATGCTCAGCTAAGTTGTAGTGAACCATATATATGCTAAGAAATGTACAGAAATTTATAACCATTTTTAGAACATTGGTAGCTTTTTAACAGGTAGGAGGGATGCAGTGTGTGCTTCAGTGTGTTTGAGGCCAATAGGAACACAGTGGGAACATAGCGACTTGGAGCTTGGTTTCAGTTAAAATATTAAGAAATCTAAGCATCACAATTAAACATAAGTGGCTTAAATGACTCAGGGAAGCAAGTTTTAAATGTTCTCATATGGGGATCAGAAAACATCAACAAACTTCACACATGGCATTGTTAGGATTCTCAGCCCTATTTCTTTTTATATCCTGTTTATATATCGAAACATTACAGAGAAAGACAAGGGTACGCAGGGCAGAATACTAAACGGATGTTCACGCTGCAGGCCTGGAAACCATGGAGGGACGGGCACAGGCCTTGTGAAAAATGAATGGGTAAATCAAATAGAATAATGGAATAGAGAGCAAAAGCCATTGTGAAGCAGGAGATAAGGATGATTTCCAGGCACTGCCGAGTGTGTGGAGTGCCGGCCTCGTGTTCAGAAAGACCGGAGAAGTCTTTTTGCCTCTGTGTGGCCTCGAAGAGCTGTTGCGCACCCTGATGGAAGCAGTGCGTTTTCTAATAAGCAGGCTGAGGACTTCTGAGGCCTCCACTTCATGCTACACCAAAAAAACATCCCGGCCTGTGTGCACTGCTCAGCGTCATCATGAAGGGGATCCAGGGTTTTCTGTGTTCAGAGAGGCAGGCTTATTTTCGGGATTTTTGGATTGAATAAGGGAGGCGAAAACACATGCCGAACAGTCAAACACACCAGCTCGTACGCATTCCACATTTGTTTTGTTTTTCTTAAACAGACGTACATTATACCAAGTTATTGCTCCTGTTTGCAGCATAAATGCAATTTGAGGGAATGCAATGTTCCTTATCTATGTGGTTAGTATCAAGTTAATGCATGCAGTTTAATTGAAATTTCTGTTCCTGTCATTTTTAATCCAAATATTCCATTGCCTGAAGTACTTTACACCTTAACCCTTCAACAGCTTAAATAGGACCTCAAGCCCAAAAAGAAGGCAGAGTGCCTGGTGTACTGTGTATCACTCTCTGGTAGACAGCCTCCATCACTGCAGCTCAGTTACTGCACCAGGTGCAGAAATGCTAGGAGAGGCCAGCAAGAGGGATGTAGAGGTGAAAGGATGCGGAGATGGAGAAATCAAGGGAAATGTAGCAATTGGATTGAAGGAGGGAGCAGGGAAAGGGGCCGATGCCTTGATTGTGATGAAGGGAATGTGAGATGGAGAGGAGGAGGTGAAGGAGGTGGACAGCTGGAAAAGACCTGAACAGAAGAAAAGACGTAGTTAGAGGGTCAGGAATAGTGAAATTCTGAGAAAGATGAAAGGAAGAGGGGTTGGATAAACGAGAAGAGATGGAGGAAAAGGAGGGGTTAGAGGAGAAATGAGTAGACAGAAAGGTGTATAGAAATGGACAGGAACACGCTAAAACCATGGAATCAGGGTGAGGTGGAGGTGTGTTGGAGAGGAAAGGATGCAGAGAGAACAGAAAAAGAAGGCAAGGGGAGGATGTGGGGACAGAGGAGTGGAGGACGAGAGGAAGAAGTGGGAGCAGAAGAGGGAGAGTGGGCAGCCGCCGGAGACAGCCCGCCCCAGGCTGTCTGCTTCCACGGTGCTGTTTACTCTCAACAGCGCTCTCAACTCTTTCACGGTGGCTGCGTATTGATTTGCACTCGTAACTTTCCAGCTGGAAGCCCACATTAACAGCCAAACAGTCCTTGTGGGGCATGTGAAACCAGAGAATCACTCTGTTGTACAGAACACAGGCATGCAATCTAACGTCTAGATCTATGTCTAGCTCTACCTTATGCGTCTTCATTCCATCCATTATAATCTCAAGCGTGGCCTTATAAGATTAGACAACCTACATTTTCATTGGCCGGAGTTATCATCATCAAAAACCCAGAAAACAGCACAATAATGATAACCCTCACTGCATGGATATGCAGGTTTTGATACCTACATGTTAAAACTGTGTATGTTTTGATGTACCTTATTTCTTAAGGTTCTAATGCATATAGTCATAGTTTCAGAAAAATGGAAGCAAAAAATGAAGGTAATTACTGTTATACATTATTTCTGCCATTACCAGTATTATTTAACTCTTATAATATTGATAATATGTCTCCAAATATATGTTCCAGGGGATATCAGGGGTTCTCTTAAATTTTCTTATTTTATTTTATTTCATTTTTCCTGCATCATGATCTGCTCACTGTGGATGTCTGGAGTCTGATGTAATGATGGCTAGGTGTTAGCTGTGTAAGTACATGGCCCAGCTGTGTGTGTCTGTAGACGGCCATGCATAGTCTACAGCAACTCTTGCCCCAAGGCTCTGTTTTTTGCTGTGTGAACCACGCAGGCCGAATGGATCAATCGGGGAAGAAGTCCTTGCCCATTTCAGCCTGTCCTTACTCACCTGCAGATGCTTCCACAGGGGGATGGTAGTAACACAGAGAGCAGTTAGTGAGTGGGTGTTAAATTCCACTCATCCAAATGGAAGGGAGAGGTGGTAATTGGGCAAAAGTCCACCTGTCTGCATAAGTGGTTGCAACTGCTGCAACACTGAAGTTATTTCTCCTATTTGCGCACTGTTTCTCTTTATTAAATTATACCGTTGGCTTGCATTTATTTTTTAAGTTTTTTTTTTTGTTTGTTTGGTTGGTAGCAGCTCTAGCAGTACTGTCTAAATTTACACACTAGGTCAAGTGACAACCCTGAGATACCAACGACGGCAAGTAATGGTTGCGATTGCATCATGAAATATCAAGTGGAACACGGCAACCGCTACCACTAAGCTGTAAAGCTCAAACCTGATGCTGGTATGAAGCCTTTGGTGCTAACTAGGCAAACATGCTGCTGGCTCACTTTCCAAGTTTCATCCTAATAATACTTAATTTGGAATATATTTTCTTCAAGTATTGTCTGGGGATAGGTAAACCTATGAGAACTTACACTGTTTTTCTCATCTTTTTCATGCAGAGTTTTCACCATCTTAGTTTCAAAGCACATTTCCTCTGTACATATATAAAATATTAGTGGTATGAGAGCCCTCCTCATACACACACACACACTTTTCTGTAGACTATATTATTTAGTTACTTTCGAGGTGCTCATGTCCAGGACAGCTTGAACCCTCTTGACTGAAGTTTCTTTTCCACAGCCACGATTTCACACTAGAATATAAACAGTACAATAGAAACACCTTTGCTCTCTGTACCCCCCTGTGGCTCCGCAGAACCAGTTTGTGTACCGGGACGGCAGCTTCGCCATGGAGGAGATGATGTCGGCTCACCCCCGCGTGGCGGCGGTGGCGGCGGCGGCGGCCCCAGCCTGCGGCCCCTCGGAGCAGCTGGCCGCGCAGAGCGCCCTGGAAGCCTTCGAGGACCCGCGCTGCAACGGCACGCTGCGTAAACAGGCCTCGCCCCGCCCCGGCGAGGACAGCGGCACCCAGCGCTACAGCGCCGACCCCACCGTCTTCCTGGCGGAGCGCGGGCCACGGGGGGACACCGACGAGGACGGCTACATGACCCCCATGAAGGACAGGACGCCTTCGGGTAAGCCATGCACGTTACTCCTCATGCAGGGAGTTCACCTCAGCCAGAGTTCAACATTTTACCTTCTTTTTGAGTAGTCGTTAGCAGTACTATTTGGTTTCCTAGGCTTCTACTTGAGTGAGTGTAGGAGATGTGAGATTGGTCTCTTTGAATAAGTGAGGTTCACAGAATTACGGCGAGGCTGCTTCATGAAGTGATAGAGAGAGACATCAAAATGCATTCTGGGATTTCTATCCAACCTTGAGTTGTTTATATAACCATGAAAGAATTTCAGATTAGCACTTTCATTGCTTTGTAAAAAACTGATGCCTCTTCTCTGAGGATTACAACATTTGTAAATGGGAGGAACAAACGTTTATAAAACAGTGGTTAAATTATCATTAATTAGCATCATAAGTCCTTCTCAATCCCTTTGATACCTACCTAGCTTTTGATCTACTTTTTTCTCAAGATGGTGACTGCATGCAGGTGTATTAATTTTCCTATTGCTATGCCAGACACACCACAATTTATAAATTCATACCTATCCACTGCAGTCAGTTCAGCCATGGTGCCACTTGTCTCCATTACAAGTTTTGACTTGTCTATGAATATGGGGGAGTTACATTTTCAAAGCTTTTATTCTGGGGAAAGTCCTGCTTTGTGTTTAGGCCAATGTGGTATAACAGAATTCATCTGTCTTTGGACTCATCCCGCAACTGCAGGGGTCATCTATTTCTCCCAGAATTAAAGTGCTCTTGTTTCATGATTTTATCAGCCCCCCTGTGTTTTATAGTGCATTAATCCAGACAGTCTTAGGAACTGGGCCCCGAGTGACAATATTTGACACATTGTCAGCGATTGGACACTTGGAAAAATCAGCAGGTTCACTGCCTCTGTATCTTGTCTGTGGGCAGTAGTGAGTAGTTATGGTTCACCATAGAGATTGAGGAGAAACTGGAATTTCTCCTTCAGGCCTCACTGAGTGATCATTAGTTTGATATTTCTGAATTTATTCACTCCTCCTTTGCTTTGTCCTTTCTCCAGCGGACTATCTCAACCCCGTGGAAGAGAACCCCTTCGTTACACGCCGTAAGAACGGGGACGTTCACGCACTGGATAACCCTGGGTACCACGGCGCCCCCAACGGGCAGCCTAAGGTAGAGGACGAGTATGTCAATGAGCCCCTCTACCTCAACACCTTCCACAACACAGGCGAAAAGGGCCAGGAGTTTCTGAAGAAGAACGGGGTGCCTGCCCCCCACACCACAGCCGCCGCCACCGCTGCTACTGTTGCTCACGCCCCTCGTCCCAGCCAAACTGGCCTCCCCCCTCACCCTGTCCAGGCGGGCCACGCCCATCACCCCGCCCAGCCTGCTCACCCTCACGCTGGCCACCCCTCACATGCTCTCCATCCAGGCCACACCCTCCACCCGGGCCACGCCCCTCACCCTGCGCACACTGGCACCATCCTGGCAGACAAGAAGCCCAAGAAGACCTTCGACAATCCAGAGTACTGGCACCACAGCCTCCCCCCAAAAGCCAGCCTGCACAACCCCGAGTACCTGCAGGAGTGCAGTGCCAAGTTCTTCTACAAACAGAACGGCCGCATCCGGCCCGCCGTGGCTGAAAACCCAGAGTACCTGTCCGAGTTCTCCCTCAAGCCCGGCACTGTGCTGCCGCCCCCGCCCTATCGCCAGCGGAACACTGTGGTGTAGAGAGAGGAAGGAGCGGCCGCCTGCTCCTCTCAATCTGGTTCCCGTGCCAGCGCCTGACACCTTCCAGCTTTCTCCGTCTCCTTCGATCTGGAACAAGCAGCACTCAACCTACCACTGACTCGAACCCGACACACGCTCCGAATCGCGTGTTCCTTGTAGGGGAAGCTGTGGCAACTCCACCTCCCCCACACACAAACTTAACTGAGTACGAATGTCCCAGTACTGACTTGTCAATGAGACGCTCTTCTTCCTTTTCCTCATCCCAAACTCGCCATGGTGATCTTTGCCTCTGGAATCGGATCCTTCTTAAGTAACGTTAGCCGTCTTGGATGTAGACCGTCATCTTGTCTTTCACCAGAGTGGATTCTCTCTCCCCTCTCTTTAGAATGAGTTTGTGACAATGGGAAGAGTTTAAAGCAATATAGAGAAAGCTGGTGTGTGACTTCACAGGTATTCTATGAATACAGGGTCGTGTCAACAATTAAATGAAGTACTGTGGGAGAGCCGATGCGGAAATATCAGAGGACAGTATCACCTAACACGATATTTGACATGCATTTAAGTCTGTAACGCTGAATCACTAGAGCTCAGTTTGAGAACTGTAATTCACAGCCATCAGACCAACAATCTGACACTAATACGTGTTAAGGTCATTTGTACAGTTCTACAGTTCTAGTACATCCTAGTTTCCCACCAGCAGTTTCATGAAAACTTTCTGTGCATATCTTGTATAGTATTCTGATATCACCAACACTAAGTTACAACCATGTGTAATTTGGCAATCTCACAAATGCAAACTGAATGCAAATTCAAGCAGTTGGAGTTTTTGATATTGTGTTGTTATGCATATGCAATTCAGTTCACAAGTTTTTTTGCACTGTATTATAGAGCTAATTTTAACCATGACCATTGCATTTGGTTCCTGTTTTAAAATATTCCCTCAACCGATGGAAAAAAAAAACTAATTTGTCTCTATTCAGCAGCTGAAAGGTAATATTATAGGGATTTGAATTATGGCTTTAAGCAGAAGCTTTGTTGATCTTGGTCAGAAAACAGTACAAGTGTGAGGACGTAACCACAGTGTCACCAAGAGAAATGAAATGTAATATAACTGGAAATCTCAGGAGACACTGTGATCAAAACACAAGGTGAGCAAATATGGTATCATCATGCGCTTTCACTTGGGGAAAACAGCCAACAGCAGTGGTGACTCAAGATCTCTTCACAGAAGTTGGCTACAAATGTCTTCTCAGATTTCAGAGAAAGAAAACGACCATAGGACCAACAACTATTACATCTTTTTTGGAATTTCTACAAGCACCCCTTCATTTCTTTTCCTTGGTCGTGGCCATTTTTGGTCACAAGCAGCCAGTCGAAGATGCAGACACAGCCACCACTCCCTAAACCCCATAGTGATGCAAAGGGGAGGGATTTATTGCGTGCGAAAATCACGGTACAGAAAATGAAGGAGAGGCAGGAAAACAGGGTTTGAGTGGAACCTCTGAGCATCCTGTGCACTGTATACTGTAAAAAGAGGAACCGGCACTAAAACGCAAGAAGCCCTGGGGGGCTGTTGTACTGTGGGAGGGTAGGGGGAAGAATAAAAGGTCTCATCCCTTCTACTTTCCCACTTGGGCAAGTTACAAAGTCCATCTGGTGCAAAGAGGTCTGAAGACGCCCCCCTCCCCCCACTGGACCCTCATGCACTGACACCCCTTTTACATGGAAATGTAAAAGGGGGAAACTGGTAGAAGAAGTTCTGCAGGCCAGGTAAACAAGAGCATAGGAGAAGAGGTAAATCATTCTGGAAATTTGGACGCCACTGAGATGGGGAATGAGCCATTCACATGCTTCCTACCCAAACACTGAGTTGGCTTTTTCTTTCGAAGAGCTCACGAGGGCAACAGAGGGTTTATCTAACTGGGCTGTGGGAGGAGGGATCTGAATGCACTGCAACTGAGATGGACATTATAGCAGTAGGAAGCATACGGTGGGGTTTCAACATCAGACTGTTACGTTTTTACACAGAGTGACCCAGGCCTAAGTCAGGCTAAGACTAGGCCTTTACCAGACATGGCTCAGCCTCGACTTACCGCTGTCCTCTATCCTTCTCCAGAAGGTTTACCTCAAACTGGTGGACAAAACTGTGCCAAGACATTCTGAGGGGTTTATTCAGTTAATTTAATTCAATTTAGTAACATAACATGAAGCTACAGTAAATGATAATGTTGACCTTTTTTTTTAGAAATATATGTGAAAATGTTGAAAGGAAACATACATAGAAATCATGTCTATTGATTGCCAGCACCATTTGTCTATGAGAACACTGCCAGATGCTATATTTGCTGCTATGGTGGAAGCACTCATCTCTGAGAATCTCTGACTTGGGACTTTTTCTTAATTTAATCTTATAGCACTTAATACTCTGGTGCGGCCACATGAATTATTTAATTATTTTACTTATATTTAATCACTTTGTAGAAATCATGCAGTCCATATCACTACTATTTTGGCTACATAGGAACTGCAGTTTTTAATGTGTTCCTGTGTATATGATGAAGGCTTACCCCAGATGGAGCACTTTAGTCACACTAGAAGTGGGAAATAATGGTTGACGTTGCTATTCTTTGCAGGGACAATACAATGCCCAAACTATATCAGGAAGTACAGGGAGCTGAGAGACTCTATATATGTCTACACTTCTACAGAACTTTAGGCAAATTTATCATGCCTAAAGATATAGGTCTGAGTGGGTGCGGCAGCAAAGTGAATTTTCTGCATTGTTTAGGCCTCTGTTTGAGCATCCTTGGCTCATGACATGCCTAACAAAGATATATACATTCTGGCTGCACCAGACCTTTACGTATATATTCATTTGTTACTATGGCCAATAATATTTTGTACTCATTTTCAGCACAGATGTTTTCATTCATAATCATTTGTAATGGTAATTTCTCTGTCTTTCTGTTTCAGTGAAGGTCTGTTCTAAATGTGTTGAACATAGAGATTCATTACTTTAATGTCATCAGAGTGATTCTGGAAATTTCTGTCAAAGAGGATTATACTCTAAAATTTGAACCCCACCAGCCAGTTCCTGGCTCTTAAAAGGGCCAACATTACAGACCTCATAAGTGCAAAGACTGTGGGTCTTCACATACAAGTAATGCAATTATATTTTCATGCCACCTAATGCCCCTCTGCAAAAGATTTCTGAATGTCGTTACATCCCCCCCAAGCAAACAGAGACCCATGCTAGATAATACCATCAAACCTGTAGTGCGAGAAAGCAAAGATATTACCATTTCATCACAAAGGCTGCATCAACTGTACAGGAGATAATCTTGTCAGTAGACATGAATACTGGAGTTTCTTTTATCGAAGACATTTGTAAAAAAAAAAAAAAAGAAAAAGAAAAAAACGTATGTAGCATACACTGTTACTGAGTTGGAGTGGGTGAAACTTTATTTAAAATAAACAAGCAGCTAACTGAGGAACAACTTGACCAAGCACCACCGTCGTAGCATGGAAGGACAAACGGGTGGAAGGATGAATGTTGGGATAGACTTGGTCTCTTGAATGAAAAGACTAATCCACATGGAACTTCCTCCAGATTTCAGTGTGTTTATTAGGGTTTACTGTTTTTCATCTGTTATTTTGATAAGACCATTTATTTGAAAAGGGAGCATAATGTACACTTTTGACTTTACTTATCCATACATTTAATCAATATTGGGAGAATTGGAGTGCTTTAATACATATTTAGAATGGATTTAACAGAAATTTCAGGAATGCCTGCGAGAATTTTAGATATAAACAGTATTTATTTATAAACAGTATTGTTATGTTAAGTGGGTCTTGTATGTTGCAATGGTGTGGAAATGTGAAGGGTTTTTGTCCTATTTTTCTATTTCAAAATCCACTGAGTTCATTCTCATTCGTTGGTCGACTATTTACAGTAAACTTTTTATTATAAATCCAAAGGTTGGATTACTACTTTTTTTAAAATATGTCCTTCTAATTCTCCGCCAGAAACAAAACTGTATTTGTTCTTACCAAGGTTGGTTGTAGTGATTTTTATATTACTTACAACTTTGAGTCCCTTTGTTCAAGTAAGAAATCAGATGGTTGCGTACATCACATATAAATATTCTAGGTACACTTCATATTGGTAGAATAGTCCAGGATTCTGTTTCTTGATATCCCAGGGTGCAGGCAGACCTGTCTTTGCGAATATTATGAGACTTCCATTCAACCACTGTGGCAGCCAAAACCTTCCATTTTTAATCACAGATGGTGTCAACCTTTACTGCGTGATTGAACTTTTCTCACCCACAGTTACAAAACATTTATTACATTGGTCCAAATGACTCCAGTACAGTTTCATTGGACGTGAATACAAATTATGACAAAAGACTTAAGTGCTGGTTGACAAACTAATCTGAATCACCTTGGTATTTATCTGGTGATTCAGTAGCATTTTTATTGATACGGATCCATTTTTGAAGTCAAATCGGACTTACATGTGACCACTCTTCCCTACAATGTATAGCTAGCCAACCTGTTACATTGCAAAAAGAAAAAAATAGTATTTTTTTTTCCATCACCAGCCAAGGTGCTGGAATGATATGGATGACAGTGGTGTGTGTCCCAAATAACACCCCCCCCCCCCCCCCCCCATCCTTAACTCAAGTTCACCTACCCTTCCCTCACTCACTTAGATTGGGACGCAGTGTATAGTCTAAGCAGTAATTCTTTGACAGTACATGGTACCTCCAGCCATTGCGGGGTGCATGAAGGCTCATTCTCCCATCACCAGTAGACAAGGAAATGCAATCTGACAAAAGCCTAAGTTTCCACCTTTTTGCTGTTGTTGTTTCTGATTTTCTTTTCAGTGGCAAATACACTGTTTTTTCCTTATTTTTATATTGATGTCAACACAGAAATTAAGAGGGGACATTCATTCACTGTGTTCCATATTTTATAAATTACTTCTGCAATTTTGTGTTTGTTTCAATCTGCATTTCCTCATATTGCACACATTTCTCTCCACGCTTTTATTGTTTATAAAACTTAACTGACTTTTTTATGCCAGAAATGTCCTGTACATCACAGTTATGGGAAATATAGTAGATTAAGCATTGTTTACAGCTTTCTACTAGATTTTATTTTCACACTGACAAATTTGGAGGAAGTATTTGTTTTTATTACACAGTCATATGGAATGGTTGTTCCTCAAGATTTACTACTGTATGTTAACCAAGAAAATGTGAATAGTATTTTTATAGAACGCTGAAGAATTGGCCGGGTGCATTTGTAAATAAGGAGAAAGTTGATTTTGGATTTCTTTTTGGACCTTTCCTTTAGTTTTTGTTTTGTTTTGGTTTTTGGCACCACAACGTTGGTTTATTTGAACGTAAATGTCTTTTAGTGATCTGAATTTTCTTTCTGTATATAAATAAATATACATATTATATATATATCTGTAATTTGGATTGTGAATTTGGGTTTGAGGAGCTCATGGTTGTTTTTCTATTATTTTTTTTTTTCCCCTGACATTTTTCCTTGTGACTCTGTATTTAGCACAAATCAGTGGACTTTGTGTTTGGTACCTCTGCGCTCGCTCATGTGGTAGGAGCTGCTTTAGCTGTGGGGTGTTCCCTCCGAGCTTCCTCTCTCTCCTTTCCTCAGTTTCATCTTTTGTACAGAATCCAGCCATAGGAACTCTGAGGTGTTGCAATACTGACTACAGACTACCGTACTCAGTTTTTAAGCTTCTCTCCTGCTCTCGCCCCCCCCCCCCCGTCTGTTTCTCTCTCTGTGTGTGTCTGCTTCTTTCTCTTTGTAACTCTTGTGCTCTTTTTCCTTTCTGTCATCGTTTGAGGCTCCTGTTCTTTTCGTATGTTATCCTCTATCCTCACCATGCGTCCCACTCTCTGCTTCGTCCAGTCGGACTTTGCCTCACGATCTCCATTGTCTGTACCGTGGACAGTGGGACCTCAAACAGGCCTGAGATCTGTGGACAGCCAGCAACAGTGTTGCCAACCTCAGCTCAAGCCAACGCAATGGAAGAGACAAAAGGACAGACAGGCCTCTGTGACATATCAGTATGTTCATGTGGTCCTTGAACCCCTTAAATTAGCAGTGGCATTGCCCTGCTGTGCATCATGACGTGACGTGTTCCCGGCGGAATTTTTGCGCATGAATCTGCCAGTTCCATTTGAAGATGCTCACATTTCCCTCAAAGTGAATGAGACAACATTCAATGTGTGAAATCTGGGCTGTGTACTTTTTAAAGGTATTTCTCCTTTGAGTTACTTAGAAGTTATTATTTTGGTAATGTTTTTATGATGTAATTTATTCATTCTTTTTTTTTCCCTGAACATGTATTTTCCACGGGTGCTGGAGCAACTGCAATTCATTGATTAATTGATCAAATGATTGGTCAATTTATGGATTTGCAGCAACCATGTAACCCCACTCTTGCCTCAAATTAACATTGTCTCTAATGTCTTTAATAACTTTGCCCCCTTCCCAATTCCCAATTAATAGTTGGCAGCACTGGCTTCAGATCTCTGTTCCATTGAAGGTTTTACCACCCCTAAGGCTATAGCATTTAAATACTGCTCTGCATTTTTGTTACATGAATCTGTCAAAAGTATATTTTTAATTTAATATAAATAAAGATCAATACAATATTTAAAATTGTCTCTATGAGTTTTTTTTTTTAGCCTTCTTTTTTTGAGCGGGTGCACATTCATTTGTGTTGAGACGTTTTGGTATTGAAGAGTGTGGATAACCTTGGGTCAGTGAGAGGATGTCCAACAGATTGAAAGATCATGTCATTTCCTGCTTGTTTCCCCAGCACTTTTCAAACACAACTCCCAACCCTGTTTTAATATAGCCTCAGATCCTAAAGACAAACAAGATTGATGTCAGTTTCTTGAAGAAACCACTGAATCAACACTGTCTTACTTTTTATCTTTTAGAAAGGTCAGGGAAATTATAATGTCAGGTTTAGCTCTCCATCTGAGCTGTTCGTTTAACAATTCTTCTATTATCATGAGGAGATGTTCAATCAATCATACAGTTTATAGAGCTTGAATACTCACAAGACATGACCCCTCAGTATTCAGATTGGGAAAGCACAATTGCAGACCAGCTCTGTACTGTTCATACATTGGAGTAGAGTGCCCTCTGATCCATGGTTATTTTTAAATGTAGGTGCACATGAAATATGGACCTTTGTTGTCACAGATGATTAATTACACTAAACGGTGCAGTAGAAGAAACTGGCATTTTGTGTAGGAAATATTAACAGTATTAAATCAAACATTTGCCCATTACATTTAAACAGTGTGTGACTGATCCAGTGCATACTGCCTGTTCACTCTTTTACTTGCTTGTCTAGTGAGTAAACGTGTGTAACTATATCTGAAATGAGACATATAGAACAGGGAAGTGGTAAAAATATGTCCAGACACTGACACCCATGTGTCAGCTGTGAAGTACAATATATTTTCACACGGCGCAAATATGACATGATTATGTAATCTGTGCACTAAGTGGGCACTTTAACATTTAAAATTAAATCAACATTAACTTCTAATAACATGGTAGAAGCAAAACAAAAGGTCACAGAACAGTGAAATTTGGGTTCAATAAAAGATACTGGCTGAGTTTAAAAAGATTGTTTTCACCCATTATAAGTAATTTTGGTGATGTTTTAAGATGATCGCTATGTGAAGTTATTGTTTTCAGATTTTTCTCACTCTAAATGGGAACATTTAACCTTTTTGTGTAAATACATAAAGACATTAACTGTTTTTGTTTATGCATAATACAAACATAACACCTCAAAATGTCATACAGTTTCTGTTAATATTTGTGAGGATTCTGCATAAATGTATGTACACATCCTGAAAGAGCTCTAATTTGAGACTGGAGATTTCAAAATTTCCCGCAAAATTAATAAAACAGACCCAGAAAAATCAACCAATGCATTAAAATCACATAAATTGCATCAAAGCATCAAATTAACAGACTGCCTGTTAAGCATTAGCGTTAAGTGCCAAACAGAGATGCTGTTAAAAGTATGTTTTCTTTCTTGTCAGTTCTTTTCTTTCCCCATTTATCAGCACCTCATCCCTTTCTCATTTCTTCCTAGGTGCTGCTCGGCTGGCCAAATCCTGATTATGCCTCTGCATGTGATGTGTTTATGATTGAATAGACTGTGCAAAGCCCTCTAAGCTTCACAAGGCTTCCCCCAAAGAGCTTTCATTAAGGGACCTGTATTACATTTCCCGACAGCCTGCAGAAATGGCAGGAAGGTATTTACTGAGCGAAAGTCTTACGCTTCTCAGCATTTTCTTTGTCAGCATTCCCAGTTACAGGTAACCTTATTGTCAAATCTCCGGCATAATCTCTCAGATTGAATTACACTGCAAAAATATGTTTTGAGATGTAACAGAATGATTGCAGCCGAATGGCACACTATTGTTTCATATGGTACCCTGTCTGTTACTTTTGAGCGCTCTGTATATTACAACAGTGGCATAGGACATACTGGTGATGTGAAATTCAGTGGCTCAGTTCTTCTCATAATGTGAGTACATCAAATTCCTTTTAATGAATAGAAAAGATTTAAATTGCTACACATTTTGCCCATTGTTTTAACTTCCCAGGTTTGATGTTAGTCCTAATCTTCTTCCTCATTGTCCCCTGACAGATAGTTTATTTTGCACACTGGTCTGTCTAAGTTTTACAAGTACTCATGGGTAATTTGGCTTCAAAGAGTAATTTGGCTTCAATATGGCCTTGGCCATAGGTAACCAGTTATGGCTGCTGTGTCTCCTGATCTTTTCTTGCTTTGTTGGTACAATGTAGCCAGTTGTTTGCATTTAAATTCAAAGTAATTTTCACCTTTTCCATATAAATTTATGGCTAGGTTTATCCCCAGCTTTAATCAGTGCTTCTTCAAAAAGCATTTTGACTGTAGTTTCATGAGCGTGTGCCAATATTTGCATACACACAGTAATACTTCCACAAACTCTTGGATAGACTGCAGCGCATCATACACCATCTGTCAGGAGACAATTGTCCTTCCTCCATGAAGATGGGCAAACTTTGATAACTGCATTAAATGTTATCATTTGGCATGTTATCATTTGGCATGACAAATGTTGTCATGCCAAATGATGTCAACCTAAACATATTGGATGATTATTGGAATTACCAGATATCCCACCGAGTGATTTTTTTTTTACTCTGGATATTTGTTGTAATTTTTTCTCCCCTCCCATCTGTTGAATTGTTCTCTGCAGCATTCACACCCCTGTTCTCCCTCTCATCTTCCCTACGCTCTCCTTGTCCTTTTGTTTCCAGGTCTGAGTGACAATCTTTCCCCAGCTTGTGGCTGTCTGTCTGTATGGCTTACTGACAGAGCCAATTTATGGGTAGCAGAAAGAAAATGGAAAAATTCCAGCAATGCTATACACCAGTCTGCCTATCAGACTATCCTCTCTGCTGTTTCATCTGCTCCCTCATCTGCTAAGGTATCATATTGCCCAAACAACATTCAGGAGTTATACTCTAACCCCCACAAACTCGTCTCTCCCCTCCCCACCCTACCCCCACATAGCTCTTCTCTCTGTTGATGACTTTGTGCTACACTTCAAAAGTGCATTTGCAGCTCACTTGGCCAACCAATGACCCAGCCACTCAGCCACCAGGCTACTGATGTCCACACTGGTCCATACTGCATTCTCTTCCCTCGGGGACTTCTGTTTACCACAGCAGCTATGGGAGTTTGGAGCACTGTTTTTAAATGGATCTCATCCCACCTCTCCGGGCGTTCCTACCAGGTGGACTGGAGAGTGTCTGTATCAGCTCCGAATAACCTTTCAACAGGAGTTGCCTGGGGCCCTGAACTTGACCCCCCACCCCCAGCTATTTTTTACTTTTAAGATCTGTGAAGATGTCATACTGTATAGCAAATTTAGGTTTTTGTGATGTAGGGAACCAAAGGTCTTAGCTCTGAGTCAGATGGCATTTGGATTGACATCTGGGTTATTAGCCTTAACTCAGGCATTTTGCAGTAAGGTTAACAGCGGCATAAAGACTTCTAAATGGAGCTGAATTGTAAGATGAATTGTACAACTTTATACAATAGAATGATGTTAGGTAATACAGTCAAAATAAAGGTTTATAAATGTGGAAGCACTAAAAAAAAATTTCACACTTGTTCATTCTGTTCATTTTTTTGGGGAACAACCCTGAAAATGTTGTCCTGCAGGCTTCCTGTGAGATGGCGCATAGCCAGACTAATGCTCTGCTTGACTTTACTTAGCCATTTCAATTCCCCTTTAAACGATAATGCTTGATTACACGAATTGAGTGGTGTGATTGCAGTCAAACTGGATGCCCGCTTGCCTCAGTAAGTACTGAATAATGCTTTTATGAGTGTTGTATTTTTTTTTTTTAGTACTGTAGCTCACTAGTGAGTAATAAACTCTTGCATTTTTGTTATTAATCCCATACTGCAGGAAAAAAAGTTCTGTGTTACAAATAACTGAACATGGACCAAAAAAAAAAAAATCACGATTGTAAATATAACAGCTATATAACAGCAACGGACAGTGGAAGATTAAGGTGAGGAGAAATGCATCATCATGGGTAACACTGATGTAGATGCAGCACATTTCCAGAGGACTGATGGAATGGTACGGTTTCATCAAAGACTACTACTATTGCACTAAATATAAGACAGAATTTTTTTCCCCAAAGTATTTGCTCTGAAAATGCAATTTGCCCCATAGTTGCAGACAAGTCAAAACTGCAAACACTGAATGTAAAATCAAGAAGGTGCTGTTAGTCAAAGCGGTCTCAGTGGATAGTGTGCATTAGCAGGCGTGGTTGTTTTCTTGCTCAGCATAGATGGTGTCACAAAGTGGCTTGTGTTTGTAACAAGGTTTGCAATTCAGTATGCCACTGAAAAGTTAAATTTTCCTTATCAATTTAAAGATTACGGTGGGGATATTCTTCAACATAGCCTGCCTGTAAGTTGCTAAATTGTTGTCAATGAGAAAAGTACTAAATCCTCTGACACATTTTGCTTCTCTTGTAGTGTTCTAGGGGCCTGGAACCTGGTGCATCATGCCTCAGCATGACAACAATCCTTATTAATTAAGTATTACTAAAATTCTGAAAGAGAGGTCATTGCTAAACCATACAGATGAGCACAATTACCCAGCACTTTTCAATTGCTTCACAATAGCACAATGGCAGCTCTTTGTCGGGTGACAATGGCAGCGTAATTGTGGCTTGTCACATTCCTGAGTGTCTTACCTTTTTGCAGTCTGGCTACGTGCACTCCAAATGGAGGGACTGTGAAGCAAATCGCTTTACCAGGCAGACGAGCTTTGTCCTAATTATCTCGTGCAATTCTTCCCACAAAGAGAGCTCAACACAACCTGTCAAACTCAATCATACGGTATGTATGGTAGTTAGACTGTACAGGTGGGTGCAGCATGCAGCAAGGATTGCTTCTCTACCGTTTCAGTTTATGTGGCCAGCATAAATTAAATTACTGCATGTACATAGGATAAACAGAAGATTAACATGTAGAGTAACTATGTATGTAAATCTTATTTACCCTTATGCAAGCATGTCATGGATTTTCATGGAAGGGAAAACGGGTGCACGTGCGTGTGCATGGTGGTTCCCTCAATTTATCTGCAATAGGAAAGAATGACATTTCTGACTGACATTTCATAATTTACATAAGTGTAAAAGGGGCAATGATTACTTGGAAGATATTTCCTGCCTTACCATTAGAGTTTGGAACATTAAGTGCCAGACAGATTTTCTAATCATTGTGATCTTTTGCTGTTTCCAGAAGTGCCACTTCATACTTCCTGCTTTGCAGACCATCCAGGTGCAGCCAAAAATCATAGAATAAAGCCATGTTTGAGATATTTAAGTTAAAATAAGAAGGTATTTTTTCAGTATGAATGTGACTGTCCTATCAGTTGCCTTTTATGGTAGAAGCTTTATTCAGCATATGCTCTTACCCAGAGCAACTTCCAAATAGGTGCATCACTATGCTAAAAGTAGTTATCGAGAAGAATTATAAGAGGTTAAGTGCTAAACTAGTGTAGAGTGCTTTTTTATAGGAAATAGAGATATAAAGGATAGATAGCGAGGAAGGTAGAACAGAGATACAGCTTGAAAGGATGAGCTTTCAGCTCTCTTTTGAAGGCACCCAGGGAGTCTGTTGTACATATCTTGGCAGGATGCTCATTCCACCAGTGTGGGTCAAAGATGCTGCCCTTGTATTTCGGGACACAGAGGCAACCCGAGGTAGCAGAGCTCAGCGCTCTTATTGGCTTGTAGGCCTTGATCATGCCCTGTATGTGTTGGGGGCGGGGGGCTGATTCCCTTAAAGGAAGTCCCTTAAAAGTTAGTAACAAGGTCTTGAACTTGATCCTTGCTCACCCTCAAGGTTATCTTATTTTTATTTTGTCTGCACAAAATTTTCTACTCAGCCAGTATTGACAGTGAACTGTGACCGTATTTTTCTGGCATGCAAAAAGATTTGACATGAACGATTGTCATCATGAAAGCTTTGTTTTGTTCGTTCACCGATTCACCCGAGTGCCACATTCTGTTGGGATATGGAAATAAAACATCGGGGAAAAAATTAAAGCAATTTCAGTGTGCAACAAACAACAGGAATGAATGCACAATAGCCTTGCTTGGAGTATGAAGCACCTCAAAGGGGGATGCCATTTCTTTGGGACTGCATGTGTGTCTCCAGCTTGTCTGATTTCTGCTCGTTAAGTACCTTTTCATGGATGGGCATTAACACCTGGTACAGCTACGCTACACGGCCAGCCTCTGTCAGAAAACTGACACATTCCCCAGATTTTTCTGTCGAGTATTATAGAGCAACCCTGCTTTAACAAAATGTAACAATTACTGCACAATGCTCTGCTGCATCGCTGTGCACTTAACTCTCTTGTGAAGTAGACTATGTACCGTACATTTTTAAAAGTCTTTTCTTTCATAGACCAAGGGAGGGTTCAAAGAAGGTGACTGCATACTTAGACGCACATGTATGGGTGCACAATGCGTTGTTAACCTCAACAAGGAGAATGCCTGTCTCTTTGTTATCATGGAAATCACTAGAGGTAATCTAGGCAAGCTGCAAACACAGTTTCTTGTGCACTTTAAATACTTTGTGTTTGCTTCCGGGAACTCTACTGACACCTCAACAAAGAAACATCAAGAGCAAGCCATGTGGCCTGCACAGGCACCGCTGCAGTTTAAATGGGTAATTAAAGCACAGCAATCACTGTAATAACGTATTTGCCGCCTATCCACCACCTTCGAGGACGTCTGCATCTTTTGATGGCGTTTTTCCATTGATAATCGGCAATCAGGAAATTATGCAGAAATGAGGTGTGGGTCTAAATGATTCGATTTGTATTTGCTTGTTTTGGTAATTCCACGGGTATGTGATTTGTATTTTTCAGGGAAGAAACCAGCAGTGAATTTATCTTGGAGAATGCCCAAAACCATTACGTTATTTTGCATAATTTGTACATGCTTCATTTGTGCTGTACTGCAAGAAAGGAATTGATCTGTTATTTTTTATGATACTACATACTTGCTATTTGATAAATGTGATTCCTTTCTTTCTATCCTCTCATAATTGTTATTGCATTCTGAATTTTGTATTCTGAAGATTAAGAATTACATCAAGCTCCCTAAATACGCTTTTCACAATGCAGGTATTTGAACATTGTTGCTACTGGTTGTGAAGCATTATGATATCCTGACCTAGAGCTAAACAGACTAGACTAATCAGACAGGCTTTGCAATACATATATACAACAGGCTTCAATACACAGGTTTTTGCCTTGTGTCAAACATTCACCTTGAGACTGTTCATATTACAGCCCACGCAGGACAGGATGTTGATTGCCAAATTTGAGTTCAACTTTGGGGGACCTCAGAATCCTGTTGGCAAAAGCAAGCAAAGGCATGGGACTTCTGATCCTGTGTGTTGGCAGTCAGAATCCACAATGGCAATGCAGTGCCAGGAACCTTCAAAGCCCAGTAATTATTTGTGTGCGCTTGCGTCTGTGTTGTTGGGGAGGAGGGGGTATTCAAAGAAGCAATGCAGGAAGTGAGGTAGAGAGGCGCAAATAAGACTGACCCATGCTCCACTCCCTCTGAGACAAGGGCTGCGTTCCAAACCACCTCCTCAATCCCTACTCCACAGATCTATGTAGAGAAGGATGCAGAAGCTGCAGGCAGTGTGGAAAAGGTCAAAGATGTGTGAAAGATTTCCTTTCAGGGATCTCGAGAGGAGGAGCAGAATCTCAGGGCTGCAATCGCTCCAGGGAAACCATGACTGTGGTTGATCTAGCATGAACTGCTCATGTTCAACTCTTGGCAATCAGTTTTATGATCTGTGATCTTCAGCACTGCTTCACTTGATCTCAAGCAGTGTAATGTTTGTGAAGTGAGGACTGTATTGGTACCTGTGAGCATGAGAAAATGATGGCAGATATTTTGCACTGCAGCACCCTCCACAAGCTGCCAGCAGCCACCAGAGGCTATGTATTCCAACGACGAATTGATGTCACGGTTGAAAGGAGATTTTTTCAGTTTAAGTTTTTTTTTTTTTTTCTCTCAGATACCAACAACACTCTCACTACTCAACATTTCCTTTCTTGTACACAAGAATAAACACACACCTTCTCACTATTCACTAAATGTGTGCCTTATAATCACAGTCACTCATACATCACTCTCTCTCTCACACACAGCGCATATGACACAACTAAGGTCTGAGAGAGAGAGATGGGGGCCAATAGGAGATCAGTGCCTTCGTTCACCGAGGCTCTCCCTGGGCGTCTACCCCCTTTATCCCTGGGAGAGCGCCATCCCCGCAGTGCTTTGTTCTGACGTGCTGGGTGGCCGACAGAGACGGAGTGCTCCAATTTCCTCCCGGCCCACCAGCCAGATGCACGGGAGGACCATCCATTCCATCCTACTGCCCTTCATTTCCCCCGCCTCTCTCATGCCACGGGGGCGGGGATATGACTAATGGGCTCTGAAAAGCTCTGCGATTCTGTCAATTCCTGACTCGGACACAGTCGAAGCCCGCATCGTGGCAAAGTGGTAACAACATCAAGGGTGTGTGATGTTAACAGCATCCCCGGTCATCTAAGATTCAGTTAACTCAGTGACTTTACAACTCCAGGTTATGCGCTGACTGTATCAAGGCCTAACGTGTAAAGAATGTTCAAAAGGTTAGAAATAAACCCCAAAAACTGTTTTGACATATGTCAAAATATTCTTGGTGACTGCATTATATCTATTATATCCATTATATTTTATCTTGTGATAAAACTGGAATACAGACGCATTAGAAAACAACATATATTTCACAATATATGTGTAAAAGAATAAAGCTACAGTATAAGCCAATCCAAGGTTTAAAGGTTTATGTCATCATCAGGAGACTTTCCTCTCAAATCTTTACTCCTTCTGATCTGGTCAAAGGGGGCAGAGATCAAAAAAATGTTCTAATGAACCATATGATTTCTATCCCCAATGCAGTACTGGACTAACAGGAAATGAGAAATGTTATTCACCCAGTGTAAATGTTATAGTACAGTAATGTAATATTACATTATTTGAGTCTGAATTTTCAGCAACAATTTTTTTCGCTGTTTCTCCAACATTACTGTGGAGCAAAAATCGATATCTTTGTTGTATAAAGCCTTTTGCCAACAGTTGGTTTTGACTACAGCTGTGCCTCCAGGAGAGGGCATTACGGCCAACCTCTTCTCAGGTAATCACGTTACACAGCAAAACAATGGGGGAGCAGCTTGGGGAGAAGGTCTCTGACAATCTTTGGAGTCCAGTCCATCATGGAAGCAGGTCAGTATGGCAACAGGACACTGTGAGGAATCCTTCATGGATCCTCTGGAGCAGAACAGTCCTGGTTGTAGGATAAGGGCAGTCGAGCCCTGGATCCAACTTATGAGAAGGATCAGCAAATCCAAGCACAGGTTCCTCAGACAAAGCACAGAGACTTGTAAGTGAGAAGAGAGGAGAAAGGGAATAGGGAATGGACTATTTGAACAGCGAATATAAAAGGAAGGGGACACATTTGTAAGTGGATTGTATGCTTTTCTCCAAAACTAATTAATAAGCTCAAGCACTCTCCCTGTGTCCTTTCATAGGGGCCTGACAAGACTCTTTATAAATGACAGAAGCATTAGGCACAATTGACATTAATTAGAGGCAGATCTGACAATATCATATTGCTTAAATGTTTGCCAGGGCACCCATTCGTTATATGATATACATTATATTATATGATTCATTCATAATATGTTCATATTCCCAGAGCAGAATTATCAAAACCAGCAATGATGGCAGTAGCTGTATCTCAACAGAATGAGTCATCAGGTGATCTCACAATGTGACTTGTCATTAGCACCACATTATTGGTGAAAACCACAATCTGCTGAAGTATTTAACTGCACTTAAAGTCAGAACAAATGATCCACTCCATTAAAGACACACCCACTTCTCAATCTGAGACTCGTATTTGAAATGCTAAAGTGTGCCTTCAGCAATTTTTTTTAAAATGAAAAGCATGCTAAAACGTAACTGAATAGCAGCTTCTAAGCAGCATTATTTAATGTCCAACTAAATGGCTTCAGAATCGTAAATTTCTCTGTGCGATTTGGACATTTCCGTTGCTTTTCCTTTATTGTAATGCGTGAGCATACAGTACAGACTTGCTCAACAGGTAACAGGTAATTTTACTTTAAACTAAAAGACAGAGGTGTTGAATTCTTATACAGCCCACATGCGATTGCTTCATGTAATTATTGTAACTTATTTGCCAATAGTAAAAGGAATGAACACCAAAGACTCTCTTGTGTAATTAGTATTTTATTTTGTTTTAAAGACACAGGCCACTCTTACACCCCTCTTGGTGTCTGGCAGACCGGTTAAAGTAAATCAGGTATTAAGACCAGCTCCTCCATTATGAAGTCTAATCACAATTGCCAACATGGCTGCCTGATGTTTTTTTTTTTATGGAGCTAATAAGAATTACAGAAAAACACTGCTAGACAGAATGATTCAAATGGGAAAGAACTGTACTTTCAGATAAACTTCATCCAAAAAACTTTACAAATAATTCAGTCACAAAAAGCAGTACAAGAACTCAAAGTTAAGGATCAATCATCTTGACACATACAGAGCTCCTTTAAGTCCCAAGATGAAACGAAATAAGACTGCTTGTCATTTGTGGAATTTACTTATAAATAAACCCTGCAAATCTATCAGTTCTATAGAAGCTTCTGATTATATTAACACAAGCAATCCAGTCTGTTCCCTGAGTGAGTGTGTGAGGCAGTTGTCACATGGCTAGTACCAGCAGTCACCAGCAGAGTTCCCGCTGCAGACAGACCATGGAACACAGGAAGACCTTCTCCATTCAAATCACCCTCAAGCTCCATCTCACAATAATTAAACAACAGCCAGTACCCCTGCTCCCCTGCAACCCACAGCCCAAGAGTGATACATTATCCCCAAACCAGAAAGAATCAACCATGGCATCATTTAATTAATTTCAAAGTATATTGTTATTTTCTTATCCTTTATCCTGAGGAGCTAAATGCTAAAGAAAAAGCAGCTCATCTTTTTTTTTTGGTTTGGGGGTGGTTGATCCTTGACAGATCATCTGTCTTGTTGGTTCTGTGTCACATTGCATTCTGGGTCTTAAAAGCAGAGAGATTGTACTGCAGCTTAGGGTCCACACCAGTAGTCTATCTCTAGACAGCCTCATGTGACCCTAACCACTCAACTCTCCTGTGGACTTTTCAAAGGAAGAGACTAAGTGGACAGATGTCATCATTCGTCAGCCAAAGCAGCCATTTGTCTAGACTTCTAGCAACGACCAGCAACTAGATATAGCAGAATAAACAGCTTGTTAGCTTGCTACTTAGCTGGTTAGCTAAGTACACACTAACCACCTGGTGATTAGCCAGTTATTTTCATTTATGTAATGACAGCTATGCATTATAAGCCTTCTTTCTGCAGTATAGTTACATATGTTTAAAATGTAAAAACCGCAGTGAAATCCTCCCTGTACCTGCTTTTTTCTGAGTCTAAAGAGTGACGTCACTGAATTCACAGAAACAGAAATCACCAGGTATGTGCAAGTGCCACAGTAAAAAGACAAGACTTCAAATTTTTTACTCTATTATAGGCTTTTGCAACAGAATGAAGAAGCATGGCATGGCACTGCTTGCATTTTATAGCTTGCTGTATAGCTACAGGAACAAAGATTTATGTACTGACTGCAACAGGAGCAGGTATAATTTGAATCCCATTTAATCATTAATGAACAAAACAAACAAAGTATAGCTAGCTAACTAGCTAAATTAAATGGCTCTTAGGTTAATCAGTATAGTTAGGTCAACAAGTTAGCTACATAATTGGACAGTATTGCTACTGATAGCAAGTTTGCAAAGTATGTGGCTAAATATTATGAGGACACTCATTCATTATACAGGGACAATGTTTTTTCTGAGCTGGCACTGATTAACTTGAATTTACATTTAATTGCAGAGTAACCTAACAGACCGAACCATCTTTCCAGGGAAGCTAGTACTGCTATAAACACTAGCTCGCTATGTTTCAACAGCTTGCAAGCCTGAAGAGCAATCTCCCATACAGCAGACTAAGATATGCCATAATTATTAATTGGTCAATTATTGTCTTTTAGAGTTGGCACACCTTCTGAATGAATTATCTACCTAATCACTGCAGTGGCTTCTGCTTCTGTTGATGCCCAACAACTTTGCTTTCCATTTAAAATGGCAGCCAGTTTGAAAAAAATTCCATTGAACCACTCTTGTCCTGAGGAACGTGTGACTACTGGATAATAACCAATCATGCACTTTGCATAGAATGCAAGATCAAAGTGTGGAATGGTCACCACTCCAGGTGTTCTGACACACAATGTCAGCAGGGCAGGTTACTCCATCTCGTTTGTCCCAGCAACAAACCGAAGGCCTTTCAGATCATGCCCTGATGGGCACTGTGACATAAAAGTGGTGGCAAGGATGTGAGTGAATATTTTTGTGTGCGTGAGCGTGTGCGTGTGCGAGAGAGAGAGAGAGAGGAAGAGAGATAGAGTGGAAGAGAGAGAGTGGAAGAGAGAGAGAGAGAGGAAGAGCGAGAGAGAGAGAGTGGAAGAGAGAGAGTGGAAGAGACAGAGAGAGAGGAAGAGCGAGAGAGAGAGAGAGAGAGAGAGAGAGAGAGAGAAAGAGAAAGCGAGAGACACACACACACAGCAGGGTGTGAGTGAGTATAACATAATTGCCCCAGGTGAAATGAACTGTAGGGCCACATGGGGATAGACCACCCGTCAGCCGTTACCCCTTCTGAGGACTATTGTTAGCTCAATTACACCCTGCTATACCCCCCGTCCCCCTGTCCCCGTTCTAACCACCAACCACCACCACCAATTAAACACACCCAACTCTGCCTGGTCCATCACCACCCCTTCCCAACTGATACACTGTCACCAGCCCAGTTCCCCACTGACCGGCCCCTCAACCACACATTCAGCCCAGCAATTACCTCCTCTATCAGCCAGCTTGTATCTGTTCTCAAATACACCTCTGCTATGATGACTCCAGGGCTTGATGGCTATTAAATATAACACGTTCAGACATGGTCTGCAAAGCTAAATTTCATTTTTACAGTCCATAATTTTTATCTGCCAAACACGGTTTTGCCTGTCCAGCAAATTACCTCATGATTGTAGTAGCGCCTCATTCCGCCAGGGTCCTGTGTTGCTGTAATAGCACTGTATTAATTGCTTGGTACAGTGTCACAGAGACATTGTTAAGTGATTTGTGAACACAGCTGACAACAACAAACAAACCTTGGATTTATCAGTCAATCTCCATTTGAGGTTGCTCCCTGTTCACGCAGGGTGAGATAGAGGTGACCACAGGGTTTTTGATTGTTCGCTTCTTTGTTAACTGTATGACAATACCTTCCCCTTCCCTCTAGAGGGCAGGCTGTGGTCCTTGATCCTTGCCCCGAGTAACCCCACTGCACACACTGATCCTGCGGCCATCCTGAGATAGAAATCAGAACGCTGACTACACCCAGCTCACACTCACTGATTGCGGCCAGCAATCTCATCTCGTTCCCTTGACGAACAGACAGGCAGAATGACGGCTTGCAGAGTGTGATTTCCTGGCCCAGCAAAACAGGCAATTATCCAATGATGAGAGACAAGTCTACTCACAAACCTCAGACATCCCTGTGAATACATTGCTATGCTGGGACGAATCAGACAGAATCTGTTTGACTACTGACATCGGTGTCCTGGGTGTCAGACAGGGGTAAATCAACACCTTTCGAAAGACAAATCTGACAATTGCGTAAAGACTGGAACTCAAAACCCTACCTGAAGTAATGCCTGACAATGTGTCACTGCAACCCCTTCAGAAAATATTTTAAATGTCCTCCTATGAGGAAGAAATACAATATAAGGAACTGCACAGAAAGCAGAATTAAACTGTGAAGTGACAAAACATTCTGCAATATTTCCATAGACATACAAATATGATAATGCTTGAAACACACTTAACATATTGCACGTAGAAATATATCATTCTACGTTTACATTATATTTCCAAATGGTGCGTGCGGAGAGGGATGTCAGTGTAGTTAAGCATTTTGAATGACAATAAGAAAGTGAATAGGAGACGAGCGATCACAAGTGCAGACCTGTAACTGAGACCCCGAGTTTCAGCTGGTCTGAGCCGTCCTCTCTCTCCCTCCATCTCATTTCATCTATGCTCTCTGTGTTGCTGTCCCCCCTGCTCTCTCATTTCCCCCCCGGCTGTTTACTTGATCCTGCTCCCACTCCAGACTCGTTCCCTCTCCTCTCGGCCCCTTGTCTCATACAGCCTGGACAAAAATGGAATCAGCCCCAATTCCTAGCACCACTGGGAGGACAGCTCAGAGTCTGTTTCTTTCTATTTTTGTTCACTCTTTTGATGTTTGACGCGTTCTGTAGGAGCTCTCCATACTATATGCCTCAGTATGAATCTCCTCTAGTGTGTTGCAGGGATGGATAATGGAGTGCAGGGGGGCACAATGCATGTGACAAAGCATGTGAATGGCCTTGGTGAAATACCAGAGTTCATCATCTGTCGGTCCCCACAGCAGAAGCACACATGTTCTCACACACACACACACACACACACACACACACACACACAGATAAGCCACTGTGGCTGATAGCATCCTTCACTATGAAGTTGTAAATATGTAACAGCATTCACCAGAGATAACTACATACCTCTGAACATGTTCTCTGAATCATGCCGTCTCTCTGAATCAGACAATATCACAAAGTGGTGAGGCTGATCATTTTAAGCATGTAAGCTATTCCCATTATAAAGGAATCATTAATGATCTACGTGCATCAAAGAGAAATTTCTGCCTTAAAAAATAGTATACATGCTAGTTTGTAATACCTTGTGCTTCCACCCAAGAAAAGAGTCTGAGTCACTGACTTACTGACTGCCAGGCAGGACAAAGACCTTTTCCACAGGTGTTCACTGCCACGGCGCAGTTCTATCTGTTGCAGTGAACATCAGAGGTGTAGTTTTCTGGTGCCGTCATGTGACCTCTCTGGAAAGTTCTGTGCTCTCTGCTCCCAGAGATTTAATTAGATCCCGCGAGACCCCCGTATGTCATTTAAACTCCACCGAAAGCATGCGCTGGGGCAATACTGAAACACATACATTCTCTCTCTCTCTCTCTCACTCACACCCACACACACCAGATCTGATCCAGATGCAACACTGAAAATGCATTCACACACACACACACACACCTATGCTGACCCCAGCATGACACTGACAGAAACACACACACACATATACACAGAGGGAAAGACATCAGTCTTTGTACTGAGGGGTTAAGCATCGACGTGGAAAACAACAAGGCTATTTTGATATTGTTTATCTTGGTTGGGCTAATTAAAGTGTCACAACTCATTATTGCGGCTGTATCCTCACCTTGTCAGAGTGTAAATGGGAATATCAATCATCCCCCCCCCTCCTCCTCCTCCACTTCACATCTATATCACACACTCGCATTTAACTTCATGACTTTGCTCCCAAAAATATCCGAGGATGGCTGCCGATCTCCATGCATCTTTACGCACGTCAGCCCCCATTCAGTCAACTGCGCTGCTCAGAGCGCTGTCCGGTAATCAACCTTTTAGACCGAGACATTCTCAGCTGTTCTGCCAGGGCTGCCATGCAGACAAAAGGCTGAAATATACTGACTGGCAGTCGCGTTTTGGTCACTTTACTCCGCCGTCCTTTGTCGTCTGCCGCCTGTGCCTGTGGCTACAGATAAATTTAGCAAATGCATTACCTAACAGATGAGCTCATTACAGTTCAGGTGTGGCTCCGAGCACAGATGAGATGGCTGCGCTGTGATGTGGATTCAGCAGAGAAAGAGAGAACTCTGAGGAATTTTGATGATCAATCTTTTGCTAGCTCATGTTGTAAATATAGAATCGGAATAGTAAGTAAAATGTCAAACACTGACACCAGATCAGTTAAATACAGCTTTTCACACTACGGGTGGGGTTGGACTGGCAACAGTGGTGTAATGTAACCAGAGCACAAATAAAATGTCGTGTAGACTTATTTGCCATTGACGGATATTTCCCGTCTGGTCTTGAGGGGTTAAAACCACTTTAACAGCTTCCATTTGCTCTAAATCAATTCCAATTTTCCTTGTTGCATTCCTTGAATTTCCAATGCAAACAAAAGCGTATCTTGTCAAACACACCTGTTACCACATCACCAGATTTAACAATAAGGCATTGTTTGACCAGCAGAACATTTAACCTGGAAGCCATTTGGACTTAGTACTAGAACACAAAGGAGATCATAGACGACAGACAGACCCATACCCTAACTGTTTACCATATAACTACAGAATGACACATCACAACAAGCACAGGTGTTATTGAGCAACAAACAGTCCTTTCTATAACTGAAACTGAGGCAATGGGTAGTATGTACAAACAAACACTTTTGTCAATTTATGTTCTACTGTATATATGCCAGCTATCTTTACTGACTAGCTGCCTCTGGTCCAGGAACAAATGATGAAAAATAAGTGTAAAGGGAATAGGCAGCCTAACCTAACTGGATGTTGTGTGAACATAAAAACAAAACAAACAAATGTAATAGTGGTATGTCAGTCATTCATACTGCTGGTGCTATGCACTACTAGCCAACTAGTCCGCCAGATACACAGACCACATTAATAAGTATTAAACAATTCGCAAAAAACGAAACCAGTAAATCCAAGAGAAGAGCAATCTACAGCTCACTTCCAACAATACATATCCATCATATCATTAATATCATACCTGCCTATCACATCACCAATAATGAACAACCAAACCATCCTACACCAGAGAAAGACGCACTATACGCAAAACATTTTAACAAGTAGGGAAAGTCAAACCCGAAACAAAACCGATCCGGATATGAGCCACCATTTATAACGACTATAAACACACTATACACGCTATAAACCCCTGGCCCGAGAGCAAAATGGAATAGGTAGCCGCACCTAACTGTGTGCTGTGTGAGTGCAAAAACCCAAAAGTCGCATGAGACAGACCAGGATAGCGAAGACGAATTTGCTGACTTACCCGACTCTTGGGATCTTCTCACGGGCCAGATGTCTTCTGGGCTACATTGCCAGTAGGGTCACAGTGGTAGTTTGTTCAGCGCAGTTTTTGTTCAGTGTATTTTTAACAACAAACAATTGCACAGAGGCGCTAGTCCTTCTCGGTTTAACGGAAATGATGAGGGGCAATGGTGTTGTGTTATTGAGTCCCCAACAAACCGACCAGCGTCAAATAAAACAACCCTGCGAGGAAAACAAACAAGCGCCATCAAAACGACCGAAATCGTTGTAGCCCCCACACACGCTGGCCGAAAACCTCTTCAGTTCAAATTCGCCGCCATAGGTTTGAATATCCTCTCCTTAAGCGTACCTGAAAGGACGGTTGCGTCTACCTGCGTGTTGACGTCAGTAGCATTCCAATTACAAGGAAAGGCCTACGATGTGATGTGACCCAGTCTCATCAGTTCATTTGCAAATCTTAGGGGTTCTGCTGTGTTTTGCTGTGGAAAACTCTCTGTCCTGTCTGTCCAGCTCATTTCGATAACTGTATGGCACTATTAAATGTGCTTATATGGCCTGTACTCACGACACTCATTGACAAGCTCATTCACATACTCACAAAATGACAGCCATATGTCATTTATAAAATAAACACTCATATTGTGATTTATGTGATTTACACAACTTTAGTCATACGTATGCACATCTGTTAAGAAATGTGTACACACATTTCCCATACCCAAATAAATTTGAATTTTAAAATTTAGTATGAAATCAATGCAGAGGGCCCAGGTATGCTAGTTTAAAGTTAGATATTGTTGTTGATAATTATAACTGAAGATACTACTACAACACTTCTATCAAAGCAACATTGTTTAGCAGTGGTTAGGGAACAGGAGTTACAATCAGCGGATTGTAGGTTCATACTGTAGTTTGAGTCAATGTGCAGTCTCAGTCAATGTGTTTAACTGGAATTTCATCATAAAATGGCCCACCCACTTTATAAGTGGATAGTAAGGTGCATATCTTTACAAATGATTCACATGCTAATCCTTAACCAACCCAGAGATGGCAATACAGTACTGGAAGGTGTTGTCCAGCACCATCCTAATTAGAGATTTCAAAGCACTAGCATGTGCATTTGTGTATTTTGAAGTGAATGGATCAAAAGCATATGGAAGTCAGGCCCAAGGCTTCAAATGATCTTTTATTAATAAGTGTATCAGTGAATGTGTGCCCTCTCCTTTCTATATACTTATGTAACGCACTTTCCATTTTGTCCTAGAGATTTCTCTGTGAAGTATCAAAACCCTCCTCCAAAAATCACTTCTGAGAGGTACACAAACAGTCATACAAGATCACATTCTGCATGAAAGAGAAACTCTCGCCTTGATGCAGTAAACATTGGCACGTTCCTCCCAGAGCCCGAGTGTTTATTGTCTGCAGAAAATGTGCTTGGCACAGCAAGAAGTGGAGAAAAATAAAACATCACGCTGCACTCCCTCGGAAAAGTCACCGGCAACGTAATGACTGAATGAGAAAATCTTCAATCTCAAGTGCTTTTGTAAAGAAGGGAAAAATTATAGACGTTCTCTTGTAAGAGAAGCGTTTTTTTTTTTTTTTCTTATGTTGTCAGGATGAGTACAAATCAGCTTGACTAAAGGATTCATCACAGGCTGATTGCTTCAAGGGGTGCCGTGGGAACACCCATTTGTCACACTGCATGGGGGAAATCAGACCATCAAGATTGGGGATGGTCCCTCACTCGTGCCCCTGGTTTCAGTCCTCGGCTGTACCTTCACAGAGAGGAGGAATCATCTGCCTCCTGACCATCGTCCCTCTGATCACACACCTGTGTTTATTTGGCGCACTATTTCCTCCAATTTACAAATAATCACTTTCATTAGTCAAACTATGCATGGAACAATTACAGTGTGACACTTTATTAAAGAACATGAATTAATGTGGAAACCCATGTGGCTGGTATAAGGTGTATGGCACTTCGTCCCCTAATTGAAGCTAATTGGATATGGGTGCGTGGAACTGGCTTTAACACAGAGCAGCTTTCTGAGCCCCGTAGGGATTCTGAGTTTTGCGATGCTCTGTGAATGAGTAACCAACCCTGCTCATGTGTGTCTGAGGCAAGATTAGTGCCGGCAACTTTAAGTATGGAAGACATGCCTTCAGAGGTCAGGCCACTTGCATCTGAATTGGGTCTCTCTGCCACCCAAGAGTCCACCCTTTCTGACCGTATTTATGTGCTTGCTGTTGAATGCCATGGGAGGTAGTAGAGGTACTGGGATTGCGCATGTCAATGGGTCTGGGCCTCTAGCACAACCACCAAATAAAACTATACCATTTAATGAAACCACAGTAGTCCATGTCCAGTTCAGAACAAAGCTGAATCATTTAGGTCCCTGGCAGTCATTTAATGTGAGTTACACTGTAATGCGTAGCATCCCAGTAGCACCCAGCTGATATTAGAACAATGTCATCAGAAACCCTACAAAGTAAGGACAACATAAAGAAACTCATAAGCTCATGAATCGCTTGTTAGGAGGGGTGGGCGTAACAAAAGAAATCGAATAAATCCCGGTTTAATTCAATGGAATTAAGTTAAATTTACTTGTGTATTTGTGCACTTGTGAAATTATTCTAGTTTATTTTACCTTTTTTAATTGTATTTTACCTTGTTATCTCACAACTGGCTTTTGATTTATTGGCCTGCAATTCCATCTGCCACCACTTATATCAAGTTACCATGCACTTCCATTTGAGCCTGCTTTCATTTCACTCTTTGAGTCATTGAGTCAAAGAGCTTGGCACTCGTTCTAGCTTGCCTCGATCTGTTGAGTCAGTGAGGAGCAGCTTATCACATGTACGGCCAAGGTGTTCATTTTAGGATATACTACTTCCTCTGCCTCTGACTTGCTCCCTCTCTCCTCGTCACCCACCAGCTTTAGACATAATCCAAACCCCCCCCCCCCAGCAAATGTTCATAAAATGGGGTTTGTCAGTTTTTCTCACCTTACTACTCTCTCATGCCAAACTGGATATGATGAGGGTGACTGGTAGTAAAACCTATATTTAGTGTGAGTTTTGAATAGACTGTTTGGCATAATGTTTAGCACTGTAACGGTGCTAACTATTAATGGACAGTCCCATAATGTAGTGGGAATATTGAGAGAAGACTCAAATAAATTCAACAGCAAGGCAACTTTACATTACATTACATTTATTCATTTGGCAGATGCCAAGTTGCCATTTTATTGCCATGGTCATCAATTATTTGTTTTATTTATTCCATGTTTTTCAATTAGATGCAAACATGAATTTAATGTATGTAAATGTATTAAATGAATGTATATGAATGAGTGTACATGTATGTAAATGTACTGAATGAATGTACATGAATGAATGTAATATAATGCAATGAATTTATTGTTTTTGTTACTTGCACCTCTCATACTTTTCCAACCAGTGACATAGGGAAGTTTAATTGTATTTGTGGCTTCATGTGTGATTGGTATGAAACCTGGAACAGTAAGGCTGCCCTGCTTGTTCAGACTTTGCTGCTGAAAATGACCTTCCACCATTCTATGAGTACTGACATACAGGCAAAACGGTTGTAATGATGGCGCAGCAGATGAAGAGCTCTCCAAGCCAGAAAAAAAAATTCCTGGCTTTTCTTTTTCGCATTAATGAATCCACTCCTTTGCTTTCACTGCAGATTTCAACATGGCTTTCAAGTGTGTTTTTACAGGCATCTGACAGTCTCCTGCAGCTGCATTCTATCCAGCTTCCAAATTACAGCCTGCGCCTCACCTGCGGTTACTGTAGCTCGAGAAAGAGATTTTGAAACTCAAGCTGCGGCTTATGAAATTTATGAAATTTCCCTTTATGAAATCGCTCAGGCGCACTGATCCAACTGTTTTTAAAGCACACATCAGAGGAGAACAGCATTGAGGATCACTGTGTTATGTACACCATATGTGTATTGATCATGCAGCGTTTGTACAATTTTAGGGTTTAAATAGTAACAAAGGAAAATATGCCCTTGGAGTTGTATTTTCCAGTCCCTGATGGTTGGGCCTGTTGCTATAACAACCAGACACAAGGTACAGAAAAACATACCCAAACAGTAATGCAGAAAAACAAAGCTCCGCCCTGCTGGTGGTGAAGTCCTCTCATCATGTGACAGTACAACCTGGGAGGGGGTGAGGGGAATCAAAGACCCCCAAACTTTATCACTGAGGAAGCCTGAAATAAATGCTACAGATATAATTTCATCAAAGAAAAGGGGAGATAAATCTAATCAAATATTGGGCTGAAATATATTTGAAACTCTGTGACAGAGGAGCACCTCTGAGATCCTTATTATTATTATTATTATTATTATTATTATTATTATTATTATTATTCATGCAAACAGACTGAAATCTTTCCTTGTATTTGCAATGAGGCTTTAAAAATGATTAGAGGCGGACGTACTATAGCATTCTGTCATTCAATTATTGGTACCAATTACCTATTTTTAATAATTACAGATTGGAAGTGGGGAGTGGTAAGAAGGTAGTGCTTTAGTACAAATTTACCACTGACACAGTCACAGGGGCATGATAAAACAGAAACGTATCACAGCTCGCAAGGAGAAGAGCTTTATGGGTAACTTGTAATAAAATTCTCTTTTCTTTCACTAGAACACTGGATGAATAGCTGATGAACTACTTGGTTTTCATTCCATTTCACAGTGGTCACAGTGCTCAGGGCCACATGCAATACTTCCCAGGAAGGGAAGTGTGACTAGCTATTAGCACAGCTTGGAACAGCCCTAATGGATTTGATCCTGTGAAGGGGAAAATAACATTTTCAATTACTTTTAAATGGCTCCAAATTTTGACTTAACAGCCATCTTCACATACACAGTGAAGTGTAATTCTGTTTCTTGTTACTGTGGTGAGAGCTAAATACAGAACTTCAACTGCTAAACAAAAGAATTTCGCATTAAAGTGACTTAGGTAAGACTGCTCAAGACAGACACATTTGTGTCCATACATTTGGCAACAGTGCTGAATTCTGTTGCACACCTTTTATATTATTATAAGGTGTATATATATATATATATATATATATATATATATATATATGTGTGTGTGCGTGTGTACCTCCTGTATATACCTTCATATTCAGAATTTTACACACTGAATCTGGGTGCTTGAGTGAAGTTGTTAGCTAACAAGGAAGGCAGGCTGTCAGATGACCACCTGGACAGCAGCTTTGAGAATGCCGTTGTGCTATGTGGCATAACATAGCAATATTGCAATAATATGATATCAAAAATATAATGATTTGTAAAAAAGATTTCTGCTACCAAGTTAAGTTAAATTTCAGTATGGCAACAAGGAAAGTCCATTGATACATGTGTGCTGTATGAAGAATCCAAAATAGGCAATTACAAACATAGTTGCTGGATTAGGAAAATTTCTTGGACTGTGAACAAATTCTCCAAAGTTTTCCATATACCTCTCTTGCTCTTAGCAATATAGTACACTAATGTTAAACATATGGTTAAGCTAATACCAATTAAGATGTGAAAAGTGCTTGCATGAATTAAAAAACAACTATCTGAGTATAATCACTGTTCAAAAAAATGAAATCTTCAATCTGTTGAGAGCAGTTCAACATAAATGTTCTATCCTTTACAGCGAGGTCCTCACATGCCGCACTTACAGCACTACCCTGAGCCTGCCTCTCTTCTAATGTGAATAAGACACTGCAATTTCAATGGCAACAAGGGCACCCCCTCCCCCAATCCTCTGAATTCACTACGACCCCAGAGGGCTGGCCTGGGATCAGTCAGTTCTCCATTTTCATGAGAGCGGTCATGTAGTGTGTTCTGATTTCTGACCGCCTGCTTTATCGATGTGACATACATTCATTTCAGCCCTGAATATTCCATGAGCAGCTGAGCTCTGCTGCTCAGGGGACGACCCTTATGCGTACTCTTACTCTGAAACTCTTTCTTGGAAAGGTTATAGGTAATCACAAAGGCTAAGGCTCTGGGTCCAGTTTCCCCAAAGAATAGGTGCTTGCACCTCCATACAAGTCGACACCACAGCACTGGTAATAGATAGTCTCCCTGGACAGATGGGCCCGTTAACACACCCATCTCTCATCTACGTACTCCAGGCGTCCTCTAATTAATGAGCCCCCCCCCCCCCCCCCCCCCCCCCCGCCCCGCCCCGTGGGATGTCCGTTGGAAGTAGGCAGGAATAGCAGAAATTTGGCGGGCACATCATCATGCTCTTAATGGTAGCACATAATGGGCAATGGGAGTTTGGTTGAACTTGGGAAGAGCTCCCTTTCCTTAATACCTGCAAAAAATGCATAAAACATCCCGGTGCATGCAGGCACACATGTACCATCTTAACCGTTTCCCAATCACATCACACCAGCTGACTGGGGGAAACCAATGGTGATTGCTAACAGGGGAGTTAAGAGCTGTACCATTTTAGCCCCATATACTGCATATAGCAATTGGTCTTTGGTGGCAAACAGTACCTGTGGAGCAGATAAGGAAGAATTACTGGGGTGTTCTAGACTGGCTGACACAGAAAACAATACCCTCTGACTGTTAATGAGGGGAGCCTAGAGTATCTGGATCAGGGCAATACACTTCTGAGCTCAGCACAGCTGTGTGTTCCCACTGTTGGGGTTGACGTGTCTCACACCTACAGGCAGTGAAATGTCTAACATTTGCTGGAACAGTAAGGTGAAAACACAACAGGAAGAGATGGGGAGTTGTGTTGTGATACCTCGGCTGCCCATGGAACAGGCTTTCATTAATCTATAATAGGTTGGGCTGACTGGACAGTTTGAGGTTGAGTGGTGGAGGGATTACTCTAACTTCCATGATGCATTTTTTTCTTAGCTGCGAGTGCTTAGCAAGTGATTTGGTATATCCTCAATGCTTGCGCGTCATTACAGCTTTGGCATTCTCTAAAAATGTGTTGCTGGAATTGAAATAAAAAAATGCTTGCATGCAACCCTTGAGTTTGTAAGTTTAAAGGACACAACAAAGCATCGGATTGCTCCGAATTTATCGATCAGAAAACTTCATTGAGCAAATGACAAGAGAGGAATGTCAAATATGGGTGTGCTTCTTCAGGGTTTCAAGGTCATGGCTTAATGCTGCAACAGTAAAACTATTAATACTAGTAGATCACAAGAAGACCTCACAAAATCTGTTCTCTTGTGCATTTAACAAGCTGTAAAACATCTATGAAGTGGTCGGCAGTGTGTGGTAGCCTGTGTAAAATGTGAACTGTCTATGTGACTGTAGGTAAAGATGACTGCAAAGCCAATAAAGAACATAATGAAACTGCAGGACAGTATAAAATGATTTTGTGTGCGTGCGGACAAAAAGCATCCTTTAAAATGATCCCGCTTGCCTCAGGTTTTTCTTGTGCCTTTTCTGGCACGGGGGGCTGTTTTGCCAAGTCAGTCCAGATGCTGTTTGCCTGACATCGCCACAGGGGGTTTATATGACCATCCAAAACAAGTCACAGCTGGGCCCGCGAGGTCGTATGGGTCTTGCCATAGCTTCTGGGTGTGCTTAGATCTAGGACAGATGTGATCAGAAAGGCCTGCTCGGCTACCATGTGTCACATCGCTACCGGTCACATCAGGATGTCTTACATCACTTCCCCTCGCCTGAGCTCCTCCCATGTCCAATAAAGAAATGGAGACACAGTGTCTTTTTCTCTCAGGCCTGTGTGTATACGGCGTCTGGGGCTGCATTTTTACATTTTCTGCCAAGCACATGATCTCAGCGCAGAACCTGCACTCCGGCTCTGCTCTTAACAAAAAGCAAACAAACCCCTTTTTCAGATTAGATAAACAATTTGAGGCAAAGTGGTTCAGTGCCTTTGACAGCTCAGTAGGTAACATCTCTCTGGCGCTCTTTTTTTTTTTTTTTTTTTTTTTTTGAAAGGAGTGTAATTTCATTTCATGTGTAAATATCTGTTTGGTGTCAGGGGGAGCGGACGCACCCAAGCCGGGTTGACAGCTTTGACAAGCAATTACTGTTCCTTGTCTAGTTTACAGGTTATGAACACTGGGTTCTCACCAAACAATACTGCTCTGGTGAGTATAGGATCACTGGATGAAACAATAACCACGCTGCAAAATGTGGGTGCAGCCTGCAGAATATGACAAAAATTGTGGATCAAACTGCTTCAGGTTAGAAGCAATCTCTAAATTCAGGGATTCTGCCATACAATATATCACCACATAATATTCACTGTTCCTAATATCTAATATATTATATCATTCTAAATGGATGTGTAATAATCTTCAGAAGTTCTCTTCATTGAGTTGAATTTACATCATTATAAATGTTGTAGAAATACATTTATGCATCTTATGTGGTTATACAGTATATTTGCGACAGTGTCCTATAAAGCATCAATCCCAAGCATGCATCAGATAACTATTGCAACCATCGGTTAGTACATGATTAATCAAACATGATAACGCATGATAACATCAGTACGTGTATTCATTTGGTAACTATGTAATTATTCTTGGAATAATGCCTCAGAAAACATAAACATTGCATTCATTATAGTACACCTTGGATTAACACTCAACAATAATTTAATTCAGTGATAATTCAATCAGCCTGGTAAGGGCCACTGTCAGACAAATATCCTAATCATTTGGGCTGTAGAACTTGGATGAAAATGCAAGTATTCCTAGTCAACCTAATTAAATGTAAAAAATAAAATATTTTAAGACATCCAGCACATGGGCATAGAAAAACTGAGGAGAAATAGCTTTGTGTGATCTTGCTGTGCAATGTAATATGTTTGCCTATTTCTCAATGGAGAAAACACTTAAAGGCACCAAGTGAAGTTCTAACAGGAAATAAAACTCAAAGAGAGTGTTTAGATGGATATTTACAAATTACCTTCGGAAGCAACAGGAGCTCATCACTGGATTCAGTAGAAGCTGGGAAGTCATATTAAGCAAAAGAGCTATTCGATCAAAATGTTTGCCATATTCATCAAATCATAGCTACCCTGTAGACTTGCATGACCATAGTTAGGCAGTTTTGTATATGGGCAAAGTATGCTGAATTGAGTAGTTTGTAAGGAGAGGATCATGGGTTCGAACACATATGGTGGAGTTGTCTGAAATCAAAGCTGAAAATGTATTGGAATCCATATTGGAATCTGAGTGGTTTCTTTCCATAGATGTTCCATTCTGCTCTTTCCCTAACTTTCCAAATAACACTTTTCCAGATATATATTTATAGAACAGCTGTGAAGCAATTTTTTCACATGGGCAGTGTATGCTGTGATGGAAAATGTGCTGATCTGTGGATCTGAGGATCAGGGGTTTGAACTCATTACATTATTGTCATTCAGCAGACACTCTTATCCAGAGCAACTTGCATAGGTTACAGAGTTTACATCCTATCCACTTATAAAGCTGGATATTTATAGAGGCACTTTGGGTCAGGTACCTTACCCAAGAGTACAGCAGCTGTAGAGGGGAATCGAACCAGCAACCTTTTGGTCATGAGCCCTGCTGTGACAAGGAGCAGAATGATCCTAAATGCAGAACTCAAGACACAAGAGTTTTGGTTCAAAGGAAAAACGAGATGCAGAGAACACAGGAAGTTATGTGGCCACCTGGTGGCCAACCTGGGAAGCAGCAGCTACATTCCTGTCACCTGCTCCTTACCACTATGCTACACTGCCACTTATTTACAAATATTATGTATAATAAAAATCTGCAACAGCTGTTATTTAGTAGGGTGTCTCTTTGGCAAATTAACAATACACCCTTATACAGTATATTCAGCTAGTTCTTGAAATATATACTAAGGCCTGTTGAAGTAGTCTTTTTGATGGGCGGTACTGAAAAGTTTTAAAATGACTGCAGACTGTACAGAGACAGCTCAGAATGAAGTTCAACCAATGACTGGATTTATAAAGTCCAATGCCATAATACCGCTTTTTTTTCCCACCCAAAAAGATCCACCTAATGCGAATTACACCTGAATGCACAGTGGCAAAAATGACAGAATGGCTGCCCACCTCCTTGGCATGCCGCCTGGGAGTCCCGCCCACTCTGTTGTTCAGGAAGGAATTGTGGGAGCGGCAGGAGAGGGAAAGTTATTCATTTCAGGGTCATTCCATTAACTTGAGTAATGGCCTAATTACTGGTGGTAAACACTCCTGAGAAGCCAAAAGACAAGCAGAGCCTACAGAGGTAGACTGTATGCAGGGACTGAACCAATTCTGGGGTCCTAGGGGGGTGGTCAAGAGTCAGTATACTATACTGTGTATGTGCGTGCATGTGCATTTCTCTGTAATTATAATGTGTACATGCCTGCTGGGTTGGGGTGACACAGGAATACCGAGATAATGTAAATTTCAACAGTGAGAGCAAAGAATCCTGGTTGCAGTGTTCTGGAATGCTTGCGACTGACTACATGAAAAGTTAATCTAGCACATGAGTATGAACACACCTCTATGTGATGGTATAAACTCCAGCTCTCACAGTGCCCTTTTGCTTTGTGAACCGGCCAGTATTTCCTATCTCTTCTTCGACTCAATACACAGTCACCAGTCAGCATTTCCCATCTCGTGTTGCACTCACCACCTGCTAACTGCCCCATCACCTTTGAGTTGCTCCAGACAGCCAGTGCACTGGGTTTCAAGCCTTTTTGTAGATCCTTGTTTCCAGCTGTTCTACAATGGCTCTCCCTCTGTGGCCCTTTTCAAAGGGCCAGGCCAATTTTATAAATTTATGTACATGTTTGAATTAACAGTCTCTGAGACTCGCACAATAAATTCTACCCCACTTGTGTATGTACCAGCAGTGTTCACCAAACCTTTTTATATGCAGTTGCAGTCAACTTGTACCAACTGACAATAAGCTGACATTTGTCGGCACTTGAAGTATAGCACTCATAAAACTATAATTAGTTACAGATGAGGCTAATAAATAAGACATTGAATAGGAAGTAAAGTAGCAAGAATGCTTTTTTATTAGTATTTATGGACCACAGTATTCAGCAGTCCAACCCTGCATGTGCACTGTGAAACTTGAGGTCTGTTTTACGCACAGTTGTGTGCGTATTTGGGCTAATACAATTTGATCAGGTTATCAACTGTATGAAAAATGCGAACATACATATACTTCTATAAATGCCATTATCGCAATATCCAGTGACTGTTTCATAATATTTTGAAATGGATGACATATTTTAAAGTCAATATGATAGATCATTATGTTTTTAGTGTCTTGGATGGTTAGATGGTATATTTATCATAATTACTGTTTATTAAACTTGAACTACCCTCTTTATTTGTGCCAAAATAGCTAAAAGCCCTAAATTATCAAACATATGGACAGAGGTCTTGGCTTAGAGTCACCACAACTCTAAAACAATTTCATTTTTTCATGGGGGATTTCAATGGGATTTTCTTTTCTCATAGTTTCCACCATCTTGCATTATAGGTACAACATTCAGGTAATAAACCCATACAAGGCACAAGAAATGTCCTTTGGGTTTACCAATTTGGGTCAAACTATTTTTTAGGCCACTAACTTCATGCAGCTGTGAAAAGGCAAAGAAAACATTTTTTTTTTTTTGCAGGACAACTAATCATTACCCATTTTCAGAGGAGGGTCCTAATTTAAGGAGGAGGTTAAAAATATCCATGTTCACAGTTAAGATGATTCATTGTTTAGCTTCAACAACAGACAAGATATTTTTGAGTTAAGCTGTTTTGAAAGTTAAGCACATTTCTAAAAAAAAATATTAAATAGCTAACTAAATAGCCTATTTAGCTATGTATAGCTACTTAGTTATTGTATAGTTTACTAGGTATCAAGATGTCAGCAGCTAACCAGTTACAAAAAATAAATATTTAACTTGCCAGCTAAATAAATAGCTTGTCAGCTACTATACATGTAATTACTGTGGTTATATGATGCCATAAATGCTGAAATGTGGTTGGCATGTATTACTTTTTTCATTTGAGTTAATTAGCTATCTACTTTTCAGTAAAATCCATTGACTGAATCTGCCATTGTGACACATTGTGTTAATTTTATTTCATGGCATAATAAACCATGTAAGTTTCTTTGGATAAATGTGTCTGCTTCGTGTGTAAAATAATTTAAAAAGTAAGTCACGGACATTCAGTCATACATATATATATATATATATATATATATATATATATATATATATATATATATATATATATATATATATATATATATATATATATATATATGAGAGAGAGAGAGAGAGAGAGAGAGGGCTATTAAGCTCACTGCCCTTTCATATTTCCTGTTTTTCAAAAGCAACCATAATATTGCTGCTCAGGTCCAGAGACTCCTTCATCTGGCCCTTGGTGGAGGCTAATTTAGGCCTCAGAAGTGACATGCTCCAAAGTGAAGTTTTGTGTAAGAGCCAAAAGAGTAGAAGTAATCCTCAGAGTTGCTCACTCTGCCTCTTCCCTGTAGACTGGTGAAAGCTGATGGGTCATCAGAGACCAAACTAACTGCACCAACTTGCACAGCCACCCAGAATCTGATCAATGTGCTCTTTTTTTGGAGTGCTTGAGACCCATATTCTAGCATATGTTGCAATCATTACTCCCAGGCTCAAAGCACTGTCTTGGAAAGCACACATAATGGAAAAGGAATGTTTGCCACCAAAAAAATGTGCCTTTTTATGTACTGTTGTGGCCCACTCTAAGTGAAGCATTTCCTTTCAACTCCCTCTCTCAAATCTTATTTATGTTCCCTCCACATCTTGTCCCGTCACTTTGTAAACACCATCCCCAGTTCCCCTGATGCTGATGTGTAGATGTGCATGAGTAGACAGGGTCAGTGCTGTCTGTTCAGTATACCTCACAGTGGTCTGTCCTGTTGGAAACACCAAATTGGATTTTGCCATGGTAGCAGTGGCTGGGGAGAACTGATATGGAGAAGGATGTGGTAAATGTGTAGTCCTATGCATCGAGGAGCACCCTCTTGACAGCCAAGAGCACCTTTAGAGTATATTTCGCAAAATAAAATTCTCTTTCATTTAAGTTAACCATAAGGGCAGGTGACACTCTCGGCCTTTGGGCCGTAAAAGCAGGTTTTGTTTTGCTTTCACCCACGTTTGAGCCCCCTCTTCCTTTGCAAAGTGCTCCAGAAGCCTGTTTTGCAATGCCCACAGATCAGTGAGCTTTCCTGGATATTCATGCTCTCCCTCACTGCTGTCCCTCCAGACTGATGCCAGTTGCACTGTGGTCACTGTTGCCATCCTTCTGAGATCTCCACTCTCCCACAGGAGGTGGTATCCTCTGCCCCATTAGCCTAGGCCAGTGTTTCTCAGTCCTACTCCTGGATCCCCCCTGTCCTGCATATCTTCTACCTTGCTCCAAACACACCTGATTGAAATTAGTGTGATTAACATGCTCTGTCAGGTGTGCTCAGCTAACCAAAAGTGCCACTGATGAGTTCAGTCAGGTAGGTAGAGCAGGGAAAGATGGAAAACGTGCGGAAGGGGTGCAGGAGCAGGATTGAGAATCAGTGGCCTAGGCTGTCATTCAGGCACAACATTTTGGATGTGCACTCTGTTGAATCTCTTCCTATTCATTCAAGAGGAACAAAACTGAGTACAATAGTGAACTTATGCAATGCAGAATTCTACCCTATCAGGATTGTCAGGAAGTCCTTCTCTTTTCAGAACAGAATTTAGGAGTAAATGATTCCTTGCTTCAGCTAGCAGAATAGTAGTGTTTTAAACAAGCTGGTAATGGCGGCAAGAGTAGCAAGACCAGCTGATGACAGTGATTCATTCCACCTGAGAATGTGTCACACATTACATGTTACATTACATTGCAGCCATTTAGGAGGCACTCTTATCCAGAGTGACTTCCAGCACGAAAGAACAGAAGTGTATCCATTCAAGTTAAATGAGCAACAGTGTCAGACCAGGCTAACAACACTCCCAGACCAGCGAGTGAGAGCAGAACACTAATCAAGCCCTACCACAAGTTAACTTGTGCAACCTGACTAGGCAACGGAAGCTAAGTATACTACCATACATCAGTCACTAGAGCATGGAATCCAAAATGTATTGCAATACTACATGTAAATAAACAGCAAGTACTAGAGGTAGCAGGTATTCGGGAGTGGGGATTGAGGTGGAACTGAGATGCAGTCTGAGGAGATGCATGTTTTAAATAAAATATGAATAATTGAAATGAAATGATGAAATACAACACTGAAAATGCATGTAAGAGAAGGGAAATTATTGACCTTGCTTGTAGGGCAACTGCTCCTTTAACTCTGCAGGTATGGATATGGTTGGGGGTGTTCCCATCCCATGGGTGTCATTTTATACAGTATTGTATTGTCTGTGGTGTAATGTTTTTGAGGAGAACATGCTAGCATTTAACAGGAATGGGTTGAGGGATTTCAGGCCTTCATTGCAGCATGATTCAGAAAATTTCTTCTGCACAAGAGGTTTTAAGTCTGTTTTATTAGGATTACCCAGCACTTTTTGACTTTTTTTTCTCATTATTGGATTCCAATGTCATGAAAGAGATAAGCTGCAGGAGTCTGGTAAGTTTGAATCTACCTTTTGTTTGCTGACGAGGACTGATTTGAACTGATTTAATACCTGGATTTTGTGAACGTTTTCTTTGATGTGTGAAGTTTATTAGGGCAATTTATTGTATAATTATTATTCATACATTTTATTTTTGAGTAACTAAGATTCTCATTTTTTTATCTGTATTCAGCAGACTTGCTCATATAAGTGTGTTCTCACCTTTGTTTCTGGTAAGAGGGTACTGCTGAAGTACAACTGTTATAGAAAATGGTGACCATAAAGGGACAATGAGCTTTTGCAATGTGTGTTACCTTTATTTATTTATTGAGATTGTTGTTTGTGGCTACGCTATGCACAAGAGGCTATTGAAGTTAGTGCGGTTGGTGATACTTTTGCGGAAGTGTTACATATAGATTTCACAGCGCACACCTGAACAAGCCTCAAAATCAAAACTCAACGTAAGGTGAAGTTTGACCTTGTTTTGAGTTAGGTGTTGACTGCTTTGGGTGAAGTGGACATGCAGATATTTATGATAAGTTTGTGAACCAGCACAAGATTTCCTCTGGATCGTATTTTTGACTAAGTAATTTATTTTAACAGTGCACTACTGACAACAGTTTTTGGGTTATAAAAAAGGAATTAATTTAACATGAGAGTACAAATCTTTTCCTGTTTCTTGCATTTCTATCTTAGGCACAAAGAAATATGGTATTGCTGCAATAGTATGCAACAAATGAAGAATCAAGAATAAGAAAGGACGGAGAGAGACAGCATGAGAAAGCATGAAAAATCCAAGCAGAAAAGAAAGGCCATGCAGTTTGAAAGAGGGTAACCTCAAGAAGAAGAGAGAGTGAAAGAGGAGGACTGGCAGTCAATGCAGGCCTTGAAACCATTGTGTAAATGTGTGTGTGTGGTGGGGGTGGAGGTGGTGGTGGTGGTGGGGGCATTTCGTTGCCAGCTGCCTTGTTGGGAAGTGCCAGGGCAGATGGGAAACCAGCGGGAGGCATTCTGGGAGTGTAAAGAAGAAAACGCAACATGGCGACTGACAAGGAAGCTGTCCATCCCCTGCCTCGCTCTCCTCCTCTTCACAGTCTGTGTGGCTTTATCCGCGTCTGTCAAAACCCGCTGTAATCTGTTTCTTTTATTTTACTAACTCGCTAAACTCGGTAAAGGTCATTGCATTCCTTTGTTTGGTGGAATGAAACAAGCATATGATGTTTGTAGTGTTTGTTTGCATTTATGTTTTTATGTGTGTCTGTAAATGCTCCCCGATGCCACAAACATCCTGATCAAACAGAAGACTTCCCTTTGTAGCGCCGGTACAGGCGAAGTATCCGCAAAGTACCTGACTCAAGCCATGCTTGTAAAACCAAGGAGAGGTGGGTAAATGGGTAAAAAAAGAGCCGCATTTTTTAGGAGAACTTGTGCGTTGAAAACGTTGCCTCAGGACAGGACAAGTGCTCCAGGTTTAAAAAGACAATTGGCGTAATTCAGCACTAACTACTGTGGGAGCCATGGCTCACCTGGAGGGAAGGCTGTCACAGGCACAGCGCACTCTGTGGAGCCATGCCTGTCAGCCCAAATAGACTCCCGCACCTCTGGAGAAACCAGGTTTCCCAGTCAAACTCTGCCACCGAGGCTCCCAAACCAGGTTTCACAGATCTACGCGCAGAAGATTCTGTTTGCTTTTCATTTGCAGATCAGAGAAGATGAAAGGGGCTTACCGCGGTAAAGCTCGCCCCGGCGGCTTCATTTGCGGCAGTTATTCATTCATGACAAAACCCATCCACAGCCTGACAGGCTGCGGCCTCTGATGTATTGTCGCGGCTCCCGACGACGCGCCGCTGAAATCATCGGCAAGCTTATATGTGGTCACGTCACTGCCACTGCGCACTGAATAAGACCGGAGAGATTGGGCAGAAAGATTGATCTTATGCAACAGCGTCTGTGAAACATGAGGTAAAAATATACTGATGAGGACAATGTGTTGGATATAGATCATGCAGTACATCTCAGACCCCCCCCCCCCCCCCCCCCCCCCCCCTCCCCATTGTGATGGCTAAGATCATATGAATATTAATCACCAGGTTTTATATTTATTACCATTTGATTTGCACAGCAGATATACCCTGAAGCATGCAAATTGTATGTGAAACATCCAAATGGCAAGACTAAGGCAAGAGTGACTAGAAAAATGACTTGCTGGGAATGAGCAGGGACATATTGTCAAAAACAAGAGCAGGAAGAAAAATCCTGAACAGCCTCCAGCAGCAAAGTAATAATGAACCTAAACATTTAATTGGGATACCACTGTTTCTTCACAAATCAAGACATGACAAGAACAGTATGATGAGCTAAAACTGGACTGAACGTGGTTTCAGATAGAACAGAGTAGCATGACCAAATCTTTCCTCCTACAGTCTGGTCTATGTGTGGGCAAATGTGAGAGATTTCATCCCCTTCTCCAACACTCTCCACAGGAAGAGGAAACACATGTGTCCATCCCAGAATCCTTCATTCTCTATCTCCCTGACCCTCCACCCTCAGAGCCAGAAAACATGGTTTTCTACCTGATGCACGATGGGGAAGTCTGTGGATTGTATAAGACAATGTCAATATGCAATCACACATATCATTCATCTGCATATCAGCATAAGAGGCTAATTGTTTAACAAGTAAAGACCATTTCACAGGAACAGACAACTAAAAGCTTAATAAAGGCAAAATGACACATTTAATTTTCTCAAGGTTACGTCAAAAGAATCTCTGGTTGCAAATTTCAGAAAATTATCTGAATTGCTTTCTATAATACAAACTGGTATTTTTGTGGCTTGTTAAGGCATTTGAAGACTGGGAGCTTTTATACCAGACATGATTATCTTCATTTAGATATTTGGAGAATGGTTGAGAAATAAGCAGAGGTAAAATAAAGGCCCGCACAGATATTCTGTTTTTGTTTAATTTGTCCTAAGTAGTGGGATCAAGAGGGCAATTCTACTCTTTTAGTGCAAAGAGACTGAATAAGAGAGAGAGACAAAAAGAGAAGAGGGGGGAATTCAGCTAAAAAGAATCTTGTGTATCAATTTATTCACTATAGCTACTTACTGCAATGGAAACCACAGGAGACTGTTAAGTTAGAGATGGTGATCTCAATCTCTCTGTGGTTTTCAGGGTCTGAACTGGTTTAATGTCCCTGATGTGGAGAATGATTGAAGAATAGTGAACTTGTGCTGATGGGACTGTTCAAATCACTGTGGAGAGTCCGGATAGACCTCTGGTGTTGTAGAAGAGGGACTCCAACCACCAGGCCTTGTCACAATAAAGGGCTCCTTTATTGATGGGTTTACATTATACATTACATTGCATTATTGTCATTTAGCAGATGCTCTTATCCAGAGCACGATATCCAGCTGGATATTTACTGAGGCAATTGTGGGTGAAGCACCTTGCTCAAGGGTACAGCAGCAGTGCCCAGTAGGGAATTAAATGGGCAACCTTTTGGTTATAAGCCCTGCACCTTACCACTATGCTACACTGTGGCTCGGTTTAAAAAGCTATATGGAGAGAGATGGATGTTTAACACTGGGAATGCAGCTTGCTGATTTAAAGAGTAGGTGACGTGTGTGTGTGTTTACAGTCTAGAATGTACTTCTGTATCTTTCATCATAAACTGTATTGATTGTATTGTAAGGTGTAAGATTCCTGTGACAGCAAGGCTATATTGATTAATTAATTGAATTTTAAAGAATATTGAAGAACTGTTTGAAGGTGTACATTCAGGGTCAGCCCTGAGGGGTTCTGGACCTGGTCCTGTTGCCTCAGGTTAGGCGCTTTGTGGTTTGTTGCTTCATAGTACATTCTTACTCAAACCAGAGCTTTCATTCTTTTTTTCGTGCAGCTGTTTTAAACTGCGGAGCCGGGCTGACGCAATCGCAGTTGGATGTTTAATTCTTTATACCGGTGTCGTCAGCAGTTAAAATAAAACTGATTACAAAAGCATCCTTACAGAGGGAAGACTGTCACAGGCAGTAAAACACATCCCACATGAGTGATCTCTTTGCTAACTTTTGTGAATGAATCACGGGTGCCTGGCAGGCTGCATTGAATACCCAGTCCTTTTCTTCAACATGACCTAATTCCAACACTGAAACAATGGTGCAATTTGATAATGATGCAGAAAAGAGTATTAACACAAATAATATAGTTTATCATAATTAGACCTATTCTTTAAAGTGAAGGTATATGGATTTCAATTCCACGTATCTTATTATAAATTTAAAACTAGAAAAAATGGCAACAAATAAAATGACATATGTATTTACATGTTTTCTGTGACTAATATTTTTTTCTTCCTTTTTTTCTGTTTATTTGAGTCGGTGGTGTCAAAATGAGGCGTCAGCACTCTGCTGTTGACCCTTATTACCTCTCATTATCTGGGTCAGCATTTTATCCCCCTCAACTCCAAACGACAGAGGAAGGGGGGTCTGCGAAAGAGGTAAGAGGTAGTGTGAGCACACGTGTATGCATGCATGCTTATGAGTCTTAAATGGAGTAAGGAGTCTAAAATGGGACACAACCCAGGAGCCTCTGAGCTCATTGTGGCAGTTGCGTCTTCTGCCCTCCTGTTCCCCAGCACCACGTACCATGGTGCCCCCCCCCCACCCCACCTCCCTTTTAGAGTGATTTTCACGGCCTTGTTTTCATCTCTTATGCATGCCGTTTCTCCAACGTTCCATTTCTCACACAGTGGGATGTGAGTCTGGGCTTTTAAATCTGTGTTTGTCGGGGAACGTATGATGTCATTGTCTCAGGGTGAATGAACCAAGCAGGGCTGCACAATACTACCCAGGGTGCAGGCTCAGAAACCAGCCAATTACATTGGAGGACTACTGCAAAGACCCATGGAAAGGTTTTTTGTTGGGGTTTTTTTTTAGTCTGACATCATGCATCATTGTACTGCCACAATTAGAAAGAATAGCTCCTCCGTCACACAACTTAAAATACTCAATGAAATAAAGACCCCAATAAATAATCCATGCAAGCCTTCATTTTTATGAGGGATGGAATTCAATAGAAGAGTTTTTTATTTTGGAACAACAATTTTCGCTCATACAGCAGGAAGCCTGGAGGACCATTCAGATAAGACCCAATCAGGAGTCAGATTATGTGACCAAATCTCATTCCATTTTCATGTGTCATGGGTTCATAACTTGAAAACATCATCCTTATTGTTCAAAACTCTGCATTGCCAGTTATTATTCAAAGCACAAAATATCTTGCTTTTTGCCAGTGCAGTGTTTCCTTACTCAGACAACATGTATTCATGTATTTCAACTTGAAAACACCCTCATAATACTCACTGAAAATCATAGCTAACTGCTTCACTTTGATCAGCCCCCTTCCCCAAAGAAGAGCATAAGTGAGAAATGCATTTATAAAAAATAACATGTAAAACTTAAACCTTCAATCAGTTCTAGGATCAAAGCTTTAATTTGGATAAAGGAGTTTCTTTTTTCTTAAACATTTTTTAACAGCCCAGATTGTTTCTATAACAAGTCACCGGATCGTGGGAATGAGAAACTAATGTATTCAAATCACTACTCATGAATAAGGTGATTCTTCAAAGCTTTCCCTCACAAGGCTACAATTCAATTTTCCTGGGATGTACTAAAGACTCTAGTGATTATGCATTAAAAAGCGGCTAGCTTGTAGTCATGATGGCATTACTCTGACACATTGACAGGGTCTGATGTGGTCTGTCATTGTTTGTATGCACTGTTGATCTTGTGTGTTTCGATGCACATTTAGACCCTTGCTCTGGACAAGAGCATCTGCCAAGTGACAAAATGCAAATGATAGGATACCACATCTGGTATTTTTTTCACAACTACTCTCTGGGTGACTTCAACCAATGATTAACATATAATGTGCCCTGAAATGTTTGCAATTAACTGTTGTCATTGTGAGAATATACCGAGGGCCTGCCGCTCAGAATGAAGGACAACACAATTAATGGCAAGATTATGATTTCACCAGCTGCATTAGCCCACAGGTAGCTATCAACCTACTTTACATTGCTGCAGCTACGTAGCAGCAAGGCAGTGAGTGGAAGACAGTTGTCATCAGGGGACGGGACAGACAGATTAAGAGGGAGATGGCTTGCTGTGAGAACTGCATCAGCTTTTAAGGTCAGCAGCATGGCTTCATCACAAGAATGAATGCACAGACATGCACAGCCTTGAGAGGTTGTTTTCTTGATCAATTGTTTACTGAGAAAAAAAAATCACAATGTAAATGTGCAGTAAATCTCTGTCCTGGTCCAGTTTAAAGTGATATTAAATGTATCACCTCTACTCACCAGAGTGTACATTAGAAATGTAACTGCAACTGAGACATGCTATAGTGCAAACATTACCCAGCTGCATATGGCAACACAGTTATTCACACTTATGGGATACAAATGTAAACAGTCCTTTGTGACTTTGAGAGGACTTTAAAGCCCAGAAGTCTATAAGCAATTTTAAATTTGAATTTCAAAAAAATGTTGTTTCTTGGCTGGTTCAGGCAACCACAATCACCATAACACATATAGCCCAATGTTTTTTTTTTTTCCTTTGTCTTTTCAAATGGAGCATTCACTGATGCACAAATGATAAAAACAGAAAAAAGTGGAGTGCTAATGCTATTGGAAATAATGAATTGATCAAAGGAAAGCCTTTGGAGGCATTCACACAGACTTCAGCTGGTTTAGTACAAACCTTGAGATAGGTAATGAAAAGGCACTGTTTGCATAGGAAACATTGCTATCCTCAGACAGGCACCAGTAATGTAGAGAATACAGCTATCCCCCAGCGATTTGGCAAGGATAGGGAAATTCTGCAATGAATATCAAACTTAGTTCTGTGAGATATGTTATGTCTGTAGAGCCCAGCTTGTCAATAGAAAATACAGACAACATAATAGTGTAATTAATAAAACAAATGAGTTAACTACAGCTAAGGCAGCCATCGAACAATCAATGCATATGGAAATGATTGATGTTGAACAGGAGTGTCTTACCAATATGTCTGCAGAGGGCCAGTCTATTAGATCTTGTCAGAGATCTCGAGAGTCGTCACTTGTACTGGGGGGGTCACTGGATGAATCCATTGAAGGCTTCTTTGCTGGTTACAGAAGAGAGAGAGTCTTACTCCTAGGGTCAGATGACAACAAGACACACCAGAGATCTTCTGGAACACACAAGGTGAAACAGTCACGAGACAGCCAACCTGAGGTCAGGTGGGGACAAGGTGCATCCAGATCTCTCTCAGAACATCAGGTTCACCAGGGCATGTGGATGGTTCTGATGAGTTATGATGAGTTCGCCTAGAGGCGCAGTGCCTGACGGCTGCATTAGTTAGTATCTCACCAGAGTGAAGTGGTGCCAGACTAGGAGGTTGGAGGTGCAGCAGAGTACCAGCAGTTCATAAAGCCATGATGATGGAGTCAAAATGTTGCCACGTTTGTTATCAGTGGGAGCCTCACCTTCCAGACCCGGTGGTGAGTTCAGCATAGTGAGCACATCTGTTATCAAGGAGGGACACCCCTCCCCTTTCAGAGCCACAAGGAGTCCCCTTTTTCAGTCCTGGGGGGCTTCTGCTTTGAGAGCAATGTTACATTGTTCCTACCGCACCTATATAGGAGAAGGTCAAAGGAAAGGCACTTCACGAGGGCTCACCAGTGTCACTGGTTGAAAACTTGTGCCACCGATTACCATACCAACTGATTACATTGGACAATGGAACCCTGAGCCAATACTGTATGACAAAGGATGTAAGACTATTCCAGTGACCTCTGGGCAACGACTACTGGAGTTCCCCTTTAAATTAGCAGATGCAGCAGAGATGGGAAGTGCTGCACATGGATGGCTCAATGCCAGGATGTCTGTGTTTGTTTTTTTTTTTTTTTTAACTCATTACATGCCATTTTTACATTAAGTGCAACACAAATGAAGTTTCATTTGAGGTAGCACAGTGTTGCTTCATGGCCTTGTAAGGGTGAGGTGTCATGCTCTGGGTCCATATATCCTGCAACAATCTGACCAAATTTTATCCATTTACATGGTGAAATAGCATCCTACCTGTTTGGGCAATTGTGTCACACCTGTGTGGCATCAGCTGTTTTTTGCTGAGGTCTGAAAAGGGCATGTTTGTCATTAGAAACTAATTCTTTCCACATTCACTGCAACTAATTGCTTTCTCACCCTAATAAGCAATGAGCACAAATTGAAATGCTTGTGAAGAATTTGATTTCATCTCTTTTTCATACTTGTATACATCTGTCTAACCCTTTGATATAGATACTCATAGACATTTGATTTTCTCAGTGAATTCAATATGCTGTTCAGTATCACCAAAAAAATAATACACTGACCACAAATATTTCTGAGGTCTGAGGGTGGAATTTGTATAGCACCAAGGACATCTCAGCTAACACATTAGAAGTCCTCGTCCTTTTTGAACAACATGGAAAATTCCTATATCACTGAAAGGAATAATGTTAATTTGTTGTGGTGGTAAGTGGTTGGTGGGGGGTGGGGGTGCTGTTGACACTTTCCTCTTACCCCCTCTGCTGTAACAAGAGTTTAAAATTAGCCTCTTGATTGTTTTTATCGATTCTATCCTGGGAACATGGTAACAAATCGTGCTTTGTAATTGGATCCTTGTGTTTTTTTCTTTTTTTTTGTTATAGACATAACTGTAAGGCTGTATGTATTTGTTCTGTGTTAGCTGTAGATACGACAGCATTGGTCAGAGTGGGTTCAATGGCTGATACAGGGTCTCACATACTATGCCTGCCTTGGAACCTGTAACAGTATTAACATTGTGAGGTCAATTTATCTTATCCTTCTTCTCCATCTCCTTCTTCACACTGTGTAGATAAAGTAACTGTAAAAAAAATATATATATATATATATATATATATAAAGGCCACATTTCTCAAATATATAAATCAAAAGTCAGTGTGGTTATTTCTGTAGGAAACCACTAAGAGTAGTAGCTTTCTGTGCTGTATAGGTATTTAGGGTAATTCATAACTTAGTGGATGCTTCCTTAAACAATATGAATATGGGATGATTCCATGTGAATCTACCTAATAACTGTCAATCTACACCAAGGCACTTCTTCCCACTACTCACCTTCCCTTCTGTTAGGTTGTGTGGCAAACTGACCCATTTAAAGTTTAAAAATCCTACAAAAATATTTTTAAATATGTTTTCCGTATGAAAGCTTTCCTACCAGCCCAAAATTTTGGCATGAACATGTAAATGTAAAATGATTAATTTGATGTGTTTAAAATGACTAATAATGACTGTTTGGGTCAATTTGACCCAGCAGTGAGAGTGGAGGCTAAAACGTGTCAAAAGTGTGAAATCTAGACAAAACATATTTTGTATAAATTGCTTTTTTTGGCAAATGTAAGAGAAAAAAGGTGACTGTCAACTCCTTCTTCTTCCTTTCTTTGTTCTTTGTTTTTTTGCTCAAGACTGCATTTCTATGCATTTTTGCTTTTCAAACTTAAGAATACAGTTGAATAGCTGAGATGTCAAGGTGAATCTGTCCCAACTTGTTTGAAATTTCATCTTTCTCCAACTGGCAAAACTGATTGGGAGGGGGGGTGTTGCAAAGAAACAAATTGGTGGCAAACTGCATACTGTTCACACAACTCTTCCCACATATACACACAAACACAGACTCACACATGTACACTTATACACAGACGCACACACACACACTCACATACACACGTACTACCATCTCCGTTTTCCTATTGCACACATAGCAACCGTCAGTGTGAGGGCCTTTGGCTGGAGTACACCAGCCGCACTCGAGCACGAGAGAACAGGCTGCCAGCACAACTCCTCCCCCACGTAGCGGTCCCCGCTGAGCATGGCACCTGCCCGCCTACCCACTTCAATATGCCACGGACACAGAGGAAATCCCCAAGCGCTTGCCTACGCGTTTGGCTGAGTGGCGCTGTGCCGGTCCAGCATATCCCTCACCTGGAGACGTGACATCAGGAACGGGCTGCCTCAAAAGCCAGGAGAGAGTGCTGGGGACCACTTGCATGTCTGAGACGGATCAAAACAGGCAATAATGAATCTTATTTTTGTTAGAGTTATAGTCTCTCCTTTTGTACTTCAAAATATTTTCAGAACAGCATTGGTATCTCAGGGATATTGCCAAACTAGATTTATTTGTTGTCTATAAATGATACTGAAAAAGTATCCCATGCCCTTCATATGCCAAGATTTGTCTATTGTGTCTAATGTCTACCACTGCATTAGCTGTCCATTATGTACCACTCTTGTAGGTGATACTGTTTTCCCCACAACATGCTAAATGGACTATATATACCTCCAATGTATTCCATATTGCACCGAAAACATGCTGTTTCCAAATGTTAGATAATTACTCGTCAAACAGGGATCCTGCCAGTTTGTGACGTGCATCAATCTGTAGACAGCACTGTTCCAGAATATGAATCTTTCACCCCTCCAGTGTACATGGCGACCATATTAGTAATCATTTCATAAGCACTGCACACAACCCTCATATTCAGCAAATGCGTTTCCCATTGCTGAAGATGTTACAGCTCTTTCAAAGCGGTATCAGTGGAAAGTGTGTACAGTTAATTACAGTGGGAACATTTGAGAAGGCAGCAATATCAAAACCTTTCCTTTAGCCTGTCAATTTCTCATCTGTTCTTTGGGAATTAGATGTGCTTCCCTCTTATGGTTCTCAAAACAGCACACACTGCCCTGCTTACAGACAGTTGAGAGGTGCCAATGCGGAAGCAACAGTTGTTTGGAAGGGACATGTTTCAGGAGTGTTGACAGTATTTTGCTGGTATTGAATGTAAGCTTTCCTTGTTTTTAATCTTGTTTTTAACCTCCAAAAGCAATTCAATTATTGATAGACTTCTCAGCCTGTTCTGACAAATTATTTTTGTTTCCCTTAACTGGAAAATGGATGCCCTTGTTCAGAATACCCCTTTTCACATGGCTAGGATGTTGCCGATTTCTTTGACTTGCTGCAGTGATAGATGCCATAATCATTGAAAAGTATGTATACTGAATTTAAATACCACCAGGCTTAAGAAGTTCTTCAAAACTTTGTGTTAATTGCGAGTGGTAATTAGCGATAAGAGATCTTTGTGAATTGGACATAACCATGTAATGAGCTTCATCTACATGCAAATGAGTTATTCTAATGCTGAAATGCACATGGATAATACCAATTAATTATTCACAAATACAAATGGCGTACTGTGGCGCTGTTTCTTTGACAGTGCAGCACTTTCCAACCTATGACCTAATGAATATGTCATTCTTAAACATACCATATCCACCATGTTATTCATTACGCTTATTTATTAATGTCTTTATAAATCATTCTATATTATTAATTTTATTATTTATTTTCCATTATTATTGTTTAATTTATTAAACCAGTTACACATGACACAGTTGCACATGACAAAATATATATAAATGCACAGGGTGCAGTGGGCAGTCCAGATTTGAAAAGATATAACTGTGAGGAATCATGCTGGGCAGTCTATAAACAGGTATATATGTAACAGGTTACATGTAAAATTACAGGGCTCAGAGGACAGGAGCTTAAAAATCACATAGCAGCTTAATTTCACCCTTAGGAGTAATCCACTGTTCAAAAGGATTCCATGTTTAAAGACCATGTTGCTCTAAAAATTAGCGAGAGTCTCCTTCCACATGACCTGTTGTATTGTTTTTTTAAAGTTAGCTAGCGTCTGCTTCTGTGGGACCAGTTCATTGAAAAGTCTGATTCACTTTACTACATCATTCTCAAAAAAGCAAATCAGTTGAATGCACATAAAATCATCAAATAATATATAAACACAGATCATACATAAATATTTATGATGTCAATGTCAAGTGACATAACATTTGAAAGGGAATATTCAAACAACACAGAGGCAAGTTACATGAAAGAAAGTGAGAAATTTTGTATAGCATCGCATGCTGTTACAACATTATATATATATATCAAGTAATATGTTATATGATGTATTGACATGAGAAGGATTGGCACATTGATTATCTGTTGGAAATTCAATAAAAGAGCTGCTGAACAGCTTTAGATGAAAGACTCTTGATGATTCAAGATGGGAGAAGTGAGGGAAGTTTGTTGTAACAGCCAATCGCTGTCTTGATCCTAACTTCCATGATCTGAGCTGTTTTTAATGCGGCATTAGAAAATCAGAGAAAATGCCTCTTATTTCTTCAAAGCTCTGCACATATCTTGCAGCGTGAAAGATTAATAAGGATAATTTCAAATAAAAAAGGCTTGTTTTCTTTTTCTCTCCCATCCCATATCAAAGGGAATCTCCAGTTGAGAGAGATGCGACCGGGGGAGTATGTCGGTGTGATGAATAATTTCCTCTCCTTTCTAAGCACCACTGTGGTGGATAAACAAGCTACTTAGACCCAGGGAGAAGTAACTGATGGGTAATATAGTGTTTTGACTCAAAAAAACAAAACAGGTAATACCACTGTTTCCTATGATGGTTTTATTGACAGACAAACCAAAACATAAAACCCTATACTATCATATGAGTACGTTGTGTGAAATCTAGATTTATCCTCAGAAGGATGGCGATGAAATCATTGCATAAGTGACATTAAGTTGTCATGGGTATGCAACTCATGCATCTGATACTATAATTCTGTGCCATTTTATTAAAACTTTTTCCCATAAGTTTTTTAGTGTTTCATTCATTAGTTTTCTCAGTTTTGCATTAAAACAAGGTCAACCATAAAAATGTACCAACTAAAACAGTACAATATTTTAGAACAAAAGTACCTAGTAATGAACACAGATAGCAAGTGATATTTCAATAAAGCTCCTGAAGTCCCTTACGCTTATGCTATGGAGATGCTGTTAAAATGTTTGTTTTCTGTCAAGGGTACATGCTATAAGTTACTGACACAAGCGTCATTTCCTATCATATGACAAGTCAAAGTAAAACACCCTCCCCCTCTCTGTGAATAACTGTACTGTATGAATAATGAAATATTAGTCAAGCCCTTTATTTGTACGACAAAAGACACTGGTCCACGTCACTGGTCTACAGGACACTGAATGGTAACATAATGAACGGCACAGAGAAGAATTCGAGAGTTTGGAACATCTTATTCTCTTACTCCACTTCACTCACTTCACTCTTAGAAGTTTAACCAGCTTCAGGTACCACTGGGATGGAAATGATGCTGGTGGCTGCTGGTGACACTGGGATGCTGAAATGTCTTTCAGCTGCCCTACTCTGATACCCTACAGTCACAAGGACGACACAGGACGGAGACAAAGCGACCGGCTGCCATTCATTTTCAATGAGAGTTGGCGATTTACAGCGACAAGAGACAAACGGTTGTTGCAAAGCCAATTAGGCGGGGCTAAAATAGACTAGAGGTCTATTTTATGCAAATACTGAGCGTTGCGACACGGCGACTACCAATGGGAGTGAAGGCAGCGTGACACACGTTGATGAAACAAATGATGCAACATTTTGATTAGCTCTGTAACCTAGGAACCCAGGAACGACCACAAACGACAAGGGCTCTTGTGTCGTCCGTGTGACTGTAGGGATACTTCCTGGCCTGTGCACAATAAAAATAAGTTCCAGAGAAGCCATCATAGTTTAGTTGAGTTTCTTGGTGTGTCAGAGACAGCTTACTTGGAAAACAAACCTCCATACCCAGAAAGCCATTTCTGAAAAAGCATGCTCTAAGAGAATTCCACTTTGAGGAAGGAATTGCTGGTTAGAAAAAAGTGGTTCTGAGACCATGGTAAGTAACACACATTATTTGTATACCCCAGGGCTCGTTGGGAACTGACACAGAGACACATGTGAGCAGTACCAGCGATGGTGCCTCAGTTAAGATTAGAGCGATGGAAAAATAAAGAGATCTATGGCCATCATCTCTCTGTCTCCCTCATTAACTCTGACTCTTCCTCTCAAATCCATTCAGCTGGGAACTGGCTTGTGTCAAATCCTGGCTGATTAAAACATCCCCTTTATACATATCAACAATATGTAGAGCCGGGGGTTGGATACCTCAGGGAGCTCCTGTTGAGTTTGACGTAATTGAACATGCGCCAGTCAGAATTCATGAAGAAGCTGGCTGGGAATGAACACAATTATTGGATTTGCTCTGTGAAGATAAAGATGATAACTTTGGTCTTCACACCCCCCTTCCCTGCCCCCCCCCCCCCCCCCCCCACAATGGTCAGTGGCCTTACTGAGATGCCATGCAGAGCAATAGACAAGTACATAAAGGGTGACAAATGAGATATGATATGGCATGATATGGCAAATGGCCATATCTTGCAGTATGGGTCACAATTCCTGTAGCTGTAAATTTGAATTAGAAGTAGAATTTATCAAGAAAAAAAAAACATACAACAAAAGTTCCAGATGGCATTCAAAAGAGAAAAAAAAACTGGCCACTTTTAAGTCTCCCTTTTCACTGATGGACCACAACAATAACAGTGGTAATAAATGAAAAGCAAGAGCTGATGAAAAATCCAGCACTCTATTCTGAACTGATTGCTGGGTACTTCCCCACATTCAGTACACAATACTTGCAAATCACCTCTCACCTCTCACTTGCCTGTGCTACAGCTCTAAAGGTGGTGCAGAGGAGGGAGAGTGAGCACCACTGAAGAAGGAAACACTGAGAAACAATGAGCATTTTCTCATTGATGTTGCCATCTGATTGTAACCAACCTCATTCAAACGTGTCAGCCTGCTAACACCGCTACCTGATAACTATTGCATACGATCTTTGATACAAACAGTATGCGCGAGATACCCTATCTTAGACTACAACACATCACGTCAGAAATGCTACAAAATGCCAAACAGTAAAAACTACACAAAAGAAGAAGGCAGGATTCTCATTGGGTAAGGGAGCCAAGGTTCAGTTTGGCAAATGGCCAGCATGCTGCTGGAAGGGAGACAGGGTAGCCAGTTGTGATGAGATGCAAAACAGAGTCAACTGGACAGTGTATAGGTTCTGTTAATGTACTGAAGATAGCATGTAATTATTCTCCTAACCATCCATATGAAAATGAAATATATTTTAATATATGAAGAAATACGTTGTTCAACCCAAAAATGTATAATATTACAAATACATTTAAAATATATTAATGCAATATACAAAACAGCAATTGGCATATGTTCAATATATTGATTGAGCTAAAAAAAAACCTCTCCAAAATATATTCTCAATTTAGTGTTTTCTTTCTGGTAGGCTATTACTAGAATTGTGAAACAGATGTGAGCCATTTTCTGTAGCCAGTAATGCAAAGTACAAAAGGTTGATTTAAACACAAATGAAAAAGCAATACAAAAGTGCAAGAACAGTAAGCAGCATTATAACTGGCAAGCTGTAAACAGTATTTGCAAAAGCTGTTATACACCAAAGCCAAATGAATCAATTCAATCCAAACCACAGATCACTGCAAAAAGGTGGAATCTAGTGTGGATTCAGGAGGTCATTGAGATTCGATTCAGATCAGTTATTGAGTGATAGGGTCAGAAGCTCTGCCTATTACTACACACTGCTGTACAAATAAAAATGATAATACATGGCAGCATCTATTTGTAATTTTCAAATTGTTAAAAGATTGTTTGTATTTAGTAATATCATGGTACTTAACCTCAATAAATACATTTTTTAAACAGACCCAGTGGGTGCTTTGCAGTGGTTTTTATTCCTTTTACCTTTGCACATATTTATTCTTGTAACTAATTCAAAATCTAAGTGCTTCCTTGATTAATGAAGGAATTTCTAACTTTCTTTCTGAAATGCAATTACAGGTGATTTATGTTTTGTTTTGTTTTGTTTTTATTTATTCCCAAGCAAATGGAATAAAAAATGTCTGATGTGCTGTTAGATGAGATATGAAAAGAGACAGATTAAATTAGAATGGTAGTTATTGGCAGTGCAATTTTGACAAACTGATTCTTGCATCCTTGTGTTTGATTGAGTTGGACTGAATGTAACTCAAACCTTGACTTGAATTGCCTCGACTGGTTGGGACATGACTGAAACGGAAAAAGGAACGGGCAAATAAAAACCAAACCTTGCAGGTGTAGATTACCTATTTAGATTTGTGTCACCAAACTGAACCCATTCAGCATTATCATTGTGCGCCTGAAGGTCACAAAACGTTGGTATTTGTTATATGCGCTGTATGAAGCACATTTTCCTTTGGCCTGGCTGAAGCTGCTGTCCTGCACTGATTCACGTCGTTAGCGCAACCTTGAGGCGACTGTGTTGCTGTCAGCAGTCAGCCTATGGGGACAAGACAAGTGTGACAGACACATTAAGGAAGAGTACACCCAGGCAGGCGGGGTGACAAACCCAGCATGAGCGAAAAACCGGGCTTTGTTATATTGCTTTTTTCAGGGAATGAGCACTCTCTCTCTCACACAGCCAGCCAGAGTCTGCTAAGTGTAAGACGAGAATTTGACAAACAAACAAACAAAGAGCAGACAGTCTCAATGGCTGCATAAAGCGTTAGAATGTATGTATTATCATGAATCCCTTTCAAGGAGCGAATCGCATCAGGGGATGCATTGAACTTCAAAAGCCAGGTGAAGTCATTCATGAACTAACATGGTTTAGTGGTTTGTGAGCTGATGAAGTGATGTACTTCCGTGGTTGGAAAATTGTTTATCCGTCCTGATTTTTTTCTTTTTTTTTTTTTTCAGTGCCATCAGATGTCATCCGGTACATTTCTCTCGGTTACGCTTGTTTGCTCATTAGGTCCTCTGTGTGAATTGTCTGCCGAATTTCAGCGTCTTGAGTTTTGTAGTAGACCCGTAAACATTATCCCACTGTTTTCCCGTATCTGATTATCCGCAGCTGAAGATTTGGTACCTCGTTTGACAATCGCCTTCCCCTTATCTATTCGGGGAGATTTACAAGACAAGCCTCCTTATTCTGATTTCAAGGTGGCCACAGGATATCGTATAAATCTCTTCTGTCGAGAACCGTCAGTGCCAACCAGCACATCTATGGCCGTTGAAATTAATTTTGCCTGCCTGCAGGTAAATATTTATTGTGAGAAGAATGCTTTCTTGTGCGTCACTCCTGGCAACAGAAGGTGTAGTAGGTTCTTGTGCAACCTTTTGGGATAGTTATAGAAATCTGCTCAGAAATGCCAAGAAATATATGTGCAGTTGCGTGGGAGTGATTATTAAACATTTACCATATTTGCCATGCAGAGCATCCGTTTTCTGTGAAGCTACCATGTTTCACACAAACAGGCAAAGAACTAGGAGAACGAGGGAGCCAATTAGAACTCTTCCATGTGAGAGGGTCTCTTGGGTTGACCTTCTCACCCCAGGGCCAGACTGCACAGAACAAGACTGTGACACATCTCCCAAACCAAAGTTTTCCTGCTCCGTTTCAGTTGTCATAGCTACGACTGTCGCTGAGGCAGGACTCATATCACAGCATCTCCATCCCTTACTCTGTCTGCAGGTATCTGGGTCCATCTGCTTATTTTACAGGCTAGCTTTAGGGGAGGGATGGCTCAGCTACACAGGCAGGCCCCTCAGTGTTATAAATGCATTTGAAATTCAGTATTCGCAAATACAGGGCGTTTGCTTTCAGGGAAAGTACATGATTTGAAAGTACATTCAGACAAATAACATCTTTATGCAGAATAAAAATAAAACACAACTCGAACCTTGCAGAGCTCATACAGGGTTTACAGAGAACACAGTGAAACCTTCTCCCCACATTTATGGTCACATGTTTCATGTTGTACTTCAAAAATGTGAAGTATGGTACCTCGGGTGTTTCAACCACATTGCCAAAGAGACAGAAGCAATTACAATTGTATTACTATTGAGTTTCAGCATTGTAATATAAAATTATATATTGGATGAGTAAGGAATCATCTAAGACAACTGATAGTGATTATTTTAAAGTGGCCATTTGATTGTTTAAAGTTTTAACAATATACCCATGTCAGTTTACTTTAAACAAGCAAACACCAAAAAAGGGTTCAGCTGAATCTAATCATGTAGCACGCTAATGGGTAGCATTCAATAAAAGCCAGAGAACTGGAGAAGTTAATGCGTGGATCCAATTAAGCCCTGTTACTTTGAATGAAAAGCCTTTATTCGATAATGACCGGGCGGGGCAGTTTTTGTGCCGTCAAGCATTTCTGTTTCATCAGAATCACAGCAGGTATCACAGAGGAGCACTGTGCGTTCATTACGGCAAATTGACTCCGTCATCACGGTGATTATTATTATGGATGATGCAACGGGAAACAGTTAAACACTGTACAATTGCGATGCTTTGAAAATGCAGTGTCTTTCTGAGTGTCGGCCACGGTTCTGAGCGTCAGCTCCATGTGCATTTGGGCCGCAACAACGTATAGATTTATTAGGCAGAGAGACATCAACCACTACTTTGATGTGTCATCAAAGAATATCATTAAACTGACTTCATACTAGAGTTATACTAGCTGAAAAGTAACACACAGAGCACTGAATTATGTTTAATCATAAACTATGAAATGATTTTATTTTTTCACAGTATGTCTATGCATTGCATTCCTGTATGTTTAGTGTTTGGTACTAATGCCCTCCTTAACCAATATGTTTGTTTAGCTTCTGATTATTTGGCACATTAGTCTTTTACAAAACTATGCAGTGCACCAAAAATTAAACTGATTTGACAATTACAGGGAGATGATCAAGCATTTCTCAGATCTCAGTTCTCAGTTCTGTATTTTTGTTCCTCTACATTCTATTCATATAAATACTGTTGTACAGTAGGTACCATCATTATGGGCAATTCATGCTGCATTTAATAGTCTGTGTCCCCACCATACTGTGCAGTTAGATAAATTCATGGAAGCAATGAAAGTGTTCAAGATTATTGAAGCAGGCTTCTGGAGCCAATCCCCAACACGCAACTTCCAGGTCCAGCACATCAAAGCACTACCCAGTTGTGCAAAGCAAAGACCACTGCCCTTGTCTGTGCCACCCTTTGCCATCCACACCCATAGTTTCCCTCCTGAACAAATAATTTCTCTCAGGCAGCATGCCATGTCAGCAGCACCTCTGTGCACCTCAGTTCTACACCGGGGGCATGCAGAATGTGTAAATGCGTGTTACTGAATAAACAACCATTGCTGACTCCAGATTTACCAGAGGAACACTGTACTTTAATGCTTTAAATGGTGTCCCCCACCCCATGTTGCCAAATCAGTACACCTTCCTGGATTCAATGAAAATGAAAATTTCAAAAGACGCTCAAAGGGAAATCCTAATAAAATGTGCGAGATCATGTTGAAGGATTGGAAAAAGCAAGCAGTGCATGCGTTTCCTTTAGACCTGAATGATTTTGAATTTAATGCTTTTTATTGATATGCACCTCACTTTGTCTCGGCTTTCAAACAAGAATCTGCTGCTCCAGTATTTCAAACAAAATACTGCTGCAAATGCAAAGATAAAATGAAGTGAGAGCAATAACAAAAAAAAAAAAAAATCAAAAAGGTTTCACCAAGCAAACCAATAGCAATAGAATATAAATGGCAACAGTGTCTGAACGCACTAGTATAATCTTTATAAACTTTTCATAAGCATAACAGCTACATTTTTATGTTGGCCTCACTCAAGGTGCATAATTACACTGAAGGGAAGATTTACTGCAAGTTAAAATTGGCAAAATGCAGAATGGCTCAAAGTGATGATGAGCAACTATTTTTTTTTGCCCATTGAGTCACATAGCTAGAAGTATTTGGCATACAAATCCCAAGCTAACTATTCCCTTAGAATGACAGTACCACATGTCTGCAGAGATCACTTGGACTGTGCTATGTTGTAGAAAGCCAGGGGAACAGTGCGGGTGGGCATTGCTGGCAACAACTACAGGTCTGTTTTCCCATCTCAAAGGCAATGTTTAAGAGCACCCCCAGCTCTATTTTGGTTTGTTCCTCACAGCCTCGCTATATCACACAATAACACCATTTGAGTTGCAAGCCCTGCAAAAATCCACTTGTGAGGAAAGGAAGGCACTGTTTACCTTGCGCATGTCATAGCTGGTGCAGTTCAGATCCAATAGCTCCCCCTGCTGGTGACGATGAGCACACTGAGTCTGCACTGTACGGGGGAAGGATGGGACTGTGAGGATAAAATGAGACTTTTTAATGTCTCGACTGACTGCTGCTCATTTTCAATGAATGGCTACTTTGACTGATGAATTTTACAATGCATAGTTCCTCCGAGAGGTCTTATGAACTCCTCTGAATCCAATTCACATCCTTTTAGTGCCCACAAAGAGTTTGAGCTTTACAAAGACCTGTCATTGGTGACAGAGCTTATGGAGTCAATCATTCAATTAGTCATCCACAAAAGTATCACCCAATCAATCAACTATTTAGACTTTATTTACATGCCAATGTACAGCAAACACTTACAAATATAAAGTTTAGCAAATCAGAAATAATAAAGAAAGCGTTTATTGTAAAACTTAAAAATCTGTAATGAGACCCACATAATATTGGGCCTGGCTCAGTTATTTCCTCAAAACAAAGAGGAAAGGGCTCAATTCCTCCTCTAAAACAAACAATAAGGTGTGTGTGTGTGTGTGTGTGTGTGTGTGTGTGTGTGTGTGTGTGTGTGTGTGTGTGTATGTGTGTGTGTGTGTATGTGTGTGTGTGTGTGTGTGTGTGTATGTGTGTGTATGTGTGTGTGTGTGTGTGTGTGTGTGTGTGTGTGTGTGTGTGTATGTGTGTGTGATGGTGGTGGGGGGGACTGGTCTCAACTCTTCTTCTAAAACAAAGTGGGGTGGAGACTATTATGGGGAATGACACCTGCAGAGAGCTCTATAGCCACAAACAGCCCACACATGGAAATAATGTCTTCCTCTTTTACCTCATATCATCTCATTATCATCACCATCTTTATCATCATGTAATACTGTCTCTGGCTCCACCACTATACCTGACCCACAACCACCTCCATCGTCACACACCCAGCCTTGGAGTCAGTCAGGTGTCCCGCGCGGATGACATAACCCAGTCATTAACAAGGTAAGCCGGAGCTCACCTCTCCTCATTACATCTTAAGCCGTTTCATTAAACAACCGGAACAAACCAAGCGATGTTCATTTTCTCTCCTCGTATAGTTAGTCAGATGTGCTTGACCCTTACAATTACTTATTGTCTTTACTGCTTAATACATGGCATTTATTTGCTTAGCAGACACTCTCATTTGTGAAACGTGCCTATCTTGCGCTAAAATCTAGATACATAGACAGACACTTCAATGAATTGATTAAGGTCAAATACATTGAGGAAGGGAACAAAACCAACATCTTACCAAGGAAGCAAGCATGCAAGCTTCTGTTTGCAGGCTTCTGTTTGCAAGCTGAATATAACACCCTGATCACAGTCAGTGCAGGCCTTTGAGAGGAAGCAGGAAGGCGTGGTTTGAAAGGGATGCAGCTTTTAGGAGAGCCGTGGACAGTGGGACCGTCACTGCAGTGCATCATTTCTCATCTGGTCTAGCGTGGACAAACTGCCTTCTGCCGGATTTGAATGTCTCGCAGCACCAGAGCTTGTCAATTAGTCAATAACTTCACATAATTAAACCATTAAGTCAATTTTCATTCCACTCTAGGACTTTGGCAGCCTCAGCGTAAAGTGTTTCCAACTGATTGGTGATTAACTCGGTCAAACAATTAAGCATCTGGCTGTCGCAATTTGCTCCATTCTGAATTGAGGGTCAGGGTACATGGTTGTAGTTGAGCGTCCTTGGCAGGGCATTTCAAACAAATGCTCCATTCTCATTCAGGAATGTATTCAGGAGCATTGCCCTCTTTACAGTGACATCTACGCATAACAGCATATTAGACAACAGAACTTCACGCTGGTATGTTTTTATATGATTCTTGGTGTGGTTAAATTAGCAAAAGCCTAATGACACGAAAAAGAAAAAAGCTTTTTTTTTAACAGGGGTCCCATACATCTTCATTCATTCTAATGTGGGTGTGCAAGGCTTCCTATGGACTGAATGGAGGAGCTGACAAGTTGTCGCATTGACACCATAGAAGGACAGGCATAAAATGACAAGGAGGTTGATGTTCAGAGGCATCAGCCAACTAGCTTTACAGAGGTTTGTGTTCCTATGTATCTAAATGATATATTATCAATCGAAAT